>NC_064768.1:36570428-37215071 GCF_011397635.1 Epinephelus fuscoguttatus | reverse complement strand
GCAATACTTGTTGTTTTTGCTGAGTCATTGCTGCATTTTTTGGTGTTCTAGCCAACAAACATGGGCGTGTTTTTGCAACCCGTAGCTATGTTTCCACTGGGTGTAGTGCCACAAAGTTGTTGTTTTTTTTTGTCACTGAGACATCGCTGCCATTCCTGCTGGAATAGTGTCACAAATAAGCAGTTGTTTTTTAACAATTAAAGTGTTTGTTTTTTGCTGAGACATTGCTGTGTTTCTAGCAGGCGTTCTGCAACCAAACATGCCTTTTTGGTACCTAAACCAATTGTTGTTGGGGGTTTTTTTGGCCAAGCCGAACCACACAATAGCCACAGCGTTGTTGAAACATAAAAAATGCAAAGTTTCAATGTATCTGCTGCAGGATAATGTACAAATGTTACATATCTGTGGTTTGAAGAAATATACAATGGCAAAATTAATATGGCGATTGGGTCGTTAGTAGGATTATAAGTGGCTTTTTTCAATTGAGAACCGAACGCTTCAAAGCTTTAGTTGTTGCTGGGTAATCGACGTCCAACTCAGTAGTCTAATGTTTCACAAATAAACTGGTGGAAGAAACTGAAAGGAGGTGGAAGGTGTCCCATCCTGTCGAAGCTTCGAATATTCTCGGAGTTATCACTGAAGCTTCGAAGCCCAGATAATGGTATTCAGGACAGTCCTGGTCATAAGAATGGCAGAATGTTGACAAAATGTTTAATGGAATATGTGTCGCATAATGATAGAAAAAATGTAAGTGCAGTATCCTTCTGTTTCTTCAAACCTGTATGGCAGCACCTCCTGTGATAGTGCCATCATACGGTGGCAGTAATAAAAACACTGAGCAGCACATCTTCAGTTTGTCAGTAAAAAATGAATGTGAAGATTAATAATAACTTAAAATTGTGCAGCCGCTCTTTGTAAAGCAGGTGGAGCTCAGAGAGAGCAAACTTAATAGCAGACAGAATTAGTGGGATTGATTTCCTGGAGTGCTGCACACTGTGGTGTAATTTGATAGAGGAGCAGAGTGTCTCAACCTCTCAGACCTCAGTTTGGCTTTTTAAGATCACACCACAAAAAGCTACTCCATTACAGTAACTGGAGCGAAATGTACTCCGTTACTTCCACTGCGGTGTGTCATTGCTGTCACCTCTTTGCCCTCAGCAGTCGGGCGGTGTTGATGTGGTGTGTCGGGGTTTTGGATGGTGCCTTCAGCCCTCTAATCCGGAGAGCAGAGAGGTGCTGCTGTCGCTGACAGACTGACTGACAGGCAGGCGGAGAGGACCCAGCTGTGATGGCTGGTGTCGGCTCAGTGGCAGCCTTATGATGAATTGCCTCTCTTGAATGATAGCGCTGTTACTGAATGATACTGACGCAGGATTGTTCTGTCAGCATCTCGACGGCGACCGCAAATAAAGAAATAAATAAATAAGCGAGAAATGAAGCGCCATGCAACTCGCCTCCCCATCTTTTTATTTTTCATTAAAGTTGCCACCTCTCATAGATCTCCATATGCAGTGATATGGAACTGGAAGTTTGTGCAGAAATGCGGTGGAGGAAATTGCCTTGGAAAACCACAAATGTGGCACAACTTTTGATTGATTGAAAGCTGCCTCTTGTTTGCTTTTTACTTTTATATCCAGCAGAGTATATCTGAAAAAAAAAAAAAAACACTTCCTGTGTGTTTTTCTTTATTGCCAGTGCATAAATTATATCTGATTGCATCAAGATAAATACTTTGATGTTCTACCATGATACTGAAAATAAGTTCTGTTGATGCAGAGTGTTTTGTTTGTATCTATACATCCTGAGACTCACCTCAGTGCTCTGTCTGTTTACAGCTCAGACGACTACTACGAATATGGACACAGCGGGGAATCATACGAGTCGTATGGTGAGTTGCAGACCTCTCCTTCTCCAATATTTCTTTTGTCAATTGTCAGAGCGTCTATTTCTAGTCGCCGTCTCTGCACTGCAGGCTTCATCTCAGCTGTCACGGCGTCTCAGTTAATGTGTGATGTCTTAGAGCTGTTCGAAACAAACACTTTTAAAGTGGTTTATTCATAATTCAGAGCTTTTAGTCCTTCAGTTTATTTGGCTCATTAGGAGAGAGCCATGGACCTCATTCACCTTCATCTTCTTGAATGTCTTTTATAAATTTGTTCTTAAGAAATCTCTACATCATGACTGTTCTTAAACCCCAGAACTGCTCGCACCTCTGTTGTTATCATGTATCCCGTGAATTATCCTCGTAAATTGAAAGTGTGCGCCAGCTGATCCTGATTAGCACAGGTAAACACCCCACCAGTCCCCATTAAAGGTCATGAGACTGCAGGGTCGTGTGCACACAGAAACTGAAAAGAAAATTTGAAGAAATAAGACATGAAAGTCCATACAAATGTATAAAGAACACCGGACTTCATTGTTCTGAAGTGGAGGCAAACTCCATATGAGCTGTCATATTTAATAGCATGTGTAGTAGATATAAAGAAACACAAAAGAAAACGATGCATGGGATGCTATAACCCATTCAGTGAATGTTGTACCTGCAGAAGGGCGCACTGACGCACTGTTGAAGTAGAGAAATAAAGTTTTATTTTGAGAGACGCTGACCAGCGGAGGAGGACAGGCTGCCCCTCTTCACTCTTTACACATACATCTGTAAGGTCCTGGAAGACGTGTTCCCTCCTCAGAGCAGGATCTGTAACATCCTGCAGCAGCAGTAAATGTGCCACGTGTGAGCCGACCAAGGCTGCAGGAAGAGGCCGACTTTGGGCCTATAAATAAATTACTAATTATTGGATGGCGTGTTTCCAATTAACATAATTGATGTGAACTGAAGTGTGAGTACAGTGGTTATTTATTTTAACAGACTGTTATGCTTTGTAAAATAATAAAAAATGATCATTAAAGATTATTATAATTTAGATATTGTAGTATTTTACAATTGTAGAATCAAAGAAAATACAGTAACTGATTATTTTAGTGTGCGTTCTGTTCTTACTTCTGAATCAACCCCAAATAAGAAAACATTTGTGAAAGTCAGAATCTTTGTGAAAAGTGGGTTTTAAGAAGAAATTTGCTACGAACAGTTGGTGAATGAGATCCAGTGCCACTAAGAAGTCATCTTGTCTGTCTTGTTGAGTGACAGTGTTAGCTAAACTAAAAGAAATGATCCTGAACAAACATTGTAAGTATAACAATTACATTTAATCAGATTATTTAATGTTATTTTACTGTTTTATTCAAAAGAATTCGACCAACAAAAAGACTTGGTGATATTTTGAATTGAGTTTTAAGCGCTTCAAAAGAAAGTGTCAAAAGCAAAAGGGACTTTGACAAGCTGATACTTGAGCTGCACAATCACTTCAACATCTACTCACTGCTGAAACCTCACGTGGAAAAGAACCAGTACTTCTAAGCAGCTGTTAGGGTCCTCATTCATTCATAAATCTGGAGGAGTTTGGATTGATTAGATTAAATATGAGTTAATAAAGAACTTTTGAGTCTTTCTGCATGTGCATTAGCAGCTGTCCATTCTGTGGATGTGTATTCTAACAAATCAAATTCATGATGTTTGCCTGGATATACAGGGAAATCAGATTTACTTTGATCCGTGTGTTCTCATCCTCAGCAAAACTAAACCTCTTACCTGCAGCGTGATACTGTATATTACTAAAGCTTAACCAGTTAAAGCTACAGCTGGTGACTTTTCTGTATTTACTGACACTCAGTGTGTTTACATGGACAGTTTAATTCCCTTTTCATTCAGAATAAAGTTCATTCCTATTTAAAGTGATCTTGTAAACACCTAATTGAATGAAAATGGCCAATGCGATTGAAAATTCAATCCGATGTAAGGGGCTGGAATATTCCGTTTCTAATCCCGAATGAAAGAATTCCTTGCCCTTCTGGCGTGATATAGCGTGCACAGCAACGGGCTGAGATAGAGCAGTCGGACTCGTCGCCACAGCACGGTCTTCTATCTCCCTTCTTCGACCTTCTACCTCCCTTCTCCTCCTCAACAGACGAAGCATTAGCAGAACAAGGTTGTTGTCGTACTGCTGCTTCAAGAATATAAGCAAAACAAGCCCGAAAAAGGCACTAAGAACGGCGTCGTCAAGCATCTTGTTATCCGGAGCGAGGACTACAGTGTTTTCTTCCGGTAAACATAAACACGTAACATCCGCCCCGCCCCCTATCCAATCAGAAACCTTCCCTGCCCCAAACCTTGCGCAGACCTGAATACAGGTGATTAAACTGATCTCCCGTGTAAACCCTCATTCAGAATGAATATTTCCCATGTGAACTACCTGGAAAGACTTTAATTCTGAATGATTTCATTCAGATTTATTTCATTCTGAATGAGAAGCCATCATGTAACCATAGCCACCACTGTCGTTATATCCAGACATGTATATGAGACAGTCATTTCTCACCCCAAATGCTTTCAGAAACATATTTTAGTGTACTGTTTAGCTGTTAAATGAGAAAGGATGCGTTCCGAATCGCATACTTTTCCTTTTAACTTTTAGTAGGTACTGCAGCTGCCCTTATAAAGTATGTACTGTTGCAGTATGCACATAATCAGGACATACTACTTCCTCGTAACATCATGCCCTGAACTTTGACCCTGTTGCTTTTATATCCGTAACCTTGGAGAGAAACAAACGCTTCTAACCAAGTTCGGAGATAGACAATAGATCAACCCTGAGAGCTCTGCTGTTGTTACTTACATTACATCAGCAGTTCTCTGTCAGTTATTTTCATAGTGATGTCCTTTTGTTGTTTGTGATATTTATGATTATTTTGCTCACTTAAACAATTAATATTCCTATTATTACTATTCAACTGGTCACCGGCTACTTGAATGTGTTGTCATCCGTCATTCCAACTTCTCAGCTGTCATTTGTTAGCAGGTCAGTCGACGTATCTTCCACTGTGCAGAGGATTGTGGGTCAGAATAGCCAGAAAAGCATGCTGGCTGCATACTGCAAAATCTGACCCGATACAGCAGAACATACTGGTATTTTTGTCACATTGAATTTGACATACTAAATCTTTTTCTGGCATACTATATAGTATGGGAGTATGGGTGTTGAACGCACAGGAAGTTTGCTCTCGCTCATGGGCAGAGCTTTGTTTTGGCTTGTTTTCAAAATGGCTGCCAATGACATTAGCAGTGATGGACATGGTTAACAGCTGGATTAGAGACACCTCAGCTCTGATTGGTTGTTTTCCTTCAGCTGCTGTGGATTCTAGCAAATGCCAGTAGAAGCACTACAAGGAGGAGGACAGACATGTTTTTATCATGGACCGTCTCGTGTAGTTTTGTCTATCTGTAGTGACAGTTTCAGCAAATATGGCAAGAAGTAAACTTTCTGAAAGTCACCAGCTACTCTTTCACCAACTTACCATGTGACTTCTCTGTTCAGGCACTGTTTACAACCCCCCAAAAATAAGTGTTCAGTCACACAGTAGTTTGCGTCTCTGCAATCAGCTCAACATGTTTCTGTTTAAGGCCAGTGTCAACGGCTGCTGTCTGGTTAAAAGCTGCTCATCGTGTCTGGAAAGAGCTCCAATTGCCACTAAATCCACACAAAGTTAAGACCACTGAGATAATGTTCAACAGTACTGTGTTGGCCTTTCACAAGATCCAGTAAAAAGTGGGCCAAGGTCGTATTTGCTGCAGAGAGCACTTGAATGATAGCAGAGCTAATATACAGTAAGGTACAGTAGACCGTGCTGCTGGACGGCTGAAGGTTGGTCCATCTCTTATATATATATATATATATATATATATTCATTTGTAGTCTGTGTAACTGGAAAATTACAAGATGAAGTCTTTATAGCAGAGTCAGGCTCTGGTTTGTAACGTTTAATTATCTCAAACATTAGCAAATATAAGAGTACAATGTTTATTTGTGTTGTGATGGATTAGTTTGTGCATTTGTGTCAAGCTCTCAGACAAGATTACATAAATGTATTATGTAAATGTTTTTGTTTTTAACGTTTTTAGTTAGCGACTGACTGAGATAACATAATTATAATTATTAAATCCTCTGCATCATTAAACCTATTGAAGACTGACGTGTGTTCATGTCACGCTTTAGAGATTTTAATGTGTTTCCGTAAGCTAATAAAAAACTTTCCCAACTTTTCTGACCGCACAAGAGGAAGAACTAAGCACCTCCATCTCATTAGAGCGCTGCGTACCTCCACATGAAATGAAAACCGCTGCTGCATGGGTCACACAGAAAAAAGGGCGACAGTTCAAAGGAAACAGATAAACAGCGTTGATGTGCACCCTTGTTCTCGAAACACAAGGTTACCTTGGTCTATTTCTTCAAAGTGACTGTCAGTGAAAGGGTGACAGGTTTAATTAAGGGGTATTGGCTATGTGCTGCCAACAGAGAGCCTCTGCACAGAAAAAAACAACCCTTTGTGAGCCTCAGCTCTAGGGAAGTCTCGGTGCAGGCTGAAGATCAGACAAAGGGTGCCATCGATAGTGGCACTTTCACATTGACAGTACCAGGGGGTGAACAGGGGCTGATTTGGGCTAATGGTAATTGTGACCTTTTTGCTGGAAGCCACTAAACGGCTCCTTTTCAAGTAGCTATTTGATCCTCTCATTCAATTATCTGAGATGCATCCTTCCAGGTGAAAGTCAAGCGTCTTGGTGCGAGTCGCTGTTTGTATGCCCAGCTTGAAGCTGCGCTTTTGTTAGGAGATGAGCGTTGTCGATATCAGACAGTCAGAACTTTCTGCTGCATTACTTTCATTGGAGGAAGCATGACAAGAATATTTGTGCTGGGGTTGCGCCGACTGTGAAATTCTAGGCCAATACCAATGTTTGTTTTTTGTTGTTGTTTATTTTGTTTTTATTGTTATTTATTTCCCCTTTTCTGCCAGGAAAACAAAGAAATTAATAACAAAGTGTTCTAAAGACATTAATTGGAAGTGCATCAATTCAGTGCGACACATTTATGGAAAAAAAAACAACTTTTAAATAACCTTCTTTCACATTAAAAACATTTTTAATTAACTCTATTTTATATTGTTGTGAAAACATCGACAAATACCTCCAAATCGCCAAAAACTACATTTTACAAGATTACACGGCTAATGTTAACTACCTCTCCTCCTGCTGATGTCAACACAAATTTGTTGTTCACAATGTAGCATTATCAGGGGAACAATAAGCATTAAAAGTGAGTTTACATCAGGGGTGTGCCATAGCATCTCGTTCACAACCGTAGCAGCATATTTTTTAATATCATAATTCATATTCCCAATATTGGACTTGTTGACATCAAGCTGAACTATTAATATTGTAACAGAATCTGAGTCTCACTCTGAGCAGAGATGGGCAAAAATACATCAAAATGTATTTTGATATGTGTATATGAATGTATCAAAATAAAATACATGTATTTTGTATTTTCAAATACAGAAAATACTTTTTTTCTTTTTTCTTTTAAGCAGCGACCCGCAGCTCTATAGGTCACTCTGTCTGTCTGCCGGTCGGTTGGCCGGTCAGTCCACAAAGCTCACACAGCTCATGAATAACTCAAAAAGTCCTTGACCAAAAATGCTCAAAATTTACATGCTGCAATGAGAGCCCATGAGTAACTGCACTGTAACTGATTCAGATTTAGATTCAATTTTATTGATCCCACGTGAGGCAATTCATTTGCAGCATACTCATCCCAAGCATCAACCACAACAACATACAATTTCCTATGTTATGCACAGTCCAGTAAAACAGAGCACTCGGTCATTGAAGGGCACATTGAATGGTCCAAGTTTAAAAAAAAACATATAGATAAAAATATTTAAAGAAAAAACAAGAAGTAAAATATATTGTTACATCCCATATTATAAGAAGTATTTTGAGTATTTTAAATAAAAAATTTCTCCACTCAAAAGTATTTTGTTACAAATTACATTTGCTTTTTATCGGCCTTATCAAATACAAATTACAAAATACTCAAATGTAATTGAAACATGTATTTTAAATACAAGTAATAGAAATACTGCCCATCCCTGACTCTGAGTTACTGTTGTTGTTCACAAACTAAAGAAATAAAAGATCATTTTTATTTAGCTTTTACTGAATATTTGAAGAAAACTGCAAAACTATATTACTTACTTTGTTGCAATTCAGTTTACTTAAATCAATAAAATATATATATATTAATGTATTTGTCATTTCGCCAAGAAAATCGTTATTACAAAAATACCCTGAAATATCGTGATATTATTTTGGGCCATATCGCCCACCACCTTTCTCCCAATGATGTCTTAGTCTGTTCTTCTTAAACTTGTTTTCGATTGCCCCCAACAGTATGATGGGATGCTGTTTGGGCTTATTTATACTCCCTTGACATACCACAATAATTACGTCCATTTCAGACTTTGTAAACGTCACTGCTGTCATACCGTCCTTTGTGTTGGCAAAGAGGGCCGGATTAAATTTCAGACGACAAAAAAAGAGACGACAGTGGAGGAGGCCGTTATAATGTACCTTGTAGATTGGTGATGGTTTGTGAGGCCATTAAATACATCGCAACATGTAGACGGAGAGTTCTTTGTCATCTTCTACACCACAATTACACCACACTGCCCCCATGATCTCCACTGTACTGCTCCACTTCGTCCATATCTGTAAGCTTTCAGAAAATGTGCACGAATATAGATGAAATCATCGCAGAAGGCTCCATTCATGTCTGTATCCATACAGAGAAACATCGACCACTGCCATCAGTGGATGTCATCTTAATTGCCAATAGACTGATGGCAGTCACCAAGGCGAATATCAGCTGAAACTGATGTTCATCCAGTGAATCAATGCATCCCTAATTTGTGCAGAGCTTGACATGAGTTGTTGTGAATGACTGATGTAACCCCTCTTTGATCAACCCCCATTGGTTTCTGCTCTTTTCTTCTGAACCAGGTCTGGAGGAGTGGGCAAACAATCGTGGCAAGGCACCGCCAGCACGAACAACCAAGGGAGTGTACAGAGATCAGCCATACACCAGATATTGAACTGTTTATACAACCCGCACCTGAGTCCTCATGGCTGTTTCAACCCAAGTAATGGATTTTTTATGGACGCTCCCACCTTTTTAGAATTGAAAACTAAAACCGCAAAATAACACAAATGAAACAGCGATAGTGAGTAAAAAAAAACAAACTGATTTCCAAAAAGAAAAAAAAATGGCCTCCCCCTGATTATAAAAACATACTCCCACTGGGTAAAAATGTGTAAAGCAATTTAGGTAATCTATCCTTTCCTCCAGGAGAAATCGACTGGACGTTGAGATTAAGACTCCATAGCATATTAAGTTTCTCTCTCAGCTATGTGGTGGTGAAGAATGACATTGTACCGAGCTATTTTACTTGGTAATGATTAGAGAATCACTATGCTGTCGTACAATGTTTCTACACAGCTGCCAGTGCAGCTTAATTTATCACCCTCTATTCTTCAAACCCTGAACTGCGTGGTTGATCACTTTAAAATGTAGTAGCTTAGTTCTAGGAAAGTGCAGTACTGTAGATATTTTTTCTGAGGGGTAATTGGTGAAAATTGTGTCCCTTGTAAATTTCCAAACTGAATAAGAGAAAAGTCATACTGTATACATATTGTTTTTGCTGTTTCCTCCTTTTTGTAAAATAATAGTTCTTTAGTGTTAAAGGGCTTATAAAAGCATGGTGTGCAACTGTGGATATTGTCAGCTGTTTTATTCTGAAAAGCCTATGTAGTTGTGTTCATGATTATTCCCCCTAAAACATCAACACATCTATAAATAGCCGCTCATACTTTGTGTACACCGAACAGCCAGAGCTGCAAATCAATCCGGGAGCTTTTTAATTTTTGTGATTTTTCTTTTTCTGTTTTTTTTTAGATGCTCTAAATAAGTAATTTTGATGTCATTTATTGATTTTAATACCAGATACTTTTCTGACTTTGTAGGCATAATAATCAATTTTAAGATCCTCAGTCACATGCTGGTGAATTGGTAATCATTTCCATCTAGAGATTTGTTCAACTATAATGATTTTGAGCTTATGTAAGCCCTTTAATATTTTTTCTTCTTTGTTGATGCTGAATAAACATTTTGAAAGAAAACCCTTGTGTTCGAGAGAATAATTATGGACTCATAAATAAGACTTATAATTTAAACTAACAAAAACCCAAATGAAAAAGCTCGAGTTTGGATGGAAGCTTGTACTGAATTAAAACATGATGTCATAACTAAGTGAAAAACAAGATAAATCATATGTTCTGGCATAAAATCCAAAGTGGGATTACCAAAAATACTGACAAACAGTTCAAACTGCAAATGGAAGTAGTTTGTGACCTTGTAGACGACCTTGGTAATCTGATAAGAACGGTTTCCCATTTGTATTTGAACGTCATGTGATGCATTTTGTCGGAAATCTCCCCGACTGAGATTTAGAGGATTTAGCGATAACGACATCGGCACTCTTGAAACCCTACCCGCTCTGTTTGTTCTTATAATTCGATGTGAGGCAAACGCTGATCAAGTCAAGCATCATCAGTAAACACACATTAACTCTCTGAGTGTTTACCCTGACAGAGACGGCTCGTAGCGCTGCATGAAAGCCTCCTTGACCTCTAGGCCATGTTCAGTCCAGCACAGGGGTGGGGGATTGCTCTCTCTTCTTGTTTTGCTCTTTCTGTTCTCCTTCGGTCATGTGACCCTCTCCCAGTCGTTTAAAGAGCCTGCCTTTGCCCCGTCCATTAAAGAGACTCTAAATGACCCCCAGCTGACCTCCGCAGAGAGAGGATGGCAGTAGCTGTTTAAAAAGACCTCCGTCCCACAAGGTAAACAACCTGACCCAGTTTAACCTCTCCCCTAACGTAGTTGAACATAAACCCTCTCTAAACTTCAATGTAATATGTTTTCCTGTCTCTGTTAAGACCGTAATCTAGACACAAAGCTGGGAATAATTAGATATCTGTAACAAACAAACTGTAAAAATTATGATAAATAGCAGTAATATGTCAACGAACTGTGTAGTGAAATAACTTTATCCTAAGACTTTGATAAAATATATCCTCTGTTAATAATTGAACCATAAAATATGATGTGTCTTGGCAGTTGTTTCATAATATTAGTTGTAAAATATGTTGTGAACTTGCATGATCATAGTGTTTTTTATATTCCTTTCTAGGTCGATGTCCCGGCTAGCCCAGGCCATCCGTCCAAGTATCTCACTGGTGCTAAAGGTATGCTGTTTTATTTATGTGTCAGATGTTTCAGATGCATATTAACATTAAACATGTACTGAAAATATGGGGTTATGTAAGGGTCAAAAAAAGGCTGGGTCTGCCAACCTTCAGGAGTTCTTGAAAAGGTTCCCAGAAGTCTGCAAAACAGTTTCACAGTTCTTTCTATTATTAATTGAGGCATGTCAGTGGCGTGTGGACCGTTTGAGTACATGTAAACATAATAACACGTACCTTTTCTGTGCCAGCTTTCAAGAGCGAGGCGGCAGGTTGCGTTTGAGTTTGCTAAGCAACCTTGACAATCACCATATCATAGTCTATGGACCTGAAATCCTGAGTGCGGAGCTGATCTTTGTCTAGGCGCTTTTTGTGTGACGGCCTATCGTCCGTGGGACAGATGTAAAGCTCTGGCAGCTCTGCACCAAAATGTTTAAATTCTCCTCCATATTTATCACAAACTGATATTTACGGAAGAAGAAAAAGATTTCTGTCGGCTGTGATTGGTTGTTCCTCATCACAAGACAGTTGAACTCAAGATGCAGGTGTCGCACCCTGAAAAATAGACGCTCAGGAGTGTATGCATACCCTGATGGCATCACTCTGGCGTTTCAGTGTGCCTGCTGCATGTCTACATAAAAAAACAGTGAATTTGAGGGCGCGAAAAATGTGGCAGGTTGGATCTGGCAACCTTTCCAAATTCTTAAAAAGTGAGACAAAAGAGGTAACAGCTTGATTTCATTTCTCAGGTATTAAGAGGTAATGATCTTAACTATGCAGTATAAGCAGTTAAATTAGGATGATTTTGTGAATTTAAACATTACACTTGCACTTTAATTATGGAATTATGGGGTTTAATAAGGGTCAAAAAAGGTTTGATTAAAAGGTCTGATCTACCAACCCTTGGGATTCTTGAAAACGTTCCAAGAAGTCAAACATGGTCTTTAGCTTAAGTGAAAAGTTCTTGCATTTGTAATAGAGACATGTTACGTGTCTAGCGTCTATGACAGTTTTGTACATGGTGATATATTAAATCTCAAATGAGAGTCAAATATTATTTGAGCTTCAAGGTTGGATGTGGGGACCCTTCGGGATTCTTGAAAAGGTCACAAGACTAAATGGGCAATGGCTCAATTACGGTGTTCTATCAGTTATTAAAGAGATGTATGATCAAACATATTGATCTGAATAATGCAGTATAAGTAGTTTAATAAGGATATCTGTGATGATTTTGTGTAGTTGGGCAATATATCGTCGTAGGTTTTGTATACAGTAATATCATAAGTGTTGTGTTTTCCTGGTTTTAAAGGCTGCAGTTTAGTAAAATGATGTAATTGTTTGACCTTACCAGACTCTTCTAGCTGTTCTATTATTTGCCTTTACCCCTCCAGCCATTATAGCCACATGACTGATGATTATTTATCAGTTTATCAGTGTTAAGCATCAGTAATCAAACCTAAAACATAGTCGCAATATTGATACCAAGGTGTTTGGTCAAAAGAATTGTGATATTTGATTTTCTCCATATCATGCAGCTCTTATTTTGTGCTTGTAAAGAAGGAAAAAACACTGAAACCACAAGTACAGATATGATTTTGACTGGATGACCCTTCCAAATTGTTCCGAAGGTTCCATTATGGCTACAGAAAAATATTCATGCATATATGTGATGATACGTATGGATCTAAACCAGGCAGTAACAAAAGAATTCCTCCAGGTGAAGGAGGGTGACCCTCAGAGAAAGTCTTAAATGATATTCCAACCTGTTTAGATGTCAATTTGAAAACCCTTAGAAAGTACAAAATGAAAGATCCTGCAGAGGACACCGCGTTATCATGATATCAAATATTAATGTGACTTTGAGGCAACCTGATGTTCTCTTGATGGATGGTTAATGTTGAAAATATTTTCCGGGAGCTTGTGAAATCCCTCAGAATTGCCCCTAGTTTGCAGGCGCGACCCTCAGCTCTGCTGTTATACCCTTCCACAATCCCCTCAAGGGGATTCCTGTCCCGCCGGACTCCCTGCCTCACTTTGTACCTATGCAATTAGTGTATGAGAGCGCTCTGTGTCATCTGACCCACAACGGGGTCCCTGTTGCTGCACTTTGAAAATGACACCCTGCTCTTGTATTAAGTGGAGAAATGTAATGCCTGACTGGTTGCATCAGCCAAAAAAAAACTTGAAATGCGGATACCAGGATGTGACAAAAGGACAGTCCTGGAAATGTCCTTAGCTTTGCTTTTTCTTTTTCTTCTAAGCTAATACTGTTTGTCCTCTCTTCTTCTTCTCTCTCTTAATAGACTTGACAAACCGCACACAAGCTTCCATCAAACATTCAAGCCCACACAGTGACAAAACAAATCCCGAAAAGGCCGTCCCACTTCACAAAGGATCGCCCTCCCTTTGACCAAACAGTGGACACATTTTCACAGTCTGGACCGAGGTGACTCCTGCGGGGGATGAGATGGACCGACCTGTTGAGACGCAGGAAATGGGGGGGAAAAGATAATGCATGTATCGCACATCGTCATTCTCGGGAGGAAGGGAGGGACGGAGGAAACCCGTGAGGCAAATGGAGTTCCTCATCCTCTGGGACGATCTGTCGGAGAATATTTCCTTCAGAGCCTCTGCGGCTCTGTATACATTTTACATACACACAGGAGTGCTCTGAACTGACTCTGAACCTGCCCTGTGTCTTTCTTAATTTAGACTGTTGTGGAGAGGATGTGTCGACCACTCACATTAGACAACGCCTACCAGGGAGGAAGAGTAAATAAATAATGCAAATAATGCTAAGGTATGACATCATACTTCCAGCAAAGACACGTCTAATTTCATATTGTCATGCTCATTAACCTATATCCCATCCACTCCAGTGAATAAATAATTCACAAAGTGCCTTATTGTTGCATTGTTATGACAGCTTTAGATGTTTACTCCGCTGCCTGAGTTAAAATATGGGGCAGTGCACGAGAATAAGTAGCTTTTTTTCTTATTATAGGCTGTTTTTCGGTTTTCTACGTGCATCACCACGACGCTGGAAAACACCAGCAGCAGCCACACACAAGAGTACAGTCTATTCCAGATGTATTGCTTAATCAGAATCGACTTCAGTGGATATTACAATTCCAAAATAGCTTTCTATCGGATAGAGAGCTTCATTCTGTCTTGTGCATAAGTCCAGATAGGCTGATCCGTATTCCACACAGTTGTATGTCCTCAGTGGCAGACAATAGTTTTCCATTAGGGGAAGTGATTCTCTCCGGAGCCTCGGGCCAAGCCTCAGACAATAACACGGCGACCTAAAGCTTGCATCTCAGGCTCCCGGAGTCGACTCTCATCACCTCTGGGTGCTGATTCCCCCTCTGAGGTGGCTTAGCACGACAGGCTTATCTGAAGTGAGCTTGTCCGAGTTAATAAAGTAAGAGCAGCTTATTTGATTATGAATGCATACAAAGGAGGATCTTGTGATCTGTCACTGGGAGACAAGTCCATTTCAACACGGGAGGACAGATCGATGGGTACAGGGACCACTGGAGGTGTTTTAAAAAGGCGTTGGAGGATATGGAGCAAAATTAAAATAGCTTAAAGGCCCCAAACTGAATATTTTCTTTTACTTTCATACTATGATCGATGACGCCCTACATGAACACATGAGGTTCTGCCAGACTTTGAGCAGTTTGGTTCTTTAAATTGAGGATTTGTCTTCGTCCTTTTCTTTCCTCACTGATTTTAATTGGGCAGTCTGTTGGAAAAATGTGATGTCATGTATTTTTGTCACATCTGATCAGACCACACCCACTACTTTTTTTTGTTTGGGTGGGAAACTGTAAGCAATACATGCCGAGACTTAGATAAACAGAGAGACAGCTATAACCTGACTGTGCCCAGTGTTAAAAATATTCACCAACAGGCACCTCAGATGCTCACTAATAGTGCAGCAATGTATTTGTTTCGACCATACAACTGCTTAAGTGTATAAAAAAGAATTTGTCAATATACAGGGATTATGTGTCGGACTGTTTCTTGGCCTGGACCAGAATCTTCTGTTCAAAGTGTCCACTGATTTGGTTGAACTGTTGTTTTTATGCTTGTTCTTACGTTGTTTTTCACTTATTAAGAAAACTAATTAATATAAGGTGTTAATAATTGAGCCTAAGGGGTGTTGGTACACAGATTTTGTTACATAGTTCATTACTTAGCTTCTTTGGTCATGAACATAATAGTATTACAAGATTTGAAATTGAAAAGTTTTCAGCAGCTTTAATGTTTGTAATTATGTGAAAATTATTCTAATGACAGGATTTTGTTTGAAAATAAGAGACTGCAGATACAGTTCATGTGTTTATGTGATGTTTCCAGACCATCTTTTTCTCATTGTCCCTGGGTAGAATTTGTGGAGGGGTAGGAAGTAGAGGTAATGACACAGCGATCTAAATGAGTCAGTGGTCAACGATCCAATACCATAGTTGCAAAGTGAGAACATAAACACATATTGTCATCCTTAAGATCAAATCAAATTTTATTTATGTAGCACATTTAATACAAAGTAATCTCAATGTGTAATCTCACGTGTGAATAAAAACAAATTCAGCTACGCCTTCATTTTGAAACTCCCATGGCACATCTGTGTCACCATTTCCATTCAGACGCAGCTCTTTGCCAAACATTCAAACAGTGCAAGCGGCCCAGCACCACACAGACAATGGTATGCAGCCAAGAAAAATAAAATGAGGATACTTACTGATATTGTCTAGTATTGATCGCAGGCCCCTTAATTCAGTCGAATCAAAATCGTATTATTTACATATATTTACATCATCGTGTTATTTACAGCCCTAACAGGACGTGTTTGTGTCTTTTTTTTTAACTGCAACTTGGACACCAAAATCAGAAATTTCAGACTCAATGAGTTAGTTATTTATAGACACACACAAATAAAATATTTGGGTCTGAAAAATATACAAAAAAAATAATATACAATAAACCCATTAGTTAAAACATGGGGTAATACAAATGGGTAATACAAGGTAGAACACATAACCACATAGAGCCCCATCATTCAGTCGAGGTTTGCTGCTGCTCCAGTAGCTTCAGACACTCATGTAATATGTTTACCGTAAAACTTGTATTAGCAACACAGGCTATTATTTGCTTAAAGGGATAGTGCACCCAAAAATGAAAATTCAGCCATTATCTACTCACCCATATGCCGAGGGAGGCTCAGGTGAAGTTTTAGAGTCCTCACAACACTTGAGGAGATCCAAGGGGAGAGGAGGTAGCAACACAACTCCACCTAATGGAGGCTGACGGCGCCCCAGATTCAAACGTCCAAAAACACATAATTGAAACCACAAAATATCTCCATACTGCTCGTCCATAGTGATCCAAGTGTCCTGAAGCCCCGACATAAAAAGTTGTTTGGAAAAACCTCATTTGAACTCTGTTTTCTCTGAACCAGAGCCTCCCTCGGCATGAGAGTGAGTAGATAATGGCTGAATTTTCATTTTTGGGTGCACTATCCTTTGAAATCACTGAAGTCAACAGGCCTATATTAGGGACAGGCCTTTAACTCCTTTTACATAACCATTGCTCAGCAAAGATGGAAAGCACAATCAAATTGCTTATTTCATCCACTGTGAATATTACTCATATAAAAAATAGGCTATTAATTATGTGTTATGTTATGATACTCGTGAACAATCTGGTTTTATTCATCCAAATAACATCTATAATATTAAACTGCTTGGCAACCAGACCAGGCATCTGATTGAGACAAACGTTTATTTGTCAAAATGTGTAGCTTCACTGGGTTAGTAGAAGAGACTGAGCGTTTAATTGAAGTTTTACAGTAAATTCTTTTATCAGTGTCCACAAAGAGTGAACTCAGCTCAGTGGAGTCTCGTCCATGTCTCTCACAGATATCCTGAATACGACGGCACACGAGTATCAGTCATTTGGTAGATCTTTAATTTCCTTACCTTAAAAGCAAACACAGGAACTTTCAATATTGCGTCCCTGCATATAACTGAGTAACGGTCACTTATTATCTGTTCTTTGTCTTGGGCTCAGAAATACATTTTAAAAAGCAGTAGCTTTTTGATTCTGTGAAGTGTTCTCATCCACTCGTGCTCCTCTTAATCATGTTCAGGATCTAAAATGGCCGCCTCCTGCCTTTTGTTCTGTAATTAACTGGAGGGCTCTTAATCTTCCTGAGATTAAAACCCCCTGATCAATGTTGAAGTGTCCTTCTGTCTCCTCACTAATGTGACCGCGGGTCAACGTGTGTCGTCTGCTAAGTGGAAACTCAGATTGTGTGGGATCGATCATAGCAGGCTTTAAGTGAACAGAGGTTAACATTAGCAATAATACAGAGAATGTACCACCATTGTGTCAATATCTGCAGTTACAATATGCCCCATAAACTTTACTTTATCTGGGAATTTTTTGGGGGATTTGTATTTTATTCGAAGCTTAGAACAAGAGGTGACAGACAAAGGATCGACATCAGGGACAACAACACGTATTGGAAAAATATCAAGGTTCAAAAACGAGAAAAATAAGTCATGGGTAAAGACAAAAGTGACACACTGGGCGAGAGCAGGAGCACACGAACGCAAACAATGCCAGAAAATCTTTCATTAAACATATAAATGCTTGGTAGGGAGAAGAAGACAAACAGGAACAAGACTGAAAAATCTTTTTTTTAATACATGTGTGAAAAGTCAGTCTGTATTCTGCTGTATATACATTTTACATCATGGTTCTGTTTTATTTTCATGTGCTGTTATGTGCTTAGAAATAAATACTACATGTTAGTAATGTCCCTATACTGCTAATAAAGTTTTCCTCTTGGTGATAAAAAAAATACTCCTTTGTCAGACATGTTGTGACTGTGCAGCGTCGACTACAATGCGAAGCTCCTCTCGCTTTGATACCGCACTTCAAAGTCAGTATATGATCACCGCAGTGTGTCATGTTTGGAAACAAATCATAAAGGCAATTTCACTGTCCCGACTGTTGAGGATTGACACTCTGTAATGAAGTCTGAACTAAATATAGTTTTAATAACTCTGAGGGGGGGATGCTCATGGTGAGTTTTGGCAGTTGGTGTGTTTTTCTAACTTCAACTCCCCCCACACCACTGCAGGCATATTGTTTACCTTGATACGCCCTTGAAATAATAGTTGCAGATCAAATAAGTTTGTGTTGGAGAGGCTGTCTCAGTCTCCAACCTTTTAAATATTGTATGTTCCCCTCCGCTGCTGCTGTGGATACATCTCTCTCCTCATGTAAATGCTGCTGTTCTTTATTCTTTCAGCTTTTTTTCCCCCTCTATTCCTCCCTCCGCTTCCATCCTTCAGGCCGTTCCACTTTGAAGTTATTTCTCAGCTGTGTGAAATTTGAGATTAAAGTCCATCTGTTCATGCACACCCCCCCCCCCTCCCCAACACACACACACACACACACACACACACACACACACACACACACACACACACACACATCAATACATACACAGATATAAACAAAAACAAAACCAGACAAAAAGCGCCTGTTGTTTTTAACAGGTCAAAGGCAGCCGTTAATAGGATTGAGCTACAAATTGTTAACGGGCCAGTTGAGCGAGCGCTTTCAGCCTCACTGGATCATTTACACCTGACACAGGCCACTGCAGACAATGAATTTCTTATCTAATTTTTTATTTATTCATCAGTGCAGGAAAAAAAGCGCCAGGGGCAGACTCTTTTAAGGGACTGTGGAGTCCTCCGGGCTCATAAAGGTGTGCCTGTGTGTGCAGCACAAACAAATGTCCTCCCTTTTTTATTTTTCTTTCAGATGAGAATAGCAACACACTGTATTCCCACCCAATAAACCCAGTGTGAAGCTGCAGCAGGTCTGTTGGCTTTTCCTCTGGTCAGCCCAGTTAATAAACTGATGCTCTCTGATGATATTCAGTCCCACCTCTACTGTATTGTTCGCTTTTCATTCCAGCTGCAGCAGCAGCAGCAGCGAGGGAGAGCCCCTCAGCGTAAATATTCTCTGTAAACCAACAGCGCTAGCAGGGCCGGGAGATTAAAACAATTGTTTATGCTCTCAGTGCATACGGGGAGATATAAGCAATATAAGCAGACAGAGTGCTCGGAATGAAATAACACAGAAATTATGCTATCATATTGCAGGCTCAATATGAGGAGACTCGTCGGGTAAGAGGATGCAAAGACACCATCAAGAGGAAAGTTAAAAGCCCATCACCTATGCTGTTTACCTTAACACCTATTTCCACTCATGGAACATTGACCTTCTAAATGACATTTGCCTCCTGTTAAGCTGAGCGTGTTTGGCATTTAAATTGTCCTTACTCAGGCACTACACCTTAACTCTGCCCAGGAACATGGTAAATAATGGAGGGAGGAATCGATGCGCTGCCCTCTGATTCGAGAGGGAAAGTCTGATTACACTTCACAATGCTTTAATTGTGGTGTATTAACTTCTACTGCATATTAACCTTGGTGAAAAATTGCAAATGGGATATGATAGGCTGAACAGACAGTGTACTTATAGAGGTGCAACAGCGTCAGTAATGACAGAGTACAAATGTAATGCACTAAATGGTTACTTTGGATGTACAGTAAAACTCCTGCAGAACTATATGACCGCAGCTCCCGCTGTTATTGGCAAAGTCATGCTGTGATGTTCCTCATTCATTCTGAAGGTGATAAATAATTAGAGCGAGTAGTTTAATGCGAGCCAAGGAGTTGATTACAGGGAGGTTGCTGCTCTAGGCGGGAGAGCAGGTCATCCATTAATCGGTTGGTGGTTCCACCCTCCTGCTCCTCCTGTCTACATGTTGAAGTGTCCTTGAGCAAGATACGGAATTCCAGATTGCCCCCTGAACTGCCAGGACAAGATCTTGCGTGGCAGTGTGTGAATGTTTGAATAAGGCCATGTTAACACCTGACATTAACATGTGTCCTGGGTGATCGGATCATAGGTGGACAGCTCAGTAAGCACAGGTGTGAATGCAGCAAACGCATCCTTAATGCGTCTTGACAGCCGATTGGTCAGACCTCATTCTGGGCCACACGTGGCCACATTTTTTCAGCAGTGTGTACGCTAATGTGTCCTGACCCACATCGAAGAACTCTTTAACTGACATCCCTACTTATCCAACTCCCTGCCAAATAAGCAAACTTTCTGTTGCTGCCATTACACAAGTCAGACAGAAACTTTTCCCATGTGGCAGGCACAAACATGCAAATGGCCCTATCTACGCCAAAATATGTTTTGGCTTAAAATACCTGGTTTCCTCACTACAAACAGAGTTGGAAATGTCCCAAACTCATCACTAGAAATTTACAGACCTCTTTACCCACTGTTGTTGCCCCAGATATGACCAGGAATGGTCCAACCTATCATCATAAAGTGCAAGCTTTTGTTGTTACAAACACCATTGGAAATGTTCCAGACTGGTTAAAAAATACTATACCCACTTTTCTTACTAGAAACACAGCTGGAAATGTTCAAACCTTTAATCATAAAAAAACAATTTTATCACCACAAATACAGCTGGAAATGTCCCAAGCTCTCGTTAAAAAGTACCCACTTTTCTTTCTACAAACGCAGCTGGAAATATCCCAACCTCTAATCATAAAAAAAAAAAAAAATATCATCACAAACACAGCTGGAAATGTCCCAAACTCTCGTTAAAAAGTACCCATTTTTCTTTCTACAAATGCAGCTGGAAATGTCTCAAACCCTAGTTAAAAATACCCACTTTTCTTGACATAAACACACCTGGAAATGTCCCATTTCTTGTTAAAAATGCTCACTTTTCTTATTACAAACACAAATGGAAATGTCCCAAACGCTCGTTAAAAAATACTCACTTTTGGAACTACGAACACTGATAGAAATGTTCAGACCTCTTGTTGAAAATTTCCCACTGTTACTGCTACAAATATGGCAGGAAATGTCCTAACCTATCATTATAGAATACCAGCTTTTGTTGCTACAAACACTGCTGGAAATGTCCCGACCTCTTGTTAAAAACTACCTGCTTTTGTAGGTCTTGAACAGTTATCTGGAGCTGTCTGCTACCTGCCAGCTGTCTTGCCAAGCATCAGGTCATCCACAATTCCCTTCACTTCCTGATAAAACCTCAGCTTATGAACATGTAATCACACCTGTGTCACTTTTTAAATGTTGCTATGATATGTATGAAACATACAAATATAGTGTATCCATGGTTTGCACACATTTTATTTGGGTACTGGACTGTAAACACAGCATGTTTAATCTTTGCAAACAGAGATGATGTCCATGTTTATTCACATTTATGAGATCCAATCACAAGTTGTCACTTGGGGGGCATGTGAAGACGCATTCTAATGCCAGGTGTGAACAGACAGACTTAGACCTGTCCACTTGTGATGGGATTACCCGAGGTCCATGTGAAGGTGTAAATAGGCTCTAAGGAGCACACTCTAAAATGAAAACAGACCCTCAGTTGACAATTTAAGGCTGAGAAGTGCTATCAAAGTGCAGCAAATTTAACTAATGAGTTAGACATTTTGTATATTATAAAGAATTTCTTATTTTTCACTTGATCAATGAATTATACGCCACTACAAAGAAGGCTTTTGTGCTGCCAGATTGTATGACAATTTGCATTTATCAGAAGACACCATCTGACAACTCTGCTTCTGGAAAAGGGTCAAAATAGTAAATATGAATATATATATATATATATATATATATATATATATATATAGATATATAGATATATATATATATATATATAATACAGGTGTAAATGAATATAAATTATGAGTATTTTAATTAAGAAAAGAATCACTAAACTTACAAAGTGGAAGCAGTTCAAAAACTAACAGGGCAAGAGAGAAGAAAGAGAAAAGGATTTGTGTAGATGTGTGGAAATGATTCATGTAAAGTCACAGTGAAACGGATATTGAAATAATGTTATAAAAAGCAGGCAGTATTCAAATGACTATATCTGTATATCATTAACTATATCTACATCGAATAACTCAAAAAAACAAACAGCCCAATACTGGTAGTATAATGTAGTTATTGCAGGTGAAAAGTCCAGTTGTACAGTGCATGTTTGTGTTTGCTATCATTGATCCAGATAGATATTCAGTAGTGTCTGTGACAGAAGGACGTGGTGCAAGTGTGAAAGTGTACTGTTATGTGATGGGTGCATGTATGCAGGAGGAGAAATAAAAAGTATATATACATATGAACACAGAGCAGAAATGTTAACGCTGATCTTGGCAGTAGCTCAGTCTCTGAGGACATGGCCTGGACCTCAGCCATCTCCTCAGTTTATCATTGGTTGAGAGCATATACGATGAAATATTATCAGCTTCTTAGACGTAAAGGATTTTGATAAAACCCCTTAATTCTTTGTTCTTCTTACCAATGGATTATTAATAAATATAAAGCATCAGTAAATATTTTATTATCTATTATTAAAACCATTAGTTTCAGCTTGTAGAGCCATTCTTATCAGAGAGTAGAACTCCTGGTTTTTATTTCTGTCTGCAGTCTGTCATCTCTGATGGTCTGATTCGGTCTCAGGTTTTGGGGGCAATCCCCGGGGCAGCCGGGTGAACACGACTTAGCTTCAGCGTAACATCAGTGCTGGATGAGATGATGAAACTGTCAGGGCTCCTTTCTCTCCGTACCCTCAGAATAAAGATACAGAGATGGACCTCCTGACCTCTGGGATTGTACATCTGTGCGCCTTTTTTTTTCCCTCCCAGTGCAGTGGAGGATTTCATGCACTTTCATCCTCTGTTTCAGACTGGACTCTCTCTTCTCCTCTCTTTCTTCAGTGCACTTTTATTTTCAGTGTCATTCTCTTTACTTTGGGTCAGCCTGATAATGTTGATGAGACGGCAGCAGATATGTGACCCTGGGTATTTGACCAGAGGTGAGATTAAGCTAATAGCTGCAAACACTACTGCTAGCACGGGGACCTCGAAGGCAACATGTGTGGCTTCAGACGCACGTTAAGCTAAACAGATGTAATAAAAAACAAATAAAGCAGTCCTGTTAAGTAAATAAGAACAATGCTGAAGTCGGCTACTTGAGTATTCTCATTTATGTGATTTCATATTGTACTTCATTTCATTCCAGAGAGCATTTTTCTACTTTTTACTCAACTGCATTTATTCAACAGCTGCATTTATTAATCAAAACATATAATCAGTCTATACATATGATGCATTTTTATGAATTTAACTACCCAACATTACATACAAGGTAAAATAAGCTCCCTCTCTGCTCATGGCTCCTCTATCTGTTATGAATCCTGAACGCGCCTATCCAAAGCAGACCCAAAGTAAATTGAAAGCTGTTCTTGTTCTGTATTTAGTACCTGTACATGCATGGTCTCATCTTAAAGGAAACACTCTGAGGTTCTTTCCCCAACAGTCAGAATCACTGTAAGTGCGTCTGTCATTAAGTTACACAACTTTCAACACACTGAAATAAAAAGGTTTTATATCTGACCTGAATTTCTTCTTTAAAAAAGATGCCTCAGATGACTGTAACTGGAAAGTAAGAGCTGGTAAACACTGTGGAACCAAAGCATGAGAGCTTATCTAGGCCAAGACCAAATTTCATAATAGTACTACAGAAAATGACTATTTTACAGATATTTTTCTGAGGGTAGGTTGAGGCGTTTCCAAAAAGGGACATTTTGGAGACTCAAAAAGGACCCTGGGTAACCATGGTGATATACCTGCGGTAAAAAGGCTGCTACTCTCCTTAACATACAGTTGTGACTTTGGGCTCTAATGAAAGCTGGCACTCAGAGGTATCCTCTCAGGTATATAGAATCACCATCAGTGTTACTGACACAGAATTACAGGAGCATAAACACATAATGCATTTTTGTAAGTTTGTGCATTAAAGGAGTAAAAACAAGTGTTGCAGTGGACAAGCAGTTTATATATACACTATATACAAATCTTCATACACAAACATTTACAGCAAAATATTTCACAGTAACTCACAGCAAACTATTTACATCTATTTACGTATCCGTCAGTATTTGCATATCGGTTTACATATTGGCCGATACTGTGAGGATAAGGCTCCTATCCTGAGGAGGAGGTGTCCTGTTGAGTTTCCTTTTGAACAACAAGTTTTCAAACAAGCATTGACTTTGAACTAGGTGAGTGCTGCTTGTGTCCCACAGGAAAACCAAAAGTCAACGTAGTTACATGAATTTTGGACTGTATGTAACTAGGCAAAGTAGTTCATGTAGATGTTGTGTAGATTTATCCCCAGTCGAACAAAGTATAAGTTGAGCGCCAAACAGGAGAATAAACAAAATCCTACACTAATTTAAACTTGCTGAGAAATTAGCCCTGATAGTGTCCATCACTACAAAAACACAAATCATCATTTCATTCCTCAATTAAACCTCTTTATACACAACCCAAAACTAGTCTCGCCACCAGACAATCAGAGATCTCCACCTTCTGATAGTCTGGGGACACTCCTTTCTAAAGTGTGTTTAACACACCGGCGAAAACGGCCGGCAACAAAGCAACACCTCTTGCATTTTTGAAAAGGACACACCTTCTCAGAAATGTGCGCTCCCCCTTTTCTTGTCCGCAAGGAAACAAACACACAGAGAGCTTGAAAATGGATGCCGAGAGATTTAACTCTGTTTTATCAAACGTGTGCTCATCCATGAAGAAAAGATTTTTTTTCCAGCGGATGTCTTAGTTACAACATGATTGAGCTAACTGGAGTAGTTTCATGTCGTATCCGACAACGGGAGGCTTTTAACAGATGATGTCCTGATGTTAGCTTTGCTGCTGCTGTTAGCTGTCCCTGTCAGCTGCAGCCACTGATGCTTTCTAGACATCGCGATTTCCCAAAACTGAATAAATACCACACATAGCAACACAAAACTGCTTTGCTAGCTCAATCATGTTGTAACTAAGATATCCGCTGGAAAAGATATTTTTTTCACGGACCATTTAATGAGTTATTACCTATTACAGACACTGCTAACGGCTAACAGGGCTAACAGCTAACAGTTAGCCCAGCTAAATGTGCACACAGAAATAGTAATGTTTGTTCAATCATCTTTACATATATCGGATTAGTCTAAACGGTGATACAGTGATGTGAAAAATGTGAGAAATATATATACTATATACATATACTATATATATATATATATATATATAGTATATGTATATATATATGCTGCTGGTATTGTATTTGTAAACAACAAGGTGATTCCCTATCACGTTATAGTCAGGCCGGACGGATGAGTCATGACCTTGTAAAAAATTATGTTTGTTTCTTTTAGTTGGCGAGAATGTGTCACCGCAAGCGCGACAAACATCCACTAACTTTGACGGCGTTTTCTGCGTGCCCGGCTGAGCCATTTTGTACCGCTATACGTGTTTCTAGTCGGACTATGTTTACAAGCACAAGAGTTCAGCGAGCCACCAAAGGACCGCCCTGCAGATTTACTATTGGTTCTGCAACGTAGGGAGTTTTTTTAAACTCTGGAATTGTATCCGCCCATCTAAACACAAAATCAGGGAGAAAGTCATCAGTCGTTAGTTAAGCAAAGCGTCTAAAGACTGACTTGTGAGTCTACCCAAAACAGACTCAAATCAAATGACTAAGATTACTAATGTAATTTCCTTTTAATTGACAAAATGATTAATTCAAGAAACCAATAGCAGTCCAAAACTGAAATTTAAAGGTGCTTTAAATAAATCAATCTAAGGTGGACCATGTGACAATGCTGGTGTGAGAGTGTGCAGGGATGCATTTCAGTTCCATTGCTTTAGGTAACTAGGCAAAGTCCATAAGTTTATGTCACTTATGTCCCATACTGTATTTAGTTGTTGTAACCAAAACCATGATCATTTCCTGAACTTGACCAAACATTTTTTTGGTCACTAAAGTGTTTTTCTTTCCCTAAACCTAACCAAACTGTGATCGTTTCACAACGTTAACCATGTTGACATTTTGAAGCTGTGACCACTGTAAAAGACTTTGCATCAGCATTGTTTTTGTATTGCCAACATGTCATTTTAACACATTTCTTGCCCATCACCATGTAATACTCTGTCAAGAGGTCATGTCAATGTCAATATTTCTGTGACACTGTGTTGGACGTTGGGAAGGATGAATGAGTCGCAAAATGTTGCAATTACCACAAGAGACATCGTTTTGTGTCCTGTTCCCAGTTGCACGTCAACCTTATTCTTTAACCTTGATTGTTCCCTAATCTTAACTATGTGTTTATCATTGTAATCATGATGACGAAGCTCCCCTCACCTTAATGAAGTACTCATTTTGACCCAAATACCCGTCTTTATCTTAATAAAATGTTGCATTTAACTCAAACCATGATCTTTTCATACACCCAACAAAGTCGATTTTATGCCTGACCTGACCAAACCTGAGCCACAAAGTTGTCACATTACAAAGCGATTGCTGTTTCAGCAGTGATTTCTAACAACTTTGGCAGAGATGGACAAAAAATGTTGTCCTGCTGTGAGTGATCAAAGCATCAGATCAGAAATGCTTTTATATGTCATTATACAGGGTGCACATAAAGTATATTTTGTCATATAATTTGGAGAACTTGTTGGCTTTGCTTACATTTAGTTTTTTTAACTAAGTGGTTGTGAGATAATTAAGATTAATCTTGTGACCCACAGATTTTAAGCTGCTGCATTAAAGCAATGAAAATAATTAACTTACCAACTAACTAATAATATATAATTCAATACAAAGGATGCGTTCAGGCGCACCCCTGATTGTAGGTCACCTTTAGGAGATGGATATATTCAGATTCTTTGCCTGACGAGGGCTGCATTTTATGGAGCGTATATATTAAGTTCATGTTTTTAATTAGATATGAACCATCAAAACTGCAAAGAATGACATTTTTATTATCTGTCAATTAAAATAAAATAGTTTGGACTTAAAATCATCACACTTCCTCACCCTGCTTTATGTTTCCTTTACCTTCAGTCATAAAATCCCTGCAGACGGAGAAATCTCATGTGGCTGCTCATCCTGAGAGATCATTGCATGTTATGGTGGGTCATATTTGGGGCAAATACAATGAGGTAATTTGGTTTTAGATTTAATGAAATGGCTCCATTTAATGTGAGAGCTGTCTAAATGGTCAGGGTGGCTGCCGTCTGTGGGAAGGGTGAGGGGACATAAATCAGCTATAAGGAAGTTTCCCTCCTCGCTTCTGGAAACAAGAGCCACTTTTTGATGTTAATTTGTCACATAGCTGTGTGCACACACACCCCGAGGGAAAATGATGGCGGGCCTCCCCCCCAATCACAGCCCTACACTCTTCTACAGCCGGCCCCATTTAATAAATCACTTGGGGAAAAACATCACATCTCTGGGGTACCTTAGACAAGAAATCCTCCCCTGGCGTTCCAGCAGGGTCACGTCCATGCAAGAGCTGGTGAAATTAGCATTTTTTTGTCTTTATCCAAGCAATTCTTTACAGGGAACAAAACTGGGCTTCTTCAAATGACTTCCCCTAACGATACTCAAGGGTACGCTGTGCTTTTACTGTCTTTGTTAAAGGACAGCTCTATCCTAATTTCACTTTTTGCTGTTTTATTTCCCCTAGCCATTGGTTGGACACTGCGGCAGCCCTCACACAGGCTCTTAAAATAAAGCCATCTTTAACTTTTCCAAATATCTTGAGCTTACTCACAGTGAAATCTGACAAGTTGATCCTACTTTAAAGAAAAATCTAGGAAACAGATTGTCTTGGAAAAGCTAAGCGATTGCATAACTGTTAGTAGGCTATGTTTTATGTTTACGTTATATCTAATTGTTAAGTATACTCAAAATTTGATTGCATATACTTCATTTTTTGAAATTGTTGCAACTTAAAAATGACAAGTGAAATGAACTTGTTCTTGCTGAAGTGTTATCAGCTTACATAAACCAATTTTATGGGGCTTAACTGAACAGTTGTGTTCACTCATACCCCTTTTCCACCAACAGGGAACCGGTTACGTTCTCGTTCCTTGACCTAACTTCGAAAAGTCTGGAGCATTTCTACCAAAAAATAATTGACTTCAGATCGTGAAAAGTTGGCTCTCAGCTGTAACAAAAAAAGCAGGTTTTTCTTGAGCTAAACCTACCATACTATACTATGACGTTTTTCGACATATTATACTATGTTATTTTTTGGCATACTATACCACCAAATTTTTTGACATACTATACTAAGACATTTTTCACATACTATACTAAGACATTTTTTGACATACTATACCATAAATTTTTTTTTTCGACATACTATACTATGTCATTTTTCGACATACAATACTATGTCTTTTTTTTTTTTTTTTTTTACATACTATACCACCAAATTTTTTTGACACACTATACTACCAGTTTTTTTTGATATGCTATACCATGACGTTTTTCAACATACTATACTATGTCATTTTTTGACATACTATACCATGATGTTTTTCAAGATACTATACTATGTCATTTTTTTTTTTTTGACATACTATACCACCACATTTTTCCGAAATACTATACTAAGGCATTTTTCGACATACTATACTATGATGTTTTTCAACATACTATACTATGTCATTTTTTGACATACGCTACTACCAAATTTTTCGACATACTATACCATGACGTTTTTCGACATACTATGCTATGACATTTTACGCCAAACTATACTATGATGTTTTTCGACATACTCTACTAAGACATTTTTCAACATACTATACTACCAAATTTTTTGACATATTATACCATGACGTTTTTCGACAAACTATATCATTTTTTTGACATACTGAACTATGACATTTTCGACATACTGTACTATTAAGTTTTTCGACATACTATGTCAATTTTCTACATACTGAACTATGACATTTTCGACATACTACACTATGATGTTTTTTGACATACTATACTATGACATTTTTTGACATACTATGCTATGATATTTTTGACATACTACGACGTTTTTCAACATACAATCCTGACATTTTTTGACATACTATTTGACATACTATACTATGACATTTTTCGATGTACTATACTACCAAATTTTTTGACATACTATACCATGACGTTTTCCGACATACTATGCAATGGCGCTTTTCGACATATTATAATATGATGTTTTCCGACATACTAAACTATGACATTTTTTGACATACTATGCTATGACATTTTTTTTACATACTATCCTACGACATGTTTAGACATACTCTACTACCAAATTTTTTGACATACTATACCATGACATTTTCTGACATACTATGCGATGGCGCTTTTTGACATACTGCGCTATGACGTTTTTTGACATACTATACTATTATGTTTCTCGGCAAACTAAACTAAGATGTTTTTTCGACATACTACACTATGATGTTTTTGGACATACTATACCATAAAGTTTTTTGACATACTACGACGTTTTTTGACATACTATACTAAGACATTTTTCGACATACTATACCATGACGTTTTTTGACTTACTATGCTAATACATCACAACAAAATAAGACAGTAAATGATAATGAAACAGGTACATTTGTAACAATAAATAAAAATCAGTGCACCTTCCACAATGACAGAAAGACAGCTTGTAATGATAAGTTACTTACTTAAGTTACACCTTATTAACTATTACACCTATTAACTTACACGTGCTTGATTTTTCTGGATAACAACAAATATCTGTAGTAACAGAACCAAAGCTTGCAGGTAATCAGTGGTATTTGCCATTTTGCATCTATTGTTCATCATTGTTGAGTTTTGTGCAGCACCCTCCGTTGATGACACATTATTAATTTACAATGGTCCCACTTAAAACTGGTGGAAACACAGGCTGGTTCACTCAGGTAGCACCAAGGTTCCAAAATTCCTGAAATGAACCTGTTCAAGAGCTAGAGTTAATCTGGTGGAATTGAGGGAACTGATTTCACATGTCATTATTAGATTGCAACAACTTCACAAAATTACAACTAAATTTGAATTAAACCTCACAATAAGATGTTTACTTTTTTAAGAACATTGGTCTCCTAGATTTTTTCAAAGTAAGATCAACTCGTCAGATTTTACAGTGTTCACTCCTGTTCACTCCCTAACAGCAAACAAAACAACTGGAGACTTCAAATGCAATCAGTACAGGTAATCCATCACTGTTACTGAGAAGCATGAATATGAGCTTTCACAATTTTACACTTTCAAAGAAGCTCATGTTGTGATTCACCACAGTAGACGAGACAGAGGATCATCTTACTTTTCCTTCCTGCTTCTCTCATTTCTGTAACTTTTTCTTCTCCAAAATAACCCTTTCATACAACACCCAGTGTTGTTGGATTATTTTAGTACCTGCCTCCTGTCAATAATCGTCCAGTCAAATCAACAGGCCTTTCAGACATGCCTTATCACATAAGTGTGATGGTAATTTACACATTGTTCTCATGTCTGCGTGAGCCATTAGTCACTTTTACATAAATGTCATGACAGCAATTTCTGTAAGAGTTTCAATGAGACGCAGGTCAGAACTGAACTCTTCACGTCAGATCAGTCCATGAAAACATTATTTCCCCCTTGTGTTGTAGAGCAAAAATAGGTATTAAAAATAGGTATAAAAAAGAAACCATTATAATAATTATGATAATAATCATAATTATATGGCCGATGCTGCCTCCACATTTTGGGAAATGTGCATGTTCTTACTATAATTTTGGCACATTTTAATACAGATAGTACAAAAATGAAATTTTGAGGGTTGATAATGTGGTTCATGGGTGAGTTCGCCCCCTTATTCACTTCAACACCACTCTTAAAACTCTATGTGAAATATGAATACAGCCAGGAAACAGTTAGCTTAGCATGAAGACTGAAAACGGGGAAACAATTGATCTGTTTCTGTGCAAAGCTGCCAAAATTCACCAAACAGCATTTCAAAAGCTTGATAATTAACACTCTCTCTTTTATCGTGTTATTATCGCATGCTTAACCTCAGACACTGTAAAATGGGCAGCAGAGATCTACATCTAATAAATGAGATTAATGAGAAAATGTATCAGGGAATTGACTTGTAAAAAGAGGAGGCAAGTGTCCCTCGTCTCAACAGCAAAACAGGTTTTTACAACCCTCTTTGCTGATTGCATGTGTTAAAACATGAGACAAGGCTGGAGGTATCAGAGCTGGAATTAGAGTCTCTGATGCTTATGTGGGATGATTTTTGCTTGAGGCAAATCCATTAATATTTTAAAGGTATTTAAAGGTCCAGTGTGTAGGATTTTGGGGGATATATTGGCAGAAATTATATATGAAATTCATGACTATGTTTGCATTAGTGTGTAATAACTATGAATCATGTATTTGTTACCTTAGAATAAGCCGTTCGCCATTTCGTTTCTACAGTAGCCCAGAACAGACAAACCAAACACTGGCTCCAGATAGGGCCATTAATGTTTTTGTAATGGCCATAATAGTTGTCCTACACTCTTTGCACACAGGAAAAGTTTCAGTTGGTTGCAGTCTTCACCACTAGATGCCACTAAATCCTACACACTAGACCTTTAAGCTTTAAAGCTGTCAAATCTGCAAAGATAAATGAATAGAGATCTTTCTTATCCCTGATTTGTATTAGACTGATTCGTCCAGTCTGTCAATCATGTGTATTAAATGGGAAAGCTACTGTCTCTATCTTAAATCAAAGGAACAGTGGGACATATGTAGCCTGGGAACCAGATGAATCTGCAAGCTCATGTTTTATTTGCTCTGGCAGACACGTCTCACCCCCCTCCTGTTCAGACAGATTTCCAGCCAGCCTCAGATGGGACAGGCCAATAGATGAGAGCAGGCATACGTCACTTCCCTTTTGGGAGAAAACAAGCGCTGTAAAAGTGCCAGTGCCAAATTGGAAAAAAAAAAAAACTGGTGGCACTGTGCCTAAAAGCTGCTGAATTGTAATTTGCACATCAAACAATAAAAAAGAGAAGAACAGTAAAATAAGAGATCTGTGGCTTTAAGCCGTCCACAGAGAGAATGGAAACAGTCAACTATGGGACCCAGCCAGTCAGTACATGTCCAGCTGAGGCAAACACCTTACCATAGGTTAGTTAACAGTGTTGAAGTCAAAGTAATGTTGATGCTGCATTGAAAGGGACATGAGGATGGAGTCATTACTGTCTACCTTACAGCACACCTCATAGTTAGAGGATGCTAGACAGCTCGTTTAACCCCAGCTAGTATGTTAATATTTGTGATGTTATTCGTTTATAGAAAAGTCCCATTGCACAGACTACCAAAGCTGAAGAATCATGTGTCTCAAAGGCAGACAAAGTGACAGATGTCAGATATACATTACCTGGAGATTCAATAAGGTGGTTTTACACGTCAGGATTTGACACTTTCGGCCACCGTTTGGAGACGATTGTCCACTTTGATGGAGGCAAACTGAAAGGAAACTCATTGAAGCCCATGTCTTTAATTTGTTCTGCTGATTGTTGATTGGCAACATAACGTGGCTTTTTGCCTGACTGGCCATTTGGGCTCCTAATAGCTAAAAAGCAGTACGATATGCAAGGACCTCAGGATTGGAGGGACTGTTTTCACCCAAGAAAGGGCAGGGGCACAAAACAAGGGCAAAGTACCTGGATATACTGCTGGTATCGATCACAACCAATCACCTAATGTGGCGTACTTCAGATGATGACCGACGACTTGTGGAGCCTTCACACTTGATGCCAAATAAGTAATGACATCATTTTTGGCTTGCACACCCTAGCGCCAGAACATCGTGATGAGATTAACCTAACTTAGTAAACAGAAGCGGCGCTGAGGCATTTTCAAAAACAACCAAGATGGCCGCAGCTGATTGAACCTTCTGTTGACGTACTATCCTCAAATTCAAATGGCAGAATTGGCACTTGTTCACAGACATATCGATGCTACACCATCACAGGTCATCTTTACACGCCTCATGTTTTGTAGCTCTGATTGGTTGGAGGGCTGGCTGATTGTGTCCAAACGCATTTTGATCCACAGCAGTTGATAACAGCTCTTTGAAATCAAAACTGAACTGAGACATTCCAGACTAATTCCCATTTGTGATTTGGTCCGGTGAGGTCAGGCTAGAAAACCTGACCTTCACCCCTGAAACAGAGATCATCTGTTAGCATGTGGTTTGATGCTTCCACCCATCAATCTTTCCTCCCACATTTCGCCCAGCTGAGAAGGATCTAATGTGTCTTGTGACCCGTTCCAAACACAAAAACTTGGATTTTCTAAAAATGCAATTATTTTAATGCCAGAGAAACAATTGACTTCTCTCAAATGTAATTAAATATGACAAAAAGAGCAAAATTGCAAATGAACAATCGCTGGAATGATTGGCAAGGGCTGAACCCGCCGAGAGCCTCTCCAGAGAGGTTTGCATCCAGGCTGAATAGCTTCAGCTGGTCTGGTGGAATTTGATATGGTTACCATGACCATACTCTCAATCCTTAATGAAAGCTTTGTCTTCTTTGCACGCACATAATGTATGGAAGAAAGGCTTTGCAGCGGATCACATTTAATCCCCACTTCTGTCAAACCAAGAAAATGAAGCACAAATTAAAGGGACATTAAGTCATCTATTCTGAGGTCTGTCAGCGGGAGGAATTCCGACAACATAACCAGGTGTTTGGCAGAGACCTCTCCACCCCTTTACAAGTCCCATTTTCACAAAGTAGAGCAGCATGATGGTTAATTAGAGCAGGCATGCAACAGAAACGTCTGGTGAGGAGGAAACATGTTGCCATGATTAATGCTGGAATAACAACACATCTTTGTCTGTAGCTATGTCAGCCTCACTTTTTAACCTTCAGAGCTGAAAAGCTTCATGATGCCGTTTGGCTCTCAGTCCTGCATTGCAGAGTGGTTGAAAATGCCAGTAGATGGAGGTGAGGTGTGTGTTTGTATGTGAGCTGTGGAGGGTTTGGATTAGGAATGAAGCCAGAAACCTCAGCTCCAGGCCAAACAATTACGGAGTCATTTTGTATTGATCAAAAACCTCTTGTGGACACATTATGACGGGCCAGACAACCCTCACATGTTGCCTTTTCAAATTAAACCACATTTTGCTTTGAACCAACTGTTTCTGATAATGTGCAGCTCAGACTTCATTTAAAGGATCTGATGTGCATTAAACAAGTGCTTTAAAGCAGCTGATGGAGAGGCACGAAGCATTAGGGTGACTATATTTGAGCAGCGAGGCTACAAGCTGTCCCTACCAGGCTACTTTCACATTGGATAATTGACAGCACAGATTCTCACTCCCTCGCACTGCCAGGCTGCTGGCCACAATTCAACATGGGAGATGCTCATTAACATAAGTTGAGAAGGTGCTGTCAGCCAAGTGCTAAGAGTTTTTACATTATATAATGTAACATATCGATATGCAGCATGGATAGGATGGATATAGATTAATAGAATATACTGTCTGGAAGTATTAACTATATATATATAGGAAATATATATGTATGTATATATGCATACAATGCATCATGACTCATAAACTAATGTGTATGGTATGTACAGTAAAATATTAACCTGAAAAGTAACCTCCTGTAGGTTTATTTCACAACCTGCCCTTGTCTCTCTGTCTCTCTGTCTCTCTGTCTCTCTCTCTCTCTCTCTCTCTCTCTTGCACACACACACGCACACACCCACATTTGTATAGAATTAGTTAGTCAGAATTTGTGTTTTGGATAGGTTTTGCTTGCTTTTTAAATAAAAGTATAAATAAATGTAAATATATTTTTGGAATGATAACTGCTGTCTCTTAATTGTTGCACGATAGTGAATGAATAGTCAACCTCTGCTATGTAAAGAACTCTGAAAAACTAGCGATTTTGGTTATGGTTATTAATCATCATGAAATCATGAAAAGACATCACAGTATAGCATGTCGTCCAAATTCATGAATAATCTCATAGTATAGTATGTCGTCCAAAATCATGAAAAAAACATCATAGTATAGTATGTCGTCCTAAATCATGAAAAAAAATCATAGCATAGCATGTTGTCCAAAATCATGAAAAATGTCATAGTATAGCATGTCGTCCAAAATCGTGAAAAATGTCATAGTATCGTATGTCGTCCTAAATCATGAAAAAACATCATAGTATAGTATGTTGTCCAAAATCATGAAAAAAACATCATAATATAGTATGTCGTCCTAAATCATGAAAAAAAACGTCATAGTATAGTATGTCGTCCTAAATCATGACAAATGGTCATAGTATAGTATGTTGTCCAAAATCATGAAAAAACATCATGGTATAGTATGTTGTCCAAAATCATGAAAAAACATCATAGTATAGTATGTTGTCCAAAATCATGAAAAAACATCATGGTATAGTATGTCGTCCAAAATCATGAAAAAAACATCATAGTATAGCATGTTGTCCAAAATCATGAAAAAACATCATGGTATAGTATGTTGTCCAAAATCATGAAAAAAACATCATAGTATAGCATGTTGTCCAAAATCATGAAAAAAAGTCATAGTATAGTATGTCGTTCAAAATCATGAAAAAACATCATAGTATAGTATGTTGTCCAAAATCATGAAAAAACATCATAGTATAGTATGTCGTCCAAAATCATGAAAAAACATCATAGTATAGCATGTTGTCCAAAATCATGAAAAAACATCATGGTATAGTATGTCGTCCAAAATCATGAAAAAAACATCATAGTATAGCATGTTGTCCAAAATCATGAAAAAACATCATGGTATAGTATGTTGTCCAAAATCATGAAAAAAACATCATAGTATAGCATGTTGTCCAAAATCATGAAAAAACATCATAGTATAGTATGTCGTCCAAAATCATGAAAAAAACATCATAGTATAGTATGTCGTCCAAAATCATGAAAAAAACATCATAGTATAGTATGTCGTCCAAAATCATGAAAAAAAGTCATAGTATAGCATGTCGTCCAAAATCATGAAAAAAACATCATAGTATAGCATGTCGTCCAAAATCATGAAAAAAAGTCATAGTATAGTATGTCGTCCAAAATCATGAAAAAAAGTCATAGTATAGTATGTCGTTCAAAATCATGAAAAAAACATCATAGTATAGTATGTCGTCCAAAATCATGAAAAAAACATCATAGTATAGCATGTCGTCCAAAATCATGAAAAAAAGTCATAGTATAGTATGTCGTCCAAAATCATGAAAAAAACATCATAGTATAGTATGTTGTCCTAAATCATGAAAAAACATCATAGTATAGTATGTCGCAGAAAATCATGAAAGAATGTTATAGTATAGCATGTTGTGTAGTATAGTATGTTGTCCAAAATCATGAAAAAACATCATAGTATAGTATGTTGTTCAAAATCATGAAAAAACATCATAGTATAGTATGTTGTCCAAAATCATGAAAAAACATCATAGTATAGTATGTTGTCCAAAATCATGAAAAAACATCATAGTATAGTATGTCGTCCAAAATCATGAAAAAACATCATAGTATAGTATGTTGTCCAAAATCATGAAAAAACATCATAGTATAGTATGTCGTCCAAAATCATGAAAAACAGTCATAGTATAGTATGTTGTCCAAAATCATGAAAAAACATCATAGTATAGTATGTCGTCCAAAATCATGAAAAAACATCATAGTATAGTATGTCGCAGAAAATCATGAAAGAATGTTATAGTATAGCATGTTGTGTAGTATAGTATGTTGTTCAAAATCATGAAAAAACATCATAGTATAGTATGTCGTCCAAAATCATGAAAAAACATCATAGTATAGTATGTCGTCCAAAATCATGAAAAAACGTCATAGTATAGTATGTTGTTCAAAATCATGAAAAAACATCATAGTATAGTATGTCGTCCAAAATCATGAAAAAACATCATAGTATAGTATGTTGTTCAAAATCATGAAAAAACATCATAGTATAGTATGTTGTCCAAAATCATGAAAAAACGTCATAGTATAGTATGTCGTCCAAAATCATGAAAAAACATCATAGTATGGCATGTCGTCCAAAATCATGAAAAAAACATGCTCGTGCCATGAAGAAAAAAATGTATTGTGTAGTATGTCGTCAAAATCCATGAAAAGAAAAAAAGTCACAGTATAATATGTCATAAAAAACCATAAAAACATGTCAAAGTATATCATGTTGTCAAAAATCACTAAAAGTGAGTAAAGTGAGAATGTGTTGCTTGTTGCTAATTTAGCCTTTATAGCTCATATAGCAAGTGCTGTCAGTAGAGCAAAGGCTGGAAAAGGCCTCCAGGTCATCAAGGTCTTTTGTTACAACTTAAAGCAACTGTGGACAACAAATGGTGGATATGACAACAATAACATGTTTAACCAAAGTTGTTTATTTCTGTGGAGATACAAACATGCTAAACATATGCAATGTATCACCTGAATGCATCTATGTCAGTATTGGAGCTCCGCTGTCATGTTCCGTCAAGTGAGCAACAGTCAGTTCATTGTGCTTGCTCTGTATAACTCAAGCTGCAGTCACCCAGGAATTATCCAGTGCCCAGCCACTGCTTTTTAACTTAACTGCATAAACTTAAAAATACGGTGAGCTTCACTGAGTGTGAGTTTAAACTACTGAACTGATGTGAAAAGCTTAAACTGTGCTGCAGGCTCTGAAGGTCAAGGTAAGTTAACTAATAATACTATGAGCTGCAGCTCGTCTGTATGGACACATTAATCATCATCATCACTATGAATATGTAGGTTTATCTTTCTTCATAATGACAGAGCCTTAGTGAAATACTGATATGTGTGGTGACTGTATGCCCATGTTTGAAAGCCTTAATTTTCAAGAAGTAGGAGAAGCACGTACGCACATTGAGCCACCATGTATTTTTTATTTTTTAAGTAAAAGATAAAAAGATTTATTATCTCTGGGATGCAAATTCAGCTTTGATCATCTTTGACATTATTGTTTGATTTTTGGTAATAAAAAATGAACCTTATCTCGATTCAGTTCCTATTGTAGTCTTTCAAACGTTGTCATTTTGCACCAGTTTTCAGCAATATCATCTCACTGGGAGACCCATGGTCACTGACATGTGAATTCTGTGTGTGTGTATATGTGTGTGTGTGTAAGAGCAAGACAAAGAGAACAAATGTGACCCTCCCTTTTCTCACCGCCAACCACGCCACAAGCTCAACTCAGTTGCCATGGCACCGTGAAATGAAGAAAGTTTGACAAGGGTGCCATACATTTTTAAACCACTTATTGGCATTGCCTCAAAGGTAGCACCTCCCGCTGCCCTCCCCTTCAGCTGCTGTACAGCCACATCAGTGTCAGGCCCCAGCTCCCTGGAGGAGGGCTGCCGCGGTGGGCCGGCTGGGACTCAGGAGTCTAATTGGGGCCCGAGGATGCCTCCCTCTGCTGCTACAGCTGTGTTGCCGCTGGCTGACGGTAGGATCAAAACCCCGTGACATGCCAGGGGTCAGAGGTCGCCTGGTGCCTGCTCAGCATGCAGGGCCAGAGGAGGACTCTGCTGTGACGGCAGGCGGATCAGGCAGTGCTGTCCTACAGTCTGCGTGAACTCTGACTGAAGCCCTCAGCTGCTCACTCTGTCTCTGCCTATAAAAGGAAACACAAAGATAAATGGTGATGATGCATGTATGAAATACACACCCTGTAATAACGACTGTGAACTCACTCTGTTCTCTGTGCTTATGCAACAATAATGATTCTGCCTGATCTGCCTAAAAATAGATTCTTCTTGTATGCCAAGCGTCTTCCATCACTTTGGCTAAGACACTGAGACAACAAAGGTTACGTCCTTGTTGATCTGCCATGTCTCAAATACCCAAAAACTGAAGGTGCGTTTAAAGTTTTGATGGATTTTTTCCCATTTCTCATTTCTCCTCAGAATACAACTTTTTATTGGCAAGTAAATTCATCTTAAATTTCTGTATTTCTTGACAAGGTGAGCCACATCAGTTCACAACATTAGACTGAATGGTTTTGCTTTTCATTTGTCCTTCCCTGTAAATGGGACCTGAGGTTGTCATGTAAGCAGAAGCACTGCCAACTACAAATATTAAGTTTATGGAAAAATAAGTGAAAACTAAAGATAATAAATAGTAAACGAAATACGACATTTATATTTGAGTCAGAGCGTAGCCTAAAGAAAACCCTGGACTTGTCTGATCATCATTGGACTGATAACTCAGTGGTGCCCCCAGTGTGGGCTTGGTGGCGGCACCATGGCCACCATCATACAACTGCTGGGCCCCCCACTGGCCCCCTCTGGTGAAAATAATGAGAGGCCGACATTCCTGCTTTTAATAAGCTGTGGCACGCTCATTTCGTAGCTCACATAAAGGTAGTGGTGTCTTGTGAAACAATACAACCTTATTAATGATCCACTGGTACCAACCTTGGCACGCTAGCTTGTCAGGAAGGGGGCTAAATGATGCTCCAAATTTAGGGTAAATTTGGCAAGTTAACAACTGGCAAAGCCATTTTCAAAGAGGGTCCTTTGAAGTCTCACCTCAAGATATGTGAATGAAAATGGTTTTTAATAGTTACCCACAAGTCTCCTGTAAACTGCAGAAGGCTTGTTCCCAGTGAACGCGTTAGTGTTTGAACGCTAGAATATTTTCTGTTGACTCACGTCATACGTGTGTGAAATCATGGCATCACTGAATGAACATCCGTCAATAAACTATGGAATTATTTTTCTCCACCTCTTAAAAACCTGTATCTCTATAAAGGGTTACAAAAGATGACTGAAAAAACATTTAACTGCTGTTCAGTCAGGAACACTTTAGTCAAAGAAATCCATTCTCATTTGCAGTGTTATATTTAGCAGTATGGCTCTGTTCTGGGGCCTCTCTGCTTTTCCTCGGGCCTATGCAGAAAGCCTCTGGCAGAGAGGCAAACCTCCCTGCCCTTCCATGCACCGACATGGAAAGTCTAAGGCAGAGAGAGCAGCAGCAAAGACCCCAGAACAGAGCAGCATCAGTGACAAACAGAAATGACATTGGTAAGTCAGACACAGCATGAAAAGGAGGAGCTGGGGTGGAGGCAGGTTGTAAAGTGACTTGCAGAAGAAGCAGCAACAATAGGCAGGCCAGAGCAGTTTAAATAACGCCATATGATCCCAGAGGATCTCAATGCTTATTGGCGATCACAGCTTGAACTGGGTGCTGAAGTATCAATCAATATATAGTTCAAATTAAAGCTGTATATTTGTCTTTTAAGGACAAGGACAAGCAGCCTATTTGCAGAACAACGAACTGGCTAACATATACAGTATATACAGATACATAACACATTTAAAAGGGATTGTTGTGGAACTCACAATGTTAACTGTACTGGTATTGGTCTATTCATTTGGTGTCTTATTTTACATTTACTGTAACGGTTCTGCAGAGCGGCCCCTCTTACTTTACATTTACTGTAAAATAAGACACCAAAGTATATATGTGATTAATTAATTCACAAAATTAACATAGTTTTCAACAACAGTTTACTTTAACAGCATTACAGAATCAAACAAACTCATTCATGGTGTTTGGTTTTGATGCGCCACCCCAAGATTTTCAGCGGCTCCATCTGTCCATCCCTACGAAAAATTTCTTGGGGCGCCACTAATGGTGACAACAAGCCAGCTGAATGAAGAAACGACCTGTCGGAGCTTGTCTTTAATAGTCAAACTGACCAAGATTTATTTCCTGCTTCCTCCTAAACAGGGCTGAGATGACTCCTGCTGCATGACCAGAAGCACAGGCGGCCCCCTGAAAGCCAAAAGCAGCAGATCAAAAGCCACAAACTACAAGGCTGTATTCTGTAAAATTATCAAGATTTATGGGAATGTCAGCTCTGATATCAGCAGAGTTTGAGCTTTAAAATGATCTTGACAGGCAGGGAACACTTAACTTTAACTCCCCCCTCTAGCATTTACAAGCAAATATAATATGATTTTACATGGTATATATAAAATTATATATGGTTTATAACTCACTATAATCTAGTTGTAAACATATTGTCTTTTGTTATGTTACTCTGACAAGTACTTGTCAAAAACTACAACTCTCTGAAGCATCCTTTACTGGTGTTCTTCTTCTTCCTCATCCTCATGACAACTTATGCCAAACACACACAAGGAGACTTTGAAAAGACTTTTAAAGACTAAAGTCTGACACTCTCTCACATCTAACGACAATGTGTCATAAGTCACAGACTATAAGTTTTTCAAAGACTCGGGAGTCTTGCAGGGTCACTATCTGCAAGACTTCAACTAGATTTCTTTTAAGATTATTTCCCATCATGCTCCTGCTGGAAAATATCACACCAAACTCCCTTTAACAAATATGAGACATCAGCAAGTTTTAACATATATGCAAAAATGCATAACTTTAGAGGCACAAGATAAACACAGTATACTATAATAATAATAAATTACATTTATATAGCACACTTTCAAGTCAAATGACAGTATTCTCGTCAATTAAACTATTTGTGGACAAACTTTCCATTTTGGATTTTGTCTTCCCAATGTGTCGCAAGCCTCTATTGGTTTGCTGTGTTATTTTAATGGGAGGAGTTACAAAAATTAAGATTTCTCTTTAAAATAAGTGCTGATTGGTGGATCACATACATGCTAAATTAAACACTCCACAACTCCACCAGTTTCTCCTCCTTTTCTACAGTCCAAGAGGATCCAGACTTGTCCATATTCTCGTGCCTCCCTGGAGTCCCCTTCATGTTTCCTGTCTACCTGGTCTGCTGCTTCCTGTTTGGTGCTGGCGAGAGTGCAGCTATTGGTTGATGACAATGTTCACGTCATTAAACTTCAGTTTCTGCATGAGCTAAAACTAAAAACACATGCTAATATTAAACATTTGATTTTGTTGCAATGTCAGGATGAGAAAAAGACTGATTTAAGACAGCACACACAGAGCTTTCTGACCACCCTACACCAAACGATCACCAACTGAGACAAAACTTGAAATTTGTCTGTGACAGTAAAATTGCTTGGAAAGTCATTCGGTGTAAGGTAAACTCCATCTGTAGATGAAGGCTCCCTGAGAAATTTAGTTAGTGGACCTTCAGCTCTGTTTCCAAGGTCAAGAATGAAACCTTCAATCTTAACTTGTCTTGGTTAGTTTTCAACAGTGTTGTGCTAGTTACTGAAAAATAGTAACTAGTTACCGTTACTAGTTACTTCATTAAAAAGTAACTCAATTAGTAACTCAGTTACTTAAACCAAAAAGTAATGCGTTACTGAGAAAAAAAAAACTTGACTCAGAACTCTCCTCTTGGCTCGCCATCAAGCCATGACCTTGACGCATGCGCACTAGTGTCATCTACACTCTGAGTACATCCTAGCTGTAGGTGACTGAGTGGGGACGCTAGAGGGCGCTAGGTGCCTTTCTTTTTTGCAGTGTAGTTTTTCTAAGCCACAAAGAGGACAACGTTGCTAAGAAAGATCATGTTTTGGGAAACTCAGCCCTGCAGCCCAAAACATTTCCTAACTGTAGTGGCCCGTAGCTACATCGGAGTTAAACCAAGGGACTGTTAGACTACAACTTGACAAAACAGTTGAATGGTATAGGAAGCTTCCTCTGGATAACAATGGATATCACGTCACTGGATGTAACGTTACTGGGATTAAAAATCTACAGAAGCGCTACCGCTTAATGTCACGTTACAGCACTGCGGTGAGGCCAGCAGGTCGACGGTGACTTCAGAGATGGTGAGAGACGTGTTTCATTAAGATGCTCTGGTAAGAATTGTTCATATACCTTTATCTGACTTGAGTATGTTTTATTGTTTAAGGCTAAAATGTTTTAGTGAAAGGGAACTTCAGTTTGTGAAGGAATACTGCATGCTGCACGTCGTTTTAAAACCTGGCCAAAAATAACAGAGTAACGCACCGTTTGGTAACGGTAACTGAGTTACTGAATTTAAAAACTAACGCGTTAGAGTATTAGGCCCTGTTTTGACAACAACGGTTTCTCTAAAAACGGAAAAGCCTTTCTTTTACGTTTTAAAAAACTTCTGCGTTTATATGATGACGTTATTGAAACGATGCCCGTTCACACGGGGACGCAAAATCTACTGTAAAGGCTGTAGTGACTGGAAGTCTCTGTTTTCAGAGGAACTGCATATTGCAAGTTTACATGACAACGGAGATGCTGCCGTTTCCATAAAGTTGCACTCTGGAACCTGTTTTAAAAACGTTGCGATTTCAGGCACCCAAAACACTGCTGTTGTGTAAACGATCGGCCAAAACGCAACTAAAGTTTCCCGTTTTCAGTTGAAATCGTTGTCGTATAAACGGGACCTTAGTTACTGCCCAAACTAGCAGCGTTACTGTAACGTGTTACTGCCCAACACTGGTTTTCAGTATATCTAGCAATAGTTTTAAAGCAGCCTGTGTAAACAGTTAAATGTTTTATGATGCACTGCATGCATTTGTTCATGTGTGTAATCATACAGTATATCAATAAATATAGCATGTTATCGATCATTCATTAACAGCAGTTACAGAAACTTCAGAGGAGAATATACACTTCATCTTCTGGTTTGTATATGGTGTATAAATGCTACAGAGGTGTTACTAAACAGAAAAAAACAAACCTAACCATTTTACAGTAGTTTAAACCAGGTACGACCATGATTGGGTGACAGTTTCTTCCCATGGTTCTTGCACTATTGATTATTGGGTTCACAGATAATGCATGCTCTGGATCAATATAGACCGGTGACCACATACATCATAATCCTGCTCGCCTCTCAAAAAGAAAAATCTGTTGTTGTTTAAGCCAATCAGACAGTTAGTGGGAAACATCGGTCTTAATAAACCACATGGATCCACCGAAACCAACAATCAATGAGAAATAAAAGAGAAAGAGATGTTTAAGCCCGACTAAAATGAATTCATTGCCGTGCTCAACACTCAGTGGTTTTCCGCGGAGTCGGCTAAGCCTTTCACTTACAGTGCATGATTATTGCATTCACTTCATGCAAGAGAGAGGGTAGGGAGGGTGGAGCGGGTGGCTGATGTATTTTTGTTTATTCAAATAAACAGTGTCAGTGCAGCGGTCTATAACAAACACTCAATTGAATTGCTATTGTGATAAACAAGTTACTGCTCAGACACCTTTTTTTAAATGAGGCTGGGAAAACAAATATCAAATGTCGCAGCGACTTCATTTCCATAGCAAAGGTATGAATGAACTCGGCGTCACCCCGGCGACAGCTGCTTTCTCAACCCATTCTTTTCATGTGGGGAGAATATATCAGTTTAAACACTGAAATTATCAAACCAATGGTCTATATCCGCACACTGTAATTACTTATACTGTATATGCAGTTCTTACTCAGTGTGTCTATAACTAATATCTCAATGTGATGTTTATATTCATCATGTTGCACCAATATTCTATAAAAGAGAAAAATAAACTATGCCCTTAAAAGACACTGCACTGCTCTGAAGCCTCCGTCATTTACATATTTCCCATTTATTTACCAATTATGGGTTACACTCCTCAGACCTATGGGCAAAGTCTTTAAACTCTGAAAAAAAAAATCACGCACACTCCTTTAATCTTTACTATTTTTTTTGGGTTAATTAAGATTCGGCCAGAATAATTCAAGGATTAAGCTCAAAAGCAGGAAACAAGAATTTTGCTGAGGGATGTTATCATCTCTACATTTCATTCATCAGCTGTGAAACAAGATTCAGTTTCTCCTGTAAGATGCACTGAATACAAACAGTCTTGCACAGGAACACAAACGACAGAACGTTGTCAATTTATGGACATATTTTCCACAAACCATATTATTTCATATTCTGTGATAAAACAATTTCAAGATGGTGAGAAAAGCAACTATTGGATTTTGGTGAGTTGTGTTGCATAAATTTACAAACTTTGATGTTTATTGCATTTCTTTGTGAATTTCAAACCTTGTTTCTGATGTACTGACTCAACTTATCACAACAGAATTATCAAAGCTATCACCAGACAACAACACCAACACTGAACAGTTCTGCAAAACACTGGATTAGGTTCTGTTGCTACTTGTTCTTTATTTCCAGTGTTTTCTAAGTTCCCACTGTGCATGGAAACTATAAGACAGGGAAAAGACTGTGGTTATGCAAATAAACTATCGTAAAGGTATGGTGTAAATTGTTCAAATATTTCTTAACTCATCTCTTCTTAACTCAACTCATGACTCATCTTAAACTCCAGGGCCGAGACATAAATGTATCCAATCTAATCTGATACAGTGAAACCAGCTGACTCTCCCCATCATGTGAAACTGCTCTTGACTGCAGACTGACATCATGGCTCGGAGGTGTGTGTGTGTGTGTGTGTGTGTGTGTGTGTGTGTGTGTGTGTGGCTATCAGCTTGAATCATTTTGTTCACATTTCCAAAGAATGTGTTTGAGCCTGATTTTTTAATTCCTCCCTCACCCTCCACTTTCTGATCAAACAATGAAGCTGATGGAAATGTGAGTGGACGCCACCAGTCTTCTACAACAGGACAACAACGTAAGTTAAGTGGGCGAAAGTTGAAAGGTGGATGGATCCAACCACCACCAACTTTCATCCAGGAGGCTGGTGTTCACGTCCCACATGATTGTTAAGCCAAACCCTGGTCTTTTTCCTAAACCCAACCATGTGTGTTTGTTGTTGCGAGCACGATCTCACTCTGAAGTTGTCTAAATCCTGCTCTTGGGCAGTGACTTGCAGCGCAGGAAACCAATGATAAAAAGCCATCCTTTAACACGGCATGATCCACGGCTGATTGCCGTTATAGTTTAACGACACCTGGAGGCATCAGGGGGAAACGTGGTGGGACAAAGATGAAAGTTAAGGCGACGAAAGTCTGAATGCGGCGAGCGAGAGGGGTGGTGGATGGGTCCAACAACCACCAACCTTCACCTGAGAGAGCAGTGTTCGCGTCCCGTAAGATTCTAAAGCCAAACCCTGTTCTTTTCTCCTAAACCTGAAGTGTATCTTGAAAGAGAGACTTGACATGGCGTCCCAGAATGTCAACAACCAGCACACCCAGGGTACCTTGCACGTGATATGACAACGTGGGAAGTCCATGACCATGCATCAAAAGGTGTCGAGGTCAGAGTGACAGAGTGATGTGTTAATCCAGTGGACATGCTGTGTTAAAAAATATTTTCTCAGACGGCAACCATTTTCCTTCCATACATATGAAATATCTTGTGCAAGACCAGTCTTGCTGTTGTTTCCTGTTTTGATCATAGTCTCAGTAGCCCCTTTTACACTGCCAGATTTTCCACGAATGTTGGGCCGTTTTGCCAGCAAGCTACGAGCGTTTAGACACACAGAGCTGGACTGACAAGTTGATCCGAGGTGCCCAATTTTCCGCCTCGTAGGGTAGACATATTGGCGGAACACTTTTAGTTTAAACAGACCGAGGCAGCCTTCTGCAATGGGAGGGGCTGTTGATGACTTGTGGGAGGAGCTGTTGATGGCACCGCACGTGCGAGCCACTGGTGGTGGATAAACAGGAAACAGCTGATAGCAGGAATTAGCGAGCAGCTAGTAGCAAGAGGGAAACACAAACCTGACAGACACTGTAAAGATGAGCAACTGGGGAGACAAGGAATTGCGCGTCCTCCTTGTCCTCACAAACGAAAAGGCCATTAACCGTCAGATGACGGGGACGGTGAAGAACGGGCAGACTTACGAGAGAATCACCAGCCGCGGTTCCCCTCCCACGTCACTGTTTACGTCACACGCTGAGCTACACGTTTTGTTACTTGCTCACGCCCCCCATTGCCCCAAAAAAGGCACATTGTGTATAAACAAAAGTAGGTAGGCGGCATTTTGCTGCACTCCCCGATTTTGTTTTTATACTGCCAATGCTGAAAAAAGACTGATTGGGCTTTCCTGCAAATTTGCACAATTCCTGTTTAAAAAGGGCTAATAAATGAAGAAAACATAAGAAAAGAAAACATAAAAACTCTTCTTATATCTATCTTTCTGAAAGTGTTAACTTATTTAAAATCAAAGGATTATCCACAGAAATTCTATTTCTGCTAATTCTCACTGATTGCACTCAAACAACACATCTGATTGACCTGATACAGGGTAGATGACTTTGGCGCTCTCTAAACTCAGCTCAAGATGTGACATTTGTATTATGACTATGTATATACAGATACATATACAGTGTGTGATTTTGTAAATAAAGTTTGCAGATTTGGGATTTTATTTAACTCTCAGACACATTTTCAACATACATGTATATGACCACAGTTAAAGCATATAACAGGGTTAGCTGCGCCAACCTAAAGCAGACAGACACTGAAACTGTATCAATATTTGTTTATTTATTAGTCATAATATCATAGCAATATTCAGCAATGTTATCGCATATCATGTTTTCCTGATATTGTTCAGCACTAGTATGAATATAATTTTGTTCGCTGACAAAAAAAAGCACAAGCATGGGATTTATATCTTGTTATCTGCAGGGACAGATGAGCAGACACTATTCATCAACTCCCATGAGGAACATGACAGCAGCAATGACCGTGTACAAGGCCGCCTGTAGTTGTCACTCGACTGTTTCCACGGCAACGAGTGAAACAGACTTGAGGCCTGTCTATCAGCGGCCTGCAGTGTCACGCCCTTGCAGACTTTTTGTGATGACAGTGAACACATCACAGTAACTGAAGGGATCAGGCCACAAGTCCAGAGGGCGGAAATTTGGATTCAGCCTAAAAGTCAGACATCTGACTCCCACCATCACTTTCCTTCCAGCTTCATGTAGGGCACTCTGGTCACTGCGTTGGCACTGACTGTTGGCCTTGGATGTAAATAATCAGGTACAGAATTGTCCAGTATGATAGTGCTTCCTGTGGATACCAGGCATGACTAATATACACGTGAACCCATGTTTTGGTGTAAAGTCTGTAGTGAAATAAGTGTCAGACACATTCGGCACACGAGGGTAACTCGAGCGTTTATTCTCAACTTTCTCCCATCACACCTTCTTTTTTTGTCATATTTACTACGGCCCTAATACTAAAAGCGCAATTTCTACAAAACACCTACAGACAAATCCACTTCAGCTCCTGCAAGGGCTTAATGACAGAGCAAGCAGACATCTGAGAGGAGACATTATCATCCCGGAGGACGAAAATGCTATTATAAACTGATTAGGTGGAGGAGAGCTGGATGGAAATCACTCTTGAATCTTTTTTTAACCATTAATTAGTGGTTCTGTCAGTGCGGTTCATTCTGCGGGGATGACTAATGCGTAGAGCTCTCCCACTGCTCTTCATGACCAGTTGGTACATTGCTGTCACATTTGCATATGTAGCTCTGACGGCAAAGAAAAATCCCATCGCCTAATAATGTAGCTGGAGTTCTGTGTGCAGTCTGTGTATCCCAGTGCAGAGTTTGCACTTCTCTCTCTAAAACAAGATGACATATGAGCAACAGGATAGCTGCCTTACATCAGTAATTGGTTGACTATAAAATGACTAACAGTACATTGTGCAAATGTACCGGTGAACAGTGTGAATATATCCATTTGCACCTCCACTGCTACACTGAGACATGCCAAGTGTTGTACCAACCTCTGCTTCGATTAAATTTAAGGTTGAAACATAATCTGTTTCTTATCCACTCTGACAAATAAACATTTCCCTCTGGACCCCATCACCTAAATTATGAGTCTGAGAGGGTTTGTGAGGTGGTGCTTACAGGCTGAGGCTCTGTGAAAATATTACTTCAGCTTACCGCGCCACACTCTCTCACTGCTGTCCACATGGCTGATGTAGAATTTTTTGCACAGACAAGATCGATAAGACTACTGCTGCTATTTATTTTCATCTGCAGAGTTAATTGACACATAATCTTTTTTTATCCTTTGCTTTTAAGACCCCTTAACCCTAGAACACTAACGTTGGGTGATTTTCATCCGTGCGATTGTTGTCATGTGATTTTCATTGTGTTGCTTTTGTCTGAGTTGCGTGGGTCCTTGCGTAGCTTCATCCAGCGCAAAGATGTCATTGAAGGTAGTTGTGTTTCCCTGCTCCCATACCTGTTTTTTTCAACAGGCAGGTGTTTGGGTGATTTTCACCCGACGTTAGTGTTTGAGGGTAAAATATTTTTAGCTTAAGTTAGTGTTTTTGTATTAATGATCATGCCAACAAGTGAGTAAAACACAGCTAAGTTTCGTTTATGTTGGCAATCAATAGCTATATTTCTTCTTTGATATGAAAGCTAAGTTATCCCTAATTTTTCACTAATTTTAGAGCCTTTTTATAGGGTCCCCCCATGATACCTTTTTTTTCATTTTATGATAGGTTGTATAGGAGGAAATATAAGAACAGTACTTCAATTTGCCATGTATTGTTGAACTTTAATATGTTTGGATGAGAAGTACATTTTATCGGGTAAAATATACCCGACGTTAGTGACGGTGTTACTAATGTAACGTTAGTGTTCTAGAGTTAAAGGGTAACTTAAGCATTCTTCAACCTGGACCCTATTTTCCTTTGTCTTTGTGTCTAAGTGACTGATGTTAACAAGAATTTTCGAAACTAGTCTAGTACTGAGAGAGAGGGCCGCAGCCAGCAGCCACACAATGCTTGCAATGTAAACAGATGGGGCAATTGTGCACCATCACTGCAGGTCAGGGTATTATTTATTTGCCAGCCACCGCAAGCATTTTTGATCACATTCACTAATCTTTCAAGACCCACAGAATAATTTGTTCCATGAATATGTAAACAGTTTACGCATGAAACTAAAGAAGAGACCTTCTGTTTCTCTCTTATTCCATTTCTTTTTTTATCAACACTTGTGCATTTTTATAAACAAAAAAACAAAACAAAAATATTTCGGACAAAAAGCTGAGAAAATGTGTTTTTGTCAAAGACAGTAATTTTCAAGTATAAAATCAATTTCACATTTACATTCTTTGTTGTTTTTTTCTCATTTCCTTACATCAGTTTGAATTGTATAAATGAAAATAATAATAATAATAATATTTCTTTGAGGTATAGCAGAACACGTTGCCATGTTGAGTGATCATTCAGTGTGCTGTTGTCTCCCTCTCCTCTGTGGTTGTCTTGTCCGTATGTCCTTGTCACCGTCATGGAGATCTCATTTCATCCCACCAAACTCGTTTGCCTCTTCCGCTAAATCAGAATGTTGATCAAAACAGGAATTATCAGAGTATGAGTCCATCAACATCCCCACAGCTTGCGCTACTGTTAAAGAAACCAAATCAGCCTGTAATCATGTTTATTTCTTCAATAAAGGAGGCCTTTTTAACATGGGGATCTATGGGGATTGACTCGCTCTTGGAGTCAGCCTCAAGTGGCCATTCGAGGAACTGCAGTTTCTGTCGCAGACATTGCTGCTTGGCACAAACACAGGAAACAGACTTTTCAGTAAAGTTGAAATAAGAGTGGTAAAACTTTTAAAAGTTAACACAACAGTTTTAGGACTCAATCCATAGCTGGTAATTCTGAGCTTGCTGCAACAAGCTTTCAGGGTAGATGCATGGGACGGGTTGTATCCCTTCAGCTTCTTTGCACTGCTTATCAAGGAGTTACATTCCAAGACGAAAAAGGCCGATTTTAGTTACAGACATTGCATTAAAATGCCAAAACCCTGATGGAAGCTTTGTTTGCAGCACACCACAATTAGACATTTCACATAAAAGTCCATGGTGTTTGCTAAAAAGTAGGTTCTGTAGCATGAATAGCCTGATAATCAGATTCAATTGCCATTTTGTGTCAATTCATTAATTCAGCCTGGCATCATGTTCATGTTAGCCTCGCTGGGATGGAGAGAATTTAGTTTTGTTTTGTCCTAACCAATCAGTAGTGAGTGCTGTGTCCGTCCTATTAGCATTAAATTTTCAGTTGGCATGGAAGCTGCAGTGCTGGTTGCTCTAAGAATAGTTAATGATCAAAGAAAATTTGTTGATTTATTGCTAGTTGACTCGCAGCAACTGGTGCAGCGTTATGCACATGATTTTTTAATAGAACAGTGGATGTTGTGTTTGTGTGGCATGCACTGTAACTATTCTGCCGCAGGTTTGATCCCCTCACAGGAGGTGTTGAGTTCAGAGTAGGTTTACCCTTCCTGTGAAGCTCACCTGTGAACAAAGGTAATGACAACACAATGAGGTGACACAGATCAGAGATATTAGGATATGTTGCAAAGTATTGGATATAGGTGGAATAAAATAATCACCCACTGGTCCCCAATACTCAGAAGCTCAAAGCACAATTGAGGGATTATATATTTAACTGTTTTTCAAAAAAGAAACAAGTTATTGGTGGCTTTGCATTGTATGATTATGCACAACTACTTTTTTGATCAAAGACTACTTTTAAAATCTTTGACATAAACAAAATAATAATCTCAGACAGGATGGTGCTTCATCTAATGGTAATGAATCACGACTAAAAATAAAACAGAAGTCTTCACATTTGTAAGTTTTGTATTCATGGCTGCCTTTTATTGCCCTCAGTATAGAGGGTGCTCATACATTGTGCCAGCCTGTGTGGTCTTAAAATATTTATTGGAGGAGATGGGTGATGGGAGAGAGGCGGGACACGGCTGCTAGTTGTGGATCAATTTCTGGGAGAAGAGAAGAAATTTGAAGAGAGGGAGGCAGAAGAAGATTTAATTCATTTGTTCTCCTATTTTCAGTTTTATCACTGCACTGTAATGTGTGTTGCTCTGATGTTTTGTCAAAACTGTTCCAATCTCAGGGCTGGCCGTAGACTTTTCGAGGCCCTACACAGGATTTGGATTGAGGGCCTGCATCGTTGTAATGTGTTGCCACTTCACACGGCACTGAACCAACTTTAACCATTTGTAATGCACAAATTAATATGTAAAGAATAAAGTGAGACCAATTAGCAGCAACACCTTCTATTTTATCGCCTAACCCTAAAAATGGTCCCCTTAAACACATCTAAAAACATAATTTACAATACTATAGGATTCAATACGGCATACTTTATTGTGCCAGTTCGGAAATTTATCTTGGACTCAGGAGCTGTACAAGTATTGCTGCCTTACAATAATCATGAGCTGTAGTACCGGAGTGTTAATGAATTACTTGTGACAATACTTCTCCCAGTTCGTGTTAACTTTCGTTCTTGCCTTCGTGTGTCTTCATTTATTTTATTTTGTCTTTTTTGATCCCTGGGAGTGCTTCTTTCAAAGGCAACAGTAAAATACCTACATTATCCATTTGGCCCATTTCTGAGCTTTTTGTTTTGTCACTATTTGTCTTATGCTAATGGCGCCCTAAACAACTGCTTATATTGCTTGATTGGTTGGGCTGGCTCTGTCCAAAATTGTATAATGTGAAAGGTGCTTGTTGTTTGTGAAATACATACAGAGCCCTACAAAGTGTTTTAGAGCATTCTGCAATCTTTCAACTCACAGCCCACATCTGTACTATTTTGGTCCTTTCTTACGGCTCTCATCTGTGAAAAGACTCTAATAAAACCATTGAACACAGCCTGCTCAGCAACAAACAGCAGATAGAGGCAATTAGCAATCAAGCAGCAATCTTCTATCTGGGCCGAAAAAAGAATGCCAAAAAAAACTGCAGTTCCTCGAATGGCCACTTGAGGCTGGCTACAAAAGCGACTTAATCCTCATAGACCCCCATGTTGAAATGCCCAACTTCCTAGCAGAAATAAACTTAAGGTAAAATAAGTAATGCATAATTAAGGGCGTGGCCGCTTTGAGTGGAGGTGGGTGCCGTCCATTGACAAGTCACTACCCCAGCAACAACAATGGTAAGGGAATGTATCAATGGCATAACCCCAGGTTTACAGACTACAGACAGTCATAACTGTCGTTTTTTCGGTTTGTTTTCAGTTAATGAAAGTTGACTGTAATGTTTTAGTTGCTTAAAAAAATCTTGCTCAGTATTTGCGTGTACTAAAAGACCCGCTAAGACAGGGGCCCTCAAATGGCGGCCCGCGGCCCGCATCCGGCCCACAAGCCGCCTATTTGCGGACCGCAAGCTGAACACGTGACTCCTTCACTGTGTATATTTTGGTTTGGTCAGCACGTGTAAATGGGCTGTCATCTCCATGCCAATGATGCGCAGATAGGCTGTTAACGATAATGGCATGTTATTACTTCCGCTTTTGAAGTGGTACGCTTATCGAAACTTGGCCAGCAGTCGGAGCCTCGATTGAATGAAAATGGCATGCTCCAAGATTGAAAAGAAAAGCATTTATTTTAGTATGTATTTTTGTTGTTTTGAATTAAAAGGACATTTTGTTTTGAATATGACAGTATTATGGCTTGTGGCTTGACCAACTATAATAAAAAAAATGTTGCGTACATGTGTGCGACCACATTGCTATAACTATAGGTGTAAATGCACTGTGCTAAACAAGCTAACAGCTAGTGTTAGGGTTAGCTCAACCCTCTCGTCCACACATGGTCAATTCTGGCTCCAAAAATCCAACACGGTGACAGCCAAAATGCCAAACTGAAGGCTTGTCTCTACAAACCAACTGGTGACATCACGGTGGCTAAATCCATTATTTTACACAGCCTCTGTTAACAACTTGCTAGTGAACACAGTGGAATATTTAATAGGCAGATGAGTCAGATAACTCAGGAGTTGGTTGAGACCAAAACAGAGCTCAAAGGAGCACAGACAGAATTTTTTTCATACCAAATCTGCTGGAACAGTTAACAGTTAGCTAACATGATAACCAGAACAGCATTATAAAGTGACAGCATCAAGTTATCTTTTGATCTTGTTGCACTGCCTCTAAAAAATGTGCAAATAATATCAGTGATACTTATTACAACACTGAAATTTGCAGCATTTTTACAAAACAGACAAAAAATTAAAGTGTGTTTAGTCTATTTCTGCTCTATGCTGAAAAAAGTATAGTATTGAAACTAAATTAAAATGTAAATCATGGATTCCGTTTGAGATTTTCCACTTCATACACTGATTGGTACCCGATCACTGTGACCACAGATCCCAGTGACCCTGGGGCCCCTGCATACCAACAGTTTGTGGTATCTGTATTGCCTGTGAGCCCAAATGTCCACTGCAGCTCCACCTGCCAGGGAGAGAAGCAGCATCACTCTCATCATCCCATACAGGGACAGCTTTATTATAAACCAGAGAGCTGTTTGAAGATAAGCAGGCTGGTTGCACATCATCTGTGTGCTGGCTAAGACACTCCTGACAACCCCACGAAACATGTTGCCTGAATCTGTACAGTACTGTTTCAACATGCTACCAGCACCAAATCCCAGTGACACCTTTAGTTTAATATGTAAGGCATACGCTGTAATACATCTGTGACGCTATGGTGGTAAAAAGAGATTTATGACACACAACAAGCTATTAAGGAGCTGTATGTGGTGGGGTAATCAGGGCGGGAAATGGGGTGGAAATTCTCTTCTTCATGCCACATTGATTCATCCTTCAGTGAGAGAAACCTCCCCATTATGCACACCTCATCTAAAAGGGCCCTAGGATGATCATTGCGGGCCCACAGTACACTGATCCCAGGTCTGCTGTGAGGTCAACACAGGTCCTCCCTGCAGCATCTGGACTCTCAAGAGGCTGCCATAACGGCTTGATCCATGTAGTGTTGATAATATCGCTGCATGAGCAAAGAGTGTGAGGGGCACCAACATGCATCATGTCTCTGTGGGCAGAGGGAGGGAAATCTGTCATACTATACAAGGTCTTGCATCATGTTGTAGTGAGTAGGAACATTTCTTTGACAAGGTGTGTTTAATTTAAGATTTTTTTTTTAACACTGGTGCCGTGCTTGTTCAAAAAAGCCTGTTTGGAATGAGCCGATTCACCTTTCACTAAGCCCCGCCCCTTTGTGATGGTCCTACAAGAGACCTACAGAGGTGAAAGTAGATTGAAGTTCTTGCTGAAACGACGACCTCAGCCTTCATCCCTTCATACTGTTCTCCTCCCGCACCCAGCTTCATGCATCCCTGAACACACACATTCAATTGTTTAACACCTGTATGGTGCCGCAGAATTATTTGTGAAAGTTTACAAAACTTTCAAAATCATAATCTCTTTTGTTTTAATTTAGCAGAAAATGACAACTAAAGTCATCGACGACAGCTTGTCTGTATTTGGATTTTCAGAACATTAGGCACACAAAAAAATAGTTTTCTGGGAGTGAATTTATTGAAAATTTTTTCCAATAAAAATTCACCAAAATTATACAGAAGCACGTTTCTTTTCAAACTAAGTTTTGTATTATAACCATCAGGAGACCACTGATGTGTGAAGTGATTTCAGGGGCACTTCACTTTATAAGAGTTTAGTTATTGAATATTTTACCAAAATTATGCACAAACTAAGCACTGTGGTATAACCAACAGGAGACCACTAATGTGCGAAGTGTTTCAATGGACACTACACTTTATAATCAATGGAAGTTATTGAATATTTTTGTAGTATCTATTTTCAGTTTTGCACAGTGCACTCGTCCCACAGCAGACTGCACTCAGTGGGCAACGAAATTCCCCAGTTGGAGGACGGCTCATCGTACTGGTTGGAGAGAGGAGTGTGTGTTTAACAACGTTTTGCTTATGAGTTACTGATCAATTAAAATCTGTGAATATCTTTCTAACTTTAACGAACTGCTTTAGGCAGCTGCTGTTTCCTCTTTCCAGTAATGTGCGCCAGCAACTAATTAAGCCCCGTTCCCACCAAACACTTTCGGTACCTTTACAACCAAAAATAACCTCTAAAGACATGTACCTAGACCGTAGATCTGTTTGGTGTTCCTACCGCAAACAGTACTCTTAAAGCCGCTACAAGGAACTTTTAACTGGATATGCAAAAGTCTCTGTTTCTGCTGATGTCTGTGCGTGACCTACAACAGCAAATGAGACCATCGGTGTGAAGATAAGCTATTTCTATATTGTGTATATCCATACCTTTAGGAAACTGTCTCCGGGTCCGCCCCAGGTCGCTTCCACGATGAAACGATTTACGGCACTCAGACGGCACCCGTCATCTTACCTAGCTGCTTACATTTATAGTGACTCTTATAAATAGTCGCTATTCCTCCTCCTCGACCCGACGTCCGCGGGGAGTTAAAATAGCAGCAATCATCGGGTAAAAGTTCTGTGAAAGCACTGGACTCACCAACAGTCAGCCACGTCTCAGTCACACAGAGAAAATCCAATCCTCGGGAAGTCAGGAAATCCTTCAGGATAAACGTTTTGTTCGCTAGCAATCTAGCATTTACCAGCCCAATCCTGGCAGGAGCCGGCGGGTCCACGGCGTTAGCTGTCCGGGGAGCCACACACAGAGGCCGCAGGTTGTGCAGATTCACCCCGTGCCAGCGAGGACGAGGAGAGCAGGGGCCGCGGGGCTGGAACACCTCATCCGGGCCGACGGCAGGTACCAGCCAGGTGTCGACAGGGTCCAGCGAGTGCTGAGAAATAAAGAGGCGAGGCATCGCTCCATACTCAGTCCAAGAAGCCGTGGAAGTGCTCGCCAAACAGGCCTTCAGCCTTACCAGCCGACCGCTGCGTTTACCCTGGTGGCGGTGGCGCTTACACCAGAGAGGTGGAGCTGGGGCGCGGCAGAGGTGAGCTGGGATCCCCAATAGGAGCGGGGGCAAAGTTTTCCCGTCTTGTTGTTTCATTCATCCCCAAAACAAACACATGCGCGAGCCAGGTAAGCATCTTTACGACAATACGTGCTAGAGCTCATGGGAAATGTAGGCTTCATTCCGGCAAAACACTACCGCTTTTGTCCACAGGGTCGCCAAAATCAACTCAAAATGAAAGTTCCTTGTAGGGGCTTTAAATGTGGGCGGGGTTGTTGTCACTCACTGCTCCATCCAGCACTCGCTGTATTTCCTCATCGGCGGTGACACAGATGGAAGTCTGCACCTGGTTTATCGTCCACAGAACGAGGCTGCACGCCCACATTTTCAGAACAAAATAGAACAGGCTGCAGTGAGAGTCTCTCTCCATGGGATATTTAAAATTGCAGCTTTGTGCATTTAGTCCTTCTCAGGCAAGCTCAGGGGTTTAGTGTTGCTGTAGCCCACAGGAAGTGAGGATTAGAATATATGACCTTCACATAATCCGTTCCAAATTAACATATATATAAACGCTTGAAGATCCACTCATTACTAAAAGTGTGTGTCGTATAAAAACTAAAGTGATGGTCAAAGTTGTCACAGTGAAATTTAAGGTGTGCTGATGGATTCACGTCATCAACTCATGCATTGAGTAACATTACAAGTTAACGTTCCACCTTAAAAGTTGCCGGCAGTCGGCCCAGTGAATGAAGTTATTTTTTCTCAGACTCCAGCTGCTGTGAGAGGCAGCAAAACATCCTTTCATTTTATAGTTACAGTTTACTAATAAAACTCTCCACAGTATGAACAGTGGTTACATGAGCCTCAAAACCAGACACAACTCAGCCCTGAGCAGAGTGACCGTCCTCTACTGACCAATCAGACTGCAGTGTTCACAGCTCCACCTTTTAGTACCAGATCTGTGTGCTAGGTACCCCTCCTGGTTATACGGCAAAGAACAGGGGCCTATACCAAAGATTGCTGCTACTTGGGGTCAAAAACAGGGTGACATAAAGATAGCCAGGCTGCTCTCTGCAGAGCAATGATGCCCCACCCCTGCTACTGCAAAGAGTAATAGAGCGTTGTTCACTTGTTTATTTAAAATCAATTAATATTGAATGTGTCCTGTATCCAAATGGTGCTAAATCTTACAATGCACATCCCCAGCAATACACCTGCCAAGTGTGAAGTAGATCAGATAAACAGTTCTAGAGATGTACAAAGTACAGACAGACAGAGAGACAGCAAGATAAAGATTTCTTGCTTCATAGATAAAGTTTAGTGTTTTGTTTCTTGATTGCACAAAGTGAGCTATCAGTTGTTGTAAATGTCTCATACTGAATACATAAGTTCTCTATTCATGTTCAGATCTTTATATAGCACTAAACCTCATGATTCTCGTCACAGGATGAATGTCTTAGTCAGGAGCTGAGTGGGAATTTAGCTTATTCCATATTTCATTGACTCAATTTGCAGTATATCCAGCCTATACAGAGAATAGCGGCAGTAAATACACTTTTCCATTTCACTCAAAAATTTAAGCCCTGTGGTAAAGACCATTCTCTGTCCTCTCTTTGATTTGACATTTCATTTTATTATTTTTTGCCACTGGGCTCGCTGCGCTGTGATGGCAGGATGACATGGAGGGGTATTACTGGCACAAAGTGGCCCTCCAGCGCATCAACGGCCAAAGCTCAAAGCGGAGCAGCCGCTGCGGTCAAGGTTATGATGCAATGAAAGCCATTTGCCTCATATTCATGCGCTTTAGGCCACTGTGGAACAATTTCAGGGCAGCGCTGCTTTGTCCCAGACCCCTAACATGTCATTTAAATTCTGACTGTGAAACCAGTCGAAAGCTGCTAAAGCTACAACCTCCCAGGACTACACTGACAGGTTCGGTTGATGATGATACCAGGATGTCAACTTGTAGTCAATTCACTACAAAATGCCTCACTGATGAAATCCTGATTAAGATCCTGTGGCTTAATTTGATCTACTGTTGTTTCGTTCATCTACAGTTCGGAGCCGTTTAGTGTTTCATCGTTTCTAATTAACTAGATACAGAAGAGAAAAAAACACTCTTCAAAGTGAGTATCTTTAATTAATACTGGAGAATTAGGAGAGAGGGACCAGGAGCTTTATTGATCTTTTAACAGTTTTAATTAACTAAGTGAGTTATTTTGGCTGCTGTGTTACATTCCCCAAAGCAGCTTATTCATATAAAGTAACACCTGATACGAGTCTTGTTTTTGAGGTCAGTCTCATATCTGAGAAGTGTCAAAAGTATTATTATAATTCCTATTGTGTGCTGTTTTTGTTATTCCTCATGTCTTTTCTGTTGTTATTCAGAGCTCATGAGATTATGGGTGCCTGCAAAAGGATTTACAAAGTGTCTGTTCAACAAATGAATAATCACATTGTCTTTGCAAAATATTCCAAATTAATAATTAAGATAGCAGGATTCTCAAAGTTTTACTTGGATATCTCTTTTCTGGGCAGAGGGATCAGAGGCCTGCACTGCGAAGCCAGTTCAACGTACCCACAATATCTTTTTGTTATCTGGATTGACTAACCAACATCCAGCCACAGTGTTCATGTGAAGAGGCAGGGGTGTGAATTGCAAGCGGCATCATCAGAACCATGAATTAGTACTTCTTATGATATGAGATGAAAGAGTACTAGGGCTGCCGTCGACTAAGAAAGTTCCTAGTCAACCAACAGTCATCATTTAGCAGAGATGGGGACTCGAGTCTTTGTGACTTGGACTCGAGTCGACTCAAGTCGCTGTTTTGATGACTTGTGACTTGACTTGACAAAAAATAAAAGACTTGAGACTTGACTCCGACTTTGAAGTTAAAGAGTCGGGACTTGACTTGAGACACGATGACTTGAATGACTTGAGTGTTATTCACATCATGTTTTCGGTTAGAGTATAAAATGAATAAATTAATTTAAAAAATAATGTCGATTACCCGGTAGGAGCGCAGGCTGAGAATGGCGTTGTCATGATTGGATCACTACCCTGTCAATCAGTCATGCCCTCTCTACATACCTTACATGTTTATTGGAGAAACAGGCCCTCTTATATCAGATAGGCGGGAACTGCCCATTGGTTCGACAGCCCATTGTTCTGACCATATTAAACCCATTGTTCCGAAGTCCGTTCCGAAATCATCATGATGCCCTGTGGTTAAGGTCTGGTTAGGTTTAGGCACAAAAACCACTTGGTTAGGGTCAGGAAAAGATCATGGTGTGGGTTAAAATGAAAAAGAAAGTGACAAACACATAAGCCGTGAGCCTGCTCCGCCGCAAGCCGTTCAGCACCGTGGACAGTCGGACTAATGGGTTGTCGAACCAATGGGCTGTCGAACCAATGACATGGACCCAGATAGGCATCAACATGTCAGCGGGAGGGGTACCGAGAGTCATCGTCTTCGGCTTTTGGAATTACCATAATTACGGCAAAAGACGAACAGCACAGTGCAAGACATGCGACATAAACATCTCGGACAGCCAGGCGACAACTTCAAACTTTGTTCGTCATTTGAAGAGCCATTCTGCCCAGTAAGTGCTTGTCAATTAGCTAATATTATCTGGTTAGTCGGTAGTTAGCTAACGTTAGCTTGATACGATAGGGGGGTGGGGTGGGGTGGGGGGGTCGGTTTGGTGGAACTTGTTTTTTAATTTTTTTGCTAACATTAACCCCAGAAAACGTGAGCGAACATTCCGACTGGTTCATCACAAGACCGGCTGTATGTTTTATGGACGAGCAACACAGGGTTAAATGAGCTAAATGGGTGATTTTGGCCGCTGCCTTGGTTAGTGTGTGCGTGCGTGTGTGTGTGTGTGTGTGTGTGTGTGTGTGTGTGTGCGCGCACACACACATGGGGGGGGTCGTCCCTGCAAAGTAAACATTGCAGTGATGAAGTCAATGTTTACTGACAGTTACTTATATCTTGTCTTTTCACTTTATTAAGATCAGATTCTGCAGGTAAAATTACAATAATAAGGTGACTTGACTTGCCCAAGAAAAAATGACTTGAGACTTACTTGAGACTTGCACATGTGTGACTTGGTCCCATCTCCGTCATTTAGGGCCATTAGTCAACTAGTCTCCCACATCTTACTATATAATTATGAAAACTCTGTGTGTGTGTGTGTGTGTGTGTGTGTTCCATGTTTTTCTCCTCACTGACTTGGTCAATCCATGTGAAATTTGGCACAGTGGTAGAGGGTCATGGGAGGATGCCAATGAAGCAATATTACATCAATTGGCCAAAGGGGGGCGCTATAGCAACCGATTGAAATGTCAAACTTTGAATGGGCATATCTCATGCCCTGTATGTGGTAGAGACATGAAACTTTGCACAGAGATGCCTCTCCTCATGAGGAACACATTTGCCTCAAGAACCCATAACTTCCGCTTATATAGATTTTCCACCATTTTGAATTTTTTGAAAAACACTTCAAATGGATCTCTTCCTAGGAAGTTTGAGCGATCTGCATGAAACTGGGTGAACATAATCTAGGGACCAATATCTAAAGTTCCCTCTTGGCAAAAGTTGGAAAACTTACTAAAACTGAGCTTCTATAAGGCAATGAATATTGCGGAGGGCGTGGCTCATCACATAAAGGTGTAGAACATCTCAAGGGTTTCACCCATCACCACGCAACTTTGTAGGCATATGACCACACATAATCTGAGGGGACCCCTCCATTATTGACCCCATCAAACAAAATGGGGGCGCTAGAGAGCTCATTTCTTATCTAGGCCTAACCGCCATATGGATTTTTACTAAACTTGGTAGATATGTAGAACAGGACGCCTCAAGGTGACTGGAGAAATTTAACTCTAATTGGCAACTGGGTGGCGCTATAACAACAGAAAAATGCTTCAACATGGCCAAATGCAACCGATCGCTGTGGCTCCCCCTGTGGACCAATGTTGAGGTTTGTTTTTTCTCATTTTTGGTATGACTAAGTCATGGTATGGTATGCTGTACATAATCACGGAAACTGTCAGTGTGTCATTCTGTCTGTCCCACGTTTTTCTGCTCACTGACGTGGTTAATCTATGTGAAACTGCACATAGGCATTGAGGATTGGCATAGGTAGAAGGTGACAAAGCTACCAATGGGTATGGACTAGTGTTCACAGTATTAATGCAATTATTAAATTCTATATTTTGGGCGGGGCAACACAATGGTTTGAGTTGAAGGTGTGAGAAAGAATAGTATCAGTAACATTGTTAACACTGTGCTACATTACAGAGAAATACAAATCGTACTAATGAACCTTCATTAATATAGGCCTATATTTTATCTCCAAGTGCACGTCACACACTGAGTGAGCCGCCTGTTAATGACGCTGTGGGCTAATGGGCATGTAGCTACTTCCATGTTTCAGATGATACGTCATGTTTGTAGTCGACCAATGAAGATGAGTTTACATATCACCTTGGGTTCGTCCTTCACCTTCTCAAAATGATCCCACACTTTGGATTTCCTGCCCGACATGTTATTAACTAGCCTGTGGAATAACCGCAGGTACCAGCCCTGGAAATTAACCTGTTCAAAATTCACACATGGTCCAGTCAGTTAACAGTGCGTGGATCATCTGTTTTCTCAGTTCACACGACACAGGTGTCTCACGTTATTTTAGTCTGCAGTGATACAATCAGGGTGTAATATAACAATCACTGCAGGCTACAATAAACTTTGCTTAAGTTAAAATCCTGCTAAAATCATGTGTTTAATCTTGTTAATCATGTCTCCATTTGTTAGAAGCTTTGTTTTAAAACCAGTGGAAACAATGAAATGATTCTACTGACCTATAACAACATATAGACCCAGTAAAAAGAGAACCAGTTTTGTGCTACTGGAAACCCAGAGTTAACCCTGAGGTTATCTCACTAACTCCAAATCCTGCGTCCTGCTTTGACTGAAACATACACTTTAAATGAGACTTTAGAATAAGGCTCAGCAGATCCTGTATGATCTGTGTATGTCTGCACCAAATTGCATTGCAATCTCTTGAATAGAGATAACAGAGAACAGACTGACAGACAGACCATCTGCAAAGCTACATGCTAGCATGTTGAAAAAGGCTCTGTAATTTCCTAAAACAGGTGGGTAATTAAGTTTCTAGTAAACACACTCAAACGGGAGTGAATCATGTTGGGGACTATTTTCAGCACTTCTTTCACTATTTTCAGAGCTGATACATATTTGTGGCGCTCTATTAGGCTTTGGATATACACACAATATTTGTTAGTGGGACACATTCATTGTTGGTTTTGGTCTTTTTGTGGGATTCGAAGAATAATACAGTACAATATCACAAGCCAGGGAAAACCTTCAGGCAGACTGTGCTGATATTCTTCAAATATATCTGAGGTGGGTGACTGTGACAGGTGGTAATTTGTAATTATTAATAAAAGGTAATTATCAGCTTTATATATATATATACATATGTATTGCATAGCCTGTAACACAAAGGTATAAATAGCAATAAGGTGATGAAGAACAGCTCTATAATTCTGGTGGGGCGAGCTGTTTGAAACTGCTAAATTTGAGACTGAAATTGCATTTGTGGTCATGTTCATCATGTCGCTCCTGCAGAGATTCCCCTCTGTGTCAGGAGCCGGCCTGCTGAGCCTTTTGTTAAACCAGAACCATAAATACAGCTGGACTCTGCGAGGGGTTACTGCCGAGCTGGAGCCAAACCACGCCTGAGCTGTTCATGTTCACTGAGTTTTCATCATTCTGGGGCTTCGGGTAAATAAAAACAAGGGATAAACTATTATTTAGTGGATCAGTCAGCGAATACCAGGAGGCACCACATCAAAAATGTTGAATCAAAATTTCCTGAAAAGTATTTTCTGATAATTGTCCTATAACTGATGCAATTCTTTTCTAATTTACATCTCTCCTTTTAAGGATGCACTGAGCAACAGACAAACAAAAGTGGATGTTAGGACAGGTCCAGCTGTGTTTGTACCATCAAAAGTGACAGCTGTATGTGTAGTGACAAAAGCTGGCGTTTTTTAGCGACAGTTTGGGCCATGTCCAGCTGTCTTTGTAGCCACAAAAGTGAGTCTTTTTTAAGGACAGTTCCGGACGTGTATAGTCACGTGTGTAGCGACAAAAGCAGGCGCTTTGTTTTACAACCATTCAGGAGATGTCCAGGGGTCCGTTTCACAAAGCAGGTTTAGCGAAAACTCTGAGTCTGTTAACTCTGAAATGAGGGAAACTCTGGGTTTTCCGTTTCAGAAAGGGAGGTAACTTAAACCAGAGAAAGCGGAGTAACTCCAGCCCGTTTCACAAAGAGAGGTAACTGAAGCTCGGTGTCAGTTGCTATGGCAACTGACTCTGTGAACCTAACCTGGTCGGGAGCAGGCTTTCTCCAGTGAACCTCGAGTTTCTAGCTGTCTCCTCCCTCTTACGCCACACATGCAGTGTGATTCATTCATTCATTCGTTTAGGGTCGCGCAGGTTTCAGCGAGTTTGATCATCTGTCCTCAAGGTAAAGTTGTGTGAAGTGTGTTCTAGTTCTAAATCTACTTTTTTCGACCATGGCATGTCCGTTCTTGGAGGACCCTGTGGAGGAAGAGGCAGTGTTACTGAGGAGGGAGATACGCATTCGTCGGGAGATTATTCACAGGCCCAGAATTGACGTATTATCATTTCCAGAACATTTTCTTTTTGAACGGTGCGGTTTCACATCACAGTCCATCATTTATATCCATAACCTCATCCGTCGTGACATAACCAACGTCACCAACCATGGACGTGCACTTTCATCTACCCAGATTCTTTGTGTTGCTCTTCGTTTTTTTGCAAACGGGAGTTTTCTCTATATCGGAGATGCAGAAAATATCAGTAAGGCCAAACTCTTTTAACTCTTTTAAACTTAGTTAAAATTTATGATTATAAATCATATTCAGTTAATGACATGGTGCTGCAACCTCAGACTGGGATTAGTCATTTTAATTTCTTTTAGGATTTCCCGGTGTGATAGGGTGCATTGATGGAACCCACATTCCCATCATTGCTCCTTCACAAAATGAAGGAGACTGTGTGAATATGAAGTCCATTCACAGCATTAATGTGCAGGTAGATTGACTGTCTCAAAATGTCAGACAGCATCACACGGCAAAAACTCAAAATCATACCAAGAATATTTGTCTCATTTCTAGTCAAAACAAATCACACCTAAAAGTAACTTGTTTTTAGACTATTTTCACTTGAAAAATAATGAGGTGGGATTGCATCTAAGTGAACTAAATTTTAGCTTTAACACCATTCCACCTGTTTGCATCTGTAGCCTAATATTCTTGTGATTGCATGAATGCATAAAATAAATTTAAACTTAGGCCACGCATTGCCTCGAGCAGTAATTTTCTCCCACGCCGACTCCCGTTCCTTCGCTGCTGCAGCCGTGTTACTCTTCTTTTTGAAAACAGCTTCAAATTCGCTGTATGAGCGCATTAAAATATCCAACTCCAGAGGAGTAAAAAATGCAGACCTTGTCTTGTAGCTTGTTGCCATGGTGAATCGTGGTATCGGGGCTCCAGTGATGACGGCTTTTTAAAGTCATGGTGCACGAGCTTAACTCAGAGAGAACAAACTCTGTGTTGATTGAACCGATTGAAATCACCTGTTCTGAAACCCGTAACCCAGAGTTTCCCATCTCAGAGTTACTCAACTCAGAGTTCAGGGTTAGGCTCAGAGTTTGTTGAACCTCCTTTCTGAAACGGACCCCAGCTGTCTGTGTAGCAACAAAAGCGGTTGTTTTTTAATGACAGTTTGGGACATGTCCATCCATCTGTGTGGCGACAAAAATTGATGTTAACATACATGTCTAGTCATGTGTTTAACAGCAAAACCAGATGGTTTATTTCACAACTGTACGGGACTTGTCCAGCCATGTGTGTAGTGGGAAAAGTGAGTGTTTTTTAACGATAGTTCAGGACATGTCATGTGTGTAACAACAAAAGCAGATGGTTTGTTTTACAACGATTAGGGACATGTCCAACTGTATGTGCAGCGACAAAAGCAGGTGTTTTTCTAGGAGAGTTCAGTTCATGTCCAACTGTATCTAACGACAATAGCGAATGTTTTCTAACAACAGTTTGGGACGTGTCCAATTGTCGGTGAAGATTCTCAGTCATCCAGATCATGGTAATCGTTAGTGCTAATATCGTAGGCAACTGGACTTGCTGGCATTTCTTGAAGACATTTTACCTCTCATCCAAGAAGCTTCTTCAGTTCTAAATGACTGGTTCGAAGTTGCAGGCTATAAAACCTGTGTGGGTGGGAACTCTTGCAGAGTCGTAGGGGTCACGTGAGCTGTTAGTTTCAGAGTCGTTAAGGTCACAATGTGAGTCATTGACAAGTTGCCATTCAATTTGGGAAGAATGCCCTTCGACTGGTACGGGAATTTGAAAATGGTGGCCAGGTGGGTCAACACAGGGTTTAAAGCCTGCAACTCCGTACCAGTCATTTAGAACTGAAGAAGCTTCTTGGATGAGAGGCGCATCATCTTCAAGAAACGCAAGCAAGTCCAGTTGCCTATGAAACTGGTTATTTATTTTAAGCCCAAACGTCATGTTTTCCTAAACCTAACCAAGTTTTTTTTCTGCCTCACCTAACCACACATTAACAAGTGTTGATCATATAATTGAAAATCGAAAAGTTTCAACACATACGCAACATATGAAATGTACAAATGCAGCGTATCTGTGGTTTGCAGGAGTGCACAATGCCAACATTTCCTCTGGCAATTAGTATGAATGTAGGATAGTTCAGTCATCAAATTTGAAAGGGTTCTTCCTTTGGAAGCATGAATGTTTAATGGCCAGTTCAATCATAAAATACTGCGACATCTTGAGTAGAGGTTTATTTCCAAAGGTGGTGCTAAAACAAAGTGCATGGAGAATCTAAAAAGAAGGTTTATCCTCTGGCGAGTACGAATGACAATCTGACCTTGAGAATTTGGTATTTTTAAGTCAGAGGGTCACAAGAAAAAGATTCATCCTATGGGGAACATGATTCTATTCAAAATCTGATGGTTATTTGGCTTGGAGCTGTTGATATATTTGCCAAATACATATTTAAGTCTGGTTAATAGAGCAGTGTCGATGTCTTTAGCCTTACTGGTGGCAGAACGATGAGTTTAAGAGTGTTAAACTTTCACAAAAGTCCCATATTTTTGCATTTACATCTACTGCAAAAAGTCTTTTTGGGCCACATGGCATCACGGGACAAACCTTGATGTTATTATCCTACTGTTTGATGAGTACCGAAATTGGCTTCAAGGCCCAGCACACTTCCTGGGGGCTTGTTTCAGAGCCATGTGAGTGACGGCACATTACAATGAGGTGGGCCCCCAAACCAAGCCATGCTCAGGGCTCCCAAAACTCCAGGGCCTACCCTGACCTTAAACCATACCATAGTTAAAGTGATAGCAGATAGCATACATAGCAGCTGGTGGTAGAGTTTAGGAGTGCAAAAACCTGACCAGCCACGGTAATGGATCAAAAACCTACATGCTGGGCCATCATGGTGGCCACATACCATCTAACTGTGACATCACCTGACTAAGACTCTCCTAGAGGCATCTGTTCTTTCTCATTCTTTCCTCCCAACTATATGAGAGACAGATCAGCACTCTTATTATTATTATGTAGTTCTTGTTTCGTGGTCTTGGGATGCCCAAAATGTAAAATCACATTTATCTTCCTTTGGGAATAAACAATGCTAGACAAACACTCCTCCTTAAATTTCACCAAACCATTTAGACGTGATGAGGAGCTGTGTAAATGCTTTCATGGCACGCTGAGATAAACAACAATCAGGTAAATAAAGAGCACAAACAGTGGCTGGGCTTTCTCACTGTATCATAATGGGTCTTGTGATATCTGATTCGCAAATCCAGTTTCAAATAACCAGACCATACTGTAAGAAACTCCATTAATGTGGGTCATCCGCTAACATCACAGCATTCAACTCTGCATGACTAATTCAAGCTTTGCATTTATTTGCAAATGTGAGAATGTTTTCAACCAGCCTGCTTCGACAGGAAACAGACCGATCAGATCTGGGTCACATCTTATTTGACTCATTTCTTTCAGATATTTTCTTGCTCATATTTCATGGTATAGGTTAGGCCTATAAGGAATTTACTAGCACTTAGATTGTTTGTGTGTCTTTTGCTGGTACTATAAAGCCGTATAATTGGGTGCACTACTGTCAAAGCAGCTGTCAGAAATGTCTACGTTGATTGTACAATACTGACTTGGCAGTTGCATTTCAAATCTCCCAGCAATCACAGCTGCTGACATTGTGAACGTCCACTATGTAAGAATACAACAAGAAGAAGACAGGGATACACTTTATTAATCCCAGAGGGCAAATTCAATTTTTTTCACTCCATTGTCATATACACACACAGACCCGAAATACACACACATGCACAAACAGGACCTATACATGCATTAAATGGAGGGCTGTCAGAGTCAGACAGGCGCCCTGAGCAGTTAGGGGTTCAGTGCTTTGGTCAAGAGGCAAACTGGCACCTCTCCAGCTACCAGTTCACACTCCATACTTGGTCCGTATGGGGACTTGAACCACCGAACCTTGACTACACAGCAGTTAGCCTGAACAAACAACCAGGTTTAGCAAGCAGAGTTAATTAGTGAATGGTTGAGTGAGTCGTCGAACTGCAGCACCAAGTTATCACTGAAGCTGCGATAAAATCTTGTCGGTTCATGTTTTAATTTAACTTGTGCATCAGTGTACAGCTGTGTTATTACATATCGAGCACAGCCTATTAGGAGTGCAATGAAAAAAAAAGAATAAATGCTAGAAGAATATATTACTGCACAAATCAAGCAAGCCTTATTACACTGACAACATCTGAACTGAGTTTAATCAGACAGCATTATTATATTATAAAAAAGATAAAGCTGAATAAAGTTGCCTGAGACTGAGTTAAACGGGGCATACACTGTACGATTTGAGCCCTGTTTCTGACCTGATTTTTGAGTTGCAGGACTCTTTCTAGAGCCAGAATGAATTTTAGCTTCATTGGGCATCATTTGCTCTGTGGTGTACAGGAAGAGGTGAGAACGATCACGGCCCAATTACCTGCTCCCCACCGGCTGTTTGACTTTGGATGAATTACTGACCAGTGGGAGTTGGAATTAAACAACAACATTTCTAAAACAGACTCAAATTGTACAATATATTCCCGGCTTTACAGAGATATAGTGGTCTAACATATTCAGCGCGATAGCTGTGGCTGGAGGCATTATGTTTTCAGGTTGTCCGTCTGTTTGTACGTACATCCATTCGTCCCATTCTCGTGACACCAATATCTCAAAAACACCTTGAGGGAATTCCTTAAAATTCAGCACAAACAGCCGCTTGGCCTCAAGGATGAACTAATTAGATTTTGGTGGTCAAAGGTCACTGTGACCTTGTCTCTCTCATTCTTATGAACGATATCTCTAAAAAAAAACAAAAACAAAAAAAAAAACATGGGAATTTCTTCAAATTTGGCACAAATGTTCATGAATTGATTAGATTTTCGTGGTCAACGATCAAGGTCACTGTGACCTTGCATCTGTCTCATTCTCATAAACACAATTCCCTCAAGAAGGCCTTGAGGGAGTTTTCTAAAATTTGGCACAAACATCCACATGTACTCAAGAATGAACTTACTAGAATTTGGTCATTGATGGTTAAAGTTCAAGGTCACTGTGACCTTACAAATCTAGATTTTGGCCATTACTCAAGAATTCATACTCTAATTATGACAAAATGTCACACAAATGTCTAATAGCATAAAATTAAGTGGTGATATTTTATATCCAAAAGGTCAGCTTCACTGTGTCATCATAATGTTCTGCAAAAACACTTTTATGGACATTATTCAACGTCACATCTCAGGAACAGTAGGGGAGACATTTAGTCAGATACTGAATTGGTGACACTAATCTTGGGTGTCCACATTGAAAGTGTGTGAGCTGTGTGGATCCTCTGTGCTGCCAAAGGTAAGATATGTGTGAAGTATCCATGTTTACACAAACATGGATGTAAACTGTGAGATCAGCTGGTACATACCCAAATGGAAATTATTGTGACAGAAGAACTGTACGACCAAAATACATGAATGAGGCTTCATTTTAAAAGGTAACATCTTCTAGTTTCTCAAAATACTTATTTAGCATGTGGCTGAAAGACAACCTAAACAACATCAGTTAAAACATGGCTCCAAAGAGGGTTTTTTTCTGTGTCTATTATGAATAATATCTGAATAACAGACTATGCAGACACCCCGTTCTACTTATTACATCTTGTCAACTACACCTGTTTAAAATCTCAGAGCTCTGAGCTCTAACCTTGTGGGAGTTGTGTGTTTTTTTAGTTTGTAAAGTCATTGGTGTTTCCAAACCTCCCCAAAATGTTTCCAAGTGCCATTTTCTATTACTCACTTCTGTTACATTGAAAACATACTGACGCTTTCTGATGACTATAAAATCGGGGATTGAAGTCCCTCCCACGAGCATTGATTTTTAACGGGCTGCTCTGCAACCCAACCACCCATGCTATACAATGTTTGAAAGGGATTCTAATTGGCCACAATCTTGAGTGATGGACATGATGAATAGCTAATGAGAGCTTCCACTACCATGGCTGAAAGATATTCAGCAGAGCTCCATCTGGCCTTCCAAACTGTGAGCACATCTCGGGGCTGTGCCAGAGTAAACAATATACAGCAGAATATTTTAAGGTTTTCTCATATTCAGACAGAACAGGATGTAAGGAGGTGTGTTTTACCTGCTTGACAGTTTCGACTGAGACTCCAGTCTTCCTCAGAAGCGTCACCCGACGTGCTGCTGACGTGTCATATATCAGCTGGCAACCCTGCCTCCCGTGTCGTTGTTCGTTTTCCTGTAGAACAGGAAAACCTCAAATCAGCCATCACAGATCACTGCAGAAGAAATACCCACATCATGGACTGGGACAGGAGCAAAATAATCACATCAGAGACCAATAAATTCAAACGGTGGATAAAAGAGGCCACTGAGATCAGGAAGCAGCAAGCGGCACCATCAACCGGGACAAGGGGGCGTACACCCTCTCGCATACCTGGGATTCCCTACTCCAGAAAAGGAACAATGACGCGGGAGGCGGGGTTGGCCTGACAGACTCTGATTGGTCTGTTAGGCCTACCAGCTGATATATGACATGTCAGCAGCACGTCGGGTGACGCTTCTGAGGAAGACTGGAGTCTCGGTCGAAACTGTCAAGCAGGTAAAACACATCTCCTTACATCCTGTTCTGTCTGAATATGAGAAAACCTTAAAATATTCTAAATAAGAAGACAGTATGAACCTTATCAATCTAATACACAGCAGAGTTTGGGGACGCTTTTATTTTGTGGCCATCAAGGTAACAAAAACAAGCATACTCAACAACACTGTATGAACTGAACAACTGAAGTGTGGACAGTGTAACCAAGCTTATGATGTGTAGCGTGTCCATATTGACAAAGGTTTAAACATTTATATTTGCATGTGCAGTGAAGAGCTACTTAGACCTAACTCAAGCAGATCGCTGGTGCTCCAGTGGGTTTATGAGGTTTGAGATGAAGAGATCAATAAAACTGTCACACATTACAGTGGTATCAATCTTCTCATCTAAATCTTAGAAGAAGAAAATGAATGTTTCAAGAAATTTCATTTGCATTTGGATATACAGTCAGCCATTTCTTAACTTTTTACAGGGGGGACAAAATCCTCTTCGACCAACTATTGTATTAGATTCCTGGTAGGGGCTACATACGATGTGTTACCAACCCCCCAGAACCTAAAACTGTGGGTAAATGGGGAGCCATGCCCATTGTGTTCAGGTACTGCAACCTTAAAGGATAACTTTGGTATTTTTCAACCTGGGCCCTATTTCCCCATGTGTATGTGTGTGTATGATTCATGGGTACAACTCGTTCTAAAACTGGTTCAGTATTGAGCCGGATGATGGAGCCGGGAGCCGCGAAACGAGCTAAAATGGTAACGGGGGCAAATGCGTCCCGTATAAGTTTGCGCATTAGAAGTGCTTTTTTTCCCGCCACTGACCAGTTCAGATCGCCAGTGCTATCTCTAGCACTGTTTCTACCTGGAGCTTGCATGTACGGAGCCTGGGTTTGTTGAAGGTGGCAGTGCTGTTTGGACTGAGAAAGCCATGCGTAAGTAAGGTAAAGGAGGTTGTTGGGTCGGTGCGGGGAGCAGTGAGACCTGACATTAGGGGAGTGTCTCTGGGATGCCAGAGATCACTGTCTAGCCTCCTGGAGGTGTCGTGGGACCAACTAGATGCAACACTGGTGAAAGGAGGTTCCCACCTGATGACCCCAAAGACATGTTAGTTATCACTGCTCACTGGTCTGTATAGTTAAGCCTTGCCATAATAGCTTATCATAGGGCTGTGTCTGTTTCCTGTGTCTGTTTAAAACCTGTCATATACCTAAATGTAGTATGAGCTCCAAAAAGCAACAATTCCTAATATAGTCTGGAGGAAATGTTGACATTGTACATAGCGTTAGTTCAGGCAGGACACAATCTCAATCTCAGCTCACTTCCCAGCTACATCAGCTGATCTCAAGCAGCCCGATCAACTGATGGATCAGCTGATTGATGGAAGGGAGTCAGCTGATAGATCACATGATTTCTTTCTATGCAACCAATTGGCGAATCTCATTCAGGGCGCCCTATTTAAACTGCTCTGGCCTGCCTACTGTTGCTGCTTCCTCTGCAAGCTGCTTTGCAACCTACCTCCACCCCAGCTCCTCCTTTTCATGCTGTGTCTCTTATCACTGTCATTTCTGTTTGTCATTGATGCTGCTCTGTTCTGTTCCCAAGGGTCTTTGCTGCTGCTCTCTCTGCCTCAGGCTTTCTTTGTTTGCACGTGGAAGGGCAGGGAGGTGTGCTCTCTCTGCCTCAGGCTTTTCACGCAGGCACGTGGAAGAGGCTTTCTGCGTAGGCCTGAGGGAAGGTAGAGAGGCCCCAGAACAAATACCAATAAATACAATTCTGCAAATGGAAATGAAGTTTTCTTTGACGAACTGTTCCTGACCGAACTGGGTATTTTAAGCTAAAACATTATTTTTTTCAGAACCATAACAAAATGGCTTTTGAACCTAACTAACCACATGTAAATAACAGTGTTGTTGAAACTAAAAGTTTCAGTGTATCCGCGACATAATAATGTACAAATGTAACATATCTGTGGTTTGCAAAAGCGTACAATGCCAACATTTATGCTGGCAGTTGGGTTGCCTACCATCGTCTCCTAACATCAAGCGAGCGATCAACTATTGCGCCACATCCCGATACATCTAGCTTCCTGGCAATGTCCCTCCAGCAAGCTGCTTTTTTAGAGTTTTGCCATCAAATGAAGAGGTCATGTATTGATAACACCTTACCTCGTGAATCAGCCATATCTTGTCCATTGTGGCAATTTCAACACATGCGATGGGAATAAAATAGAAACAGGAGGTCCAATAAAAGTTTGGCTCAAAATGGCGTCGCTGCATTCCTCGCATCCAGTTAGGATATTCCAGTAGATATTAATGCAGTCAAACTGAGTTGGTCGCTGATGCTTGCTCACATTGCATCCAGTAAAGACACAGTATGAGAGCAGTGGGTCATGCTGTGTGTTTGTTGTTTGGTGTAATAAAGCACTGCCCGTTCTGGAGCCATAAAAAACCCTTTCCACTATATACCATCACCAAAATCCACACTGTATGTTAAAGCTACCTCAACACATAGAGAAGCCCTCCATTATACGTGCTGAGGCACAGTGTGTGATAACCTCCCCGTGCTCTACCTGACCCTCTCTGCTGCCTAGATTGGTTATTGATCCTGCTTTCTTTACGCATATTGCCGCATGCACTTTTTCTCTTAGCCCAGTCTTTTATGTGGAGACAGTCTAGCCATTGTGCAGTATCTTGTTGCATGAAAAATGCTGAACGGGATGAGCCATGTCACCTTCTCCGGCCTGTCCCCCCCCATAAATAATGATCATTTCAGAAGCCCGTCAATTTAGCTTTGTAGAGCAATATTTTCGAAAGCATTTATTTTTCCAATTCAATAGATCCTCATATTTCATTACCTGAAGTGGCATTTTTTTCCTTCCCTGCTCTGAAAGCATGAGTATGGACATATGGCTTTAATCCACAGCACAGCGAGACCCAATCAATAGACATGATAAAGAGACTCCAATCAATCAATACCACTTTTCCTCTGCATCAATCAGATCATAAGAGCAGCAGCTGATGGATTTTGGATTTTTTCTAATAGATTTTCTCATTTTTAAACATTTTACAGAGGGGGTGACACAAAGTAACACAATCCAGTGCAAAAGCTTTACACTAAATACATTTATGAATCCTGTGTTAGTTTTTGCTTTTATTGTGTTACGCTACATTGCAAGGGGGCATAATATTTTGAGCATTTGAAACTTTAATTATAACACTCTATCTTTTATTATCATCCAATGGCAGCTATATACAGTGCTAACCTTTAATGGAGTGTAGCTCTATTGTGTTTTCTCCCTCTAATGACTGTGTCTGTACTTAAAATGAGATATGAGACTGTACTGTGGGAGTATTCTTGCATTTCAATATCACTCTGCTGCGCCATAGTCACAGCATTCATTAAAATAAGGGAGGAAATAGATGGTGATTTGATGTTGAGGTGGTTTATTCACTGGCAAACTGAAATTAAGATCTCTGGTGTTTTATCCCTGGAGGTGTTTGGTGAGTAGCTGGGCTTTGATAATGTCTGAAATGATTAATAATTTGAAATTTTTGGATGTTCGTTGAGTAGCAGAGGCAGGTTTTAGTGCCTTAACCTCGCTGTAGAGAGGTTTTAGAGAAGCAAATAAAAAAAAAAAAGTGTGGACTGATCAACAGTCGTGAGGCAGAAAGGTCTTTGGATGTGCTTCACATGCTCGGATAATGAGTGAACACAGATACTAGTGAGGGCTACAGTATCACCTTGCAAATGTGGGCGGTTTTTTGCTTTGTTTTGAGCGAGGATACTCATATATCATTCAGCCATCTCCTCTGACAGGCAGCCAGCTGTGTCCGTGTCAGTATTCTGTCAGAACAGCAGTTCTCTTCAATCAATCATCTCATTACCCATTCCAACATTTTGAAGATGAAAATGACGTGGGGAATTAGATTGGAATCGGCGACTCCGGTAGAATTAGCGAGCGTCGAAGGTCCCGCAGGGGCTCCACGACTGGCCTGGCAACGCTGGCTTATTACAAAAACATAATTGGGCTGCTGTGACACTTCACGGTGGCCCCCCCTCCCTCTGTTTGTTGGCGCCTCACTGGGAATGTCCGTGATGAGGCGAAGCCTTGCCTTGTGTCTTTTGCTGTCGTACAACAAAATCAATGATTCGTAAACAGCGCTCGGTGACCCGGAACACAGCAGTCGGTGCTCGGTGTCAGATAGACACCCTGCCACTACGCTCAATATGATTATACACAGCCAAATGAACACTGAAGTCATTCACTTCAATGAAAAACGTGGGATATGACACACACACTCAAGAGCCTCAACAGTGTTCTGTAATTACTTGATCTTGCAGTTCACAGCCTTTGGTAACACACAGGCGGTAAGCCACCCAGACATCCATAGGGTAAATGATAGCTCTACAGCACAGTGTGGAGCTTCATACTGAGCAGCCGCTGTGCTCCATCTCTCCTCCTGGTGACTCTCAAAAGTCCTTCGCACATCCTAACTTACCCTAACTGACAGACCTATGCACACACACACACACACACACACTCTCTCTCTCTCTCCCTATAAGACCCTGGAGGAGCAGGGGTCTGGCAAATGCTGCTCTATGTTGAAAGGGATTAGAAAGATTTGTAAGTGCTCAAGCTGACTCCTTCATGTCAGGATTGCAGCGGTAGCTGGAGGGCTTCGGTCGGACTCTTTTTTTTTTTTTTTTTTTTTAACGGCACAAGCAACTTTATTTTTTGCCTTGCTTTTCTTGGCCGTCCTGCTGAGGCTAATGTGAGGCAGAGAAGCAGGCTGTCAAAAGCCAGAATACCTCCGGGCCCTGGCATTCTTCCGGCGCTATACAGCTGTATTCGCTGTCATTGGTGGATTAATTTCTCTGTGGGGTTATGATGTTGTTAAGACACTTTTCCTGCCGTAAAGTGGCTGCGCACAGTGGAAATCGTCTGTTCACTTCTGACTGTATTATTCCTCCCCGAGGAACTTTGGGTTCGGTTACACTCAAGGCTTATATTGTGCAGGCTGGGGAAAGTTTTCTATCAATTTTTCAATTTTACGCAGCTCGAAATAGTTGTCAAACGCCTGTGATTGAAAATTCCACTGTTCCCAGAAGAAGCGCAAGATGTTATGAATGAAGGATAAATATATAATCTATCTTTCAGTTGCAAAATGCAAGATTTATCCTGACTGAAGCGCTCTGGTCTGCATCTAGCCGAAATCAAATGATTATATGTGCACCAAGAAAACCTATTTGTTTCCCTTCACTCTAATGGTCCTACCCATGGCTTTTTCCAGCCCTGTGATCACAACCTTCAATTTCATACATGGCTCTCTGCGACGGCACAGGTTGTATGAATAGCATGGGTCAGGCACATCCCATCCAGCGTTTCATTATTCATTGTTCTCATTTTCCGTGAGAGATTCATTTCTTTCAGGAAGTCATCTAGAAAGCATTGAATGCCTATTTCCTGCCGGCCGGTGCGAGAGAGGGGGCTGTGAGAACAGCAGGGGCGGGGTGTATGGAAATCTAGCAAATAGAGCTGACAAAAAAAGCTGCCTCCACGCAAATTGCCTGCATTTCCCGTTGATAGGAATCACAGCATGTTTTTGTTGACCACGGTTGTTCATTTATACATGCAGAGATATCTGTGTACCCTAATACCTGAGTTACTCCATCCCTCCTTACATTCTCCCCCCCGAGAGAAAAAACATCTATTTTTATATTTATGAAAAGAACCCAAACAGGGCTGGTAATAATATATTGGCTTGGTCAGCATGCTCATTTTGTGATTGCCTCTAGATAGCTGAACTGAATTAGGCTGATTTGCCACTTGTGCATGCTTGTCTACAGTAAGACTGATGCAATGTGGGGACATGCGGTTCAGTTGACAAGACAAGAATACATCAGCAGGCAGCAATTATACAGACAGTACATATGTATAAACTGTATATATTACCGGTGAACTATATGACTGTATAATTAATGGCCCTTTGCACTCATTACAATTTAACTACAGCACAGAGATGTGTTAAAGTATGTTTGGCACAAATGCTAATGAGCAGCAGTGTTGTGTTTGCCTAATTGGTTAAAGTAGCTTGTAGATATAAGGAGCTACATTGTTAATATTTGCGAGGTGATATGGTGTGAAGCTCTGTGTGACCTGTTTATAATCAGTTTGCTGCCTCTACCTCTGCAGCACTGTGCTGCCATTGGCTTTACACTATCTAAACATTCTTTTCTCTACAGAATACTCTCTGTCCTTAAAGAACACCAAGCAGATACCAATCTCAATTAATCCTCAGATGTGGGATGTGGTAGTTCGGTGCAGGGGCTTGGGTGGGGGGAGGGCACCAGAAGAGAAATGTGACTTCCAGTAATTCCAGAGTTGTGATTTACATGTTGGGTGTTCTTAACTGGCTTGCTAATGTCAGCTAGCTTCAGAGTTGTGGACTCAAGTCACATGACTTTGACTCGAATCAGACTAGAGTCACAAATATGATGACCTTAGACTTAACGTGACCAATTAAAAAAACACTTGCAAACTTGACTTTGACTTTAACACCAATGACTCAGGATTTCACTTGGACTTAAACCTTTTGACTTGAAAATACTTGAGATCTTCCCCCCAAGCCTACATTTTAAAATGTATGCCATTTATATCAATGTATATCCTGAATCAACCAATGCTAACGCTATTCATATCCAACAAGATGACACTTAATTCCTCAGATCCACTTAGTTTGAACCAATCTGACAGCATCCAATCAAGTTGCAGGAGAGAACCATGAAGACCCAACATTACATTACTGAGCTGGGAAAAATGATACCAAAAACAATATCATTCTAGTATAAAAACTATGCAAAGGTCGGCAAGAAGTGAAACTTACAAAGATGCAACAATTTCCAACATTTGACATTTGATGTTGCACCAATAACAATAAGTCAAGGCTAATATTAGCATAGGTAGCAAGCTAATGATTAGCTAATGTTAGCTAAATAGCTAAGTAACTTCTAAACAAATTTATTTTATAAAGCATTTATGATTTTTGTAAATTTACCATTGACGTTTTGTTTGTTTAAGAGTGCATTATGACTTTTTTAGGACTCAAACTCAAAGTCTACGACTCAGGACTTGTCAGCTTGACTTGGGACTTGCAAGATGATGATTCGGTCCCACATCTGGCTAACCTGCATTCAGGAGTCACCTAGTTTTGTTTGAGTTGGAGGCTGTGTGAACTATGCGGCTCAGGTCAGGACTTCTGCACAGCTGTGTATAGTTACCAGGGATAAACTAAAGGTGTAGATTGTCAGTTAATCCCTTTACATCATGGGGAAATCCTGCTTGTTAAACCACAATGTCTAAATACATGCTAAATACAAAAGATGCGACGTGTGGTGGAAGATTTGGAGTTGAGTATTGAAAGTAATACATGCCTTGCTGAAAGAATGCAATTCCCTTTCATATGCGCGCTATGTAATGAATAATTGATTACAGTTTTCAGGTAACTTACCCATCACTGTCAAGATTCATGGAGCTTCAATTTTCTGTCCATTGATGCAGTTTTGTTGAGATACTGGAGGTAGAGCGGTCGTTCCAGTCATTGCAGGGTTGGCAGTTGAAACCTCAGCTGGTGAAGTGTTCACATGGCCAAGTGTCCCTGAGCAAGACACTGAATTGGCCTTCCATGGCCCGCCATCTGTGTCTGTGTGTGTGTGTGTGTGTGTGTGTGTGATTGCATTGCAGTATAAGGAGTAAATGGACTGCACTTGTATAGCGCCTTTCTAGTCTTCTGACCATTCAAAGTGCTTTTTACATGACGAGTCACATTCACCCATTCACACACACATTCATACTCTGGTGGCCAAGGCTACCATACAAGGTGCCACCTGCTACTTAGTTGTTTTTTTTTTCTTTAACACACAGATGGAACAGCCATTGGGAGAAATTTTCGTTCAGTATCTTGCTCAAGGATACTTCAACGTGTAGGGATCGAACCGCTGATCTTCCAGTCAGTGGACGACCCGCTCTACCTCCCGAGCCAAAGCTGCAAGTGCCCTCTTGGCAGTTCCTTTAAGAAAGATTAAAAAATACATTTGCAGTAATATTATCGGAAAATACCTTATACATTAGATGTTTAATTCAATTGTTTTAATAACCAGAAACCGGGGTCCTCACTTTGTAGTGCACAGTCACAGTCCCCTGTTGGTAGTATAGGAGGGCGTGTGTGTGTGTGAAAGGTTAAATGACAGGCAAACAGTATGAGTGCAGTTCATCTACTGTCACTTACAGTTAAGACTATCAGAGTTTCTAATTGAAATATTACAGACTGTAGGGCATGATCCAAATATAGGCCAAACTTAACTACACCAAACACCTGTGAGTGTGTCAACCCGCCTTTGAGGTTATGTGAAATTTGAAAACTTTAAAAAGTGTGTCAATATGTAAAATTTGCTGAGCAGCTCAAATTATTCAGGCAGCCTCTGTAATGTGGTGACCCACTCCCATTGACTCAGTGTAACAGATTGAGACCCGGCTCCCCTCTGTTAGCTCTTCGACTTCACCTGCACTCACCATCAGTGCAGCTTTGGTCAAAATGGATTACTGAGGCTAATGCATATGTTTTAAAAAAGCAGCAGGGCACTATAAATAAACATTGGACCATAATAAAAAAAATTAGGCCAACTGATTTTTCATTGATGAAAATCAAGAAAATAGGTGCTGTAAGAACGCCTCCTCCTCCTCTGATTTACAGTATACTTGGAATTTTCTTCCCTTTAACCATCAGCTACTTCTTGATGAAAAAGAAATAAATAAAACATAGCAGGTTGAATCAGTTCTATTGTTTTCAGCCCTGCCACTGAGCAGCATAGAGGAGAGAGAGGGTGACTGCCGCTGTGGATGTAAATGCCTATTTGCTGTTGCTACCTTCACTGAAATGGTCAACTTTTCCAGCTTGCCACTGCCCGCTGCATGATATGTTGTGACCATAGCAACCATGGGAACCGTGGCTGAGTTCGGCTGAAGCTAATGAGCTCTCAGCATTCAGTTAGCCAATCAAATGTGTTTGTCCTTGTAGTGGCATATATGTTCATTGCTGGTGTTGTGCTCTGAACCTACATACAGCTACCAGGACGTATCCCTTTGCTTCAGCTCGGCAAAGAAACATCATTTCATACTTTAAATCATGTGAGTATGGCGTTACTAATTAGATTGCACAAATATTGTAAATCAATAAAAAGGGCTTAGAGGTAAAGCAGTTTCAAAGTTGGATCATTTGGTTTGGTTGGCTCAAACATCTTAAGAGGCAGGTCACACCCCGGACAGATCGCCAGTCTACAGGGCTGACACTTACAGATACATGTTGAGATGAAAATAGATTGAAAGACAACTGTACTGCCAGGCAAAAACATACCTGTTGGGTGATCTAGCACAACACTGTCCCACATAATAAGGTTTATACAACCAATTAGCAACAACAAATGCATTTTAAAGGAAAGTAAAGTTGCCCTGATTATGTTTTCTATCAACATGAGGAGGAAATGTTATTAATGTCTCCGGCAAGTCCACAAAGTATTGATACTGTACCGATCATTAGTATGTTCTTTGGCACAATATTTGATTTGTTTTCAGCCAAAAAAATCCAATCCTACAATACAATATCTGCTTTTAATAACTGAAGCATTATTAATCTTTTTCATTGTTTAGGGAGTCTGGATGCTAAGCCAGGACTTTGGTGTCAAACCTTCAATCTCCCTGCAACTCTGGCAATAAATGAGAAGCTTCATTCACTTAAAAAATGTCTCTGAACATCATACAGGCAGTGATTACATTTATAGCCACAGTGTCAGAGAGAACAATTGAGAGAGAACAATTTACTATAATATACCAATATTTCCAAATAGTTGCCCGGCCCCGGGCACCTAATAGCCGCCGGGGGTTTGACCCCATTTTGCGTATTAAACCCAGGTCCGATTAAATGCCCAGGTGATTATTTTCTCATTCATTGCCTCATGGCTGTCCCTCCTTGAGGGACTGTTTGCGTTTTTACGCAAGGGTCGGTGGTGTTGTGGTGCACATGACTTGTGCTACGGACGGACAGAAAGCCACGTATCTAAAACAGGTAATACATTTGGCTACATCTTTCCCACATCAAATATCCGTGATCACCTACACCCGCATGCGTAAAAGCACACACAATTCTGTGTCCTCTCACCACGGATGCTGTGATTTGATGGCCCGGTACTCATTGTAGCCCACTCTTATAAGACCCAATAATAATAATAATAATATGTTACTGTGGACCTATATGCCATGCCTTTTAATAAAATTACCAGAAGAGTTTGCTGAAAAACAGGTAATGTCAGCCTGAATTACTCACCTGCGTCCCCGGTGAAAATCGCTGATGCGCATGGGGAATACAGCTTCTACATGCTCGCCATAGCTCACTGTCAGGACTCAGGGACCAGAATTCGGGATGGTGGACCATCGGAATGGCGATATTTCGATGTGGCGGCCTGTAACTGTTGGTTAAATGGCCCGTTCGGTTGGTGTTCGGATAACTGGGGCTTTACTGGTATAATGCAATAGCACCACCCAGTGGTGAAACCCGTGTACACGAAAAAATTACCCACTCTAAATGTTAAGAGATTTTTGTACACGAACTCACCCCTACATTATGCAGTATTTTTGCACTAAAAAAACATACTGGACAGGAACTGTAACCAAATAACGGCCTGGTGCAGGTCGGTGCAAAATTAAAATAAAAGCCTGGTTCTTTTAAACGCCTGGGGTCAAAATCGATTTAGTGAAATAAACGCCCGGGCTACTGTTTGGAAAAATACGGTAACCATAATTTCTATGAGACAGGGCTTAGCAAAAAAATATGTCCAATGATTTTTCTTTTCTTTTCTATTTTAGGCAACCTAACATGTTATGTAAAAACCAAATGGCTACCCATGACCCAGACCTCCATCCTTACACCGGAATTCCACTGGATGCGTGTCCATTGCGGAATGGCAGCGCTGGTTATCCGCTGCGTGCTCCACCGTCCGTCAACACCCACCGGCTGCGTTTGCTGTGCGGAGCGGTGCAGCTCTGCCGGACAGCAGGAGTCACGAGGACCCAGGAGATCTCGCGAATTCACGCAGAATCGCGCGATATATAACAAGATGTCATTTCTATAAACAGAACCACAAAACCAGAGAAGTAGTAGGAAGACATCTCGGTGCACCTCCATGATTAACATCTCCTCGTCCATGGTGTCAATGGGGTGAAATGACGTCTGAAAACCTCTGACCTGTTGACTTCAGACCTGCCTCTCCCCATTATGACGTGACATTTTTCTAGATATTAAGTAAAATTTTGGTTTTGAAACATATTTGGTTGATTTTTAGTGCAATGCGTGCAAACGTGGCAACCTACTAGGACATGGCAGACCAGCAGAGGCCGATGTATGAGTTCACTATAGTGGTGGTGGCCAGTCCAAAAATAATAACAGTGTGATTCAAGAATTATGTTGTTGTTTACAGTGGTAAGGAGAGAAGAGCAATATTAGTGACATGTCTTTCTAGCTAACTTATAAGCTTATTGGCTGTTCAAACGTTAGCTAGCTAACATAAGCAGGCAGCAAGACTTTTCATAAATGCTAAAACAAAACTCAGCTTTTCATGACCACTGTCTTTTACCTGATTAAATTCTGAAAACTGGTAGATCATCAGAATGTCATATAACTTGACTCGTGACTAGCTGGACCTGAGCAACGACTCAGCTTTACTTGCTTGATTCTCACCACAGTAACTTGGGACTTCCTTGAGACTTGAAGGTTAAGAATTTAGACCTGTTCATGAGTTGCTCTTGTGTGGCTTATTCCGATTCATTAACTGTATAAAAAATTGACATGGCATCTCCACTTCTTCCTGCTGTGCAAAAATGCAGTCGCTGCCATCTTTCCCGACCACACACCCATCTAACTAACTACGAGCACCGCCATTGATCACAAACCCACTGACTTGCAAACACAGCTGTCAATCACGAACCCTGGTATTTATAGGGTTACAGGGACATTGTGTAGTGTTTTCAGTTGTTTATTGGCAAAAATTGAGGTCTGCATTCATAAATATGTCATCATTAGTGTATCATTACCTCCACCAATAATCTGACTTATTCTTGTGAAATAAGAATTTCGGATTTGTTTGTACATTGGGCAGGTAAGTCATCTGGGGGTTTCCATAACGTTTCGCCATCTTGAGAATACATCTGCCAGCAAGGGACATATAGCACTACCAGGGAATAGCCCTGTCTTCAGCGTTTTCGGTTGCCTTTCCCAGGTGGAAAGAGCTGCTGAAGGAGAAAGGTTTTAAAAGGGACGCTGTGATTGGCCTGCTGACCTGCCTGTCATTTTTTTCCCAACAGGCAGGTCAGGCCTGATGATCAACAGGCATCACGGCGCAATGATTCGAGGAGAGGGATGAGGTGTGTAAGGTTGAGCCACTTGTCAGCTGTCAAAAGACAAGATGTGATTGGTTTGTTTCGATTTACACCTGCCCCAACAGTCCTACGTTGTAAACACAGCCAGCATGGCGAGGAGGGGGTTTGTCAACTCGCGTCGCATGTCTGTGTAGGAGCCTGAATGAATACCCCATGGTTTCATCAGTGTTATCATAGCTTTTTGGTACACAGCAGCTACTGTAGTTGCAATACGTGTTTGAAACAGTGAGGCGCCAGAGTGCGCTATCCATTTGAATACAATATATGATTTCAACAATAGATGGGAGAAAATCCTACACACTGTGGCTTAAATAGAGCTCGTAAGTTGCATGTTTCCGTTTCTGGTACATGGGACCTTAAAAATCAGTTTCTCATAATATATCAATGGCGAGATGAAAATTATTTTCTGGTCCCGTTTGAATTGTGCCATGAATTTTACATATGTTGTTTGTGAATTTTTAATATATTTTTTCGTGCAAAGAAGGCTACAATTTAGCGGGAAGAAGTTTGATACTGTTGGGTTTTGTGTGAGAGCGCTTTGTGGACTACAGCTCTTCGCTGCTCTCGACGCGTATGATATACGTCACCACTCGCACTCGGAACATGGCTGTGTCTCTAGTACACTTCACGGCCTTCTTCCAAGGAGAGGACAAAAGCCTTAAGTGTGGCAAGTCTGGACATGTGGAAAGTTTCAGCTACACCAGTGGGGAGATCTGATGGCTCCGTAGATCGTGGCAGAAGATACAGCAGCAGCACTGTGAGTTGAGAAGTGCAGGGAAAGTGTGATGACGTGACATCACATAGGCAACATGTAGTCTTTCTCATTACGTTGTTTCCACAGCCTGTAACTGAAGAATCATACAATAAACTGTCAAACTCTTAACATGAAAAAATATTATTCAGACCCACACAAAATATTTGTGTAATCCAAGGCATTTAATGACTGGGACCAGAAAATAATAATTTTCTCTCCATTGACTCCCATTCATATTTTCCGAGCCTAGAGGTCCGATGGGGGTCTCCCGGAAGGGGTGTGACTTACGAGCTCTATAACTGAAATTAAAACCTAACTTATCAGAAAAACACTTGAACAAACATCAGCACAATAGGAGCTATGTAAAATGAGAGAAAAACATCTTTGGGAAAATTTAATTCGAAGTGTACTTTGATCTTTTATTATGGCCCAAGTCCCATCTGCTAACATGGACGGGGCATGATTTATGACCTATGCTGCCGCCAGCCACTAGGGGACGATTGAGATATTTTGAATTCACTTTTCTGGAGCTGTCAATTTGTCTGTCTTTATACAGTCTATGCTCCCATCTGTGAAAAGCAGTAGGTAAAAGGAGGCTCTGCACAGTCATACCACTGGTAACTGCCATTGTGCTGCCACCCATTCACTATACCGAGCACCAGTAAATGCAGCAGTAACCACGCGGTGTCGGAAAGCACCTTTACACCCAGCTGCAAAATGACTTTTCAGATTCTTCTTGAAATCACATATCTTGCACAGTATCTTTTTCCACTCATGCTCCATTCCACATTGAATGGTTATGGACTCCAAGTATCCTGTTGCTATTAACTGTATGTCCCTCCTTTCAGATAGTTCACACTTATATCCTTTACCTTTAGCATTATGTCACTGAAGCAAATGAAGCCTTAGCAGAACAATTTTCTGCCATTCGTGGTAAAGAAAAAGGAGAAAAAATGAAAGAGGAATGATGGCGATAGAGAGAAAAATAGCTCATACTTGAGCTGTCATCGTGTAGGACACATTCCTGAGGGCTGTATTGATCTGTCAAAGTTGAGTGACTCTGTTCACTCCCTTTGATCTACAGAACATGACACATCTTGGATGGCTAGATGGAGCAGATGTGGGGTGCTGTGGTGCCATCACATGTATCAAAGTATAGTTGTAGCAAAGGTAATGTGGTGACTCGCAGGTAAGTGATACCCCATGAGAGCCAGCTTCTGGTCTGTGAACTAGACAACAGCGTGGATCTGATATCAATCAAAGTCACATTGAAAACAATCAGCTGATATGATACACCTCGAGCAGACCGCAGGAGAGATCGGAGGAAGAGGCCACTGACATGACGCTGGTATCAGACGTGGTGTGGGATCCATTATCACATCTCCCCTTCAGAGGATGTCACCTGCCATTTTACACTACTCAGGGTATTGATCATTTTGCACCACATTTAGAGGAAATTCCACCCAAGGTGACACCAGAAAACACCAAAGAGAGGGAAAGACTTAATCTTCTCCTTTGCAAATGAGCTCTTAGATGAGTTAATTTAATCCCTGGGCTAAACAAATTAGAGTTAGGATGTCTCATGTTCTCTGCCAAGTCCTAATGGCCTCATCGCTTCTGAAGCGCCATGTGAGAATGGGAGAGTCCCTCAGCACTGCCTCATAAAATGCATCCACAGAAGACAGGTAAGTTGCTTTCTCATCCATTAGTCACATTGCTCTGTCTAATGGATACACTATGAATAGACAGGAATTGCTGGCAACTAGTGTCGAAGACTAAACACACATGATACTTGTTTATATAATGAATAACTACATAAAGATGATTTCACTTTAGGGACTGACTTCTCTTTCTAAAATTGCTGTTGGTTATTACATACCATTAGATGAGACTTGGTTTACCATACAGAGATCAATGACTGACTCAACAAATATTGTGCTTGTATAATTTTGTTTTTATTATTTCATCCTTTCAGAATTCCACATGGAAATAAAGTTTAGAGTATGGATTGATTGAAATGTCTGCTGAAATGGTGCATTAGTGCATAATGGACAAATTGGAAAAATGACTTCCCTAAATGTGCACTGAGGTAGCTCAAGAATTCAAAACTGTTTTGCAGTAAATGCCCACCATCACATTCATTTCTACCCTTTCTGCACCTAGTTATGCATCTCCATTAAGCATACTGCTGCTACACAAGAAGCACAGTGTGTTTGTCTTAATGTAACGCCCAGGCCTCCTTTACTGGAAGAGAGACTCTGACAAGCAGGGGTTATGTGCAGTCTTAGTGGGCCCCGTAAGGAGTTTGTACTTGCATGAGACACTGTGGTGAGGGCCTATGAAGACGACACGTGAGCTACGAGCAAACACAGAGGTTATATGTTGTATACTTGTTGCAAGGGATGTACTACTTTTGTTTATACAGAATGGGCCTTTTTCGGGGCAATGGGGGGCGTGAGCAAGTAACAAAACGTGTAGCTCAGTGTGTGACGTAAACAGTGACGTGGGAGGGAAGCCGCGGCTGGTCAGTCCTTCGGTGATTCTCTTGTAAATCAGCCCGTTCTTCACTGTCCCCGTCATCTGACAGTTAATGGTCGCTTCGTTTGCGAGGACAAGGAGGGCGCGCAATTCCTTGTCTCCCCAGTTGCTCATCTTTACAGTGTCTGTCAGGTTTGTGTTTCCCTCTTGCTACTAGCTGCTCTCTAATTCCTGCTATCAGCTGTTTCCTGTTTATCCACCGCCAGTGGCTCGCACGTGTCTTCAACAGCCCCTCCTGTTGCGGAAGGCCGCCTTGGTCTGTTTAAACTAAAACGGTTCTGCCAATATGTCTACCCTACGAGGCGAAAAATTGGGCACCTCGGATCAACTCGCCAATCCGGCTCTGTGTGTCTAAACGCTCGCAGCTTGCCGGCAAAATGGCCCAACATTCTTGGAAAATCTGGCAGTGTAAAAGGGGCTACTGTTATCAGTCCAGTGCAAGGTGCAGTTGTGCAAAATCAGAAATGTAGAAAAGAATGTATACAAATGCAAAATATATGAGAAGAAAAAAAGCACAAACTGATTCATTTATCATAAAGAAACTTAGGTCAAATGAACTCAAGAAAAACAACCACACTAGACCTCTGACTATAGGGCTCAAACACTTGCTGCCAATCCAGGCCCACGCTGCACTGATGCAGGGCCTCTACTTTTGCCTTTATACTGGGAGCCCCCCCTACGAGACCAACCTAACTTAAGTGAAATCAATCAACCAACGTATCAAGTCTTTACATATGAAAACATTTCTGTGCACATCACTTCATCTATCTCAACACAGAGTGCAGAGGTACTTAGGGCCCTTACAAGAGCAACTGTAAAGGCTGTATTGCTAACATATGGTAGATTCTGGGTCCACCTCTCCTACAAAAGTCTTTGGACTGTCCCAATTCTGGTTTGATCGTTGGTCCAGGAACCTCTGCATGAAGGTGACACCAGATGCATCAAACCAGACAAAACAACTGGTAACATAAGAATATTTCAAATATGAAACAGTGTGTTTATGGATGGTGTCTCTTACAACTGGCTGTGATTACTTCTAACATGCAAAGCACAGCAAGCTGAAATGATCCAACTGTTAGCTAACACTAGCTTACCATGCTGACTCATTTGCTAATGCTAAAGCTAATGCTAATGGATGGCACTGATACTTTAACACTGCGGAAGTAGTGCACAATGGTGTTAGCATAGCACAACACAATCAGCAACAATGCTAACTATCCTACTGGGTCAAACTTGGTCAAGTGATCAACTTCACTACATCTTAAAATTTCTCATATTGTAGCGAGGCAGTAACTTAAAAAAGGAACATTTAATTGAAGCCGTTTTTCAACCACACTCATGCCATAGAGCCACAGCAAAACACACCTCAGAAACTTTCAGATGGGTTAAAACACCTGAACTGTGCTGTACAAACAGTGAAAATGAGCTATATCGCTTATGGAACTATAAGGAACTCCGAACGGCACTCTGTCAGAAGACTCCACTCGCAAATATCCGCATGGGACTGAGCTCGAAATGCGAAGCTCTGTCAATCACAAAGGGGTTCAGCCTTTTAGACAATTCCTCCAATCATCACGCAGACACCGAGCGTCCTCTCCTACCGCTCCATTAGGTCTCAGGGAAGCTGAGCCTCCCTGGAAGAGACAATTTTGACGCATTTATCCAATGAGTGTCTCGCTTTGCTGCATGAAAAAACCTGCTCAGCGCTGTCTCATAGGAATGCTTGGAGGCTCCGCGTCCACTGTGCTGACACGAGAATGTATGACAGGGAGGTCGTGTGTGAAATCTGGTGATAAACAGCTGACGTTTGAACATCATAGTCATGATGTGAAACGCATCCTAGTGCACCTTTAATGCAATGTAAATTCTTATTCTAATGTAAATTCAATAGTGCGTATTTTATATATATTTTCTTATGTGAAATTTTAAGTTCAGCCTCCCTTGCTGTCTCAGAGCAGTCGCCCCTGCACCACGCTACTCAGAAATGCCATTAAATTCGTAACGTCACTATTTGTAGTGATGCTACTGCCCAACACTGTGCACAACCAAGCGCCGCAACAGCTTTCAGATCCTTTGAGCTTGGCGTGACAGGGGTGATTACGTCATTTTTATTGCTGTGCAAGGTTCACATCAGCTTTTGCATTGCTCTCATAACATTGTCAGGGTCATGATGGACAAGAACAGTCTGTTTAGAAAAATGAATATCTCAAAGCAACATTGTGCGTGTTTTTAAATTTCACATTGAACTAAATCAGTCACATCAATGCATCCTGTTGTTAAAATCATCTAGTTGATTAATTCAGTACCAGTTAATACACCATAATGCTTCCCAACTCTTCATAACTAACTGCATTATCACTTGGCGAAACTCAATGCACACACAGTGAAGCCTGCGCAACCTCACGATGCAAAGATGGAGTCTGTGTGGCAGGTAAAAAACCTCACTCTGCTCTGCCTATGTGGCGCGTCTCGTCCGTGCCCTGTCTGTTTCAGCTGTAACTCCACACCTCCAGATTTGTTCTATTCTCAAACTTGTAGTCTTCAGCCCCAACTAACGCTGACTCATACGACACTGGCAGCTCCACACACAAAACACATTTGCAGTTGTACTCCGTGAAGACCTGTGAGCAGACTTTGGTGAAGTTTCCCTTGAAAATAACGATACTCTGAGCACATGCATGTATACTCGCTGTTGGAGCAATCAGTGATGAATTAGCACATCAAACAGTTATCACAGTTACTGCATTTGGAGTCAGTCTAGCTCAAGCCTATTGGGGTGAGTGGAATAAACCATGGGGGGTTCATGGGGGGAGGGCCACCAAATATAATCTGTCAAGCTGCGCACACAGAAGATATTTTAACTTTTAATTCCACACTTCCTCAGGGCCCTCGCCGTGCAGAGGCACTGTGTGGTTAGATCAGAACCTCTCTGAGACCTAAGCTGTATTTAACCTTCTCATTGGTAGCCCTGCAAACAAACATCCAAAAGTACTCTACCAAATAAAAGACGGCGGCGCTCGGAAGCACTCAGAAGCACTTGGGAGCACTCAGACTGCCGCAAGTGCTCTAAAATCACTTTTAACTACTTTAAGATGTTGGAACTCTCAGAAAAAAACACAAAGAGTGAACACAGTGTCGTCGTCCTTAGCTGCAGTGTGAGTGTCTTTACAGTGAATACGGTGGAGTAGATTTGTAAAGTTGTGCATACACCTGCTGATTATTTGAATTAGCTTCGGGTCTGCTGAGGGAGTGTGACGCTCCTGGGATTGTAGACAGGTTAGAAAACAAACCAAAATGACTGAAAGCTTCAACAAGTAAAGTCGTTTTTGTTACATTCATTGCATGAATCACAAAAGCAATGTGTGGAAAATGTTTGTTATCTTAAGAGGGAAACGTCCCCGTTAGCTCAGAGTGCAGAATTAGCTGTTAGCCTGAGCGATCTGGTCAGAAGCAGTTTGAAGGTGACGTGGCTCACACTGTCACTGTGTGTTTATGGCTGTTAAATGAATCATGCAAACGTTTGTCAGGCTCTGTGATCAGTGCTTCTGACGGGTTTCACTGTGAGATTTGGTGACAGCTGATAGAGGTGCAGACTAATGGCTTTGGATGGAAAATGCACCACATTATAATATTTCAAAGAGAATATAATCTCTTTTCATGATTCTGTGCGGCTGATAAATCATATCAGTGACATTTTGAGGAAACATTAGGATTTTGGATTTCCGTACATGCTGACATTAATGGCCTGTTATAATAATATCTGCTATAAGGGAGGTTCTGTGCACTGAATTCCATGCTAACGTTAAGTTTTTAGAAAGGTGCTTTTCACCTGTGCTGCTGGGTGATGCTTTTGGACAAAACCTCTCCTGTTCACTGAGCCTCATTTTGACTATAGAGATTTACACTGGTACTGACAGGCAGTAAGATACAAAGAGTAAAATCCTCCATTTACAGAAACTTTATTTTATTTATTTTTTAAGTCAGATTAACACAGAGCCGACAGAGCCAGACAACCATTCACGCCCACATTCATCATGGTAGGTGTTAAGTGAAGTGAAGTACATATTAATGCATCTATAATAATGTTTGCCTCATCATAATGTTTCATTGTTGGTGTTCAGTAAAGTGTGATGCATTTTCATGTATTTAAAAGAATCTGCGCTGCTTCATAAGGGATTCATTTCAGGCATACACTAGTATACTTTTAAAAGACTTTAGGCAAAAGCCTTCGTTCGATGAAATGTTGTGGATGGTACCAATGGAACCGTTCTGTGCCGTCCCCATGTTTGGTCCCCCCTCTGTTGGGGTACCTAGCACACAGATCTGGCACTAAAAGGTGGAGCTGTGAACACTGCAGTCTGATTGGTCAGTAGAGGACGGTCACTCTGCTCAGGGCGGAGTTGTGTCTGGTTTTGAGGCTCATGTAACCACTGTTCATACTGTGGAGAGTTTTATTAGTAAACTGTAACTATAAAATGAAAGGATGTTTTGCTGCCTCTCACAGCAGCTGGAGTCTGAGAAAAAATAACTTAATTCACTGGGCCGACTGCCGGTGACTTTGCCTGTAGCCTCGTTCTGTGGACGATAAACAGGGTGCAGACTTCCATCTGTGTCACCGCTAGGGCATTAACAGAAAAGTCGATTTGTCGACGTGTCGACGTCAGTGGCACAAGTCGACACCCCCCGGGAGTCGTGTGTTTTCTCTCTCTCTCTCTCTCTCTCTCTCTCTGTGTGTGTGCTTGTGTATGGAATGCAATCACTGCCTCTGATTGGCTTACATTGATACTTTATCCTTGACTAGTGAACATACTCGGGTGTACTATAAGTGGAGCAGACTCCAGTCTTTCGGACTTTCATAGTCGAGCGCACTTCCGCGTTGTAGTTTCCTGTAAAAATGTCTGTGAAAAATCCCCGCGATGTGAAAAATACATGCCGAGCCGTCACTGGTGCGCGGAGCGGTGTCCGCGCAGTTGTAAAATCTGAGCTTTGCATGCACAGGGCTTGCAGACGTCCGCTTTGAGTCTGTGCGGACCTCCGCAGAGTCCATTCCGCGTACGTTCCGCCTGAGTATGTTCGGGCCTTGACAGACACACATCACGTGTGGAGATACTTCACTTTTCTCCGCCGTGTCAATGTGATGATGTCATCAAATGACTTGTCGACTCGACTTCAACTTTATTGACAGATAAGTCGACCTGAAAAAAATCAAAGTCGTTAATGCCCTAGTCACCGCTGATGAGGAAATACAGCGAGTGCTGGAGCAGTGAGTGACAACAACCCCGCCCACATTTAAGAGGACTGTCTGAACACACCGAGGGTCTAGGTACCATGTCTGAAGGGTTACTGCTGGTTCCAAGGAATGTTGACTTACCATCCACCAAAACCAAACTAAGTATGTCATGGTTATTTAAATAAATGGAAATTGAGAAAAGCTGGGAAACAAATGTGGCATTAGAAAATAAAGTCCCCTGAAATAAATAAAAATAGTCCTTTTAAAAAAATGTCCTTTTCAAACCTATTCATGTTTTTATGGAACTTTGTTAACTCATTTATATATTTATATATTTCCTCATTTACTTATTTGGGGATTTATTTGCATATCCACTTTATAAAACTTTAAAAATGAAAAAATGAGAGCGAGCGAGATGAAAAGTGGAGTTTCAGCATGTGGAACTAAATTTCATAATTAATTACATGCCATTACTAAATCAAATCAATCCTTTGAAGAAACAACAATTGTGTTGCTAAATATAATGGGTTAGAAAACACAACATTTTCCTAATGTAATGTGGCCTCTGGTGTGAACCACGCCCATTTACAGTCTTCTATCTGGATGCAGAGACAGATAATGACGTCTCTGTGCGCCTCTGATAGAACAGATGCAGCTTGATGAGCTGATCAATGTTTTTCAGCAGCAGAACACGGGGAGCAATTTTAGTTGTAATATGTCTCCATACAAGTGAAAATATAAATGATTTAATCATTAGGACATTAAGAATACCCACTTTATGAAAAAATGATCAGGTAGGAGAGCGTGTGTTTGAGCTTCCTCTCTTTGGAAAGATTTCCATCTTACTTTGATGGGAGGAAATTCTGTGATGGGAAATGTAGCGTATCTCACTTTTACTGCAGAACATATTTGCATTTAAAGAAGTTGTGCTCATTTTTTATATCCCTTCTACTTTGAGAAAATTTTAAGTACTTCCTCAGACTTCTGTCCACCGCTGGTCATGACTGATGAACAGGTTTTTCAGATTGTACCTTAAGCTGTAAATGGTTAAATATTATAACAACCTGAATTCGTTAATACACTATGTAAGTCCCTCACCTGCACCTTTCGCCTCAGGCAAGAATTCACAAATAGACGCTTCACACCTCAGCCTGCTCAAAAATTGTCACCGTCTGACAACTTTAAGCAGCTTTCCGTATCTTTTTTTTTCTGAACCGAGCTGACACCTGTCGTCTTGATTAAAGAAGTAAATCACTCTCTCATATTCTAAAAATATGCCGAATGAACGTAACTGCTGCTTCCCAAGATCTATAATTAATGTGGTCACATCCAGTGTGGGGAGGAGGAAATCTGATGTTCCCCTCTCTCCTCTTCTCCTTCTCTCCAGCGGCGTCCTCGGCAACCCAATAATCCCTGAGAGAACAAAGCGAGCTGTGAAAGCATAAATATAACCGTAGTATCAAAACTTTCAAATCTCTACCGCTACTGTTCTGACAGCTGCCTGCACTAATTAGCCATCAAAGGTCTCCCTCTTCCACCAACAGCTAACACCAGTTCAGTAGCACCGCTGCTGTCACAGCGTGTTTGCATGTCGCCGTTTGTGTCTCTGCTTAAATGTATGTAAAGATAAAAACAGCGTTCGGTAATGGCTGGCAAAGTTTGACTCGACTGTACATTTTAAATCAAATATGGAGCTCAGCCAGGAGTCAGGAAGTCTGGCATGGGAGGATGGTAAACTGTTAGCAGGTTAAATTATTACAGGTTTATTGGGCTTTTGTGGCAACGATGATATGTGTGACCACTTTCTTTGTCATGGATTATTAATTGGCAAATGTGAATCACTGTCAGTCCAGGCAGGGCCATTATTTGTTTGGTTTGACTTCATCAAAGTGTCTCCCGCTGTGACAGGTAGACCGTATCCCTTACATTCCTGTCTGATGATAAATATGGCCCATTTAATCCCAGTCGTCCCGCGGAAACCGAAGGGGAAGACAAATGACGCCAGAGCTCACTCACTCTGAGGCTGAAATCATCTTGTTTGATGGGGGCACAGGTGGTGATTCACCTAACTCGATTTGCTCATTAAGACCCTCCGATGGTCTTGACGCCATCCAACTCGGGGGGCCACGAGGAGGGAAATAAACGGCGTATTAAATCAGCTGCTCGATTTCCCCGAACCGGCCGCGTTGCCCTGCGAACCCTCTCATCTTAACAACTGTCACTTTGTATTAATACAGCCTGCAGACAATCTGATCAATTATGTAAATAGTGAATAATGGATTAAATTCAGTATGAATTTCTCATAAGTGCGTCACATTGACAGAGAGGCTCCTGTGTAACCACTGTAGTCGTCTCTGCTACGATCAAAAGCTAATAGAAGCATTTAGAGATCAACCTTTGATTTCTCCTGTGTGATGCAGTACACCTGTCAGGAGTCATAAGACATATTTTACTGCTTTGAATCTTATCTCGTGCCTTTTTCTCAATAACACACTTTCCTCAGTGTGTTTGTTGTCAACAGGCTGTGCTCCAGCTCTCTCTTTCATGATGTCAGGCTGCACACAACAGTCAGTGCAATTAATAGACGGGCGACTTAATGTCCCCCTCGGCCCTCTATTATTCTCATACATGTCAGCCCAGGCTTCATGCTTTTATGCCTGGCACATTACAATGTGTTGACAAATCAACTTATGAGAGCTTAACAGCACGCAACAAGATAATGTCACACGTAACAATAATGCCATCCACACTGAAAAATAGCCGTTCCAGGAAGGGCTCGTGGCGACATGTTCAAGCAGTAGGGAAACTGGATAAGCTCTTCCTGTGGTGATGATCAAATGAAGTTTTTATTAAAGTGCCATGCGTACATATAAGACGCTGCCATTAACTTAAACCAGATATAGACTGAAATTTCGAATGATATGACACAAAATACAAAGAGCCAGTGAGCTGCAGTCCATGTTTTTCTATTACCAATGGATCAAATGACTGTGAAGTATGTTGCTTATAGTGATCAACCAGCCTGTCCATTCCCAGGGCATCTAATACGGATGCTCTGTCACACCCCTTCATATGTAATATTGCAGGATGTTCTGAATAAATGTTCATACATTTTCCAGTGAAAGTAATGCACCCAAATTCGTACATATCTCATGTAATGATGTGCCAGCAATTTGTGCATAACCAACGTATTTTGGAAGGCTGTCGTCACATGACCAATGCGGTGACGGAAGCAAACAAATAAGTGGTCTAGTAATGTGGGATTTATACTTCTGCACTGAATTGACGCAGTATCCTGCGCAACAAACATACTTATTATAACCCAAAACACGACCTTTTTTCTGTAGCAAGTAGCTTTGCTGACAACGTAACAGCAACAAAACTTATCACATGTTACTATGTGTTGCAGCTGTGCAGCACATTACAGTAAAGGGTGTCCTGTGCGTTGCTACCACACACCGAGGAACGTGACAAAGTGTTTGTATCTGACGACCAGGGAATGAGAACAGGTTGGATCAACACTCAATTATCACCCAATTCAGATCAGCAGTTCCTTTCAGATCAGCAGAGCTTTAGAGCGTATTTTTGGCTGGAATATACTGTTTTGGTTCATTCTCACTGCTCTTAGTGTCTTTTTTGTCCTCAACAAGCAGCTGTTTATGGCAAAAACACAAAAACACCCCACTATAAGCTACCTGCAAAACACCAGACAGTAGACAGAACAAATTTACCACTTGGCAGAGTCCTGCATCCGGAGGGATACCCATGAATACCCAGTAGGTGAACCACAAAAAAGGTGATTCAAGGGTGGTATTTTGTGTTCATGTTATTTCCGATTCAGTTCTGGGTTAAACCAGAACAAACAAAAAACAATTGTTAGATGATAAACATATTAAAATGTTTTACCATTTTAATCCATCTGACTATCGACCATCGGCTCTGTGTTCTGTGCCAGCTGGAATATGCAGCTTAATTGTGCAGATGAGCTGCTTAATATGAGGAGAATAAACAACAAATATTAACCCACATTGTGTTTTCTGACTTCCCTTATTTCAAAATATATCATCTTAGTTTCCCGCTTATCAAAAGTTCTGTGTGCTGCCTAAAGAAATAATTTCAGCAGGGTATGATCATTGTTTTCAGGTCGTGCTGCGGACAGGCTGGGTCGGGTTGCAGAACTAGCATTGTCATATGTGTAGGTGCTGGGACTGATGCCGTATGGCACATGTGGAAGCGGTTGAGATGAAACGACAAAAATGATATATTCCTCAGGAGTTAGTTAAGGCCAGAAAAAGACGCTTAAAGAAAGGGAAATATGGCATTCATACAACAGGTAGTTAGACACATGACTTCCAATGACTGTTGATGAATGAATGAATAAATGAGTGTTGCCTTTTTGCCAGTGAAGATTTCTTTTAATACCCGCACCCAACCAGCCAGTTATGAGAGCCAATCACACTGCCCCACCCTGCAAAAATATGCTTTAACCAACCACCTAAACCAGACCCAAACTACTGACTTCATACAATATAGTAGCACAACTGTTAGGACCTTTGACTGAGACAAGAGTCGCAGTATGTGTGTGTTTGAGAGAAGAACAGACTTACAGAGAGAGGTGAAGAGAAGGTGGAAGGTGGACTATTGCACACAAGGTTTCTGTAAGTTATTAATAACTTACTCAGAGTGCTGCTTTGTCACTTTTTGACCCGCCCGCCTGAACCTGTGATATTCTAGCAGGCTTACCTTAACCTGCCTGATCCAGGGAACTGGACAGTTTGTGATAATTCTCTGTAGTCTCATCATGCAACACCTTTTACATTTTTGGCAGTCATTGGTCCATTGTTAATAAAAAGCATTTATAAATGCAGCTTAAAGAAACATATCCTCAATTTGCTTGTACAGGAAATGTATTCAGATTTTTATTTTCTTCAAACAAGTAACACAAACTTTACTTTTAATGTTATTCTATCCAAGATCAATTACCGCTGGGTTATGGCTGTAGTCAGGTCCAGGTCGTCTTTACCTCTATGCTGCAAATAGTACTGAACTTAGACCGACATAAATATTCCTGCTTCAGGAGGCAATTTATTTAAGTTTGTTGTGAGAGCTTTTTTTTTTCCTCTACAACTAAGCTACTGATGAAGGCAGGCTGCAGTGGAAAGTTCTGAGGAGATCATGTTCTGCAGCCAAGACTCGATATTGTAAAAGTCGTTCCATTCCAGCATTTTTCACTGCAGCTGTAACAAGATTACTTTGCAGGCTTAGTCATTGGCAGAGGGCACAGACAGGCACATATTCTGCTTATTTACAGGTACACCAACACAAATAAGATAAGTCTGAATCTGGAATACTGCTGGCTGTTAAATGGTGTCACCGACAGTTTGTCACTACTTTAGAAACATCTCTTTTAAGCTGTATTATAAATAAACTACAGTGACCAGACGTACCTGTGTGTCCGAAATTGTCCCAATTTCAAACTGGGTGTCCCAAGCTCCAAAAAATATCTGTAAAACACATAATAATAATGATAATTATAATAATAATATACTTGTTTTCAGTGTCAGACATTCATCATGTTCTGTCCAACTCATTATTATACTCATTATCACCTAACCCAATATGGAAACATAAACTATATGTGTCTGAATTCAACAGTGATTTGTCGAGTAAATCCATCAATCGATGTCATGTTTTCAAGGCTGGTGCTAACTTACTTACAGAACCTGTCAGTGCACTAAAGGCCCAAATGCACTAAAAGCATCTGATGCGTGTGTTTTTAAGTACGCCTGTTTTTTTGTACAAGGCCGAACACTAACCAAAAGTGACTGAAGTTTGAAGATAATGGCTTTAATTGACCATTTTTTTTCTATTCGGGGGCGTTTGAAACACTGTGGAAACACATTTTTATTGTCTAACTGACTGTCTTTGAATATAAATAAGGAAACAAACCCACACATCAAACTGTGTTGACTGCTTTTATTGAGACAATGTTTCTGATACAGAGATATCACAATGTTAGTAGAAAATGAACATAAATATACTGCATATAAACATGGACCATGGATGAACATGGATCAGTGCACCATAGGAGCATCAATTGACACTCTTGGGACTTTAACTGTTAGCAATCATGTCGAAAAGAAAGCCAGTCCTTTCTAAAGAGCTCCAGGAGAGTAAGGTCTGTAGGGTGCTCGACATGTTTTATGAGTGTTACTTGATAGAAATTAAAGAGCCACGTAACATATTCAATTTAGCCTATGCGTCAGTGAAGTCGTCTTCATGGTAACCAGACACCATCGTCCAGCTGGCCTGGTTAGTGACATTATATCATCCCAATCTGATCATATATCCTTCTGACAGCAGTTTGTTTTGGCATTCTTATAAAAGGGGGTTTGATGAAATCAACAAGTTAAATGAAGATGACGAGATTTTAAATTTACTTCTCCTGAGGAGACGATGGGAGCACAAGAAAAGGAGGTGGTCAGGGCGTCTACTTGTTCAAACAAGGGTGCAGCAGGTAGAAAATATTTTTGTCCATCACGTGGACAAAAGGAAATGGACGAAGAGATCGATGCATTTTTGGTACTTTTGGTGTGTCCAAGATATCTAAAGTGATCATTACAGACCGACCTGTCCAGTGAAAGGTCTCCATGAAGACATTAATGTGATGTAATGTGACTTCCAGGTCACATTAATGATGGTGTCAGGTACATGGCCTGAAAGAGCAGGGCTGAGTTATACTTTTTTCCATCGAAAATACATCATATTTCTTCTGGCTTTACTCCATCTTTCGTAACCTAACGTTACTTGGCAATGAAAATGGTGCATTGTGCACATACTGCATTTTTAGCTGTACACGGTGGAAATGTGAAAATTAAACATCGTACTAGTCCATACCCATTGGTAGCTTTGTCACCTTCTACCTATGCCAATCCTCAATGCCTATGTGCAGTTTCACATAGATTGACCACGTCAGTGAGCAGAAAAACGTGGGACAGACAGAATGACTGACTGACAGAATGACACACTGACAGTTTCCGTGATTATGTACAGCATACCATACCATGACTTAGTCATACCAAACATTAGAAAAACCAACATTGGTCCACAGGGGGAGCCACAGCGATCGGTCGCATTTTAGCCATGTTGAAGCATTTTTCTGTTGTTATAGCGCCACCCAGTTGCCAATTAGAGTTAAATTTCTCCAGTCACCTTGAGGCGTCCTGTTCTACATATCTACCAAGTTTAGTAAAAATCCATATGGCGGTTAGGCCTAGATAAGAAATGAGCTCTCTAGCGCCCCCATTTTGTTTGATGGGGTCAATAATGGAGGGGTCCCCTCAGATTATGTGTGCTCATATGCCTACAAAGTTGCGTGGTGATGGGTGAAACCCTTGAGATGTTCTACACCTTTATGTGATGAGCCACGCCCTCCGCAATATTCATTGCCTTATAGAAGCTCAGTTTGAGTAAGTTTTCCAACTTTTGCCAAGAGGGAACTTTAGATATTGGTCCCTAGATTATGTTCACCCAGTTTCATGCAGATCGCTCAAACTTCCTAGGAAGAGATCCATTTGAAGTGTTTTTCCAAAAATTCAAAATGGTGGAAAATCTATATAAGTGGAAGTTATGGGTTCTTGAGGCAAATGTGTTCCTCATGAGGAGAGGCATCTCTGTGCAAAGTTTCATGTCTCTACCACATACGGGGCATGAGATATGCCCATTCAAAGTTTGACATTTCAATCGGTTGCTATAGCGCCCCCCTTTGGCCAATTGATGTAATATTGCTTCATTGGCATCCTCCCATGACCCTCTACCACTGTGCCAAATTTCACATGGATTGACCAAGTCAGTGAGGAGAAAAACGTGGAACAGACACACAGACAGAGTTTTCATCATTATATAGTAAGATAGGCACAGCCAAACACAAGTAGTAGCCACAAGCAGGAAGCAACACCATTCCAGTGGTGTCAGCCATCTTAGACAGCTCAGGAGAAGATCTATCCTGATGAAAATGGCTATGATGCATGCATAAGCGAGAACGTGTGCATGTGCAAGAACGTGTGGTACACTTAAGGATCCTGATTTGAGGGTTTGAAAATTTGATATGGTCACTAATATACTGCATACGCTCCTTAAATCCCTGAGGTGGTGTTGGTGGTATTTCGGAAATAATTACAGCTGTGACAATCTATTGTATAGTTAAACATCTTTGGCATATCAGATCACACTATTACAACCTCTGTCATTTTCCCCAAGTTCAAGAAGCACTCTTTCAAGGAATGGAGAACTAATTTCATTGTGATTCTATCCTCATCAGAGAAACAAGCTAATGGGCCATTTAAATACTTAAAACAATATACCCTAAATGTACTTTTACTACTGAGAAGAACCTCTTGTGGTCTTGCAATTAAGTGCTGGTTGGAATCAAGTTGTTATAAAGCAATAAAATCTCTGAGAGAAGACGTCAATGTGGTTTGGTCAACAGAGCACTTTGGCACGGAGACGACTGTCAAACCAACTGTCAGCAAGTGTTTTTTAGCCACTCTAGAATCATGGCTTTAGAGTCAGCATTGATTGTCCGTTGCGGAACGGCAGGGCTGGTTATCTGCTGCGTGCTCCGCCGTCCGTCAATACCCACCGGCTGCGTTTGCTGTGCGGTGCAGTGCAGCTCCGCCGGAAGACATCTCGGTGCACTGCCATGATTAATATCTCCTCGTCCATGGTGTCAACAGGGTGAAATGACGTCTGAAAACCTCTGACCTGTTGACTTCAGGCCTGCCTCTGCCCATTATGTAGTTTTCAAGGTGTAGTGCAGGGAAATATGATCCGCTGTGAACACTGTGTATTTTATTTTGAAAATTAACCGGATGTTTTATTTTGTTTCTGTGCACGACTTCCTGCCCCGCACAATCTGCTCTGTGCTGAATTGCTGCGTAGTGCTCCAGCGTCCGGCAATAGAAGTCCTGCATATCTGTTGCGGAGGGCTCCAGAGTGCCGGAGCTGAGACAGAGCCGGAACGCAGCACAGCTGCAGCCGATGGAAACACACACATTGGCTAGAACTGAATCCTATTGGCTCCGCTGCCGTGCCGGAGCGCAGATGCAACCAACACGCATCTGGTGGAAACAGGCCGTTATAATTCCTTTGGTGATCTTCTGACTTTTCATCAAGCACCATCATCAGGTCTAAATTCAGGTTCTCCAAAACTTCGTTTAATGACGAAATATTTCCAAAAGTAATGACACTCCCATCAGCCTCAGCTCTCCTTTCTGTTTGATGCTGATAATCAGATGTTAAGATACTCACGCCATCTACTAAACTGAGACAGTAAACATGGTGAACATTATACCGGCTAAACATCAGCAAATTAGTGTTGTCATTGTGAGCATATTAGCATGCTGAAGTTACCCCAAAGCACCACTGTGCGTAATTACAGCCTCTCAAATCCAACAAGTCCTCCGTGCCCTCTAGAACGAGAGCATTTCTGATCTGACGCCCCAACCAGCAGGACGCCATCACTTGTCAGTGGCTTCCAAAACAGCTCACTGTTGGAAAATCAATCTGTATTATAGTGGGACGACTCTTCAACTCTAACGTTATGCTTGGGCACAAAAACATAATGGTTCAACTGCCACAAATATACAGTATTACAGTCACTTTGTGGGTATACACATTATGCTTATGCACATTTAAATATTTAGCACATCCTCACAGGTAGATCTGTGAGGATGTTGCATGTTTGGTAATATGAGATTAGTTTTCTGCTCAGTTATGTGTGTGCGTGAGTCATCAGTGAGAAACAGCATCTAATCTTCCCTTCAGATACCAAGGTGAAACAGGACTGTGAAATAAAGTGTTGTTTTTTCCCATGACATTACAAGGTTATTGGCATATCCTTTACAAATCCACAGCTAGAACGAACAAAATAAATCGAGGGGATAAATATACAGTACAACCTGCACATTCCTTCCCAGCTGCTAAAATGTTTTTGTTTAATAGTTGCAGTATCTGGAGTATTAAGAGCTTGAGCAGGAGTTCACCGACTGGCAGGGAGCTGTGTGCGTTCGTGTGTGTGTGTGTGTGTGTGTGTGTGTGTGTGTGTGGTGCTTACTAGTAAGAAAAGGGAGAGCCTTTTTTTCCCTTATTAAAATCAAGAGTAAACAAAGCCCAAACAACACCCAACAGCAGCATCCTGGGAGAGCATGAATCACCATCAAATGTGTGAATCTTTTTTATTCTCTTTGGCATTTACCCCTGCATTCAGCAGATCCTGTAACAGCGCAGGGATGAACTGCTTCATTCTGAGCGCAGATTCCGACGGCACGGTGGGGTTTTATTTTCTCAAAAATAAAAGCCATCACATCCAGATGTAAGATGACACTGTGCTCACTCGCTTCAGAGGTGAGAAATACTCAGGGCCATGGTGCTGAATGACCTTGGCAGTTGTGTCCCCAGGGAGAAGTGAATTAATAGCTAACCTTTAGATTATATCCTCTGCTTCTTTCTCTTTGCTCTCTCAGGCTAGTATTTACTTTTTATACAGCAGGTTATCTAAAAGGGAATGTTTGAAAAGTTTACACATATTTAAATAAGCTTTCAAAGACATGACTTTTCCTTGACTGTGACACTCTTGTATTGGTGTAACACAAAGCTGCTATCTGTAGTGGGAAAGATGTTATTAGAATTCATCTTTACAGCCATTTACACTCATTCAAGGTTAATGTTAAAATATATTTACATACATATAACATAACATATTAACCATGAACTTGTATTTGACACCCACCTTAAAAAAAGATTAAATCGTGGAAAAAGTACAAGAGGTTTAAACAGTGTACGAAAAGAGCCATATTATGTGAATGTTCCTTAATTACTAGAGGTTGTGTTTGTAATGAGGGGAGGCCCATAGAATTAAAGATAATCTGAAGTATAATTACGAAAAATGAGGATGCTCAGGACAAATATAGATCATAATAGCTCTTTGGATCACATTGTGTGATTTAAAAAAGGAAGGTTATGGAAACAAGTTATTTGAAGGTACACTATGCAAGATCTTCCTGGAAAACAGTGTATGGACTTTCACAAAAGTACTCCATCAGAATCCCAATGACCCAGTGGAAGTGTGGGGTGGTGTACTTATCTGCAGAGACTCTGCCCTCTGTCTGTACTTTCTTCTTATCTCCACTAGCCGCAAGCCTGGTGGGGATCTTGTGGTTGGTCATGCGTGTGCATGTGTGTGTGTGTGTGTGTATCTGTCTATCTGCAGCTAATCTCACATACTACTGGGCCAATCAGCCTATTATTTTGTGTGCACAAGTATGACTATATATGCTCAGGAACCTCTCGTGGTTGCAGTGATTCATAATTGACCTATGGCTAAGCCACGCCCCCTCACGGCAGTACACGGCATTTCACAGGAGGCAATTGATGATTTTTGGGGACATAACGATCAGATGTCATTGAGAAGCAACCAAAAGGGCCTAAACTACGCATTGGAGGGATATATTCATCATTTTATTGTTGAGAAGGTCGATGAAAAGCTTAAATTACAAGCCAAAATTTACAGGTCACAGTGTACGCTTGTGAACCGCATCTCGTTGCCGTCACCATCAAAGACAACAAGTTAAAGTGCCACTGAAGTTAAGGTTTTTGGCTCAGAATATGAGAAAAGGATAACGGCCTTTTTACCATCTTTACCAAGAGTGTCTCTCCGTTAGTTTGGTGCTACAGTATTTACACTGAATCATTCAGCATAACGTTTGCCAACCTTTGTTATCTCTGCCATTACAGATAAGTTAATGAAGCTAAGCTCCAGAAGTTAACGTTAGCTTAACTAGAGCCCTTTGGACAACAGCTAACAATGATGTACGATCACCAAAGTACAAAACTAGAACAAAATAGGCTAATGAACTCCCAGCAAACAAGGTGACATGATGAACAACGCAGCTAGGAGCTAACGTTAGGCTAACTTTAGCTAACGTTAGCTAGAGATGTTAAAGATAACTTTATATTTCTTTCCAGCAAAGTGACAATATGTTGCCTCAAACACAATGTTGACTTACCTTAGAACAGATGTAGACATCATTGTTAATCTTATTCACGTTGAGTTGATGTTGTGGTCTAACGTTACCACACAACTTTATCCAAAGGAGACACTTTTCTCGGTTGAGATGTGGTTTAAAGTGTAAAAATACACCTGGTCGCCCAGCCTCTCAGGATACCTTGTGTCAGAGTTGCATCTCAGAAAAAGCTCATAAAACCGAACAAAACTGATTTTCTGTAATGCATTTCAATAGACGTCCAGGCAGAGAATGTTCAAGTGTATGGGAATGGCTATACGCACTGTGATTGGCTCGTTGTGTTTGAGGGCGGGGCTTAGCTATAGGTCAATTGTTTTGTAAAACCTGTTTGAGTGTTTCATACAGTCACTGACTCCTCACTCCTCTCAGCCAGCTGATAGGGTTTTCCGTCTCGGTTAACAACAACAAGCCTTACCATCTGTTGCAGGCCAAAAACCATGGCTCAGAAATTTACATCTGTAGAAAAGATTGGTCTCATTTTGAACTGGAGCACCTGCAGATTAATGCAATACTCGATATCTGATTTTGTAGACTTGCACATCTGGTAATTTGGTCATTTTCTCTCGATATCTGTGCTTCTACCCTAAGTTAGTAACAGGCTATTCAGTTATACCATTTACCAGTGTATACCCTTAAAAGTCCAGTTATGAATGACATGGATCAAAGATTTATGGATGTGTTTCAGTTATTAAAAATCAATTCTCTCTCATAATTACATCATATCCATATTTAACATATAGCCTCTGTTTGTAGGAGATCTCAGTCTGCTCCTTGCAACTCACTGCGGCAACGACACAAGTAGACGTAGAGTGTATTTTTCTGGGACACCTACCTCTTAAACGTGCTGCCGTGCATCTGCTGGAAGTGTCTGGAGTGGCCGCAAACAGCTCAGACGGCCGCCTGGCAGAGGTTTGCTTTCTACTTAGTGCACTTTCCTTTGTTCTTGTTATTTTGCTGTGTTCAGGAAGTTCCACCGTACAGCATGCATGGCAGGTCAGAACTTAGTAAAGGGGTAGCGACCAGGTGCCAGACCATCCAAGAGAAAGGCAGTTAAGAAAAAATATAATGAGAAAGAGCCTACAGAGAAATGAAGTATTTTTTGTTACCTTTTACTACTCTGTTTGTTATTGTGACCAAGTCCCAAGAACTGGGAACATTATTTTATCTATTTATTTGGTTTTTAAGATTATTTGTATGGCTTTTTCTGCATTAATGAGATAGGACAGGTTGAGCGTGAAAGGGTGAGAAAGAGGGGACGACATGCAGCAAAGGGCTACATGTCGGAGGCGAATCCACGGCCACTGCAGCGAGGACACAGGAGGAGATAATGGGCACTCCAAGAACATTATTTCAAACACAGCTTAAGTTGTATATTTTATTTTCTGAATGTAATAGGATAGTTTAATGTATCGTTCTGTTTGTAATGCCTAATGAACCGAAAGCCTCGTACGAACGGTTCAATACGAGTACGTGTACTGTTGCACCCCTAGTTAGCACCATAATCACCTGTTTTATTTTGATGCTGAGGAAAAGTCGGAGCCTTTTTTTCTATGATTTCTAATTGGATTTACGGAGGTTTACTCAGGCTGAATATCCAGCCGCCTTTTTAGCAGTGTGTCGAAGAACTCATTTAAATTATGCGTTTCAGTGTGACTGTGTCATGCCTGAAAAGAAGTGCTGTGATGTTGGTGGCAACTTGTGTCAATAAAACTCAGAAGCTGACTGTCTTTTCAAAGAGCAGTATATGTTCACATCCAATTAACTGCATTCTTTACATCCCCAGTTACATCCCTAGTAACTGCATACCTTAATGACCAGGAGATACAAAGCCCCCCGTGATTCATCTATTTTTTTCTCCTTTCCTGCTCGGCTGCTGACGGCCAACCCCCAAACCATAATGCTTCTGTCACTCACCGCGCTGATTCAATTTACTCTCATTTCCCGCTGTCTGGATGCCAAGGGCATAAAAGGATCAGATCAGTCCAGTGGCAAGTGTCTCAGAGCATAAAAGAAGCACGGTTAACCAGAACAACAACTGGGAACAAAGGACAGGCATTAAATTGCATCACATAGCTATACATGGCATGGAGTGACATTTGTGTGTGTGCAGTATCATGTCACAGGTGATAAAAATCTTCATCTCAAGCACATTTCCAAGCAGGAATATCAGGATGTCACTGCATTCACTGGCCTCATCAATCCCCCCTCATATAATGTTAACATCACAGCATGTCCAACACTTCACCTGTAAATATTTAACCGCAGAGTTTGCTCTTACTGTCAATATTTTATTGATGCAAAAAGTGGTTAAAGTTGTGGCAAGGTTGATCTTAAAACAGGGCACCTAGTGACACTGGGGTGAAAGTGAGTTCACCAGCACGGACATATGGAGGTTTTTCCAGAAAAATACATCCATTATTTATCAAACTCATTTCCGTTACCGTTCCGTAATCCCATACAAAGCCATACCTTATTCCACTTCAGGTTTTTTTAAACACCCATAGCTGAGGTTGATTCAACTTCTTTGTTTTTCACATTACCTTTGTTGCCCTGCTGGTATTTCCCTCTCCGGAAACTCATATTCACTTAGCTAAAGATGTTTCATTACAGCCTCATCTAGGAATAGTTTGCCCTTTAAAAAAAAGAACTAATGCAGGATGTGGCTTCTGCTTAAATATGCTTCCCCTCCTCTCCACTTTTCACAGACCACTGGAACATTTGCATAACATTTCTCTCGCCAGCGTGGGGCTCTGATGAGTCGCAGGTCCTGCTCGCTGAAGAATATGGCAAGTGGAGTGTGAAATAAAGCAGCAGATGAGACCTTGTTCTCTGGAGGTGGTGGAGGAGGCGGACGGAGATCGCGAACAAGGGGGAAGGAGATATTGTGACTGTCAGAACAGGCACCTGGAATACAAACTGAGTAAATATCTAGCTGCGAATTTGTCTTTGAAACAATTTATTACACTCACGTTAATCACACATTGCTCCTTAAAGCCCCTACAAGGAACTTTCATTTTGAGTTGATTTTGGTGACCCTGTGGACAAAGGCGGTAGTGTTTTGTCGGAATGAAGCCTACATTTTCCATGAGCTCTAGCGCGTATTGTCGTAAAGACGCTTACCTGGCTCGCGCATGTGTTTGTTTTGGGGATGAATGAAACAACAAGACGGGAAAACTTTGCCCCCGCTCCTATCAGGGATCCCAGCTCACCTCTGCCGCGCCTCAGCTCCACCTCTCCGGTGTAAGCGCCACTGCCGCCGGGGTAAACGCAGCGGTTGGCTGGTAAGGCTGAAGGCCTGTTTGGCGAGCACTTCCACGGCTTCTTGGACTGAGTATGGAGCGGTGCCTCACCTCTTTATTTCTCAGCACTGGCTGGACCCTGTCAACGCCTGGCTGGTACCTGTCGTTGGCCTGGATGAGGTGTTCCAGCCCCGCGGCCCCTGCTCTCCTCGTCCCCACTGGCACAGGGTGAATCTGCGCAACCTGCGGCCTCTGTGTGTGGCTCCCCGGACAGCTAACGCCGTGGACCCGCCGGCTCCTGCCAGGATTGGGCTGGTAAATGCTAGATCGCTAGCGAACAAAACGTTCATCCTGAAGGATTCCCTGACTTCCCGAGGATTGGATTTTCTCTGTGTGACTGAGACGTGGCTGACTGTTGGTGAGTCCAGTGCTTTCACAGAACTTTTACCCGATGATTGCTGCTATTTTAACTCCCTGCGGACGTCGGGTCGAGGAGGAGGAATAGCGACTATTTATAAGAGTCACTATAAATGTAAGCAGCTAGGTAAGATGACGTGTGCCGTCTGAGTGCCATAAATCGTTTCATCGTGGAAGCGACCTGGGGCGGACCTGGAGACAGTTTCCTAAAGGTATGGATATACACTATATAGAAATAGCTTATCTTCACATCGATGGTCTCATTTGCTGTTGTAGGTCACGCACAGACATCAGCAGAAACGAGAGACTTTTGCATATCCAGTTAAAAGTTCCTTGTAGCAGCTTTAAATAGAAACACGATCAGGAATGTGTTGTGACTTGTACGCGCAAACAATAACTGGGAAGATTAAATTCAATAGATGATCACGTTTTCATCCCATGGAGCCTTGTAATAAAAGTTAATAAATACATTTTCACATTAGCAGAGAGGATAGTAGACAAATAGTGGCATGCCTGTTTTTATCATGAAGCATATGTGAAATCTCAGCATGGCTGCACCATATAATTTAGGAGATCAGACATGCACCTGAGGATCTTTAACGGATTGTGAAGTTGAGGGGGTTAGCAGGTAGTTGCTGATACGTTAGTGGCTCAGTAATCATGCTAAACCCTTTAACTTCACAATGCATTTATCAATCAATCAGTTTCTTTTGTCACATGGAAGGTACAATTCCAGTGAAATGAATATATAAATTTGTATATAAATAACTATGCTTCTCTTCTCATGACATGATCTTCATCTTCATCTTCATCAGGTGCACGTCTCTAAACTTCATCGCAGTCGACTTTATTTTGTTCACATTTTTCAGATGTTTGTGTCTTTAAAAGGAGCAGTGTGTCGGATTTAATGGGATCTAGTGGTGAGATTGCAAACCGTCCAAGTGAGTAGAACCTACGGTGGCCCTTAGGTAAAGTAAAAGGCCCTCTCTAGAGCCAGTTTGGTGTTTGGTGTGTGTGTTCTAGTGATGGGCAGACACGAACAAACAAATCTTTTTGAACAATTACCTTAAACAACCTGTACGTACCGGGTCAACCTGTAAAACCTCTCAGTCCTCATGAATCCCTGACTTTTCCCTCTCCCTGTTACTGCTGAGCGCTACAGTGAGTGAATGAGATGTGATTGAATCAGACTCCAGTTCAGACAGCCAAGCAGCTAGGCTAGCTCACTGAATGAGACCAAATGAACCATTCTCTTAAGGTGGGACATGTTCTGCTTGCCCAGGAAGTACGGCAAACTGAGGCAGGCAAATTATATTTCTAGAACAACTGTTATGCTTACATGGCCTACCTTGGCTTGGTACTTAGAAAATACGACAATAATTTGTGTCATTACTCACCTCCTGTTTCTTGAAATACTCAACAAAAAAAAATATTCCATTAATAGCATTAGAGCGGTCAGCTTGACACTAAAACGGCCTGCTATGATGTCATGTTGTCTTGGTCAAAAGAACAACTGGAGTCAGGAGGAAGACATAATTAAACCAAGAGCTTAATGTTCGACTTCACCTGCGTTTTGTTGGGGGGGTTTCTGCAAGATGCAAACACTGGTACAATCCTGGGCTGTGTGCAGAGCAGTGTAAGCCATTGTAATTCAATTAGCCTACTTAGATTAAAGGAGTTAAAAAAATTGTATTGAAATAGCAAACAACAAACTATAAAGAACAACCAAAAACTACAAAAATGTTGACCAGTGATAATTGGAAACAGATAAACACGTCTGCAAATTACAGATCATGAAAAATTAAAGTGCATTGGGCCAGTGATGAAGGCCTTGGATGGTCGTTCTTCTGAATACAGTGTGTGTTAATGAAGTTGTAAAATCAAGTCAAGTAGAACTTTATTCGACCCCAGAGGAGCAGTTGGTTTTAAAGCAGCGACAACAGTAAAAAAACACAGTTGGACACACACAAAAATAACAATGTGGAAACAACATGGACGCTACAAAGAAGATATGTTGTATTTTATTGGTCAGAGCGTTTAGGCAACATGTTGGTAAAGAAGATCAAGGGAAACAGATCAGGTGAGCCATGATATGGTAACTCAGTTCTTAAATTATTTCTGACGCCACATGAATGCAGCACGAGGCTGCACAGGTAACTGGGACGTCTGATACTCACCTCTCAAAGAATGACAGATCGTTGGTCAGGGACGTTCCTCTAACATCATATTAAGCTCATACAGCCAACCTACATACAAGTCTAATGCTGAATCAATGCATCTTTTATCTTCATCCATGTAAACCTATACATGATGACTGCATTAAAGAGATGTTTGTGAGGCGGGCAGCTGCATGTACTATAACAAAACTGACACCATATTTTGCAAAAACTCTTCAAAATGTGAAAGATTTGAAAAGTTCAAACATTTATATGTATCAACTCAAAGGGATTGATACTGTGAAAAGAATCGGTCCGCCCATTGTTAATTAGCTAACTAGGCCATCCGTTAAAAGACATACCCAGTGATGCTAAGGTACAGGCCTACACCAGTGGTTTTCAAACTTCTTGTGCCCAAGACACACCTGTATTTACATCTGTGCACAATAGGCTTCTATAACATGTGTTATTACTCTTATCATGACAGGTAGCTTCATGATACTGTCTACTAACAGTTTTTTTCTCTCTTTCCTTTCGGTGGTAGGTCGTCTTCGCAGTTGCTTTGTTGTAATTTGCTCCGTACAGTAAAGCGATCCATTGTTTAACTAACAGCTTTCTCCTCTTAAATGTCATCATCCCTCACACCGCCAGCTTCTGATGTGTCACGGACTGATTTCCGCATGTAAACGGCAACAAATTGGCTCCCCGTGAAGGTTTTTTGAGCTAAATGAAACACCATGGCACACCTGGATTGACATCATGGCACAACGGTGTGCCACGGCAAACTGTTTGAGAACCACTGGCCTGCACAATAAAGGATGACCCACATTTTCTGTCCTGCTGTAGTTTTATAAAGACAGTTAGCCCCACGTAGTTAACTGAAAAGGCTGGTGCTCAGTGTATTTAGTGCTTTCAGGTAAGCTGGCTAACAAAAAGTCCGCTCAACACATGAAAGATAAATAGACGACTATACTGACTGAAGTTTTTCTATATTTTACCATCAGGTTGGAGCTATGGGGAAGGTATACAGCTTTGCATATCATTTTACACTCCATTTAAATGATTAAAGTTTTATATATTGATATATTGAGATACATTTTTGACTTCTCTGATACTTAGTCTGGGCTCCATATACTTAAAGTCATTCAAGAAATCAGACAACAGTGTTGGTGCTGAATTCAGTCAGGTTTCCATAGGAGAAAAACACATATAGCTAAAGAGCACAGCTTACACAATTAGCTCAAATTAGATGTCATAATAGTGAAGAGAGGGGGTGGGAAAGCCAGGAAACTAAAAGTCTTATGATGACTCAGGAGCCATTATGTGATTAGACCACATACGTACACTGTAAATGAAAATTATGATCCCCTGTCATTTGTTCTTTGAAACGAGAGAAAAAGGGCTAGAAATGTTCCTACGGTGCAAGAGCCTCTCGAATGGGCACCGGTCTCTAATTAGAGAGTCACTGGTATCAATCACCCTGCAGTGGCAGGCTAATTTTTTCATCATCAATTACCTTGAACATTTTGGACGCTGATCAGACGAGACCCGTCTAAAACCCACTGCCGAGCTGTCATTGACACTAATGGAATTTTAAATCTTCCCTCACAGTGGAGTTCTACTTAAGTGCAAGTCCCAATTATGGGGAGGGTAATTTAGCTAATCTCCTCGAAAAGCGACAAGAGGCTGCAATCAATATCAAAATATGTGCCCTGCTTAGGAGCCGGCACTTCCCTCCATTCTAACACACCAGGTTGCCACTGCAGAGATCAGTGCACACCACAAAGGCAGGGAATAGGTGGAGTCAAACAGAGTTTCTGTTACAGTTCCCAGCCTTTGATGAAGAAGAGAATAAGATGCAAACAGCTTTATATTCAATCATCAAATACCATGTGATAGGAGGAAAAAAAGTTCCATATTTGAATATAAGCATCATGATATATGTGGGTCTGAGAGCTCGATACCTACTGAGCAGATTGTCTTGAATTTCTAAAGATTCTGGAGGCCATAATTAAAATTTCTTGACAAAAAGCCCTTTGGTGCATGACACGGCATTGCATCTCAAAAGCTAATGGCTGGACTTTCATTAAATGTATTATGAATATTCATGGTCTGCAGAGGATGAATCCTAATGTTCCCGTTTCCAACTGTGACCCTGTAATTTTTTCTGAGCACTACCATCAGGCCGACATTTCAACTTGCGCACAAGATACTTTAAAATTTGATTGTCACATTGTCATGAAATCGTCTTCCCAGGGGATAAACCCTATTTATTCTGGTAACTAAATGATCTTTTATCCAGCACCAGCCTCTGGTACAGCTCTGGTACAGTTTACAGGGAGCAAACAGTAAATGGTGAGGCTCATTACAATGAGATAAAACTGCGCTGGATTACATGTGTTTCCTATAAATCCCTCATGATTAGGCTAGCGGTCTGAATCCTGTGCATGAACAGCAGACTCTGCAATTAGAGATAATTACTGAATTACTGAGAGATAATTACTGAAAGCAGACAGGACCAGATAGTAGGTAGTGAAGTCCAGAGTCAAGACAGGCAAGTCCTAAGTTGTAGGCTAAGAGGCTGTACACATGCCGCATTTTTTGCACCCTGAACTTCATTGTTTTCAGTTAGGACGTGCGGCAGGCACGCATTCCCATGCCCCTGTTTTTCAGGGTGCAACGTCTGTGCCTCGAAATAAACCAAGTTCAACTTTTGGAACGCAGCAGTGCCATGTGACAAGGAACAACCAATCACATATCTTTCCCTTCTTCCATAAATATCAGTCTGTGGCAAACACTGACAAGCTGATCATTTTGGTGCAGAACTGTCAGAGCTTTTCATCTGTCTTACGGCTGACTGGTCTACACACAAGATCAGCTCTGCGCTCAGGATTTCAGGTAAATAGGCTATGATACTGTACTTGCTAGGGTTGCTTAGCAACTTCAGACACAACCTACCGCTGCACTCTTGAAAGCTGGCCCAAAAATGCACAGAAGTAGCATGCAGCGCCCGACCTCGCATTTTCCAGGCCATTAAAGACCAACATGCGTACGGCCCCCAACACTACTGCTGGATAGAGCTCTGATTGGGCCAAAAACTCAGGCCTGACCCTGTATGAACCTGCAGTTTCAATCCAAGCCTGACTCTTCAACACTGATGGGGGGGACACATATGAAACAGGGAAAGTTGGGGATCCTCCCACAGGAAATTTTGAGCATCAAATATCAAATGTACTTTCCTGCATCCTGGTAAATTTTCAAGCACCATTTTTTTCCTTTCCTACATAAAGTTAGGTGGAAATGTCTTTAATGTCATCAAAATAAAAGCCTTCTGCTATTTTCATATTTTTATCAGGGGGGCAAATGCACATTTTCTAAATATGGAGAGGGGCATGTCCCCCTTGTATAATATTTTTGTAATTTTAAAACTCTAATTATAGGGTAAGGGCTGATGAGTTCTTCATTCTGTTGTTCCAATGACTTATGGAGAAGGTGGGATTACATTTATACTTCTTTCCTGTCACTCCTTTTTTTAGATGTGTAAAGCAAAGTAACTATACAGTGACAATAGCTTTTACATGATGCTTTTCATTATTCATACATGTTACTTTATTTCTGTCTTTGCTTGTTTGGATGTTCATGTATTTTCTTTTTTTTTTTTGACATGTCTGAAATAAGTATCAAATATCAGTCTTGTGCAGGACAGGTTTGGCAGAGCGGGCTGCGTCCCTCGATGCGCCTGGTGTCCACTCTTCACTATACGTTACGCACTTCCACTGCTGGGGAGACAGAATCAAACACTGCCTACCAGGGCGCCTGGCAGCCCCTCTTTCTCTTGTTTTCGGCCCCTGTTTCGCCCCAGTTCTCCACTACTGCTTCACTGTTCTGTCATTTCCTTTCTCTCAGTCAGTGCCTCCCTCTTCTATCTCAATTCTGTCCATTAAAACTCCTGCTGTGTATACGTAAGAACTGCCAGCTTAATACATTTAAAAAAAGAAAACACGGGTAAATTGCAGAGAACCAGAAGCCCAGGGGAATAATGAGGAAATACAGCCCAGCCTGGCCGGAACGTGGCAGGTCAGGTTGGGCCTAATTGGGCTCGGGCAGAGAATCAGAGCTCTACTGCTGGACACCAATCTGTGACGAATATTATGGAACCGCAACATACAGGCTACTAAAATTTGGATGTATGCTTTTCTTTACTTCGCAGACTGTTAGGGTTCAATAATGTTCTCTGGGCTCAAAGCTACTGTTATTACCCAGCCATAAAACATTAACGTCTCCGTCTCCATCTATGAATTTTGAGCTGCATGTTTTGCATGTTGTCATTGGCCATTGGTCTCAGTGTCACTTTCCTTCTGTCCCACACCTTTGCATTGACCTGAACATGTCACTAACTTGCAGCCTTAAGGGGCTGCTAGTGCGACTTAGATTCTTAGTGATGTTAAATTACATTTTATATCATGATATCAATAATTTAATACTTTTGGGAGTGAAATTTTATAGTCTTCTCAGTTTAGCAGCTATTATATTCCTTATTTCTCAGCATGACAAGCTGCTGTAGAGCTGCTCTCTATGAATAGAAGCCATATCATCTCTCATCTCTATTTCTGTTCACCTCTTAAATTTAGCATCGGGTTCTTTTGATATGAATGTACAAGTGATTCTCTGTCTTCTGCCAGATTTTAACATTTGTAATAAATAGCCTCGGAAAATATATTGATGTATATAAATGTTCTTCTCTCTACAGCCGAGCTTTTAATGAGATATTCCAGACTCATTTTGCTGCCTCATGCCACATTATAATCTGTTCATAAGTGTTTAAATGCTGCAACAAGTAGATGAACCTAAGTGAAAACCCCTGAGTGTGACCTGTTGTTAAAGCCGCAGAGTCACTGCCAAGGCTGAAAATGTATGTGTGAGTGTGGGATGTCGTTTACCTCCAGAGGGGAATCATGTTTACATGCGCGCAGTAACTTAGCTACTGGCTTCACTCCAGTTAAGGTTGTGTTCAGGTTAAGCTGTTTATGTGAACTTTTGATACCCTATTATTGAGTGTCTCTGTTTCCATGAATAAACCGATGAACACAATATTTCCCTCTCCCGTCTGACTGAACCATAGCTCAGTCTTTGCACAAGATATCCTGGCAGCAACAATATGTACAGTGTAACTCACTAATGTGGTTTTATTGGAATGAAAATCTAGCCTCAGTGTGTATGCCTGAGCCTGTGCAAAAAGCAGAAGTGAATAAATGTTTATAGATCGCATAAACCAATGTGTTGATGTTGACAAAATAACCTCACCACAAGGTTCATATAGAAGCTGTTCTGGAGGTTTCTGTCACATCACATAATCTTCGTGAGCAGATGGCGCTGTCGTCGAGCTGCAGATGTTCAAACTTCCTTTTCTGAGCGCTCTAAGAGCCTCTTGTCCATGCGGGCTTAAAAGTTGAGTTCATTCTTGATGTTGGAAAGAGCAGTTTTGAAGATAATGTGATGTGATGGAAAGCTCCATCCATGGTAAATTGACATGATGGTGAGATTATTTCGTCAACTGGTCGACCACGTTAACCATCTCTGCCTGCCAGATTTTGCATCAAAGACTCACAAGACAAATGCAAAAGCTTTGTCATTTCACTTTTGAGCTGTGCTAATTATTTATTATTAGTTAAAACTTTCCGTCACACATTAAACATTATAAACTTTATTATAATGTGTTATAATTTGTTTATAGCACTGTATAATTATAGTTAAAAATCACTCAGAAATATCCATAATACTTTCAAAAGAAGAACCATACCACATTATAAAAACATTTTCTAATGACTCGTGAAGTCAAGTTTCATACAACATAGTATATAAAAAATGAATCGCTGGCCACTCACTTCAAGGAACATAGTCAGCCTGTTTATACCTGGAATTACAAGCAAAGTTTTGCGTGACCATCATTTGTTTTGCTCTATGGATGGAGACGTGTTGAAACCTGCCAACAGCGATATCTCCAGCTGCACTGACACAATGCTAACGTGACTAACACATGATTTATAGTTCTGCGTTGAATCGACGCATAGGTTATGACGTAGGCTCCACGTTGATTTGGAGCCTACGCCGTAACCCACCGCGTAGCCTAACGTGCATCTCCCCAGAATACTAACTACGCATCGCAGTGACGCAGACCTCCTGTCTGTCGCTGTATACTGACACCATTTCCCTCAGTGGAAACGGAGCTGAGTTTGTATTTACTTGTATTTCACAGATAAGAAATAATAAATTGTGAAGACAGTAAAGCCTCCACTAAAATAGCATTTTAAATCGTGTGATTTATCCTGGCTTCATATGAGAAGAGGGAAAGATCGCTGGCCGCTAGGCTAATCAATACAATGTAAAATGCCATAGACTTGTGCTAATAGCGTTAGCATGTTGTATTTGTTTGGAAAACGTGTTTAGTATAAGACAGTTGTTTTGTCAGTGAACCTCGTGAGTTGTAATGGAGCCAAATTGTGTGCCGTTACCTTTGTTAAATGTTGCTGTTGTCCCATATGAGTAGAGGAAAAGGCTGCTAGCTGCTAGGCTAATTTATACAATGTAAAATGCCATAGGCTTGTGCTAATAACGTTAGCATGTTGTATTTGTGGGGAAAATGTGTCCAGATAAAGACAAGTGTTTGTCTGTGAATGCTGCGAGTTATAGTGAAGCTGATTTGTGTACTTGTTTTTCAAATTGTTTCTATTAATCCATGTTTAATATGTGTTTAATGTGTGTTTTGGATCAACTAAACTTTACAGCACTTCACAGAAACCTCCGTCACCGCCGACTACTGTTTGGAGGTGTAACTGCAGAGTGACACAGACACACCACCGCAGAAATAAAAATGCTCACAACGGCATAAGCGACGTGCGTAGGCTACAGTACGTGTGTAGGGTCTGTGTGCAACCATAAATCCCCTTTAATGTGTAGGGTTGCAAAGGTATGAGATGTTTATGGTATGATAACTGTCCCCGAAAATATCACTGTATCACAGAATTTATTGTTACAATCAACAAGGTGAATCCAAACGCAGAAAACAGACTCAGGAAGAAAGTGGGAAAAAGTGTTTTATTGCCAGGATAATGAAACTGGCAGTAGGGAAAAATCCAGGGGATGGAGGCTGAGGAGAGTGGGTTGATGGCAGGGAAGCAAACTAGGCTGGAGGGCTGGCTGGCTGGGAGCGTGGCAGAAAACAGGTGAGCAGGCAGTCAGGTAGGCTGTGATCCTATGACACAGGAAAACACAAGGTAAGTATCCACAGAAAAGGTACGCAAGCAAAAGTCTGAGTTGGATGCACAATTCAACAACGGCCTGAAGCTTGACTGTCACACAGTGGTAGATTAAACGGTCTGGAGAGGACTGGAGAGGAGAGGCGGTGTTTTACACTGCAGGGTTGATTACTGGATGGTTCTCAGGTGAGCGGCAGAGAGCAGGTGAGTTGAATTAATGTAATCAGGACCCCAGGAGAGTGAGGGAGAGTGAGGGAGTTGCCACGCCCACAGCACAGACACACAGAGAGACAGACAAGGGGAGGGGAAACAGAGGACAAGGGAAAAGTGCGGTTACATGATGGCTTCTCATTCAGAATGAAATGAATCTGAATGAAATCATTCGTAATTGAAGTTTTTCCAGGTAGTTTACATGGGAAATATTCATTCTGAATGAGGGTTTACATGGGAGATCCGTTTAATCGCCTTTATTTGGGTCTGCGCAAGGTTTGGGGCAGGGAAGGTTTCTGATTGGATAGGGGGCGGGGCAGATGTTACATGTTTACATTTACCAGAAGAAAACACTGTAGTCCTTGCTCTGGATAACAAGATGCTTGACAACGCCATTCTTAGTGCCTTTTTCGGGCTTGTTTTGCTTATATTCTTGAAGCAGCAGTACGACAACAACCTTGTTCTGCTAATGCTTCGTCTGTTGAGGGGGAGAAGGGAGGTAGATGACCGTGCTTTGGCAAATGGAAACCGGTGAGTGCAACGAGTCCGACTCCTCTATCTCAGCCCATTGCTGTGCACACTACGTCATTGCGCCAGAAGGGCAAGGAAACGAGCATGCGCAGAAAGAACAGAATGGCTGAAATGGTAGGAGGTGTATACAAGACAGAAAAATTCTTCCATTCAGGTTCTGAATGGACCTGATTAGATTTTCTTTTGGGTTGGCTGTTTTAATTCGGGTTGAGGTGTTTACAAGGAGCATTTCTATTCAGGTAGGGCTTCCAACCCGAATGCAAAAGGAATACATGGCTCCATGTAAACGCATGTAGTGACATAGCTGAACACTCCTAGACGCGTGCACATCACTCCTGTCCTTTACTCTCTTCATTGGCTTCCTGTCCATTTTAGAATCAAATTTAAGATTTTAACATTCGTTTTTAAAGATCTTAACGGACTTGCTCCACCCTATTTATCTGACCTTCTCACGCCACAAGTCAGAAACAGAACCCTAAGGTCGTCAAACGAGGGTTTGTTGGAGGTCCCAAGGTCCAATTACAAACATTGGGATGACAGGGCTTTCTCAGTGGCCGCACCCAGACTGTGGAACAAGCTCCCCCCCAACATGCGCACCATCACTGACCTAGGTCTTTTTAAATCAAAACTTAAAACCTTTCTTTTTAAGACGGCTTTTAACACTTAAGATTGTTATGACATTGTTATTGTTATTGTTTTTTATTGCTGTCCTTTACTGGTGTTCTTTTGCTGTTTTATTTTATTGGAAAGCACTTTGGTCACCCTCTGGGCTGTTTTAAAGGGCTATACAAATAAACTTTATTATTATTATTATTAGTAGTAGTAGTATAGCTAGGGCCATGATATTTATATTAACAGTCAGAATAACGCTTAAAGGAATGAAAATGGAAGAGTTATTGTTGGTTAAACAAACATTTTATTACTGTAATTAAAATTTGAAACCATTTTGTTAATGGAAATATCTGTAAAAAGTCTCCCCTTTGAAAATCACTAAAATAAAAAGGAGAGACTCAACATCCAGTTGTATTTTTTTCTTCAGTATCATATATATAAGCAAATATACATGGTCTAATAAGTGTAAACTTTTATATCACAGTAGACCTCAAAACAAGTATATCGCTGCAACCCTACTGGCGAGCATACTAGCAAGAGTGTGGATGGAATAACTGCAGAGTGTAATACACTTGTGTTTCGATCATCAAAGCGCATGTTAATAGCAGCTGTAAACAGGCTCAGTGCTCTAGAATTAAACTTCTTATAAATTCCATTATGCATTATAATCACTGTTACAGTGGTGGACGTTTACATTTCCCTAACATAATGTTTTACAATTAAAAAAAAAACCTCACTCTAAACACTAGGGTGACTTAAATTATAACACCTGAAACAGTTCTCCTTTACCTGTAGCTGAATATTTTATGTAAAGATGACTTCTTTGAAAAAACAGGTGTAAATTATGCAGTGGCGTTAACACTAGGTAAGTCTCAACTTTTAAAAGGATGTTTCACTTTAGTGGAACTTAAAAATCTTAAGTCTTACCTCAATATAAAGTAGTGTACAAATAATGTAGTGAGCAGTCTTCCTGTCACCTGCTGACACCACCATTCCTCCAGCTGTCAGAATCCTCATTCTTGTACATCATAATGTGTTTAGAGAACTTTACCCGTACTCAGTTTACTGTCTGGTGTATACAGCTACAGGTAAAGTAGATTGTTTCAGTTATTATCTATAATCTGAGTCAATTAAGTGTTTAGAGTGAGTTTTTGGGGGGAACATTATATCAGAGAAAAATAAATCCCATCATTAAGTTGTTCATCATCAAACAGTTGTGTCAAATTGAGCATAGCGTTCAGGTGGGCCATGGTGTCAAGCTCAGCTCACATCCCAGCTACATCAGCTGATCTCAAACAGCCCAATCAGCTGATAGATCACATGATTTCTTTCTATGCAACCAAGTGGCAAATCTCATTCAGAGTGCCCTATTTAAACTGCTCTGGCCTGCCTACTGTTGCTGCTTCCTCTGCAAGCTGCTTTGCAACCTGCCTCCACCCCAGCCCCTCCTTTTGCTGTGTCTGACTCATCAATGTAATTTCTGTTTGTCATTGATGCTGCTCTGTTCTGTTCCTGGGTGCTGCTGCTCTCCCTGCTTTAGGCTTTCTATGTAGGCGCATGGAAGGGCAGGGGGGTTTGCTCTCTCTGCCTCCGGCTTTGTTTGTTTGCACGTGGAAGGGCAGGGAGGTGTGCTCTCTGTGCCTCAGGCTTTCTTTGTTTGCTTGTGGAAGGGCAGGGATGTGTGATCTCTGTGCCTCAGGCTTTCTTTGTTTGCATGTGGAAGGGCAGGGATGTGTGCTTTCTGTGCCTCAGGCTTTCTTTGTTTGCTTGTGGAAGGGCAGGGATGTGTGATCTCTGTGCCTCAGGCTTTCTTTCTTTGCTTGTGGAAGGGCAGGGATGTGTGCTTTCTGTGCCTCAGGCTTTCCTTGCATGTGCGTTATAACACACTATAATCCTTGCAAAAAAAAGATTTTACTGGTGACCAGCAATGACGATGTGATGCTTCACTTTTTTAAGTCATTATAAAATGCTTTATAACGTGTTACGATTATCATCATAAGCATTGGGAATGTTTTGAGTGCTTATATCTACGATTATGCAATACAAGAAGTTATGATTAAGTTTTTATATCAAAGTATTACTAGCCCCATTTTTCCCTGGGTCACTGATCCCCTTCATACCTCATACTTCAACCTAATATGGCCAGACAGCTTTTCCAATCATGTCTCATCCTCAACTGACCTGATGGTTGGCGCTCAGACTGAAGAGACGCAGGGAGCTCTAAAGTAGGAAAAATACTTACTGTAGCTAAATTCTTAAGGGACAATGTGTCCTTTAAAATGGACCATTGGATTGTATTATATCGCTCTACTTTTAGGCATTTTTATGCATCAGCAAAATTATTTCTTCATATTTACTGTATTTGGATTTGGTTGCCGAGCACACTCTTACAATGTAAAGGCCAACATAAGTCTAGATTTCATCGCAAAGTTATAGTCAATATAATTTTAAAGGTTAAATAAGTGCAACAGTGCAATAAATACAAAGCCATACACACACAGTAACATCACTGCCTTAAAAAGTTTATATTAATAGGTACTTTATATTGTAGATAACTGCACAACAATCAATAAAATGACACAATGGTGATTTTCTCTTGTTGGAGGATTACACAACAAGCCTCAGTGGATAAAATGATGGTAGTCAGCTGGATAAGGTAAACATTTTGGGTTCATTGTACAGGGTTGAATGGTGATTGAGCACAGCGTGGGGGGGAGGGGGGTCCAACAGAAATCATCAGCCCCCGGGGCTCCTGCTGGGATAATCCATCCTCGATAACAGGAATGAATTTTATTCTAATCTCCTCCTTATCGGCGCTGACTCTATTTGGATGTATGCGAGACACATTTTCTCCTTTATGCACCTTAGGTTCAATTCACAAAGTCAGCATGAGTGTGTTTAAAGTAGTTAATTAAAAACACACACGGCGTGCACGCAGATGAGCGCACACCCCAGCGTGAGTAAATGTGTGCACTCAGAAAATCATCACATCTTACCCTCTATGAAGCAAAAAATTCACCTGATTCTTATTGATTTTTCAGCTTCGGAGGAAACTTTTTTCTGTATGTAAGTATTGATTTTGCACATAATAGACGTAAGACAGAGAACGGCTTCATTTCTTACTGGTCCTATTTGGGTTACAGTTCCACACCTTTTGAAAGTGTTCCCATTAGTAAAGGTTGCTACCATCATTATGCAGTACTCGCTAATTAGTTCTGAAACTGTGAAATTATTCACAAATTGAAGATGCCACAAATTAAAACCCACTAAAGTCTTTTCACATTCATCTCGTACACTGTGTTTCAACACATTTTATCAACAGCTCTTACGTTGTTAACAGTGAGCTCTCCAGATACTAAAAGGAACATTTTTAGTATCTGGAGAGCTTAATTATTGAATCACCACACCTTCTCTGACGCTCAGATATAAGTGGGTCATTTTACAGGACCTCAGGCTATAAATTAAATATAAATTGTACTAGCATCTAAGGACCCTGACACATCAAGCAGATGGTTGGCCGTTGGTCATTGTTGGGTTGTTGGTGAGCATCTGTTGCCATGGGCATCACCTGACCTGAGCACTGGACTCTTTAGCCCTGAGGGTTTTTTCTTTAGCCCCAGGGGAGCATTTGCTCGAAAAATACACAGAGAAACTTGGGGGACACTCTTATTTTGTGGCCAGCAAGGTAAGAAAAACAAGCATAACCATCAACACTCCTTACCTACCCAAATTTGGGTAGGTAAGGAGAAGCAATTATTCCCAGAACTGGTTACTGGAATAACAGGAAACAGCAGCTTAAGTGACAGGAAACACCTTTTAATGTGTAATGGAAAGCCTGTACGTGTGTCAACTGATACTGCTCATTTTTCAGTCACTATAAATTGTCATGATGTGCTAAGTCTTTGGCTTTCTCATGAATAAATCAATCCAATCCAATCATTTGTGTTTTGAGTCTCTTTATTCCACAACAAAGGAAGCTGAGAAACATTACTGTTTCTGTTGGTAGCACTGCGCTCAGATTGATGAATGGAGTTAGTTTAGAGTCTTCACAGGACAATATTCACATCTGGTATCAAAAGCTATTTGATTCTTTTGATCGATCGACCCTTTTATGGACTACAGGAATATACATTTTCGAGGAGTGGACACACAGTTGGACTTTATGGTAGAGTCAAAGGTACAAAGTCACTACTTTCTTTTGACTTTCTTGTTAGCCATGCTGGTAAATCTGAATGACTTTCTTTAAAATGAACTAATGATTGAATTGTGGAGAATCTAAGTGAGCCAGCGATGTGTAAGATGTCTATAGTGACAAAGGTTTAACCTAATTTATAGTCTGATGTGTGATGCTGCTTGGGCCAAGCCCCGAATCTCCTCAAACCCAGGAAATACCCGTTTGTTGTCCTGGCTCTTGTGGCCCTTATCAGATGTTTTTAAGCTGATTCAGCATGTTGTAATGAGAGTGAGCTGTTGAGGGAAATCAGAGTTATTTGATCTCTCAACATCGTGTTGGTAATGTGCTATCTGGCTAACTAGCATCTTGAGTCCGTCCTGTGGGTCTTCCAGTTTCCCTTTTTGAATGACGAACACCAACTACCACCACCTGCTGATGTGAAGAGTTATTTCCTCTCTCTCAGGTACAGAATTTTCATGCCAGTTGGCCGTAGTTGTAGTTTTTGCAGTGGGTTCAAATACAACTTTTTTGCTGAGACACAGGTGACATGAGGCGACGCAACAGTTGGCTTTTGTCCCACTAATTCTTTAATGTCAGTTTGGTTTGACTGGGCCTTAAGGGAGGTGTAACTCATGCTGGGACAGGTAGGATAAAGAGAAAAATATCTCCTCAGTATCAGGAGCAGAGCAGCGATCAATGCTGGAATATCTCACAGGTGGATACCAGAGAGAATGGAAACAGTGAAAGCCTCACTCCAAATGTGCAAAGGTATTATCACACAATGTCTGCTATCATAATCTCCATTATTCTATTAATGGAGACTTGGGCGGACTTCTGATTAAAATGTCAGTGCCACGAAGGCAAAACCTCGCCGTGACCTCCCTGAATTTGAATTAATGAGATATTTAGACAGTGGTTTTCTTTCCCCACTGCCCTGAGGGCTACGTGATTATCCTAAGCTGTGGAGTACATCTGTGTCTATTAATTTTCATCTGACACTAAGTAGGCAGGCACGTATTCAGCAGACATCCTGGTCCCACGTAGTGAAGCTTTGAACCCGCACGCTGTGGGTCAACAGTCAGTTTGGTAAAGCTGCGGAGCTCCTGAACTGATGGCCACTCTGACATTTCTGCACCCTGAGTGTAGAGAAGTGCTGTAGCTTCTAGCTGACTTAATTAAGCAAATGTCTTGTCACCTTTTGAGGATTGTATTGCTTGGCCATCATATAATTCTTCTTGATTCAGCGTTCTGTACTAAATTAATGATGTGATGAGGGGCTTCAAAGAAAGTGTACAGTACAGTAGAATACTGAAACCGATCGATGTTGAGGTAAAACTGAGGCCATGATGTGAATCCACAAGAATCCGCTGGAAAGCCCCACTGCATTTCTGTCTCCTCCTTGGCACTTACAACAATCACAAATCACCTGAAACAGGCCCACCAAAGGAAATTTATCACAGAATGACATCATAAATTTATTTCTTGGGAGGAGTGACATCATTAACTTCTCCATTTGTCTTCCTGGAGTGGTCCTCCTGCATAATAAGCCTGCAAGACAGCACTGAATTCAGGCTGTAATGCAAAGTAGCCTCTAAGAAATTCTCTAAACACACTGCAATTGTAAATGTTACTAAGTTATTAATGAATGTTTTTCACTCGAACATCAAGTCTGAAACTGTAAGTGTGTATTTACTAATGAGGAGAGATAATGGCTATTGCTGGTGGTGTGAGGAAGAGCTTTCTTGGAGCATTGCTCAAAACACTCTGAATTGTGTCTAATATGACTTATAAAACATGACATATATGGGCTATTAAAAGCATAATTAGTCTTCATAGAGTTTACCAGAAATGTGCACAATAATAACTTGTGTTTTTTAATACAAAATATTGAAAATAAAAGAATGCAACAATCAGGAGTCTGCACGGCAAAATAGCAACATTTCAAATCAGTGTTATCATTATAGACTGACTGATCTGCAGCCAATTTTCATATCAATTACTCAACCCCCATGGCTAAAATATTTCTCTTCTCTGAAATTTAAACAAGCCATTTCTGCAACAGCATGGTGCAACCAAATTGTGTTTGTACTGCACCTTTAGATTGCAATATCTAACACATTTTAAAAGAAATAACATGATGGCTGGATTACATTCATAATGAGTACTCCACGCTTCCCAGGGGATGAATTCCTCTGACTAAGCTGATTCCCTGACCTTTCCTTTAGCGCCACCAGCAGGCCGACACCATTGGCTTTAACTGAACTTGTATTATTAATGCAGTGTTATTCGGAACAGATATCCTTGGTACCCAGAGGACTCACAATCTATGAGATGGACTGAAACAAAATTTTGTATAGACATTCATGATCTATATTGTAGGCAGCTGGACTTGCTTGAGCTTCTTGAAGACGTTTCACCTCTGACCTCTGAAGAGAAGCTTGTAAGAAGCCAGCTACATCATACTGGAACGACCATCGTCAAACAGAGGAGGTTGTCTACGACATCACTTATCAACCACTTATAATACGGTCTTGAGATCCCTCCCAGGTGGCTTAACATCATTTTACACCTGGAACCATCTAACCCTAATGACACACATGATAGCCTGATGGGTCAACCACTCACATGTGACCTCATCAACTCCGTAAGGGGTCACACCCACACAGAGTTAAAAGCCTGCAACTAGGGATGTCCTAAAACGATCCTCGGATCGGGTATCGGCGCCGATCACGTTATTTTTACAAAATCGGAATCGGTAATAAAAGATCAGAGGAATCAACAATGGCCAGGTTTTTCATCTGTGTTTTTCACTGTTGCCTTTACTTCCCAATGTATAAAGTGTGGCGGTCCTGTATATTTTATAAATATATTTTTTTATAAGACAGTCAGCTGATGGCTTGCTCACCTCCAGACACTGAAGTACCTCCAGACACACCCACCGGTGCCAGTGGGATGGCGCGATCAGCTGAGCCCAGGTAGACCAGCCCCTACATTATGCCGCTCCTGGCAGTATGGCGAAAGTTGCCAGCGAGTGAGAAATGAGCCAGAAGTCCTCTGTGCATTCGGCCTACCACGGCATTTTACACCACTCAAAGTCCGCGAAATAGGTGCACTTCCCTGTGGAACATCATCCATCCGGCCACCGGCCTCACCTCAGAGATTCCACCACGGATATCAAGGGATCCTACGGAGCCTCCGCGCCCTAAACAACGCCGGAGTGTTAAGGCATTCATACATGGTCCCATGAGTTGGCAAAAGCCGGGGGTTACTTTCCGTTTCATTATTCCTTATTTGGAACCTTCGGGCTGGGTTGATTTATTGTTTTGAAACTGAACAGAGTCAGAGCGAACACTGGATTTTCTTTACCTCCTTGTTTACGAGAAAACCTGGGGTGGAGTTTTCTTTTGTTTAGCGAACTGTGTGGATTGAACTGAGTTGAACTGTAATATGTTATTTGTAAATCCTGGAGTGGAGTTTTTTGTTTGAACTGGATTGAACTGACTTAACGGAGCGGAACATTTCTTTTCTTTGGTGAAAAACATATATACTTTCTTGAAACTGATTACTGTTGTATTTGTATTTTTGAAAATTGAGTATAATTCTTTTGTTCTACAGAAACCAGGTAAAAACAATTTAATTTTGGTGTTGAGGGACCTGTTTTATGGGTTTTATGGTTTCTTTGTGGGGTTTGACTGAGTAAAAGAAAACTATTTGTGTCATGTGTCAAACTGCTACAAAAGATATAGGCCTATTTTGTTTGTTGAAGACAAGAAGAAGATATTTAATTTGTTTACATTTTGTGCTGCTGAACCACCAATAAGCTTTTTGTATACTATTTAAATAAAAAAACAAACCTTATGGGACAACTTGGATGCATTCTTTTTTTCTTTCTTTACGATCCGATACTTTGCAAAGTATCGGATCGGACTCGGTTTCAAAATAACAGACTCGGATCGGATCGGATGTAAAAAAAAATGTTATCGGACATCCCTACCTGCGACTCTGCACAAGTCCATTAGAACTGAAGAAGCTTCGTGGATGAGAGGTGAAACGTCTTCAGGAAACTCAAGCAAGTCCAGTTGCCTACAATATAGCACTTAAGATTACCATAACCTGGATGACTCATGGTCCCCATAGGTTGAATCCTAAGACTTTGGTGATTTCCTACCTTCTCCTTTAGCGTCACTGTGACTGAGTTTTTCTGTTTTTTAATGGCTTTGGTTTTAAGGTGTTGACAGCTATTGGACTGATTGTCATTACTACATATATCACTCAGAATTGTTCACTTGTTACACTTTCAAACAGTAAAAACCAATGTGTTCCCCAAAATATCACATAATTTAAGTACATACTTATGCGTAGCCATGCTAACATACTTGCCTTGCTGTGGTTTCAAGAGCGGAGCAGAGCAAAGTAAAACGAACTAAGATGTCAGGCGATATTTGGAAGAGATGTTAATTTAGAACAACCCCAACGGCACCATCTGTCTTGTCTATCGTGGTCACTGAGGTAGTTATTATTCCTCATTGGTTGCAGCAGGGCTTGACAACAGCTTGACAAAGGCTTCACAACAGCATTAGTCCTACACATGGTGCTGATTGGCTAACTGTCAATCGCCACTGCATTTTAACTGCAAAACTGCTGTTTTATATCACATTGCCAGACCAAGGTCCAAGGGTGACCAAGTTCTGGACCCAGGCAAGGACTGGCATGAAATTTGGCACAAACAATTATTCATCCTGACGAACTACCAATGGTAGTTTTTACTGAACATATCTACAAAATATTGACTATTTTTCACTTGTTTTCCTACAATATTTAATCAGTTTTTTAAAGGTTAGAAGAAGATTTTGCTCTTGGTTAAAGATTTCAATGTTGACTTAAGACTGGTCGTGTTCACCTTTTTAAACTTATAACCAAAACCACCATCTTGGGCTTGTTTTGTAGCCCACACCTGATCACACGCAAGGGATACATGACGCTGACCATCTCGTTTAACCACATCCCAGCAACATCAGTGTGCTTAAAGAACATCGCATTTAAAGGAAGACATTCAGAGCATCAATATAACAGCAAACAATTACCTGCTATGTAAAGGCATAGTGAAGTAATGGCATCTGGAGCAGAGAATGAAGCCATGCTACCTGTGTGTGTTGTAATTCAAGCCTCCCTGTGGTTTGTTGTACTAGATGGTATGGATGTTACAAGTTTGTGCATGTGAGTCATGTGCGCAGTCATGGCAGTTACAGCTGATGTCGCAACACATTCTCACTCCACCTCAACACATAGACATTTGGTCATAGACTTTCCACGTCCAGATACGACGTACAAGGTACCCTGGGTGCGTTGGTTGTTGACGTTACAGGAAGACGTGTCAGGTTCTACTTGTTACATGCATTGTTGTCTTTCAAAATACACTTCTGTTTTCACAGGAAATTTACCACATATGTACAGTCTCTTTCAAAATAAAAGCGCAATGTCATGAAGTGACTTTTTTTTTTACCTCAACAACTAACGCACCTGGTTAGATTTAGGAGAAAAGAACAGGCTTTAAGGACAGCTTTTATTGTCGTTGTCTGATGCCAGATGTTATTGCCAAGCACTGGATTTCAGCGACTTCAGAGTGAGACCAGGTTGAATATCGGGACAGCGGCCATGTGGAAGCAAACGCCTACCCATCAGTTTCCTCCTGTTAGCTCTCTCAACACTGTTGCCATTGTGAGCAATGTTCATGCTGTTAACACTGTTAGCTGCTCGTTTATCCACCTCCATATTGAGAGCTATGTGTAAACAACCTCTGAGTCACAGAAAGGCTTTGAATATCATATAAAGGTCCTGGAAAAGACTGGGGAGGAAAAACTTTGCTGCTAGCAGCAATTACATTTCCTTCAATACATTTCTATTTTTTTTGCATGTATAGGTATTCTTTAGGAAAGAGGTTTGCATAGTGAAGTGCATCAGAGACCCAGCAGCAAAGTAGATTCTTGCTGCAAACACATTTAAGGAATTGTATCTCTGAGGCTATTCAACTCTAAAGTTAATTACTGGACTTATTTTACATTCTAATTACATTTCTCTTTCCTGGAGTCATGCAATGTAGATTTAGAGAAGAGATACGCCACAAAAGGTAACAGGATCACACAGTTTTCTTTTGAAGCTTTTAGCCTCCTCACTCCGCTGCTCACATACTTTACCTTATTTTACCTTTACCGTATTATTCAATGCCATTAAACTTGTATCATGAGTAGCAGCACAGGAAATGGGCCAAACATAAGCAATGTGGTCATTTAGATAAAAGTGCAACAGCGAAACAAATCTTTAAGTGAGCAGCCAACATTGTCATTTCAGGGATTCTCTGACTGTACGTTGTGCAACGGCAGATTCCTGTGTCATGTAAAATGCAGCAGTTCATCCATTTGTGATGGAGCTACAACAGTGCTGCATGTTTGTGCTGACTTTGCTCGCACCTCCTGAATCACATGACCCCGATACCTAGAACAACCTTGTGTGTGTGTGTGTGTGTGAGAGTGTGTATTCTGTGTTGCTCTGGATTTTAGCACCAACTACACACTTTTGTGAAGTGTTTTTTGTCACAATGTTTTCTTTTTATCTCTCATCGTCTTGTTAAACCACACATCCATACCCAGATTTTACTTTTAGTTCAGTTTGTTTAATTTGATCTATAATGAAAAAAGAAATATTGAGGGGTAGAAAATCAATACAAGCAATGTAACTTTCCCCTGTTCGATCAAAAAAAAAATCTTTGGAACAGTGAAGTTATACAATCCCGGCCTCTTTGTCTATTGATTTCCCTGTGGATGCCAACACAGTTAATTTAATACAGTTCATTTTCTGAGTGAGAGTCAAAGGAAGAGAGATAAAGAGCGGGAAATAAATGGAGAGGGGGAGCAGGAGAGGAGAAAAGGAGCTGCATAGTGCTGCAGTTGGTTGCCATTGGTTTTCCAGTAACATACTGTGCATTTGATGGCAGCCACTGCTACTTTGATATAACACCGACTTCCTTTCAAACACAGTTATTTTACAGAACTTGTCATATTGCCACAGTGGTACAGATGCAAATGGCTGTATAACAATGAAGCAGGCATGCATCTTTCAGTTTGATTGAGACCTTGAATGCTGCAAAGGTGGGAATACTTCAAAGATGAATGTATAATTTGTACAGAATTAAAGACAGAGGTTCTTTTGCTGATCCAAGAGGGATTAAAAAAAAAGAAAGGAAAAAACGATTAGAGCACGAAATCAAAGAGGATCCCAAGCAAACCAGCAGCTCGATCCATTTACCTGAGTGTCTGGCTCACAGTGGGAGTGGGAAGAACTTGGAGGCAACAAATTCCTATTGAGTTTTACATGAGTGATGAGGAAAGTCAAATCAATATTACATTGCTTTAGTCACTGACTTCCTGGAAATCCTTACTGGCACTCTCTGTTGTAAGATATGCTGCATTTCCACCATAATTATTACTGAAAAATGAGAACGACCAATATTTGAATGTAATCCAAATTCTATTGCACACAATATATATACTGCCCGTGAAAGCATTAAAAATGCACTAATCCATATTTTACATTAACAATGGGTCAAATGACAATGCTTAATATTAAAAGGGTTGCTTGTTGTGCCAAACTCAGAGAGAAATGTCTCCAGACTGCAGTTTACAACAGCATTTCAGTGTTTTGGTCCAGGCCCACGGCTCTCGTCCAGCAGCAGAAGGTGGCTGTTTAAAACATAAAAGCTCTGACCTAAGAGAAGATTAAATATGGACCTGCATTCATCAAGTGGCCATTAACACAAATCCAAATGAATACTAATGTTGTGTCTGTTGGCTGTAGACTTCAAAAAATCTTTATATAAAGGTTCATATGATACCTTACAAAAATGCAGCCCCAAAATGATGTTACTTACTTAATGTGAAGTAACACACTTGTAGGTAATAATTAGGTTCAGGCAAGTAAAGTTGCGTAGGTTAGGTTTAGGAAAAACAAACCTGGTGATGACTTAGAATAACTCAGAGTTTACTTGGTTTTACACAGATCCAAACACAGGTCTCTTTGGGTGAAGTCCTGGGGCTGTATTCACAAACATTCTGAATCCTCTCAGAGCTCCTAACTTAGCCTAAAAACTTTTAGTAAGGAGTCCTAGCTTAGGAATGATTCAGGAAAGTTCTCAGAGCCACTCTGATCAAGGCAGGGACAGAAACTTTTACAGTAATGAGGAGGTGTGGTTGACCCTGTTGCAAGGTATGATGCAGTCTTTTAACAGATGTGATTGGTTGTCAGAGACACGCCCATTTGTGAGCCTGTAAGGTGAGGACACCCAGTGGAAATGAACTGCTGACAGCGAAAGTGTCATTGTTAGTGTAATCACTCTGCTGATGGAAGGTTGAGACAGACCCAAGTCATCACTGCTGCACTGTTGCTTTTTTCCAGTTTTCCAAATTTCTTAGTGTTCTGATCGTTTTATTTCTGGCGTTATAGCGTTAATTGGGAAATGTGAGTGTATCTCTAATGAGATCGACCGCACATATTATCACTGCATGATCTGTAGCGTTTCATTAACTCACTGTCATCCAGTGTTTGGAGAATATTTCTCTGACTTCTTCATCTTTCCACCATTTTCTCCTGATTAAGAAACCCTTAAGCCTCTTAAAAGTCCTCCTTGCGCCCAATAGTCTTCTTTCACCTTAGGAGCAGTTTTAAGGGCTAAGACACTTTGTGAATAACTAAAATAAAATAAGAAACGTCACAATTCCAAGAATCTTAGACTTTAATCACTAGCAGCAACTCTTAGCACTAGGAAGCTTTGTGAATATGGCCCCTGTGTTGTTTGACCCATCCACCAACGTATATAGACTATCATTCCTTATACTTCGTCTGTCTTTACTCCCGTTAGTGCTTTGGTCACAAGATTGCAGCCTTCCAAATGTATTGGATATACACCAATTACTGGCCCATGATCACGTGGGTAATATACAAATTGTGGTGCAGTATTTGTCATAGATATATGTAAGAACAATCCATGAGAGCAGCCTGCAGCTTTGTGAAATATTATGTCAGTGTTCTTTTTACAGCTTGCTCTGCTGCCCTCAAGTGGCTAAAAAATGTAATAATGCTGCTTTAAGTTTGAAAGAATGATAAAATGGACATTTTGCACATGTTGCTACAGGTCTAGTGCCATGCTAGCATCTATCTGAGGCTGCACTGTCACTTAAGAAAACCAAATGAGAAATTCTTGAGATGTGTTCAATAGCAGTGGTTGGTATGGTGCAGATGTCATACTGTACAAACATGCCAAAAATGACAACATACTGATGTTCTAAGGTTCAGTGTACCATGTTCACTCAGGTTGGGTATCGTTTAAAAACAATATCAGTACCAATACTAGAACCCTTAAAGTGATAGCAATACCAATAGAGTAGCCTGTGTTCAACGTCTGCGTGGTTAGCACAAGATAACAAAGCTGCTAAAGCCTAGTTCACATTACATGAATTTCACCGCGATTTTGATGTCGCAGAGGATCTTGAAAGCCACCTTGGGTCGAAGGTGAGTCGGCACATAGTCTGCCACGACGAGTCCTCATGTGTGAACAAGCCTACGAGCAAGTCGCCCCCTCGTCTGTGACTGGGACTGGATATCTGGCATGCTAGAAAAGTGGAAAGTGTGACACGACTGACAAAGAGCATCAGCCAATGAAAGGCGGGATATGTTCCACGTCAGCACGCAGGAGGACGGAAGAAATGTGAGGAGGACAAGCCGCGGGGTTGCCAGGTCTGCTTATTAGCTGCGACTTTGGGCTTTTTTTTTTTGTTGTAATGTCGCTTACAAATATTGGTAGTCGCGGGTTGCGGTTTTTTGGCCTTGTCTCGAAAGTGGAGTTGCGTATTTGGGCTTGCTCTCTGAACGTCGCCTTTCTCTATATATATATATCCATCACTTCTGTTGGGCTTGTTTCTATAGCCCTGGTTGCTTGTTTCTCTCCCAAGATCTGGCAACACTGACAAGCCAGCAAACAGCAACAACAATGGCGGCGTCCACAGGATCACTGGGAGCGCGCTGTGTTTGGACCCAGGCCCTGGAGGCAGATCTGATTCAACACTGGGCAGAATATCCATGCCTTTATGATGTGTCGTCTTCAAGTTAAAAACCGTAGTTTGGTGACGTCACCGCGTTATCTGGGGCTCTATCGGCGAGGGCTCGGTGGAGAAATCTTGTGGTGTGCACACACAGGTCATAACGCAGTTGGCGAGATTCCTGATGACAGAAACGCATCGCCAGGTATGAACACTCAAACGGTTACGATAGTCTCCGCGACAAAAAAAAATTGGGGTGAAAATAGTGTAATGTGAACTAGCCTTAACATCCGACGCTGAGTTGTTAATGGTCCCAACAAACTCACACTGACGCCAGAACAGCCTGACTCTGTTGTTAAACTCGTCAACAAACCATTATGTAATGTTAGAAGTTAAATGTGGTGTGCTGGCAGCTCTTCGTGCCAGGATACTACACATCACTCCTTTCACATTATTAGTATGGAATGTAGTGCTCTGTTGGTATTAGTATTACTTTAAGGGTACTGGTATTGGTACTGGCATCATCATTTTTTGAACAATACCCAGGCCTAGTACTGCTCACACAGTGTAATATGGTGTGTTAGCAGGCAGACAGTGCTTACGGCTGATGGAAATGTCACTTTTAAGGTAGTCTCGCTCACCAGATCTTTCTCAAGAAAAGAAAGGTCTGGCTGGGCCGACTCTCACTTTAAGATTGGAGAAAAAAACGCCCCGGTTGCTTGGATTTCTTTCAACCAATCACATTCGTTCTGGGCGGTGCCACAGCAACGGTGCGCTTGCAAAAATATTGCCGGGGGGAAACAGGTTTTGGTGTAACATGCCCACAAAAATATCGCCTACAGGACGCGAACCATGGCAGAAAAATGGCTACATCCCCACAAGATCAAACACCGCAAAAGTTAGTAAAGGACGTGTTGAAAACGGTTGAAAACTGCTCCACAACCGGAGGTGGTAGGGCAGGACTTCAACGGGTGGCTCGTTCCGCCCAATGAGAGGCTGATCTATGCAGCAAACTTCCGCCCACTCGGACTACTTTTAAGGTATTTAGTCTTAACCCAAACTGCAAATACTGATGTGACCTTTGTAAAGTCAGAGAAAGAAATTTCAGATTGAGAGGAAAAATAATGTCCCTACCAAATCTGATAGCAATCCATCCAGTAGTGGTGAGCACCATTCCTATGCCAAAAGCAACACCACAAGCATGGCTGAAAATCCATAAAGCAAGCTAGAAAATAATTTCTTCAGGGAAAATTGGTTAAACATTAGGCTACTATAGTTCCTATCACCGCTCAGCACATCACATAATGTGTACAATCCTATATACACAAACAGTACATCTCTCATTAATCTAAATGTTAGCATTCAGCTGAAAGCCTTAAGACAGCATTCAGCATTCAGTCATTGTAAAGTCCAAACGCAATCTTTAAGTCTTTATGCAAGCTTTCAAACTATCATTTATTCAAGGTAACAATTTCTCTTACTGTGCACAACAACCAGAACATTCTGATTTGGTCAGTTTGTTTGGCAACCGCTATGTGAATGTGGACCTTTGTCTTCATATGCTGTTAAAGTTGGAAAGAAGGAAACAAACATCCATACAAAGAGCGGATAATTTGATTAAGAGCCAAAGGTTTAACTGTTGCCGGTTATTGTGGATAGAAGAAGAAGAGGCCATCGAGGGTACAACCAATCTGATCACTAAACAGAGCTGTGACAAATAGCTCTGACAATCCTGTCAGTGGTGCAAACATTTGGCCAGAGTGTCTGAAACTGAATGGAGACCCGCCAGACCCGGCGTGACAAATCGTCTCAGACTGACAATCTGTCTGCCTGCCCACAAACTTTCAGCTGTCAAATAATGTGGAGTCAGTGCTCAGAGATTATGGAATAAATAATATATTTCTGCTCCTCTTCTTTGTCACTTCCCCTGTTTCTGCTGAGGAAGTTTGTGCACCGTTTTCCATACAAGTAAAATCTCTGTTATTGTATTTTTGTTTTATTACAGAATTGGTTAAAAAAAAAAACCCATATATGTACAAAAAAATCTCTTACACCTGAGCTTGTATAGATGCCGTTAAAGAACCAGTGGTGTTGCTGGGGCCTCATGAGCATGGGTAAAATGGAAAAGGTTATGCACCAGGCTCAAACCCAACAAATATACATGCTTAAGGCACTAAAAACACTTGGTTAGAGCGAGGGAAAGATCATGCTTTGGGCAAACAGGGATTATCCATCAGGCTGATAGAAAAATGTTTTTAACTAGGAAGCCGAGAACGACCATGCTTGCCATTTTTCTAATGCTGAGCAGCATGACATCAGTGCGACTGATAAACCCCACTGAATAGTCAGTGCAAGGATTTTTTGTTAGCCCGTAAGATGCTCACACCGGAGCAGGATCAGCCCTTAGCACAAGTTTCAAGCTCTAATTCAACAGTAAATAAGCAGCCGTGTGTGTCTTACTGTGAGTGGTGGAGCTGTTAAATGGATTTGTAGAGTTGGTTAGCTGCAGCAGTGGCTGTTAGCAGCTTGTGCAGCTTGTTAGCCGGTGAACCACAGCAGAGCCAGCAGAAGGTTTATGGGTTGATTACTGTTTGTCAGGCAGATGGGACGCTCTGGTTTAGCTGTGCTTTAAGTAAACAGTCTGAACCAGTGACTCAAATAGAGCTGAAGGTCCAGAGATTATAGTGAACCTGGGTACAAATCGCCTCAGATTCGTTATTTGTACTTCTTAAAGTTTGATATTTTGAGCTTTCGAAATGCAACTGATACAAATTCCTGATACGTGCAATAGCCTAATTTGGTTAGTTCAGAAAGAGAAAACATTTTGACTAATGACTAAAAGTTGAAATGACTTTTCAGTGACAAAAACTAGACTAAAACAATGAAGAATAAAAATGACTCAAATATGACTAAAACCAATACGAATTTTCATCTAAGGATCTCTCGTGCCTGCAGTGATTTACAGTTGTTGACAGTCCTGCTTTATTGACTATTTCATAATGTCATGGACTGCTGACTGCACATTCCTTTTAACCACCTGGTAGGGGCCGCAAGTCATCAAGAAAATCATGTAGCAGAAACACAAAGCAAAATGCATTTCTGGCAACTGGCTTGTCCAAAAACAACAAGCCTGTCTCTTAGCCCAAAAAACTGACATTGAAACACCCATTGAAAAGTTTGGTCTAATTTTGAACCATCTGCAGATTAATTCCATACCCCATATGTTATCATCCACTAAAGTAAGGCATATTACGGGATTAGAAATTCCTGTTTTTCTTATCCTTGCCACTATCCATCCGTCCACCCATCCGTTTTCAACCACTTAGCCACTTAACTACGATGGGGTCAGCAGGCTGAGCAAAGTGCTCCAGACATCCCTCTCCCCAGCAAAGCTTTCTAGCTCCTCCTGGGGGACCCCAAGGTCTTCCCAGGCCAGATGAAATATGCAGTCCCTCCAGCGTGGGTCTACCCCGGGGTCTCCTACCAGTGGGACGTGTCCAGTACTCCTCTAACAGGAGGCGCCCAGGAGGATCCTGATCAGATGCCCGAATCACCTCAACTGACCCCCGTCGACGCGATGGAGCACCGGTGCTTCTTCAAGCTCCCTCTGGATGTCCGAGCTCCTCACCCTATTTCTCAGGCTTAGCCCAGACACCCCAAAGGAAACTCATTTTGGCGTCTTGTATCCATGACATCATTCTTTCGGTAATTTCCCAAAGCTCATTACAATAGGTGAGGGTTGGGACGTAGATGGACCAGTAGATCTAAAGCTTCGCCTTCTGGCTCAGCTCTCTCTTCATTGGCATCACTGCAGATGCTGCGCCAAAACGCAGATCCATCTCACCCTCTATTCTACCCTCACTCATGAACAAGATTCTGAGATACTTGAACTCCTTCACTTGGGGCAGCAACTCTCCCCCAACTCAGAGGGGGCAATCCACCATTTCCCGGCACAGAACCATCGCCTCAGACTTGAAGGTGCCAACTCTCATCCCGACTGCTTCGCCGCAATCAGCTCTAGAAGCCACGTGCATACACCTGGTGAAGATCTGCACTCTGTTGGATGCACTTTCTAGTTTCAGATGCATTACTCAAGGAAACTTTGTCGGTGGATTAAAGTAAAAAAGTGTGACTCTCATTCATTAACACTCTGAGCAACTGTTCACTGGATTTTAACTATAAACCAATAACAGGCCTCCCACTCTGTACTGCAGCCTACAGCCAGTTCAATCTGAGAGAAATGCACCAAACTTTATGCAAATATTCACCTTTCGGTAGCAGAATTATGTAAAATATCACTTTAAATTCTTACAGTAGGACATGGTTTGTAATGGTGCAATTTAACTGTAAATGCCAAGTACATTAGCTGCATTTAGTTTTTTTTTTTTAAGATCATGTGAAACCCTGAATATATTTGACATATAAATCTTTTACATTTAATGATATCTGAATCAGATGTTATCAGAAATGCAGAGGTAATTCTACTATTATGCAGAGGATGTATAACAAACATCAAAGGGCCCATCCATATTAATTTCATTATTATAATTTCTGTCCCAGCATGGCACTACAGTGATTAGGAGTACTGTAAGAAGGCAGAATGAGACTCATAAGGCATATCATTTAGGGAACATAACGGCTGTTATGTTTTTTAAAAGTAAAGTAAATTCAAATTAGAGGTACCACAGTACCTCTAATTTGCACTGGACGAAAACCAACCACCTCACAATCGATTATAGGATGGCTTTTAAAGGTTTATTTTCTCAACAAAAACATCCAGTGGTATAAAGCCAAGCAGGTAATTTTATTTTATCTTGCCAGGTTTCAAAGATATCACTCTCTAAGATTTCTGCTGACACCTCTATGGGGGTGAATAGAATTTTATTAGAGGTGCTCACAGTATTGAAAAATATCATTGGAAAAACTCAGCAGCAACATCTCTCTACAAATAACACCTCGGTTTCTCTGGAAAATTCACTCTGGGCAGTTTTTATTGGAAGTACTTTTGGCTGAAAAATTTGTCCCAAAGCAAATTGTTGACAGCAAACTCTGTTAGGCAGTGTTACTTAACACAGCAGCTCTATCTAGGTCCCTCATAGTTGGAGATAATCTTGAGAGATATGTAATGAAGGAGATTCAGCTCTCTGCTCACAGGCTAAACAAAGCTGAAATACTCAGTCTTACAGGGCTAAAAGTATTCACCAGGAATTTTCTCAGGTTAAGGAGAAATCATGGACTCAGTACACGAAAAGAAAATCCAAGTCAAGATGGAGGCGTAACGTAAATACAAGGAATCAAAACCTAGGGAAACAAATGAGGCATACTGTACTGTACGTGCAAAATTAAACTCAATCAAACTAATTCTGGTGCCATACAGGAAAAGCTTATTGGATATGGGACTGGTTAAGGGAATTAGCAGTGATAGTGTCACGTGTACTCCTGATCAGTTAAAGTCATGCGCATTTGCCAATTGCTGTAAGTGGAGTCACAAAATGACATAGCAAAGGTTTCAGCGGGTTCAGTGCTGATAAAACACAACAAGAAAATTAAGTAAGATCATTACTCAAACAAGAGTAATGATCATGAGCAACGACACATGCTGCAATGCCCAACATGAATCACATTAGCAATGTAGAAAAATGTAGGAGCAGAGCTTGAGAGAGTGCAGGCTGTAGGAGTGGAGGAGCCAGTATGGCTGGTACACATTCACTAACATTTGCATTTGTACAGACACAAATGATTTGAATAAAGCTAAAGAGTATCCTGTCCACCGTGTGTTACAGTAGCAGCACAGATGTCAGGTGCTGTTTCTTTACTACCAAATTAGATGATGCCTCACCAGTCTAGACTCTCTCCTGAAGATTCCAGTGACAAATTATGGCAGTGAAGTTGTTAGACAGGTTAAAATCAGCCTAAACCCACTGGGTATTCTTTTAACTGCTCAGTATCCTGAAGAATTATGTCCATATTTGACTTCCAGAATCGTCCACAACACAAATCGCATGTAAGCAATGATACCATAGAATCACCATTAAATTCAATGGCAAAAACCAGATATATGTAACATGGTAAAATACAGCAGTAACAAATGTTTGAAATATTTATTTGTGATGTTTAAGCATTATAATTACACAAAACTTCTGTTAATAGTTAAAACCTGACATGCCAGTTATGTGGAACGTTTGAGACTCAGTTCCTGTACCCCTCCGTTTGTTTTTGTGGGTCCCCACCCCTATATATTATGTCTTCCGCGCTAACCTCTCCCCCTTTGTCACTGCACGATGTGTGAGAGGAGCTGGAGTAGAGAGCATGTCTGATCGACGTTTATGTTACATTTACTCTTCATCAGATTAAACGGAGATCGTCACCAAAGACATCTTGGTCTGGGCCTCATTAAAACACAACGCAGACAACACTAGCTACCACCGGTTACATATACACACAATCATACATGACTGATTTCCCTCGAAACTGATTCAGCTTTGAAGTTTAAAATACCGACGCCCCGAGAAGCCCCATTGTTACAAGCATGATGCCAGGGGCAGCCTTTTGCACTGTATCTTGACACAAGAGGTTCAGGGCAAGATTGTGGTTGACTATTGAGTGAGTAATGACTCATGTAACCAACGACTAATATGAAAAACTAACTCAAAGCTGACTTAAAATTTGACATGGAACATGAACCACCCGGGTCAAAGTCGCAGGCTTGGTGGTCCCATCCACCTTCAGTCCCATCCACCCTCCAACTTGCCCTAATTGGACTTTTACAGTCTTTATAGACCCTTCAAGGGTTGATGTCACAATGACATCATTTTAATAGCTGGAAGCAAAACATGACTATCCACCACAGGTACATCATCAAAAATGCTCTCATGTGCAGCGCACACTTCATATCAGGTTGGGGAAAAATTATTTCCTGTTGTAGGGATGAATAACGTGTATTAAGGGTTATCATGTCCACCTCATCAGAAACTGGTGAGGTATTAAGAGGAATATTGGATTTCTCTATAACGCTAACTTTTTAGGAAATTAGCTAATGTTAGCTTCGACAGCAAAACAAACTGGAGGAAACCATTGAAGTGTTGTCCTTCTTTGTTAGATTGGCATAGTAATCAACCACAAAGCTGGTAAATTCAGTCTGATGCTCTACACTAAAATGAAAGCCCTGTTGGTTGAAGAAACGGAGCATTATATTTCTACATGAATTAATGACCGGATAAGTTAATGACACATTCACGACCCTCAGCGCTCTGCTGCACGAAGAGTGCGGTGCTCTGGATAACCAAATGGTACATTCCGACAGTGTTATGAATTTTTGAACGGTCCAGTTTGTGCCACTCGGAATGAAAATTTCCGAATGCACCACTCGGATCATCTTCCTCCATTGTCTAAAACAAGCTAACTGAACTTGCTAGCCAGCACTAGCTAATGTCTGTGCAGAATTGTTTTACCTCCAGCTAAGCCCCGCCCACCAAAAAACTTCATACTATTTACTAACAGTAAAAGAGTCTATACTATGTCCATTACTCATCACAGTCAGGGGTTTATATTGGAGTTTGTTGAAAACCCTATGCGTCTCATATATGCGCTAAAGGCTGCAGTATACATCTGTATCTGATGCTGACATTTTGGACACCCTGGGAGTAAGACCAGGCTGCAAAGAGAAACTGCCAGGTTACTATCCGCCTCAGGAACCTGGTTATTTGGCATTTATCTATGACCATCAAAACTTCACATATTTAGTGTATTTGGTTAAATGCTTTAATAGAAAAAAAACTTATGTTTAAGAAAGTTACACAATAACTTGAAGGTTAAAAGATCACATTCAGAAAGCATAAAAGTGTGCAGCATAGAATGATGAACACTCTAATGAGTCTAAAGGTGTAAAATTTCTAAGAGAGGGCTGAGATGTTTTCCCTCCAAAACCTGTTCAGAGCACTGTCCATTAATCTTTAACTTGAACGGACACATTTTTCTGAAAGTTGAGTGTGAGACATGTTTTCAAACCATGCTGCTGTGACAGCTGAGTGGAAGCTTATACAACAGGTCCACCAGGCACATATATGACCATATCGCAGGTATACATCTAAAAATCAGCTGCAAGACATGATTTTGACACATTATTTATATATAAACAGAAGAGAAGTGGGCCAAGAACAGAACCCTGTGGGACTCCCCTTTGACTCACTTTGGTAACAATCCATAGGAAGCCATTCAACATGCCCCAAGCATGCTTTCAGCAAACAATGTTGAGGCTAGACAAATTCTAGCTTACAAGCATGGTAAACCCTCTTGGCAACCTTCCCTCCACTGCAAAACACATATTCAGCTCATAGAAGGAGGAACAAGAGGAGTTTGAGGTGATGGCTGTCCAGCTGATACCTTCTACTTTGCCTGGAGTAAGTATTCAAATACACAGCCAGAGACAGCACCGAGAAACACTTAGTTGCACCATTCAAAAATGACCAACATGTGCATGCAGCATCCAAGAGGAAGTGAGGCCATTCTTTGCTTTCCCTGATGAGCTCACTGTTGAGAGCAATAATCTGCTGAAAGGAAACAAAGCAGTTATACCTAAATCACTGCACTCAGAGTACTTGACAGTGTTACACAAAGGACACCACCGAGTGGAAACAACAGAGGAAGGGCAGTAGGATGTCTTCTGGCTATCAATAAGTGATGACATTGTGCATCCAGAGTCTGTAACAGCCAGAAGCTCAATCAACCATAGCAAAAGCTGAAAGTTTACCCAGCTCCTGACCTGTGCTATCCTGTGCTTCTTGATTTATACTCCAGTCAGTCCAGAGGAGTCCTCAAAAGTTGTGCTGTCATTACAGCACTTGATATACAAGACAAGGCGTGGGACCCTCTACAAAATGTCTAGACATCTGCACAGACAGGGTGCAGACTTTATTCAACAAACATCTTGACAGTCTTCCTCTGAGGATGTTACACCTCTAGCACAGAAGTTTCAAAATAAAAGCTTGAGTTAAATTGACATATAGTCACAGCACATCGTCCATCAACCGTCAACCATAAACAGCCAATATTTCATTAACAAATTAATATCTTGATCCAATATGAGCTCATCAGTAAAATCCAATATATTATATGGCTTTTTTTCTTTTTGAAAATGTATTATCTTAGTTGTACAGCTAATTCTCAATATATAACTTTATTTTTTCAAATACTGTTTTTTGTTTTTGTAACATTACATTAAAAAAAAATAGTTTTTTCCTGTACTTTATTACTTTCAAAATATCTTGTAAAATACAACTTCATTCACTAGAGAGAAATGTTAATATTGCACGTTTCTGCAAACCACGAACACATTACATTTGTACCATATTAGGTATTATGTGGATATGTTGAAACTTTACGTTTCTTTACGTTTCAATTACACTGTGATTAATGAGTAGTTAAGTTTAGGCACAAAAAAAACTTGGTTATGGTGAAGAACAAATTATGTTCTGGCTTAAAATCCCCGGTTTTAGTGGCATAATCCCAGCTGGAAATGCAGAGATATATATCCGTATAAAAAAACACTTCCTTTTGTGGCACTATCCCAGGTCGAGGTATTCTCATACAACAGTTTGCACATTATCCTACAAATCTGCAGACACAATTAGCGCCCCATGAATGATGTCGTCGTCGTCGTCGTCGTCGTCATTGCCTGCTTCCTTACAGGGACTGCTGCCTTCTTACTCCTGTCAGCACAATGGTCACACAAACTACTGGCTTATGATTACATGGGATATTTACAAATTTTGATGCATTACTTTTCATTGAAATATGAATAAAACCTGAGAACAGCCTGCCCTAATGGGTCCCTAAAAAGCTGCTAGGAAACACAACAATGACTCCCTAACATTTCATACTCATACAAACTCATACAAACTTTCATATTCTGGGAGCACACAGTTGATTTAACCAGTTTATTATCCTGGTGTTGGGCACAGTCACATCTGCACCATAAGTAAAACTTTATCCAGCAAAAACTGATTTTTGTTCATTTGGGTGCAGTGAAAACATTCATGACATCATATCACTTTGAAGTTGATATAGCGACCTTGCTAGCAAACAGTTATATAAGGTTGTTGAAACATTTCAACAATGCTGTGGTTAACGGGTTAGGAAAAGATCATGTTTTGGCTTAAAATGCATGCTTTATGGAGCTCTATCCAGCTGGAAACACAGCTATGTCTCTTTGAAAAACACTCACTTTTTGTTCCACTATTCCCTCTGGAAAAACAGCAATAGGTTGCTACAACATAACCGATTTGTTGTCTGAACGGTGGTCTGTAGCTTGGCAGGCATCCCACCTAGGTGTCAAATCATCCACCATCCCACTGCCCAGTGACAAAGTCAGCTCATGAACTCTGTCACCTCAGAAACGTTGATATGATATGAAATGTAGAAGTGTAACAAATTTGTGGTTTGCACAAATGTACAATGCCAACATTTTCCTCTAGCAACTGGGCTGCTTTATTCTCATCACATCATCGTTTTTGCTGTAATATATATTTTTAAACATTATTCAATCTTACATTGTTTATTATCTTTTTTGATTTTTTTGAATTTTATTCCCATTATTTTACCTTTATTCTCTGAAAAGCACAACTTTCTTTCACATATAACATACATTTTTCCAAATTGCAATGCTATTCTCATAATAACATAACATTTACTCAAAACGCCACCTTTGTTCTCATAACACTTCTACCTCAAAGGATGATGAATTCATTTTTTAAAACTCAATTTCCCTCCCCACAAACTGGCTCTAATGTTGGTAACCCACACCTGTTGAAGTTATGTCCTGATAGCAGAGTTCTTCTTGCATAATCCGACGTGTTGCAGCATATCCTCTGAGAACAAATGTAAATTTAGTTTCACGGATGGATTCGTTAACTTCAAACAACAGATGGACTTTGAAATGAGTCAGGGTTATTCATAAATGTTAAGTGATTGAAGGGATTTGAAGACACTGTTTTGAAAGATTAGTATGAATAATGACACTGTTAGACACTGCCTCATATTGAGAAATGGATATTAGATGTTTTTACTCATTGATGGCTTGAGATGAAAAAGAATACTTGGAGAAGATTGTTCTAATATAATGGGGTTTTTTTATGATCATTGATGTATCTTGCAATTTTTGTATCAGCTGACAGTGATTATATTTTGTAAATACAAAAGGATGATAATGTTGTTTTGAATGGATGGTATCTATGGTGATTCATCTGTCACATGACTGATTAATGGACAGTATTTAAGCCTCAGACATCACTCCAATGAAAGCGAGATAGCTGAAAATGTTTGGTGAATAAAGCACGTTGCACTCACCTATGCCTATTAGCATTAAATTATTTGGGCAAAAATTAGAGACATTAATGTGACTCCACATGGGATACAGCATTTATGTATAATGTGAGGAACGGCAAGTAAGTTTGTTTAATGTCGTGGCAATACTGAACAAAGAAAATTGTAATCTTTTTCCCACTGTTCCTCTTTTTTAAGATTCCCACGTCTATGAATATATGCACTTGTCCGACTCTCCCTCTAGTCCTGGAAGTCGAGCAATTATTGAGTTACTTAAAACTGAAATTGAACAAACTGTCCTAAATTACAGAGAGATGGGCAACTTAACTGAAGGTCACATTTGCATACAATTTCCCTCTATTGACTTGTAACCTGAACATCGGTGGCTCAGAGAGGTGAGTGTTTCCACTGACAGCTGCAACATGCTTGAGTGCCGGCGAGGAAGCCCTCGGCTGTGTAAAGACTCCCGGCAAAGTGTTTGTCACACATGCTGAGGCTCATTTTTTTAATCCCCAGACAACAAGCCTTCCTTCTTTCTTCAGAGCGCCACAGGCACGCACACCACCAACGACAAAAAGTGCCTTCGGTGCGGAAATGTCATGCAAATTGACTCGTTACTGAATCTGGAATATGCAGCCGTACTTGCTCAGGTAAAGAGGAGCAGAAAGGCAAACACACTCACAGCATGTCTCCGCAGATGAGAACTGGGGCATTGATGGCCGGTGCCCTCTATCTCTTCTTGACACAATTAGATCCTGAAGTAAAACTCCTCCAGCGAATTGACTTTTGAAAAGCAGCCCATAATGATTTAAATGTTCTAAAATTCCCAATAATGGCCTCGGTGTTGATTTTTTCCCTCTTATTAAGATGTATTTTGGGCTTCCTGCCCCCCACAAGCAACATGTGACCAGCTCCCATTAATTTAATCATGCACTTCACCCATGGTACTTATCGGTGGGTCATGCCCCATTATAAATACAGTTTTCTCTATTCATGCACACAGAGAATCCCAGAAGGGTTGAAGAGTAAGTGATTAATTTGATTGGCTTTCCCCTCCGGCGGTACAGCAGCAGATTTGGCGAGAGTTTTTTTCATTGTGCCGAGCAGATGGGAGCTGCACTGCGCTCCTCATGAAATTTTATGCAAGTACAATCTCACCTCTGTGCAGCACTTTGACAAACACCTTGTATGACATGCATGTTTTTCTGGGGTGACATGTAACACTGTGATATGTAAGATAACACCTTAAATTGCTTTGCATAAGATTAAAGACTTGATTGTGATCCTGTGTGCATACACTGTTAATAAACATGTTAAATGTGGTAACACTAAAAGTTATGCTAGTCAGCAAACATATGAAGTATAACTTTAAATCCAAATCAGGACATTGCAAACGATTACAATCAAAGAAATTAAGGAGGTCAGACTGGGTCAGACCTCTCTGGGGTCTAAGTTCATTCACTATGTAGGATAACATGATGCACATTTGTCTGTTCAGGCACAGGCCCATTTAATGTAAAACATGGTGTATTTCCATATATGGTGAAATAACAATGTTTTACATACTCTGCTATGCTAACAATTATGCTGATCTCTGAATTTTGCCACCTTCATCAAATGTGACAAAGGAAAGAGTTACACAAACCTTGCAGAAATACAGCGATGCCTCAAACAAACAGCTAATTTTAATGGCACAATTCCAGGTAGAACCAAACCACACATTGTCACTCCAACCTCATCACATATCGATGTTTGCTCATGGACTTTTCACGTCCACATACAACGTGCAAGGTACCCTGGTTGTGTTGGTTGTCGATGTTCTAGGACATCGTGTCAAGTTCTGCGTGTTACATGCATTGTCTTCTTTCAAAATTGATTCTGTTTTCACAGGAAATTTAACGTTTACATACAGTCTCCTTCAAAATAAAAGCACTATGTCTGTACAACACCACAAAAGTACATTTTTTTTTCATCAACAACAAACACACGTGGTTAGGTTTAGGATAAAAGAACAGGGTTTAGCTTTAGAGTCTCATGGGCCGCGAACACTGCTCTCTCGGGTGAAAGCCGATGTTTGTTGTACCCATCCACCACTCCTCCTGCCCACCCCAGTTGGACTTGGGATCTGCCCATTGGTTCGACATCCCATTGTTCCGACCATATTAAACCCATTGTTCCGAAGTCCCGTTGTTCCGAAATCATCATGATGCCCTGTGGTTAAGGTCTGGTTAGGTTTAGGCACAAAAACCACTTGGTTAGGGTCAGGAAAAGATCATGGTGTGGGTTAAAATGAAAAAGAAAGTGACAAACACATAAGCCATGAGCCTGCTCCGCCTCAAGCCTTTCCCAGCTGACCCAGAGCCGGTCGCAGCGCACCATCAAGGCAGAAATATGCCCGCCGGGAGCCGTTCAGTACCGCGGACCATCGAACTAATGGGATGTCGGACCAATGGGCTGTCGGACCAATGACATAGACCTGTTGGACTTTCGTTGTATTAACTTTTGTCCTTATCCCACATGCTGGCCCCATTGTCCTATCATGCCGACATTAAAGTATGCCTTTTTTCATTGGATTCTGACGCAGCAAGTCACTGCCCAAGCGCTGGATTTCGACAACTTCGGAGTGAGACCGGGCTCTAAAGACAGGTTGCTAAATAACATTTTGTGGCTAAAAAGCTGCTAGCGACACAGCGATGACTTGCTAAAAAACAACTAGTTTTGCTGTTTGTTGGCCTTGAATAGTGGTCTGCAACTTGGCAGGCATCTCGTCTAGGTGTCATGGCATCCACAATCCCCTCCATCGCTGAATGACAAATTCAGCTCATATAATACGTCACTTTAAAAAAAAATATTACGTACAAGCAAATGTAATGTATTTATGGTTTGCAGAAGCATACAATCCCAACGTTTTCTTCTAGGTTACAACGAGAAGGCAAACCAATATCAACCATATACAACAGTTAATCTTATAATGATCATTCCTTCTATTTCTAATAAACCAGTAAGTTATTTAAATTCTGTTGAGGTTTAAATCAGCAAAGTTATCCAGATAACTCCGTAAACCTGATTCTCAGAGCAGTCTCAGTTTTAAATATACGGTGTCGGGGTGTGCTCAGCAGAAAATACACTCTGTCTCTGCTGTATAAATAATTGCTGTCCAACAGAACACTCCTGGAAAGTAATTCTCAGATGCAGGAGGTGGACAAATCTGACTTTGGTCTTGTGAAAACAGAAGCACGGATGTGTTGCGAGACACACACACACACACACACATATATAAATATATATATGTAAATACACATATGTCCCACATGAATACTTCAGTCAAATATATCCTTTAAATATCTTTCTACAGTTTTGTAGTGTGTAATGAGCATTTATCAAGGGATTGCCAACATGCATGGATCCTTTGCAGGGTGGGCATTAAAACTGTTTAAAATGAATCACAGTCTAAATATATTTATATGAATGAATTTTTATCATTGTCATGCATATTAATATGCACAGGCATGGACCTACAAGACACCATGAAGCTATAGAGGCCAGGATATGCGTACATATTTTCAGACGGCAGAGAAAGTATCCCTCACGGCCCAATCATCAGACCATCATTGACTAAAGTTATGAATTACTGACAGAAACATTAACTACTCTACAGGAAAAATCTTAAGTAATGATTAAATAACGTATCTTGTCTTTTTTCCCAGGCTGCAGAGACTAAATTAGCAAACCTAAGTGTATGAAAATTTAACAGCCATTCCATTTTTGCTCCTCTTTACCCGATATTATTTCAAGGACTTGTCGGACCTTTTCATTAAGTCATCATGTTGGCATCGTACGTTTCTGCAAACCACAAATTTGTTACAATATTACATTTGTACATATGAGCGTTTTTAAAGTGACGTAATGCAGTATATGAGCTGACTTTGTCACTGAGAGGTGGAGGGGGTAGCTGTATGGATGGATGACTGGACAAGTTCACCAGGCAGGCCCGTGGGCCCAAAGTGTCAGGGCCTTCATCTGTAAAATATCACTGAAATCACTGAAACATCTGGTGTATGAAATGCTCATATCATCACGCTACATCTTTTTAAACACACCCGGACGCTATCTCACCGTCCCACAATAGACTAGCCTACAACTAACAAGTAGAATAGCAATGCGCTGTTGATTCACCTCATAAACAAGCAGCTGTGCCTCACATGCACACCCATGCAGCCAGACAGACAGGTGTGCTCCAGACTGGGTTGCCAGGTAACAATAAAATTAAGCTCTAACTGTAGCATCACATGGCTAGCGGTTATTAATAGGTTTAACAAGAGTTGAGCCTTTTGAAAGCTTGGTGTTGGATGTTAGCCGCTGCTGCTAATTAGCTTGTGCTAACACCTGTGTCAGGTGGGTCAGAGATCAGACCCTCGTTGCAGTCCTGTTGTCTTCCTCTGGAGCTGTAAAAGATGTCCACATTGTGACATGTTTCGCCCTCTAGACAGCGCGCTGCAGTTGTTGTTCTTCTCCGTGTTTATTGGGGGCTCACAAACAAAAAAGTTAAAAGGTACATGTACCGCCACCCACTGTGTCAGGTGTGTAGATGCTGCCCTTGATAAGTCAGTGAAAGCAGCCTGGCTTCATATTATCGGTGCTATTTATCTTACTATATAATGACAAAAACTCTGTGTGTGTGTGTGTGTCTGTTCCACGTTTTTCTCCTCACTGACTTGGTCAATCCATGTGAAATTTGGCACAGTGGTAGAGGGTCATGGGAGGATGCCAATGAAGCAATATTACATCAGTTGGCCAAAGGGGGGCGCTATAGCAACCGACTGAAATGTCAAACTTTGAATGGGCATATCTCATGCCCCGTATGTCGTAGAGACATGAAACTTTGCACAGAGATGCCTCTCCTCATGAGGAACACATTTGCCTCAAGAACCCATAACTTCCGCTTATATAGATTTTCCGCCATTTTGAATTTTTTGAAAAACACTTCAAATGGATCTCTTCCTAGGAAGTTTGAGCGATCTGCATGAAACTGGGTGAACATAATCTAGGGACCAATATCTAAAGTTCCCTCTTGGCAAAAGTTGGAAAACTTCCTAAAACTGAGCTTCTATAAGGCAATGAATATTGCGGAGGGCGTGGCTCATCACATAAAGGTGTATAACATCTCAAGGGTTTCACCCATCACCACGCAACTTTGTAGGCATGTGACCACACATAATCTGAGGACCCTCCATTATTGACCCATCAAACAAAATGGGGGCGCTAGAGAGCTCATTTCTTATCTAGGCCTAACTGCCATATGGATTTTTACTAAACTTGGTAGATATGTAGAACAGCACGCCTCAAGGTGACTGGAGAAATTTAACTCTAATTGGCAACTGGGTGGCGCTATAACAACAGAAAAATGCTTAAAAATGGCAAAAATGTGACTGATCGCTGTGGCTCCCCCTGTGGACCAATGTTGTTGTTGTTCTAATTTTTGGTATGACTAAGTCATGGTATGGTATGCTGTACATAATCACGGAAACTGTCAGTGTGTCATTCTGTCAGTCAGTCATTCTGTCTGTCTCACGTTTTTCAACAACTCTGTCTGAATACATTGCTCTTCTTAATGGGTTCAGTTGACTATTTAATCTGCAATTTCCTATGACCTGTATCCCAAACACACACCATGTGAAACTGTATGTGGGCAACTGTGCACTCAATGGGTATGGACTAGTCAGTTATAATTTTAATTTTTAGAACAATGCATTATAATCGAAATGTCCCATTATCGGATGATAATTTATCAGCCTGATACATATCATGCATCCCTAGTTTCAATGTATCCGCTATATAATAATGTACAAATGTAATGTAACCATGGTTTGCAGAAATGTGCAGTACCAACATTTATTCTGGTGATTGCATTGAGGTGAAAATTTGTACAGTACAGAAATGAGACCTACTTTGTACTTTACTCAAATCACATAGCTGTCATTATGCAAACATATTGACCTATAGCGATTCACAGCTTGGTATAAATCATATATTAACACTGAGCAGCAGGTTAATAACTGTTTTAAAAAATGTTTTTAACTACTAGTCATGAGGTTTTCATGAGCTGTTTATACATTTGGTATTAGTCCTTTTGAGGATGTGTGAAAGTTATCAAATACATAAATGATTATTTAACAATGTCCTTTTACCTATTTACAGCACTGTAGTATGTTACAAGTCTTTAATGACGGTTTATAAATGATACGTAGGGGGTTAAAATGAAGCGTTTGTGTGTAATTAGGATTGAAGATTTGTTTCCTTTTTCATTTGTCCTCTTGTCCGCCAGTGGCCAGTTTGCTTAACCCACAAAAATCACTGAATTAAAAATGCAAAGAGCTGCCTGGTGAAACATGACACCCTCAATGTTAACCCGAAGAGAGAGAGACACCTGCATCTCTGCATATCCCATTAATCTTGTTATAGTCCCGTCCTCTTTCTTACTGTTAAATATGCATTAAAAAGAATGGAGTCATTGAGTATATTTGGCATATAAAAGATATGGGCTCATCATTAAAAATCCATGTAAGCCCTTTAAAGCTGAAGAGAGGTGATTTCATGCTTGGCTGCATCATTTCGTAGCTGCTACACTCCACCACCGCCGCCACAATACAAAACACACACACACACACACACAAGAACACACACGGCATCAGACAGTGACGTCCTTGGTTCTGCCTCCCCCGTGCGAGGCTCGGCGGGATGGATGCAGTGTCTGAACTAATGGAGCAGGGAGAACACAGGCTGGCTGTGAATAGAAGGAGGTGGAGGAGAGATCAGGGTGCTCTTGAAGCACCTCTTTGCGTTCGCACAACAGCAGGTTACTGTCATCATGGTTTTTCGGAGAGTGGAGTAATATTTAGTGGCGAGAGCTGCCGGATCTTTCCCTGGGGGTTCGGACCAGAGGAGCTCCCTCCGGACTGTTTGGGCTGCAATTTAAAGGTCCCTTCGATTTGTTTACATGCGACTCATACATCAGCTCATTGCTGAAAATACACTGTGAAATCCGACTTGTGTGCTAATGATACAAATGTGCCAAAAAGTCCCCTAAAGAACATCTGCGGTTCCATAACCATAAAAACATTTTGCCTCTGATTAATGTGGTATTCTTAGGCTCATGGCTCTCCTTAGCAGACCACCAGACGAGATGTTCAATCAACTATGCATGACTTGACCTTAATGGATTTTTCACTGGGAGGCTTGGGTTGGTTATTAGGGAACCAGCTCATGTGGAACAACCTTGTCCCCTTGGGAGGGGAATTACACCAGTTCAGAGGAAACCCACATTATGGCAGGAGGAGAATAGAGGAAAGCACCATTTCCTCTCGACTCGCATACATCTCTCAGTTTAAAATGTGCCAACTGTGTAATCTCAAAAGAAAATTTTCCATCTGCTGCTTGATTACCAATTCCCCATCCTTTCTCTTTACTTTACAGCTACTGCTGTTGGCCTTTTGACTGTTCATTTGTCTTCACACTCTTTAATGTCATCTATTGCAACTCACTCGCCGCGTCTTCCACCAGATATTTCTGACAATAAAATCAGCTCCTCGTTAGATGTAATTATACAAATGTGCTCATGACTGGCTTTTAATTTACCCACACGTGTGCGCACGGATAGTGTTCATCACACCTTGTGCGTTTTTAAAGTTGCTGTGGAAATTAAACGGTGGCGCCGCGCATCTGGTTAAAGCGATGACCGTTATTGCGGCCCCGACCAGGAGCCTTGATCATCAGGCTCTGTTTACCCCATTCCAATTCGCACACATCGGTAAATAAACAAACAAAATGGCCCGGTGTTGAATTAATTTTCTCCTCCAGCTGTGTACTCTAATTGGGATAATAAGCTGAAAGGTTATCAACACTCCACGAGGCATTATTCAAGCACCTAGCTCAATCTCTGGTCTCCCTTCACTCTCTTCTTCAGCGTTACAGTGACTCTGCGCTGCAAAGTGGCAAAAGGACAAAACATGTCCACCTTTAACTTTATCTAACACAATACAATCAATGTCATCTTGATTTGAGGATGAAAAGCCAACTGCACTGATTTGAAAAGTGTGAGTTAATTAAAACTGCATTATGGTGTTTCTTTTTATTTAACACAAACCACTGATAAGAAACACAAGAATTATTTTAGAAGCCCTTTATTTTTGAAAATGTATGTGAGCTGTTCTGCAGCAGGAAATAGCAGGGAAATGTTAATGTTAATACTGACTAGACCATTGGTATAGATTTTGGGGGGGATGCAGGGGACACACTCCCCCTTAATATTTAAACGTGCATTTATCACCCCCCAGTAGAAACATGAAAGCAGCAGAGGACGTTCATTTTGACCAATTTTGAAGACACTTACACCATAAAATGATGCAGAACAGGCACTAATTGGTGAATAAAACTTCACCAGTTTGGAGTGTCGTGCTTGGTGCTCAATTTTTTCCTCTAAGGACCCCAACACCCCCCTTACATGTGTCCTCCCAATGCTGAAAAGGAACCTATGCTCCTTGACATGAATGAAGTTGACTTGAAAAAGAAGCGGATTATTAGGTGTTGTGTTTATGTAGCTGAAATCAATTCGGCTTTTTACATCTTGTTTCTGTGGAGCAGTTCTTTACGGAAGCGCCACGGGGAAAAGATTAAATTATTTTGCAAGCAATGTTGACCAAGTTTATCTTCTACGTATGACATATTATCTCCTACATAAGGCATGTTAGGAGATAATTTCATGTGCACTAGAACCGCCTGGAGTTCCCATGTGTGCACATACCCAGTCTACTTGGTGAACAAGCAAGAGAAAGAGATTGACGTTAACTGATACAACACCTGCACAAAACTAATCAGGCTATTACAAGCATTTGACCAGCCAACAGGTTGAGATTACACAATCATCATTTCAGCTCTCCCACAGCAGCAGTATCATTCAGGATGAAATACCACATCATATCTGAGGAAAATATTAATGACATTCTCCTACATTTATCTCCTACGTGGGAAATAACATCCTGTATGTAGGAAGTAATGGGTGATTTATTCTTATGTTGTCAGTACCCACTGGTTTCTGGGATTCACCACTGTATTCTTATGTTTGCTCTTTTCTTAGGTAAGAGACAATTTTACAAGTGGTCCAGAGCACTCTCACCAAGATAACATTTTGTTTTAATAGTCCTCAGATTGTTGTCCTAAAATGCAAGGTAATGGAAATTTTAAATTTGAGCAACTTCTTCTTTTAAATGCATGAATATCATATCATAAAATTCAGATCGATGTGTTTTAGAGTGATTATGATTGGATTAATTTAGATGTTTGAGGAAAATAAATACAATTATACTTGATCCAGTGATCATTAATTCTGTATTTTCAGTTACTGTGCGTCCCTCTGTTGACCAATTCTGGAATGTAACTAAGTACATTTACTCAAGTACTGTACTCAGATATAATTTGATACTTATACTTTACTTCAGTATTTTTATCTCATGCCATTTTCTACTTCTACACTACAGAAGGAAATATTGTACTTTTTACTCCACTAAAATTATTTAATAAATTGTTTACATTACATTTACTTTACATTTATTACAATTATTTTGATTGATTGAATTGTTTTTTGTTGTTGTTGTTGAGTTTTTTTTACATTGAGTACTTCTAATTCTTAAATTTTTACAGTGTGGTATTAGTATTTTTACTTAAGCAAAGACTTAGAAACTTCCCCCACCACTGCTGCTGATACTGTAACACCAGTAAAACACCTTAAAATGACACATTTTCATTGTTTAAGTTTATCTAACAGTAAGTCAATTTCACAACTTCTTTTTTGAACCCTTTTTCAGTGGCTCCTCTCCAATTCTTGGCCATATTGCGTGGCCATATATGAGTATTTGCACATGGCGCCACACCTGTCCTTTTATAGTGTTTAGGGGGTGATATCTATGTTAATAGGTCACTTATTAACTAGTGGGATTCATTCAGCACACCTGGGTAAGAGCAGATTTGGATGGATGAGAATGTTTAATATTTATATTTATCTAAATTAAGAGAAAATTAAAATTAAAGAGAATGTTGCTGCATGAAGCATGTTAGCTCTTGTATTATTACTATAAGGGATATTAGGATATAATATCTCCTACGTTAGAACAATTGTGAAGTGGCACCGGCAGGATTCTGTCCCATACGCACAAGCACAGCCTGTGATTCCAAGCAAGCAACAGAATGAAAGATTGATTCATGTTTTTTGTACTAATGTTACTGATGCAAATATCACCATGAAACTGATATGGCCACCACAAGCATTTCAAACATTACACAGTCATCACGGCAGCTCTCATACTGCGACAATAACAATCTGGGTGAGATAATTAATTAGAGAGATTTTAATTATTTTCTCTACGTTTCTCTCCTACACAGGAGATAACATCCTGTGGGTAGGAGATAAACTAATTGTTCACCTTGCCTTTCAGGGCTTCCGTAGTTAATTCTACTAAAAATCCAAAATAAAACACATTGTTACTTCACACGCACAAAAAAAAACTTCACATCCTTTCATCCCATCTCAGGATCTTTATTTGGAGATGAAGTTTATCCTAGCAAACTCTTTCTTTCAGCCACATCTTACATTTTCATCAGCATCTACAGTTTGCTCAAATAGTATGTGTAGATGAAGATCATGAGATGTGAATGAGAGCCAAAAAAAAAAGCTAGAAAGTTCCCTTTAGAATTTTTTTTAACTTTAAAAGGTTTAAAATAGTCTTTCATGCCCTAATAAATAAAAAATGTTTCTAATCATATTGGGTGATGAACTCAACACACGTTTGATACAATTAAATGATGATTATATTACAAGATTTTAATTAAAGTGGTATTACAGTGATTTCGGATTGCACTTCAGTTAAGTTGGGGAGGTTGTGAAAAATAAATTAATGATCAGTATCTTGACTTTTAGTCTCACTTCCCATAATGCAACATTGATGATATTGGTACAACAAACTCCCTGCCCAGTAAAAGCCCACAGTTCTCAAACCCCACACAGCTGGTTTGTAACACAGGCTCCTTCTCTCTTCTCTTTTGAATTAGAAGTCTCAAACCGAAACTGTTTGGAGTTATCATCATGACTGGTAAACTGAGCTTCATGTATAAAATTAGTGGAAGACTTCTTTAAATCAACATTGTTTGGGATCAAATCATCCCGGTATTGCTTTGCAGGAGAATCCTGATGTTCAGGGCTCGAGCTAAAGTCGAGAACTGTTGCTGAATCGGACTTTTAAAAGCTCACTGACAAACTGTGATATTGTGCATCACAAATAAACCTGACATGATTTCAATTTTTGTTGAAAATGTCTGAAAAAAAAATAGTTTTTGAATACATGTTAGTGAAAATTAATTGGATGGGTGCTTGATTTCCACACAGAGGTTTTGAACCTCAAGGTTATTATCATTATTTGTATGTTTTGTCTTTTGTTCAGCAGCACAACAGTGCTGCACGTCATGTGACCTGTTCATGAACAAATTACAAGCACGTCTTTTCATTATACATCCACAATGACACTGGAATATAATAAAAATTAATGTGCAGTTCCAGCATCCATTGATTTATTAATTAACCCTGATCTGAGGACTTAGTTGCTGTTTTCTCTGTCACCATTATCAACAGATGAGGCTGTAATAACTAGAAAACAAAATCGTAGGATGGATGAAAAGTGCTTCAGTCGTCACCACTACTGTGGAAACACACATGAAGCTTGGTCTGACAGTGATGGTGGAGGATCCTCTGCTCTGCACAGCATGACATTTCAGCCTGCTTGTCGGCTCGGCATTGTCAGATTTCACCGCTTACATTAATCTAACCTGAACTTTGTCAGCCTGGGCTGCACTTATTTGCCTTATTTGAACAAACCCTGGGTTAGTTTTGACATTTCTGTCGAAGCAGCTCCATCATTTCAGACAGCATTGTGCTCACCACGTCTCGTGAATAGCTATCGACAGCGCATCTGTTTGATGAGGACGTACTAATATGATAACAGACCACCCAAAATGAGCTACATCACTTATGAAAAGACTCAATGCTGAGTTGCATTACATGAAACAGATCAGAGACATGGCGTCCCCCTGCCGCTGTAATTATGCACTGCAATGGTGCCAATGCATGTAAATCAGCCACATTATTACAACTGACAGTAGACTCATCTCTTCATCACTTATTCAGCGCAAGGCAATTTTCCAAGGCTTCCCCAGATGGTTGTCAATTTAATGCAAAATGGAAAAGAGATTCAGTCCAGCCAAGCTCAAATTGATATCTCCAAGTCATAGGTTGGATAGTTATTTGAAAGCCTTGAAATAAAGTATGGGGCCCTGCTCTCGTATCTATCTGACGAAAGTGACAAAGAAAAATACATGTTTTCCAGAGATATTTTTCAAGAAGGATGACAAAACATCCTAGCTGGCTTTTATGGAACCATTTATTCCACTTTAACATCACCCACACTTTTAAGGGTCACTTAGGTTGCCTTAAAAGTGGCCATTAGCGCAGCTTTCAGAGACAGGGACCTCTTGTGCGAGAAGCACCACTTGATACAAAGAGCTTTGGTCCTCTGATCTTCCTGTCTAAATGCAGTGCTGCTACACTAAAACAAACACATCACGCAGGGTTAAATTAGAATGTGTCCAGATAACATATCTCTCTTGTTTGGAATTCATAAACACTGCACGCATCAAGTGTATTCACTCTGCTTACATTCAACAGCCTATTATTATTAAATAGGACTTGCTCAGAGAGTGCGATGCTTGATGAGTTGTACAAAAACCTGACAGAGTCCTGCTGTGCCATTAATTGTAATTGTAGATACCTACAACAGTGATTTGTTTTTCTCTCTCTTGTTTTCACTTTTTGGTCGTTTTTGAGTCCATTTGTGTCAGACTCCTTTGCCTAAAAGCCCGTGATGAATAGGTTGGATTTGACCTGACTGAACTGCTGCTCCGCAGAGTGTCAGCTGACGGACGTCCAGTGCACTATAATGCACTGCAGTGATATGATTGCTTTACTCGGTAATGTTTGTTCATAAAAATAAGTCCAATTACTTTTGTTATCAGCCCTGTAAATTTCACATTGTGGTAGATTTATTCAAATATTCAACTTCCCACCAAGCTTAATCTCATCCATTCATACCACATGGTTCACATCAAACAGCGAGGCCATGGATGGGAAATGGCAGCAAGATTGGCTGTCAGGGATTCCCAGGTGCCAATATTTACACAAATATAAAGCTGTTAAATGAAATTGGACTTTGTTTGTTCCCCTTGTCATTCACAGGAGAGGAAGCGGGATGATTCTCATTCTACACCATAAAAGAAGTGGGATTATGACTTTGTAAGGCAGTAGCATGATGCCCTGCTGCCACAGACATACCAAATCAAATATATACGGTACACAAAATCAAAATATACCACAGTGAGCAATTGACCATAGGATTTTATTTTGGTGTCATTGGGCAAAAATCCCATAATAAACTTTAATCAATTGTAATTCAAATAAACTGAAAAAACACTTCTGCACCTCGCCCTGGTTCTGTTATCGCAGCCTGTTCTCATTCACAAAATAGCAAATATCTCCGCTTGGCCAGTGATTTTGGCATCAGGAACAGACGCAAAAAGGCACCTTTCACAGTGGTATGCCGGACGGTGTCAATTTGAAACAACACCAGCAACAACGTAATATCAGGAGCTGGAGAGTCTCCATAATGCAGGCAGGATGGGAGGTGGATGGATCCAACAAACCCCTTACTTCCACTCTGTGTCCACTGTTTGCTTCCTGTATGAATGTTGCGCCAGAAACGGAAGTATTTCTCTAAACCTAACCACATGCTTTTCTTGCCTTAACCTGACATGTCTGTGTTGTCCAAGGAAGTAAACATGAATACAATGTGTTCCATCAGTTTTGCAGGTTTATTTTGAAAAAGACCATATGCATTTCCTGTGAAAACCTAACTGCATTTTGAAAAGACAAAATGCATAAAACAGGTATAAACTGACATGGTATCCAGGAACGTCAACAAAAAATGTAGGATGATACCTACAAAAAGTCTAACTAACCAAACAGCGATATTTGATGAGTTAAGATGAGGACGTGTTGGTTTTCAGGCTTTAAAAAAGATCTCACCTCTGACAGGAGACTTTCAGAGTGAGGGCGTTGCTACTGACTGTTTTACAATTGCAGATACACGCACACGTTCCTTTGCTGAAAGCCTGATTCAATGGCGGAGAATCCTGCAGAGAAAGTTGCTCTTCTAGCCTTGGCAACATTGGCTTCTACAAGTGCTGCTGGAGCCACAGCACCTCGGCTTGTCGAAAAGTCAGGTAGTAGAAGTCGTGCGTGGAGATATTTTGCATTTGAGGCAGATGAAAGCAGAGTAATTATAAACTCACAAAAAACCAGTGTGTAAACGATGCCTCCGAAGTTTCCAGACCAAAGGAGGAAACACTTCAAACCTGGCTAAACTCTTAAAAGACAGACACTCTGACTTGTTTAAAGAATTCAAGGTGAGTAAGTTTCAGTTTACCATCACTTGTGTTATGTTATACTTACATATACATAAACGTTATATTATTTGGGTTTGAGAGCCAGCTTACTACGTTCATAGGGGCAGCTACTGGTACTCGCTACCTTACGTTACAACTTACCCTGTAACAGATGGCTAACTTTATGTGACGTTAACGATACCGTCTTTAACGTTACTTAACGTTGTGTTTCAAGCAGTTATTATCGGACTAATTGTCTGTCACTATATCCGTAAATTCAAAGTTTGAAACAGTTCTAATAAAGTAGTGAATTTAGAAATACATGAGTTCTATTTTTTGATTTTTATCTTGGTATCGAATGAGTATCGAGAATTGTGGAAATTCACTGGTATTGGTATCGACTACTGAAATTCTGGTATCGTGACAAGCCTACTGACGATGTGTTAAGCGTTCAACATAAAAGTAGCGGAAAATATCTGCAAATTGGGAAGACAATGAGGTCTGGGAGCTCCTTACCCTCCAAGCAGAAGCACAACCTCTTTTGTTTCCATGATACGGGCATGGGATGCTGCCATTGTTTGGTTCTATATACGAATGAAAAGGAGTTGTACAGAACAGACTTCCTGTAGTGCGGTCTCTATGTAGGGAGGGCTACGGTAACACTGGACTCAAATTTACAGTGCTTTTAACAGCCGGCTAATATTATATTTTATGTACTGAACATTTTATTTATCTGATATTGCTTCTCCATACTGTTATTCAGCTGATGCTACTTTCACACAGGAACAGGCGTTGTATAGACTGTACACTTTCCCTGAACCTGACGGTCATCATAAAGGTCTCGTGGCCTTCAGCGGAAACATCTGAGTCTCACAGTAAAGCTGTTTTTATACTCACCTCTCCAGTAGCGCTGATGTACCAAGCTGTGCTCAGACATAGAACTCTTAATATAGGAGCCATCCCACATCGCACATTATGGCCACACTAACAGGCTAGATTAGAGTAACCAAGACGATCCCGTGCGTACCTGCACACAACGTGCAGCTGCTGAGGCGTGTTTTTGTTTCAGCGGTGCTCCATGATGGAAGACTCTGCTGGAGACTCTGCTGAGAGCCACAGAGGTTTATATTGATGCGATGGCTATAAAAGATGCTGTACCCTTTGCTTTGATTTATTAGCCGCTGTTCAATGTAACTGTACCCACATTTGAAAGGTACATATTGGTCACAGCCCGCTATCGATTTTTCAACAGTTAAATGGATGACTTTGTTTAGCAGTGAAAAAGTGAGCAATTTTACCCGCACTAGCAAGCTGTTTAATAGTCCCAAATCTATATTTCATTAAAATGATGACACATTGCACCCCTAGCCCTCTCCTAACTCTTGTTCTATTGATCTCCAACAGTTTGGGCCTCGTAGAGAATAATAAATCGTCCCGGCACTCTTTTTAAACACTCACCTTCCATTATACATGTAATGAAGCACAGGAATTACACAGTGACATCGGGGGAATGTGAGGGTCACCCTGCTATGAATCTTTATCACTCAAGATGTGTTACAGAGCAATTTTACCGTCATGATGCTCGGCAGATGGACAGTAAATACCGTCTCGGAATGTCCTCATGTGATGTACTGTATGTTCTCCAACACAGGAGGAGAATCCATCTCACTTAGCTGCTCATAGTTCCCCAATATTTTTCGCAGATAACGGCGAGCGGCGGCACAATCAATAGCATTTTCTCTATTTTTCTCTACTCACACACACTCCTGCTCACACGTGAACTATCACAGGGAAAGTCCCTGCCTTTATAGGCTCACTATCTGTCATCGTTCTGGAGAAGATGACCTTTACTGTCCCTAAACACCGTGTAGCGTTTAGCTGGAAAATACAGAGTTTTCATGCATCTCTTTCCTTTCGTTTTATTTTCACGCAATTAAACCCAAGTAAGTGGACGGAGCAGCTGAAAATGGGATGAGGGAATGTTTCTGTAATGGGAACCTGTTGTGTTTATGATGAATACTGGTCAATCTGTCTGCCTCTGGAGGGTAAACACGTTTGACATTTGGTGTTGACCTTATCTCTTCTATTAGGCCGCTTGTTTTTCTGACAAAGATGGATAAGGGTGCTTTTTCTCATTTCATCATATAGAATGACGCTGGTTAACAAGGCGTCCTTGTTAGGTCAGAGCATATTCACATTTACATGTTTCACTGGGACTGTCACAGTTTGAGGTGAGCTCATAATGAACGAGAGCTGCTCTGGGTGCAGCGTCACTGAAACAAGAAGGCCATCACTCGTCTTTTTATTTTCCCATTTGAAATGTCAGTAATGCTTTTAAGTAATATTAGCTGACATTTGCATGAATATCTGTCATTTCGCAAACTATTGGCTGTTGACACGAATAGTGGACCAACGTCATGAAAGCTTTTGTTGGATTATGGTTGGCTTTCACACTGATAAACCATCAGATGCACAGGGGACAAAAATAAAGAAAAAGCCAGTTAGCCTGAGCAGCAGAAGCCACTGTGGCTGCACAGTAAAAAGAAAAGAGTGCCGCTGCCTACACAAAGTCACACAGCAAATCAAAGAGACATCACAGTATACCAAACACACTGCTTGATTGACAACTGACCTCTGTGAGGTGCAGTGCAGAAACGCCACAGCAAGATGCTAATCAGGATTAGCACCTGGGGTCTGTGGCGTGCAGTGGCGAACTGTGATAAAAGAATGGACGAGGAAATTGGACCTCGGCAGAGGAGGTTGCTCCTTCTCTATTTTCAACAGGCAACAGGGAGATCAAAATATAAAACAGAGTAATTGGTCAAAATAAACCATTACCAAATCTCAGTATCATTTATGAAGTATTTTTTTAGTGTGGGAGGCAGAGGACGGGCTCATGTTGTCCTCCATATGGCCCGATCAATTTAACACACTTTTTCTCAGTGTTAGTCTATAATTGGCAAAAACAAGTTAAATAATGTTTCAGTGGAGGACTAGCTCCAGGATTTACATGGACTCTTAAGCTAATGGCGATTAGAGATTTAGTTTGGGGGGGGGGGGGGCTTGGCAGGACCTCGCTGGGCAGGCTGATCTCATGCACTGTTCATGTGAATGCCTGCAAAAAGTTATGCACCACAATTGACCTATGGCTAAGCCACGCCCCCTCCACTCACTCGGACAAACTATCAACATTCAGTGCCCGGCGCTATGGCAGGTGTCACAGTACACGGCATTTCACAGGAGGCAACTGATGACTTTTGGGGACATAATGATCAGATGTCACTGAGAAGTAACCAAAAGGGCCTAAACTACACATTGGAGGGATATATTCATCATTTTATTGTTGAGAAGCTCGATGAAAAGCTTAAATTACAAGCCAGAATTTACAGGTCACAGTGTACGCTTGTGAACCGCATCTGGTTGCCGTCACCATCAAAGACAACAAGTTAAAGTGCCACTGAAGTTAAGGTTTTTGGCTCAGAATATGAGAAAAGGATAACGGCCTTTTTACCATCTTTACCAAGAGTGTCTCTCCGTTAGTTTGGTGCTACAGTATTTACACTGAATCATTCAGCATAACGTTTGCCAACCTTTGTTATCTCTGCCATTACAGATAAGTTAATGAAGCTAAGCTCCAGAAGTTAACGTTAGCTTAACTAGAGCCCTTTGGACAACAGCTAACAATGATGTACCATCACCAAAGTACAAAACTAGAACAAAATAGGCTAATGAACTCCCAGCAAACAAGGTGACATGATGAACAACGCAGCTAGGAGCTAACGTTAGGCTAACTTTAGCTAACGTTAGCTAGAGATGTTAAAGATAACTTTATATTTCTTTCCAGCAAAGTGACAATATGTTGCCTCAAACACAATGTTGACTTACCTTAGAACAGATGTAGACATCATTGTTAATCTTATTCACGTTGAGTTGATGTTGTGGTCTAACGTTACCACACAACTTTATCCAAAGGAGACACTTTTCTCAGTTGAGATGTGGTTTAAAGTGTAAAAAATACACCTCGTCGCCCAGCCTCTCAGGATACCTTGTGTCAGAGTTGCATGTACCCCATGCACACCGTTTGACCATTGTTAAACTTCAAATCTCAGAAAAAGCTCATAAAACCGAACAAACTGACTTTCTGTAATGCATTTCAATGGACGTCCAGGCAGAGAATGTTCAAGTGTATGGGAATGGCTATACGCACTGTGATTGGCTCATTGCATTTGAGGGCGGGGCTTAGCCATAGGTCAATTCAACCATAGACATATACATAGACGCCACATCGAGTGGGTTTGCCTGCTGCTACGATACGTCAACATCGCCGCCATATTGGATGTGGCAAGGCTGCGCTGTAAACTAATAGAAGTGAATGGACTTAAAGCGCCTTTCTACAAAGAAATTTACGTTAATGCCTCTCGTTTATTCATTCACACACGCACTAATATACTTGGGAAACAGTTAGGCACCAAAAACAATGTATCTGATCTTCTGAGATGACTAAGATAAGAACTTTATATAGTGTGCCAGTAAACCCGGAACTCCATTAGACGAGAGAAGCAGAAGTGCTAAAAGCGCTAAAAGTCAATACGTTTTTTTAATGGGATTTTGGTAAAATGCCTCAAATAAGGTCTGTGGTTAACAAAAGATTAAGCGAGTTTCAGGTTTTGTTCTACGACATAAAACACGTCAGTAAATAGCCTACTTGTGAATTTTGAAGCTTTTACGTGTCGTAAAAAAGGCGGTTGCTAACAAGTTGCTCAATACGACTACAGAGACATTAAACATTAAATGTCATCACCCCTGAACAGGCGAGAGTGCTGGCAGTCCGCCATTACAGCTTCTTATTTAGCTTAAACAGTCCGATTTCCCCATTATACAATGTTTTTAAAATAAAGCGACTGAAATCAGTTGAAAGCTTAGTGGCGGTGACGTCAAGCGTCACGCGACCGTGGAGTAGTCATGTAGTCTGTTAAAGCCTATCGTTAGCTTTTTACTTCTGGCGATCACATTTAAGCTTCAAATGTGGTATGAAAGGTGTTCATATGTGAAGATTATCTTGCTGAACAAAACCTGTAAGTATCATAAACCAGACCAACAGACAGTCTGAGTTTTAACAGAAAGTGAGCTTTAACGTAGCTGATTGAAAACATCCAGTACAGGAAGACAACTCAAAGTCCAAGTGAAAGCAGAACAAAAACCAAACTGAAAACCAACCAGGAAAAACATGATGAACAGAGATGAATGCAGGAGCAACCAGAGAATGCACCTAGGAGGAACACAGGATGAACACAGACAAACTAACCAAGGGCAAAGGGAAACACACAGATATATACACAGAAGACTAATCACAAGGACGAGACACAGCTGGAGGAGGAAGACATGGGCAAAGGAGGGTAATGGAGATTGGCTGACAACAAGGGTGGAGCAGACAAGACTAACACACAACAGGTGTGAAGGGAAGACTCTGGGAACGGGGTGGGACTAACAAGACAGGTGTGACAGAAAACAGGCGGGAAAACACACAAAGACAGGAAGTAAAACCAGATACGACACACGAGGAGAGAAGCTACAAAATAAAACAGGAAGCAGATTAAACATGAATGAACAACATACAACTCCAAAACAAACACCACAAGATAAGAGAATATACTACGTAACTTTACGTTATGTATGCACTGTCATCTGTGTTAATTTGTTAGGTACTTGAATGGTTGAATGTGAATCTCATAAGACATCATACGAACTGTCGCATGAGAATATGTTGTGCTGGGGAGCTTTACATAAACTGGTAGGAAAAAAAACAGAGTACACGTACTCAGGTACTGTACTTAAATACAGTTTAAAGTTACTTGTACTTCAGCTTTTTTGTTACTTTATACTTCTTGGCTGCTCCACGGCATCTTAGAGGTAAATATTAGAGTTTTTTACTGCATTACATTTATTTAACAGCTTTACTTTACCAATCAAGATTATTAATACCAAAAATAATCAACTATTAAATCATGTATTAATGCATATTTAACCCTCCCAGCAGTATATTAAGTAATTAAAATGAGCTCCGCCTAAACCAGCTGCAACACTAAAGTGATGAACACATTAATGTATTAAGAATTATAATCCAATATGATATTTTTCTGAAATGGGACATTTTACACAATGAGTACTTTTACTTTTGGTACTTTAAGTATATTTAGATGCTAATACTCTCTTAATTTTACTGAAGTAAGATTCTGAATACACGAGTTTTAGTTGTAATAGAGTACTTCTACACTGTAGAGAGTGCGAGTCATCCCTCAATTGGGACCCACAGTACAATACCAATGAAAATATCATGGTTCTGAGTAGTATCAGGATACCACAGCAAAAATGAGGCAGATGTGCCTTTTGTCATTTATAAAAAGATAAATCACTTTTCTATAATACATCAATGATATTTCAATGGAATAAATTACTTATTGACTTATTCATACTTCAAAAACAGCATCAATGAGTGATTAACATAGGGGGGATCAAAATAAAATAAATAAATGAAAAAAAATCAACCAGCCACCCTCCTCCCCTGACAGTCCCTTCATAAGTAACGAACAGTCCCTAAAGTTTCTCCTCTGATACGCCACATACTGTGTGCCGCAATGGCTCAGCTGTTCAGGTACTTTTGGGCAGTCATGACAACAAGTTATTCACCTGTAGCCGGACTTCTGCTCCGGTAAGCCGTTATAATGCGCCGCCGTATTTGACAGGAAGACGTATTCCTGTCCGTGTCTGTGACCCTCGTTCAACCCACAACTGGCGGGATTCGCCGTTACTGTTTATCGCCACACTGCCGACATTTTACTCTGTCTGTTTGATTGCGTTATCAAAACACGCCACTATTATTCGGCCTTACTTTTCACTTATTCCACCGAATACCGAATGTGTTTTTTTTGCAATATTCAGCCAAATATATTTCGGTGCATCCCTAAATAGGAGCCTCCCCTCACCGCTGCTCTCCTCACTATAGTGGCTGCTGCGCTGTGCAAGTGCACAGATGTCTCAGAGTGGTGGTGCATTGCAAAAATGTTTTGAAGGAGCAGCAATGGCGGCAATAATTTAGCAGCGGCAACACGCCGCTGCTAAATGAATGTAGCGGAAACACTGAATTTGGGTTTGTTTTTCTTCTGTCCACCCTGATTTTTGAGTCATCAATCACCACTGACCCACACATATTTGACCCAGCAGCACATAACCTCATGATGTGAATGTAACAGGTAAGAACTTTCATTCATCAATAGAAAATACATAAACAAATTTCGATTTATTTCAGCATATAAAAGGAGGATTATACCAAACTAAAGTGTGCAGGGGAGGACTCATGAAACCTGACAAATTCATGATTCTTCACAAAGACCCAACCAGCCCACCAGTGGAATACAGCACACACTATGAACACACCATCAAACAGCATATTCTCTTTTCTCTGTCTGTCTTAGTGAACACACTGCTGGCTCACAGGTCAGCCAGTGCATCAGTTATTCCCCTGCTGCTCCATATGGCCCCCCGCTCTGATGTTTACCATCAGTAAAGTGGTCAACTCAGGTTTTCTGAAGTTCTGCTCACTAGAGTGCTTTTGACCAGATGTGTGGGTGGCACATCGCTTGGCTTTTGTATGAGAGGTTGGAGAAGGGTTGGAAAGCCATGAGGTTATTACAGCATTACAAAGATGGTCTGTTTTTGTTGGTTAGACGGCGACAGAACAGCACTGTGGTCACAAGTGAGCTTTCATGCTACGACAGAAGCATTAGCTATGGGGTCAGAAGTTCACCTTGCAGGGTCCCGCTTGAAAGGCAGTATGGTTAAACTGGGAATGCAGCATGAGTTTGTTTCAGAGGTCAACTCATCAGCACAGTATGTCTGAGAAAACATGAGCTGCCTTTTCCTTTGCAAAAATTTGCCCCTGCTGTTGGTCTCTTAGCTGGTTATCTGTACACCTAAGGATGCTGTCTTAAAAATAGCATGTATGCATCAGCTAAACTGCGTTCTTGTTAATTAATGTAAAATGAACTGGTGTAGGTACAATGTGGAAAATTACTTTCATAAACATGACATAGTTAGGAATAGGTTTTCTCTGTTTTTTTGCATAACAAACAACATAGTTAACCAATTGCCAAAAAATAGTGGAATTTTTATAAAGTAAAAGTATTCCTTCATAAATGCTATTGACAAAATATCAAATTGTTTATATTTGTTGAAAAGATCCATTTAAAGTTTTTAGTTTGTTTATTGGCAATGTGGGGGTAGCACAACAAGCCACAAACACAACACTGACATTATGACCATAGACTGCATAAAATCATGGACATAGCCACAGTTACGTCACCCACTGGTTTGTAGAATCTCATACTGAAGCCTCGAGTTTGGCATTTTGGCTGTCGCCATCTTGGATTTTAGGCCCCACAAATTTACCATATTTGGACGAATGTGTGGAACTAACCCTGATGCTAGCTGCTGGCTTGATTAGCATAGCAGTGCTAATTTTCACTAGCAAAAAAAAACAGGCTGAAACCCATTAAAACGAAAATACTTACCTGAAAAATTAAAAACAAAATGCTGAATAAAACTTTTTTTAGGCAGACAACTGAAATGATTCAGTGAAAGCTACGGCTACACGTAGGCTTTTCGGTGAAATTGGGGTTTACATAATGGTCAATTTACCTAACTAATATTATTGCCATTGTAGACCCTCTCAGTGGACAGTCCCTGCCTGGCACTCAGAGTCACCATGCACTTAATTATGTATAACTTAAAGCCTTCATAACATTTAAATAAATGACTTGTATTTAAAAAATCCAACCCCGTCTCACTCTGAAGTCACTGAATACCTCCACTTGGGCAGTGACTTCTGGTGTCAGACACCAACGAAAAAAGCCATCCTTTCATCATACATAGCCAATGGTGGCAACAGGAGGAAATGCAGCTGGACAACAACTTAAGGGGGCAGAAGTTTGAGTAGGGCAGGCAGAGGTGTGGTGGATGGGTCCAACAACCAGTAGCCAATGTACACTAGAGGGCTGCAATGGGATTGGGTCCTGACGAGTCCTCCGGGACCCAAATCTTGTGGGAGCGGGTGGTTTGAACTCTGCTGCGGGCGGGAACGGGCGGCTAAAAAAACACTGCGGGATCGGGATGTAGCCTATAGCGACAGGATGGAGTTAACAAATGATATGGAAAAGAAGCTCAAACAAGGTCTGAAGGCGCACTGAGCCCTCTCCTTCCCAGCGCTCTCAAAGCTGGCGCATTACATCTTCAGTATCCCCGCATCCAGTGCGCCTTCAGAGCGGGCCTTTAGTGTCTGTGGACGCATCTTGGATGAGAGACACACGGGATTGGGACAGCAGTTGGTCAGCATCATTCTCTTCCTCCACAGCAATATTATGGCCAAGTGATTCATATGTTAAATTCATTCATTTCATTCGTTAACTTTGTTTATTTTATGTTATTTATTAGTGTTATTTGAGCCACTCACAGCCTACTCTCATTGCTATTTGTTAATTACATAAAGAGGCGTGATGACGATGCTGGTGTTATTGAGCATAGGCTTTATCTTTATCTCATTAATGTTTCTTATTCAGGTCTCTCTTAGAAAAGAGACCTTAACCTCAATCACTGTGTGGTTATATAAAGGTAGAAAAATAAATAAAATACAGAAGAGAATAGAAACAGCCTTTATTTCATTAAAAACTAAATGAAAACAACGAAATAGGAGCGCTATTCCTGACCAGTGCGTCAAAAGACATGCAGGCCAGGGAAACGAAACAAACAACCCCATGAATTTCTTTATTAATAGCCTATAAAATGACCTGTTTTCTCCTGCGGGATGGGAGAAGACACAAAATCAATGCATCTCTATTATCGTGCGGGTATAAATTCTCAGAGTTTTGCGGGAGCGGGCAGTAATGGTCAGAAATTCAGCGGGAGCGGGATAAAGAAAACAGTCCCGAAACCAGTTCTTTATTCCTAAACTCAAACATGTGCCTTTGTTGCCTAAACCTAACCACGTGCAGCTGTTGGCCAAATCCCAGATTCAAACGTCCAAAAACACATAACTGAAACCACAAAATATCTCCATACTGCTCGTCCGTAGTGATCCAAGTGTCCTGAAGCCCCGACATAAAAAGGAGCGCGGTGCACAGCCGTTTTTCCAAACAACTTTTTATGTCGGGGCTTCAGGACACTTGGATCACTACGGACGAGCAGTATGGAGATATTTTGTGGTTTCAGTTATGTGTTTTTGGACGTTTGAATCTGGGGCGCCGTCAGCCTCCATTAGGTGGAGTTGTGTTGCTACCCACTCTCCCCTTGGATCTCTGCAAGTGATGTGAGGACTCTAAAACTTCACCTGAGCCTCCATCAGCATATGGGTGAGTAGATAATGGCTGAATTTTCATTTTTGGGTGCACTATCCCTAAGTCCCTGACCAAACATCGGTATGTGACAAATTTGGAGTGAGAATGTGTTGAAAAATTCACCCCCTGAGCAGCTGTCATTAACGGGGAAATAATGGTGGTTGAATCTATTTTGTTACCAGCCCCGAGTGGTCATCTGAGGAACTGCATCTTTGGCACTGCTGCATTGCCACCGCATCCCAGGCTGAAAAATGGAGCCAAATATCTCCTTATTTACATTCAGTAGGCAAGGAGAAACATTAGCTTGTCTTGGAACTTTCCGGCCACGTGACGACCTTTAGCCGAATTTTAATATTCATTCACTGTTTTAGTCTTCAAAACCCCACCTGAGGGAAATACCTCTGCAGTTCCCTTCAGCTACATGGAGCACTTTAGCAGGTAAAGACAGAGTTATAAGTCTCTAATTGTTAGTCACTACAAGCAGCCTCTTTCACAATATACATCTGATCCATTGTTAAAATGAAACTATTGATTAGAGCAGCTTTGAGGAGCAACAAATAGGGCATCAGTGTCATTTCACTTTGATTTTAGTCAACTGCCTGTATTGATCTGGATTATCTCTACGCAGTTACAAACCAATCTTAACAATCTATCAAATGTTTGTATTACTGGAGATGAGACAGTGAGCATTGGATCATCGTTATCCAGCACTCTGCCAAGTATGAAGAATTGAGAACTCAACAAATGAACAAAGAGAGGTTTCAGACCTAAGATCGTATTCAGGGGTGTGTTCAAGACAAACGTCCCCAGCGCTAAATAAACTGTACTTTGATGACCTGCATCCAATCATTTAAATAATTCATGCACAAAATATTTTTCGGTTAAGCCAATTGCATAATCCTGTTTTGAGAATTATTGCTGGTTGTGTTCATATTGTATTGGCCAAGGTTAACACTCCTTATTCTCTTGTACTTTCCCGAGCTTTCTGAATCATAAACATCTTTCTTTTGTCAGTTCACAGACTCTGGGCCCTGTGAGAACACATTACAAGGCCTGTGCTTCCACCTGAACCCTGGCTTTGATTACAGAAAAGAGCAGGTGTGAATTAAGCGGGTGCAACAGGATAGCTTCCTGTGAATAAATGCATTTTGATTATGAGCAAACATTGCCCTCCTTTGGCCCTCATTATGCAAATTAGGAATTGTATTTTAGGGGAAGGGAAGGGGTGGAGGGCGAGGGTGATTTGTTTGCAGGAGGATTTTGTGCAGCCTGGCAGTCACATATTGTTGATTAACGGACTAATGGACAGGCAGCAGAGTGGGGTGAAGTAATTTCATACCAATCACTATTCATTACTTAATGAGAGATGATGACTTGGGGCACTCTCCGGCTCCAACGGCAGCAAAAGGCAAAGTTGATGAATCGTAATAAAAAAATCATATCATTATTTACCTCTTTAAATTCACCGGGGCCAGCGAACATAATTAGGAGGCACATGGGAGAAAGATGGAGCAGTTTTTTTCACAGAAAGACAATCATTTATCATGACCCTAATAGGATTTTTGTTTACAGCTCGGGCCATGAGAGCAGCAATAGTCTTTACCTGTTGAACCAAAGCCTAATCAAATCAAATACACCCATCTACAATATAGGTTCACTTTTGTAATGCCGCTCACTAATGTGCCGCTTCCCACTGACTTTAGAGACGAACGAACCAGAGAGAAGTCATCTTATCTAATGATTTCACTTAATTAAATTTTACAGAATTTTATTTTAATGACATGTTATTTGTGGAGTTTGTGCAGAGGATAATGAAGTGGCTGTAATCTTAAAGCGACGGTACATGGGGACATATTTATTTGAGCTACTGAAATGAACAGTTTTGTCTCTGGTTAATGGATTGATAAATGGAGCGCAGCTAAACTTTAGGTCACACAATGGTATATTTGTGTAATGAAAACAGTCTGTCATGCAGTGGTTGTTGGCAAAGTTAAGTATATACAGAACATTACAGAATGTAAATTATAGGTTGCATCTTTCAGTATAATCAGTGTCTTATTTAGTATGCTGTAATTGAAGTGATTGAGAATGTGTGCCAACAAATTAAAATACATACCGTACTTAAGAAATAAAACTTATCCTGGGTCCTACATGATGTCCTAATCTTCACGCCTTGATGTTTGGAACCAGATGAATCTGCAACCTTGTTTTTTATTTGCCCTGGCAGATGTGTCTAGTCCCCCGCCTGGGACAAATCTCCAGCAACTTGACATCTGCTGAGACAATCACAACTATTTATCTAACATGGGGCATATTTGAGATGAAGACTGTAAAGATTACTTATTTTACTACTGTGCTATGAATTTTCATCTACAATGTGTTGACCTGGGGTCTCATTTATAAACATTGTCCATCCATCCATCCATCCATCCATTTTCATCTGCTTATCCGCGGCGGCAGCAGGTCAAGCAAAGCACCCCAGACATCCGTCTCCCCAGGAACGCTTTCCAGCTCCTCTGGCGGGACCCCAAGGTGTTCCCAGGCCAGACGAGATATGTAATCCCTTTAGCATGTCCTGGCTCTGCCCTGGGGCCTCCTACCAGTGGGACGTGCCCGGGACACCTCTAACAGGAGGCGTCCAGGAGGATCCTGATCAGATGCCCGAACCACCTCAACTGATCCCTTTCGACATGAAGGAGCAGCAGCTCTACTCCGAGCTCCCTCCAGATGTCCGAGCTCCACCCCCTATCTCTAAGGCCGAGCCCAGCCACCCCATAGAGGAAACTCATTTCCACCACTTGTATCCGCGATCTCATTCTTTCAGTCACTACCCAGAGCTCATGACCATAGGTGAGGGTTGGGACGTAGATGGACCAGTAAATTGAAAGCTTTGCTTTCTGGCTCAGCTCCCTCTTCACCACGACTGACCGGTGCAGCGCCCGCATCACTGCAGAAGCCGCACCTACCCATCGCATCTTACGCTCCATTCTACCCTCACTCATGGACAAGACCCTGAGATACTTGGACTCCCTCGCTAAACATTGTTCATGTACAAAATGAGTCCTGAAAGAGGCGTACGCCACTTCCCACACAAAAGCTGTGATCTATAAAAACAGACCTGATGGGAGAATCTTTGATCCATGCTTATGAACATTTTGAAGACAGGAAATTGGCAACGCAGATGGTGAGTTTGAAGCCCGATTGTTGAAATTGTTGAATTTTTTTTGGTGCATGCCATTTTGGCTTTTGTCCGCATGTACATTTTTAGTATGGATCCTTTGCATTGTTTTATAAATGTGACCCCTGGTCTTTAGTCTTCCAGCCCATTGGTAATACATCATTGAAATCAAAAATAAACAAAGAGGTTTCAGAGAAATTCACATTTGCAATTTAGTTTGGCGATATACGCAACATATAATTACTATTATGAATGAATCCATTGATTTTTCAGTCAGTAAAATGTCAGACAATAAGTCCTCTAATTCAAATGACACAATAGCTAGTTTGCCATTGCACTTTAAAACAATTAAGAAGTAACGTTTTCTGATTTGTCAGTATTACTTTCATTATTACCATTTTTTGAGATGCAATAACTTTTGGTTTTATTCCCCAAAAACTGATTTAGATATTTGTAAATAATTTACAACATGTGTAATTGTTGAACTCATGGTTTCTTCCCTCCGTTGCACATTTCCTCCCTCTTTAAGCAATGTTGCTGTGTTCTGGGATTTAAGCAATCAAACCAATGGTAAGAGCTGTGAAAATGATACCAAAATTATAATAAACTGACAACTAAAACTTTTTGGCAATGGAAAAAAGAATCAAAGACTGAAATAAATGACCAGTGCTGTCAAAGTTTGCTGGAGCTGAAGTTTTCGAAGAGACTGACCAGCTGTCCAAAACCCAAAGATATTAATTTCAAAAAAATATAAAACTGAGAAAAGCAATATATCTGAACATTTCAGAAGCTGGTAGCAGTGAATATTTTTGCTTGCTAAATTACATAAAGTGTGAAGTAATGATGATCAGAATTGTCGGAACTACATAAAAAAAAAATGTGTGTGTGTTTGTTGACTCTCAGGGGAGTTAACATTTTTGCCTCAGGGCCCACAAGCAGGTTAACACGGCGATGAGTGCAACATTTTGAGAAATACATATTCTACAAAGTAACGTAGTAAATGTCCTCTGTGCTGAGATCAGTGAGTAACTTCTACTTAAATAACTGTGAAATTAAAAAGCAAAGGTGCCTTTCCTGAACAGATTTCTCATTTCACCTGCTCTTCATGTTCCTGACCGATTCCAAAAGCTATTAATGTACCATAACTCAGTTTGTGTTTTTTAAAGGTCTTCGGGCATGGTGGCGTTTGCATGGTTTTAAAAAGATTTGTGTTTTATGTCCCCATTTTTATCATCTTTGGAGGGTTTTTTTCTTCTAAAGGAGAACTGTGGTAGAGTTTATGAGATTTGAAGCAGCTTTTATGTCTTTCCTGCAGGTTTTTATGAGTTTTTTTGGACAGCTGTGTGTAACTTCAGCAACTAAGGTGCCCAGATGAAGTGCCGAAGTACATATGGTCCAATAATCTAATCCATATGGTTGAAGTTATTCCTCATGTAAACATCCAATTAAATATGCTCTCTCATTCTCCTCACAGTGTTGATCTATCATTACTGAACAGGTGCTGTTTGAATAGTGAACTGTGTAAATTTTGGAGCTTGGCGAATCTCTCCTCTCCCTTGACAGTTTGTGTGTGTGTGCGCGTGTGTGTGTGTGTTGCCCTGAAATAGAAAGGAAAAGATGGAGGTAAGTCATATTACGGATCACTTCACCAATGCACAATATTCTACAGTGGGAGGTGATAGTATGCCCACACCGCATTGATTCTGGTCATCACAGTAGATCACATTGCAGCCTCAGTAAATTAGAATTATGCCGCTACAGTAGCCCCAGAATACTCCCAACTATGTGGCCACCAGCTTTGCTATTCATGTCTAAAAATAATGATGACCATCATGCTTTCACAGCCGTATACTTTCAATTAAGCAAAAGCCATACAAACCATGCTGGCCGCCAGTAGGAGATGAACCCATAACCTCGACAGCTACTGTTGTAGACAGTAAAGATGAGGCCAAATGCAGCAACAATTCATTTTAAAATTCATCATACATTAAGACATTATAAGGTACAAAATAAAGCCTGAAAGATCCTGATCACATAGAAAGTGTTTTAGCAGCTGGAGGCGCCTTTTTGTATTGTTTTTAACGAGAATGAAGCTTTTTACACACATTTTTTGCATTGTTATGCGCCTCGTGTTTCTGTGCTATAGCCGCTAGTGTTCTCACAGTACCAAAATTGGGACCCACGGTACGATACCAGTGAAAGTATCACAGTTCTGAGTAGTATCACGATACCACAGCAGAAATGAGGCAGATGTGCCTTTTGTCATTTATAAAAAGATAAATCACTTTTCTATAATACATCAATGATATTTCAATGGAATAAATTACTTATTGACTTATTCATACTTCAAAAACAGCATCAATAAGTGATTAACATAGGGGGGATCAAAATAAAATAAATAAATAAAATAAAAATCAACCAGCCACCCTCCTCCCCTGACAAGTAAAGAACAGTCCCTTCATAAGTTAAGAACAGTCCCTAAAGTGCGGTGAGGTTTGTGGGCCGTTACCTGCCACAAAGAGAGAAATGTGAACGGCTCATTTCAGGTACTTCTGGGCAGTCATGACACCAAGAAGAGGAAATTATTGGACCTGGAGCCGGGCTAAGCCGTAATCTTGCTGTGGCCATAGTGCTCCGCTATATTCCTGTCTGTGACCCCCGTTCAGGTCCTGTTGAAATCTGTACTCACACAGCGTGCTCCTGAATGATTCGTTTTGCTTGCACAAAACTATTTTTAGTCGCAAATGCAGTAAAATGCTCGCACCGTAGAGCTCCGTGGAAAACAAATCACTGTAGCATATATAAACAAATCTAACCTACAGGTAAAAAGAAATAAATAACAACTTTCACTGCTCAAAGATACTCAGTAGCTCAGCTAATACCTGACATGTCACTGGAAAACAAACCGCTGCAGCAGCATATTGAGTGCCAGGTGGCCAGTACGTGCCGTTATTGGACGGCGCATGGACGCTCACCCTCTTGTGATTGGACTTTGAACTTATCCCACAGTAGTGGTGCCGTGAGGTACCGTAGTACTATAGTACTCCAACATTATGGTATCATATGTACCGTGGTGTTTAAGTACCGCGGTCTACCGTCGGTACCAGTATACTCCCTTAACTATTCCATAGCATGTTTACTCAGCTCAAAGACAGTAAGTCCACACTGTTTGTTCAAAAGATTTATTCACTCCATCGACTCCTGTCTCATAACTGTCTGCAAACTGTTGCTCTTTTGCTGAGGTTAAATCAAAGTGAATGGTGCAACACAGTAAGCTTTAATAGCTGCCTCCATTTCTCCAGCTCTTTGTTCACACAGCATTGTGGTGCCAGCTTGCTATTGGTCAGCAGCACAACTAACCCTAGTTTACCAAAGTTTAACTTTACACAGAACTTTCACCCTTGTTAGCAGATCCTCTGATCGCTGTGATTCCTATGCAATGAATTCATTTCACAGCAGAATGTACTTGTTTATCTCCTGGTGTAACCAAGCCTTTAATATTGTAGTTCCTCAGTTCTACCCACCAGCAGGTACCCAGTAAGAATCTAATTTGTACCCCACACAGCATGTATTAAATATTTACACTGTAATTTCTAAGATGTAATCTAAAGCTCTGGCCAACCTTTCAGTATCTGATTGCAAACAAAACAACTCCACCATGCAGAAAACTTTGTATCACCTTTAAAAAGTGATTGTTACTTTAAATGCTACAGCTCTGTATTGACTTTTCAGCAACAGGTACCAGCCTGCCTGCATGTGCTCAGCCATCCTCACTGAAGTCTGGCTCTGCAGCAGAACAAGTTTCTGACATCCCCCCACTGTAAGATAATGAAAAATGCATCACCATTGATCTCCTCTCTGTTGCAAATCTTGCATAACGTCGACTCTCCTGAACAAACCGTCCTCATTTATTTCTGTTATTCACTCTTTGTCCTACCTGGTCGCCATTAAAATGTAATCCTGACAGTTAGACACCCCGACATCAAAGCCGCTGGCACCGCTTCTACCCAAATGAGATGAGGCCTCCTTTCAATTAAAACCGACTCCTGACTGTTCTTTGTTGGGCATCCTGTGTTCGTGAAGTCCCTGTAACCCTTTCATCACCTTCTCCTCATTAATTCACCCCCATATGATTTTCACTGTATTTCTTCTCCTCTTGCTCTCCTGTTTTCTGACTCAGACTTACCGCACGTCGACAGCACTGCGGGTTCGAAATGATAATGAAACTGAGAGTGGTCACAACAGGCCGCTGTCCACATCCCATGCAAGAGCGTGTAATGCGGGTTCCGCCTCAACCTCCAACAGCAACTCCAGCGGGTCACTTCGCTCTGCAAGGGTTAGCATGAAGGTACGACGAAGCCTGCGCCAAAGAAGCCAGCACCGTTAGCATAATTTCCCCCCTCCTTTCAAATTCATAAAGCAGCCTATCCCTCTCTGTGCACTAGAATCCCTACTGGATGTCTCCAACATGTTCAAAAATCATCAGCATCTGAGTCAGTATTTCCATTTGATTCCTCCTGAGAGTATTCTGCTAACAATGTGAGCTGTTCCTCTCCAGACCAGCATCGCACAGCCACCAAGGAGGACATTTAAAAGTAATCCCGGTCAAATCTTTTGTCTTGACTATCTTCACCGAGAATCCACATCTGCTGGTGATTAAACGGTTCAGTAGCTTTAAAAATGAGCTCAGAATTATATTACTTTATATTAATAGACTTCTCTCTCATAGTCTGGAGTGAGAAAACTATATCTCTGTAAAATGAAAAGGATGAATAGCCAACTTCTCAATTCAATTCTGAAATTTAATGAAATTGCCAATTAACTGTATTAGCAGGGGAGGCTACATGTTTAGAATTGATGGATCCGAGTCGCTCTCTTCCTTGTTCTTAATGAAACTGTAAGGCAAGTGAAATCTTCTGAGGATGACCTTCATCTACTAATCTGCCAATTAACTCTGAATTAGACTGTGATGCTTAATTATTTACCTGCGTATTTACAGCTAAATATTCACAGATTATGGGGGAGAGCAAAAGGAAAGATGAGCAAAATTTGTGTAGTGTGTCTCATCAAGAGGTCCTGCAGACACGACCACCCCGGCACATCTACAGAAACCCAGGCAGCTATTTACGCCCATCCTCCCCCATCTGTCCCTCCATCCATCTCAATCCACCCTCCCCCCACTTATCGCTGTCGAGGAGGCTCCTGTGTCAAGAGGAGGTGGACAAAAGCCTTCGGGAAAAATGAAGGAAGTCAAGGCTGCACTATACATTGTACAGATACACATATGAAATCCACCTGAATCACAAGGTGAAGCGTGACAAGAGCAGCCTGTGATAACCACTTTAGATAATGGCATGTCCATTCACCCTCACTCTGCTTCTTCTCTCACCTTAAAGTAAAGATATTATTTTATTTGACATACAGTATTTACATAAGATTACATTATTTTCTAGACATAGATGCACATATTTCATTTTGTAATGTCATTATTCATCTTTGCAATTACTGCAAAGTCATGTTTACGTATATAAAAGTTGCCTTAACTGATTCAGGATTCAGGAGGCAATAAAGCAAATTAACATGTCAAACAATCACGTCAAGTGTCATCAAATAGCAATGCCTTCTCACGCCCTCTTTCATTATGATGCAGACAGCGAAGGCACCCTTTGGATTCTCTATGAGAAGCACCAGGCTTTAACTAACCCATCCTCTGCATTGTTTGACGCTCAGAGTAACCGACATAGTATAACCAGTGAGGAAGTCATAGAGGCTGGAAGGGAGGGAAGGAAAGTGGATGGGTCAACACGTTCTCACTCCTAACTCATCAAATATCACTGTTTGGTCAGTGGACTTTCACATCTACATGCGACACGCTGGATGCCGGATTTGCGCCCGATACAAAATCCACTTTTTGCTCATTAGATGCATACAGTCTTTTTCAAAATAAACCCACATCATCATATTTGTTGTGCAACTAAAGCACGTGGTTAGGTTTGGAAAAAACATCATGGTTTGGCTTTAGATTCATACGGGAAGCAAACACCAGGCTCCTGGCTAAAAGTCTGGTGTTTGTTGGATCCATCCATCACCCATACAACCTGCCTTGTAGGGACTTTCCACCTCCTTAAATTACATTGTTATCCCACACTCTGTCAAACTGACACCTTCTAGTGGTGTATCATACCACCACGAAGGGATGCCTTTTTTCCTTGGTGTCTGACGCTGAAATTACTTACCAAGTGCCGTATTTGAGGACTTCAGAATGAGAACAGGCTGGACGGGTTGGACAAATACAGACCACAGTTCGTGTCCTGCGCGAAAACAAAAGTCAGCGCTGTTGTAACATGATGTTATGTGATCTAAGTCTGTTAGCCACATATTTATGTCACTTGTAATATATTTGCATCTCGTTACAGTCTTGTTTGAACGTGTTTAAACATGATGCGTTTTCAAAACCAAACCAAGTAATTTCTTTTGCCTAAACCTAACTGCAACTGTTAACTGTTAAAGTTAACCACATATTAGAATATGTGCGTCACACACACTAAAGGAACCCTTCGGCATCACTCTCAGATGCCAAAGAGTGCCTGTCAGTAGCAGATTCTGATATGGGCCGAATGGGCGTTTGCTCGGGTTCGGCGCACTTGACATGCTGCTGTGTTGTGCTATCGCCTATTCAAGTCCTGGAATAGCGACACAGAGAGCAGAGGAGATTTGTAAAGGCGCGACCATGTAGAGACAGAAATGAGACAGAGACAGAAATAAATAACATAGGGCTATTTAGTTTGTTTAATAAAAGGACAAGGTATAGACCTGTTCTATAGGAAAGGTGACCTTAAATGACCATAGGGGGGTGTTGCCCAGGGCGCCATTTAGGCTAGAACCGCCACTGGTGCCTGCTGTGTCTTTTTCAGTGAGAGGTGTGAGGAAGTGTTGGTATTTGATAACCTGGAATGCTGTATGTTGTGACAATGTTGGCTTCACAAAGGACAAGTTGTGGTTCTGAACACTGTCAATCTTTATTGACATGTAACAGATGAACATCAGGCTCAAAAGCAGTGGGAAAGTGGGAAAATACAGCTGGAGTCATGAAGTGACTATAAACACACGCAAATGACAATAACCAGCATAAACCATTGTGTTTTGAACAGACACCATACGCAATAACAAAAAAAATTACATTTGCGTTAAGGAACAGAAAACAACAAACTTAACAGCAAACCACTCAGTCCAGCATGCTGGGAGATGTGGGCGTCGCCGCAATATATATATAACTTTCATGTCCTTTGGGTTACTGGTGATGTACTGGTCCTCAGGATGTTTGGTCTTCACCCTTCAAAAGATATGACAGATGGCAATGTTTAATGTCCAAGTCCCGCACTGTTCCATATGCCTGCCACAGTAAGGGGTTGGGTTAGAGGACATTTCAGTCTGTGAAAATTAAAAAAGTTAATTTAGCAAAATTAGTTTAGAGTTGGCAGCAACCAGCCTGTGTAGTGTCCATTTGTAGGTATTATAGTTTAGTGTTTTATCCGACCCTAATGTCTTTAAATGGTTTATATACTATGTTTCCTGTTTTTTCATTTGACATTTTATTAATTTGTTGTATTTTGCATTTGAGTAAATAAAATTCTGTTTTGAAATCTGATTCTTAGCCGCCGGGGCCCCTCACGCTGTCTCATCCACAGGATGCTGGGTTGAAGTGAGATGCTGCAAATTTGTTGTTTTATTCAAAAGCAAGCCTGGTGTCCAGTGTTGTTCCTTCGCTAATCCGAGGCAGCAACAACTCAAAACCTCAGTGAAAAACAAACTCTATTATACAGCAGTGAGCGAGGACTGTATCCAGAAAGAAACTGGACTCATCAACATTAGATCTGACGTCTCTTTCAACCCTTAGTGACACTTTATGTATAAAATATAAAGAAAACAGTCGAGCCGGATTTGTTTTGATGTGCTTTGAAGTTTGAACCTCTCAGTCATCTCTCATGGAGCTCCCCTAAAAGGTCTGGTATAAATGACTTGCTTATATTGTTCATCAGTTTCTCAACTTAAATCCTCATTTTCAGTCGCTCACCTGTTTCCCTTCAGCAGTGTCTACAGCCCGAGGCTGGCCTGCAGGTTTCAGGCGCTGGGAGCAAAGGACTGCTGCAGCTCCATATGAGGGAAGTTAAAGGAGTTTACTCTTTTACAGCTTCCACATCGCCGGAGAAGAAACAGGTTGAGACTGCAGAGAGAAACACAAGTAAACAAGAATGCATCTGGAGGACAAATGTCGTGCGAGAAAAGAATCTGGTTCTGCCTCGGAGGAGTTGTGTGATGTTCAGAGGAGGATCACAGCGGCCCCTGACATCTAAAGGCAGCGTCGTCGATTCCCGAGAGTCCTAGCACTGCTCCAGATCAGGAGGCAGATTCTGATGGGTGGAGGGGAGGGGGATGAATGCGTATGAATACATGAAGCTGTGATGTTGGATTTGGATGCATTTCAGAAAAGCACACCATATGCACTTGTCACTGAGTGGATAATCCTGAGATATGCGGGATCAAGGTTAATCTGTCGTTAAAAATGAAATGGATTCAGAACATATCAAGACACAATATCTCTCGCTCAGCATGTTTGGGGTTTTTGCCAGTGCAGCACATTTTGTTGAAGGGCGAAAGTCATGATGACTTGAGAGTCCACACATAAAGCCCATAAGGATATTTTTTCCTGCACAGTATATCCTCTCTCACCTTTCTTTCACATCCTTTCTCTTGCATGACAGAGAGTGGACCTTTGTTAGGATCATCTATCATTACATGGGATTACCATTTCTTTGCATGCTGGAATCTTTTAGGATTACAGGGAGATTACTTCATATTTTTAAAACCCCGTGCCAGATCTGCCTTTATCTTTTCCATCCGGCAGTTTTTGGTAAGACGCTGAATCTCCACCATCCTGCTTCTCAGAGAATTCATTTCCACATCCTCAGCATTAGTAAAAACCTGTGATTTATGTGCATCCCTCTTCATTCCAATGATTCCACAGAACTCCCAGCTGCTTTTCAAAGACCAAATAAATATTATACATCTCAGTTTTTACATTTTTTTATACCGATTAACCAAACAAGCTTTAGAATTCTCTCTGGACTCGAATGCTGTGGCTTGTTCCATGTCCCCGAGGCTTTGGATGAGATACAGTAGCCGTGCTGTGTCGGAAACAACACATCATTAACAATGCAGCGAGCTATAATGGGCAAATGTGAAGGTCATGTTCTGATGACATTGTCATTATGGAGTCGACATATTACATGGATTATAAAGAGGATAAAATTGATGCATGATAATTTGTCAAGAAAAAAAGAGATAATACATCACATGCAGCAGACGAGTTCAGCATTTTGGGAAATCTGCTCATTTGCTTTCTCTCAGAGTGACATGAGAATACTGAAAGCAATGCATGTAAGTATGAAGCTGGAGTTAGGGTGTGGTTAGTTGGTGAACATAAAGAGTGGTAGCAAGGGGGGGATGCCAGCTTGTGCAAAGGCTTTTCAGAGTGAATATATGTCAACACCATTAAAAGATAAAGGACTTTTTTTTTCGGCCGTTAAAGGGTTTTTTGGGGGGAGTTTTTCCTTATCCGCTGTGAGGGTCCAAAGGACAGAGGGATGTTGTATGCTGTAAAGCCTTGTGAGGCAAACTGTGATTTGTGATATTGGGCTTTATTAATAAAACTGATTGATTGATTGATTGACTGATTGGCATATATGGAGTCACAGTTATAAGAACGAGTCTCAGGTTGAAAAAACAAAATAAAACAAACACAGTTTTTGTTGTTCTGTAAAGCATTTTTGACTTGAGCCAGGCTAGCTGTTAGCTGCCCCCCTCTGCCTTTAGTCTCTATGCTAAGCTAAGCTAAAAAGCGTCCCAACTCTAGCTTTGTACTTGAACTTCCCATAAAGCTGAGTGATTGGCTGGTTGTATACCTTAAAAAATCCAAACGTAAACTGACATGCAAATTGTTATATATAAGCAGAGGTGGGTAGTAACTAGTTACATTTACTCAGTTTCATTTACTTGAGTAACTTTTTGGATAAATTGTACTTTTCAGAGTAGTTTTAATGCAAAATACTTTTTACTTTTACTTGAGTAATATTGTTTTAAAGCAACAATAGCTAAAGTGTAAAGATTTAATTTAAGTTAGTTTAAAATACATGAACTTGCAGATTATTATTTTTGATTGATTGATTACATTCATGTTCTTATTTTACAAATAAATCAGACGTTACTCAACAGTTACGCAGTACTTCAGTAGTTTTTTCACCAAATACTCTTTTACTCTTACTCAAGTAATTATTTGGATGACTACTTTTTACTTTTACTTGAGTAATATTGTTCTAAAGTATCAGTACTCTTACTTGAGTACAATATTTGGCTACTCTACCTGCCTCTGTATATAAGTAACAGCATCCACTATGCCAACAGCGTGGGTTACAAGATATGTTTGATGGACACAGTTTGCGCACAGATTTAGGTCTCTGCACAGGTACAATAACACCTGGAAACCTTACTGTAGTTGGGTTTCCATCCAAATGTAGCGCACATTTTAAACTGTGTTTCCAGAAAAATTTATGTGCTTTTCCATCCAATACTGTTATTCAAATATGGTTCATCAAGACAAGCAACAGGTGGTGCAAGTTAACCAGTCAGGTGCTACTGCAGAGGAAGAGGGCACAACAAGATGATGGAATTAAAAGAGCGCCAGTCAAATTCAGACCCCGAGGAAGTGCATGGGGCTTTGAAGCAATTTTTTGTAGTTGCCAAACAGCAGAATTAAACTTCTGGGTCTGTCACACTATACAATTGGATCCAAAAGAATTTTTGATAGAAAGAGATGTTTGTAAATCAGTGGATACAATTTTTCAAGACTAAAAACGCTCGCAAAATGAATCGTTTCACTATCAGAATTTGATCCATTCGGCTCGATAACATTTTGAAAGTCGTCAAGAGTTGCATCAGTAAATCAACCTCATTCAAAATAGCAGAAGGCTAAACCAGAAGTTAGCTGCTCTGCCAGCCGAAGTTACCTCCTTGGCTCGTGAAGGTCTGTAGCGCGCTTGCTTTATGGGCCCAATGAAGTGGAAGATTCATGTAATTTTATACCTGGGAAGTTAAACTTTTTGGCTTCATGCACCACTGAGCAATTTTCATAGGAATGAACAGGGCCCCACCTCGAACACTGTGTCCAGTTCTCTTTATACATTTATGGTCAGATCTCAAACAATAAAAGTATAACAGCACTGGCAGGTGCTGGGGAGCACTTCATCACGTTTCTTAATGACATGCTGTGCATGGGTTTTGCTTCTATGACAACAATATCTTGACACTAACATTAGCCAGGTAACATAACACTACATTAACAGAGGGTTGACACTGTTAACTTCAAGCTTATAAAGCTGACGATGATAAAAGCACAACACTCACCAGCAACTTCTAGTGGCTGCTGGACGATCTGCTCCTGAAAAATGACCTTTTCTGGCCTTGTTGTGACAGCAGTCAGAGGCCTAGCTAAAGAAGCGGCAGTAATGTCACCAGCGACTTTCTAAAAAGTTCAGAGATTTTCAAATTAAAGCACTGGGAACAGCTGCAAAAAAGAGGCAGAGCGCTCTGAAAAAAGACAACAGAGAGCTTGCAGTGGTCTGTGTAATAAAGGTACTTCATGATGGTACTACATTTATTCAACAAATCTGTTTTCATTGCACTTAGTTGCATTTACCTTTTATCGATACACTAACATCTCCCGCGCATAAAAAAATTGAGATATTTTACATTTTTAAATTATTTTAAGTACAAAATAAAAAGAGTTGGGTGGAAATGCACCTTGTGGCAACAAGGTTTTGTCAAGCTGCCTACAATCATTTCACCCAGCTGCTGTTCATCAAGAAATGGTGAACTAAAACTTTAATTTTTAACAGATACATTTCTTTCATATATTACTGAATTTAAAAAGGTGTTGGCCGCCTCAAATCTTTATGCTAAGCTAAGCTAAAGATGTCCTCAGCTGGAGTTAGGATGTGTGCAGAGAAGAAATAGCACCTCCTCTAAAACTACAAACTGTTTGTTAGTGCACAGGTTAAAAATGAGTCACAATGTGTTGATCAGCTTCAGAGTTATAGGCTAATAAGGTAGCAAGGCTAGCTGTTTCCCCTTGCCTCCATTATTGTAATGCTAAATATTTTAGCCATGCCCTGACTGTATCTCCGTGCTCAATGCACAACAACAGGACTGGAATCAATCTTCTCATCTTGTAAAGAAAACAAATAAGCATATTTCCCCAAAATGCTGAAGTATTTCTTTTAAACTGCATTTTTCGAGTATTAACCATCTCTGTTTTCTCTCTCTCCCTGTTAGCATCTCTCTTTTCTGACAGCCTGTCATCCCCCACAGATATATCTGGTTTCAGGATTCACTGACCTCTACAGTTACAGCACTCCCCAACTGAGAAATGATATGGATGTGACTGGTGAAGTGTGTTCACCAGCAATGCTATGAAATTGGTGGGTATTGTCAGAATCACTTCTGGAAGTTGACTTGCTATTATCATGCGCCAGAAAAGGTTGGTCACCTTGAGGAAAGGTGAAAGGAAAAGTTCACTTAACGGAATTTCGCTGGCTGCCGTAACCGTTGAGATGAGTGGATCTGATGAGTTTTGGCTCTATATTCTCACTTTTGTTTATCAGAAGTTTTTCCTTGTCCTCTAACTACCTACTGGAAAGACGAGGAGGCATCTTGACACTTTATTGCCAGTGAGGATGCTACAGTAAATGTTAAATGTCTCCGGATCAATAGCGTTGCCCATTGCTCTGCACTGTACTGGGTCTCTCACACTGCTCTGCTCATTAGACATGTGTCTGACCTATAGGCTTACATCAGCTCTCTGGCAGCGGATAGAGATACCTGTAAGCCTGCTCTCAGCACACACACACACACACACACACACACACACACGCATTATTCTGCAGCTCATCAGTCCAGCACTGAAAGTGCAAAGACAGGATCTACCTAAACACAACGCAAGAAGACAATCCATCACGATTTAAAGGGCATTTCATACATTTTTTTTTTGTCTCATATTACTGACAAAATCATATAACTGACAAAATGGCTTCATTGCCGACCCTTTTAATAACCGCAGCCTGTGTCACATAACAGGTGGGAACAGAGTGCAGTAGCACCATCTGCTGGAGAGACAACTCATGTCAGAAAATTGCCCTGGTGAGTGAGGAAATGGGAGAAATAATGGAAATTGGAAGAATGTCTGTGTCCTAATGTTGCAGTATATGTGTGAACTGACATATATGACAGATTCCACCATCTACTGCTCATACACAAGAACTCAGTCTGGATGAGTCTTGTGTCAAGAAGGAAAAACTGTCACAAATAATTGATAGAAGACATTACTTCTCTGGGATTTGTGAAGAGCCCCTCTTGAAATTTTACCTCCAACTGAAAAAGGCACTGATACATTTCCTGATGGAGACTAATTATGGAGCAGACATGGACTTCTGTCTGAGAGGATCTGAATCCATTAGTGATAAGTGAAATTCTCGTCTTAAGAAGATGCAAGTCCTCCACTCTCCAACAGACTGGAGGTGTGCGGTACGGGCAGCAGCACCGAGATGACAGCTGAAGTAAGAACAAGCAGGCTTTTGTTTCAAACTGGTGTCGGCAACATGATACCTGGCTCTCAGAACAGGTGGAGTGATCGGGTTGGTAAAGTATAAAATTGCAGCATGTTATTAAGTAGAGGAATCTTTTAAAATCTAACTGAGCTTTCTCCTTTTCCTATTACCTGCAAATACAAAAGAATGTATTCACTGATGTACAGATGTCTCTTTCACCATGTAAGGCAATGGGCAAAAGTCTTTTTGGGCTGCAGGGCATCATGTGACTGGCCACTAAGAAAACTGTCTTTAAAGCCTGGCACACGTCCTCATGGCCTGTTCTACCCTTGTCTCTGCCACCAACATAGACGTCATGTTTTATGTCGAATCTTGAAAGTCTTAAATCTAAATTTCCCTTTAAGCTGTAAGAACCCTGTAGTTGTAGAGAACAGTATTTGTATCATGATAGTATTTGGAATATTTAGGTATGTCTTCAGGTCTCAGGTATGTTTCATTTATATATGCAAGGAATCTGAGAGTTAAATTGTAATTGTGTGTACTTGCCAAAGAAACATCAGTTTGTCACGATCAGTAATTTGGCATCATGCACTTCGAACACTTGGAGGTCGGAGGTGGAAATTTAAACTGGGAAATTCCGAGCTCCAACTTTGACTGGTATATTCAGTGGGCCGTATACCAGGGAAGGAAATCTGGACAGTAGAAACTTTTATGACGTGGGTGCCAAGCAAGCAGTTCTCATTGGATTGATTAGGTGTTGTCTTGTGGTCAGGTTTTAGTTATTATTATCTATCCATGGTGCTCAGCTGATTTTGACCATTCTTTTTAGCCATGCTAGCTGTGTGGCACCGGGGATGAATGTCCATCTGCTGGTCCACCACTTTGGTTCAGACTAAAATATATCAGCTACAGATGGATTACCTTAAAATGTTGTAGGGACAGTCGTGCTCCATCACAGGATAAATTGTGATAGGTTTGATGATCATCTGACTGTTTATGTAGCGCCATCATCAGATCAAAATTTTAATTTATCCAATAGGTTTACGACCAAATACAAGCAAAACTGATTACATTCCCACTAGGCCTGCAACTAACGATTATTTTCATTGTCGACTAATCTGTCGATTATTTCTTTGATTAGTCGACTAATCATTTTATCGAAAAATGTGTTAAAATGTTGAAAAATGTCGGTCTGTCTCTCCCAAACCCCCAAATTATGTCATCTTGTTTCGTACTCACGCCAAAGGGTTTTAGGTCGCCGTCATGGGACAGTGTGTAAAGCTGCCAATATTTGAATGTAAAACGCTGCAATAAGAGTATTTCTGGGTACTTTTATAGTACTTTTCTGTGACTGAAACTGATTAGTCGACGACTAAAATAGTCACCGATTATTTTAATAGTCGATTAGTCATCGATTAGTCGACTAATCATTTGCAGCCCTAATTCCCACAACCCAGTTGCCAGAATAAATACTGGCATTGTACATTTTGGCAAACCACAGGTATGATACATTTGTACATTATTATTCAGCAGATACATCGAAACTTTACACTTCTTTACGTTTCAACAATGCCGTGGTTAACGTGTGGTTAGGTTCAGGCACAAAACTACTTGGCCATGTTTAGGAAATGATCATGTTTTGGCTAAAAATACCCACTTTTCGTGGCGCTGTCCCGGCAGGAAACGCAGTGATGTCCTGGTAAAAAAAAAAAAAAAAAAAAACATTTTCTGTGGTTCTATCCCCAGAGAAAAAAGAGTTGCAGCTCATTAAAATTCATCCGTGTTTTGTGACTAAAAGCCACTGAAAACACAGCCAAGGTTTGCTAAAAACAACAGTTTCCGTTGTGTGTTGGTCTTGAACAGTGGTCCGCAGCTTGGCAGGCATCTCGTGTCATGCCATCCAGCATCCCCTCCACCTAGGCCCAACCCCAATTTCTATCTTAACCCTCAGTCTTAACTTTCAAGCTCAACCCTCAATCTCACTAGCCCTTAAAAACCAAGTGTTAGGGCTATCTTGAGACCTAGAAATGGGACACCCCTTAAAGGCAGATACGTCTTCAGACTGTGGGGGGCAGCAATACGTCAAAGCTCCGTCCAGTCTGTCAATTCAAAAGAAGAAGAAGAAGAAGGTACATTACGTCATCAGTAGTCGTAGAAGAAGAAGGTTACAGACGAACGATACGAATCATGCCGTCTGTAGCTGCGGCTACAGTAGATGACACCGTCTGGTCATCTTACAAAAATGTCGGTGCAAACATTTTACGTATATTGATAAAACTTAACATTACCACTGAGAAAAATGATATTTCGTAATGTTAACTGAACGACAGCTAACGTTATGGCTTGTGTGCACCATGACGGCTAACGTTAACGTTACTGAGTATCGATTGCTAGCAAAAAAATATGTTCGTGTTTACGCTACAGGTCTAAAGGTCTAAAATCCATAAAATGACATGTAACTAAGATATTACAATGCTTATCTTAATTTTTAAAATCTCATATTTGCAAGGAAAATACTTACAACTCTTATAACTCTTCTTTTTACCACCTTCGGCCTCCATCTTGCTTTGAATGAATCGTACGGACTCGGCTGATTTCGGCTGGGCTCGGCCAATGATGCGCAAGGGATTCTGGGATAGCATTCACCGCCAAGTGTGGTGCTGGAAAATCTCAAAATTAAGGGACATACAGCCCTTAATCTTCACCCTTAACTCAACACACTGAGAACCGGGACAGCACTAGCACTTCGCGGGTACGCAGATTTTTGAGACTGAGGGTTAGGATTGAGGGTTAAGATAGAAATTGGGATTGGGCCAAAGAGTCAGGTCAAATAGTGCTCAAAAAAAAAAATCACACATCAGATATTGATGAACGAATTATTCGTGTTGAAAATCTTTACTGATGTACATTGTATAATTTGCTGTGAACAAAATGTCATGACAACAGTCAGTGGAAACCAAAATCACCAGGAGGACCACATGCAAAACCATTGTCTCTCTGGGGGTTGTCTTGCTTTTGCCTCTCCATTGCACCTGTTGTCACTTTGAGTTGCACCAAAGCAGCTGAAACTGATTCACAATCACTCATGTTTCTTGAATGGACACATTGATGTGTGTGTGATCCCTGACTATGATGAGTATGAAAAGTACAAATGTGTATTTGTGGTTTCCACGAATTTGGGCTGTAAACTGGTGCTAGCCAAACTGATGGATTTCTGGCCCGTAAGGGTCTAATCCTGGGTCTACAGACACAGTCACGCCCAAATTTCACTCATTAGCGTCATTGCAGGTTTACGTTTTCAGTTTATAAACAGTTCCTTTGAATGACAGTATGATATTCAAATGACAGGACAGACACCAGGACAGAGAGTGAGTTTAGAAAGCCAAAAACCAGTTACTAGTATTGAGTTACAGCCCTGTCTTCCCCCATTATGGTCACTTTGTGTTATGGAGCAGTGGCTTGAATAAAAAGGGGTCTAGTCTTCACTGTCTGCTGGTCAATAATAAAACACTATACTTGTTTTTGAAACTTTGTGCCAGGGTGTTATCAGAACATCCTTTCAGAGGAAAAGATCCCAAACAAACCACACAAGCGTGATTGTGCAGACAGATCTGTGGCGGGTTGGTTCGCCTTGTAGCATCTTTTACTCCTCAAGATAAAAGAACATCATTCGAATACTGAGAGTCCGGTTGTGCTGTGTTGGTGCTGCTTTATCTTTCTGATATTTAGGTGTGAAATCCTGCACATCAGCGTCATGGGAGATAATGAGACCATGTGAGATCTTATTACCTTCCAGCACCGACAGTTTCATGCAGCAATAATTACTCCCACTGGCGGCTTGCTTATTGACGATGCCTGCCCAAAGTATCACTCAGGGACTAATGGTTTCCCTCCTTCACAAGGCAAACAATGGAATGAACACCGCTTCAATCAACTCCGAGTGATGGATTTAATGACAAAGTCATTTTCCCTCTACTTTATGGGCGAGGAGGAGCGACACATGCAGAATAAGATAGGTCTCGGAGGGGATGTGTTTGTGCGAGAGCCGAGCTGTAAACAAGAGCGCTGCTTTTATTTGCTGTGATTTCATTGCATTTGATGATAAGTGAATGTGACCAACCAATTGCTGTTAACTTGCAGCAAATGAAATGCATTACTATGTGCGAGCTCGGTTCCCTCATCATTTTTCGGAGTGATGTCTTTAGGGTCAGGGCGGAAAAATGAGCTCTATTGATTTCAGGGAGGGAAGAAAAAGGAGGAAAAAGCAAGTAGAGGGACTCCAACTAGCCTCTGTTGGATCATGAGTTCAACATGCAGTGACAAATGGGCAGCGGAATGAGAAAGAACACCCTGAAATCAAATTGAGTATGGATTGTTGTGGCCTAGATTTATAGCTGTGGGGTATCCCAAACCTGGAAGTCATAAATTGATGCAGTTGAAATGGGGCGTCAGCGGGGAATTGCTGCTATGATTCGTTTACTGCGCGTGTCACCGACGGACAATACAAATGGCGAGTCATTGTTGTCCCACAACAGGGCTCGTTAATAGAATATACACAGACAGAAGTTAAAGGCCGTGACAAATCTGCCTCTGTGGACCCCGTGGCTCAGGGAGGCAGGAAACTGCCACGTACCTGCACAGCACAAGCACCACTCAGGGACACTGACAGTGACACGGTGACAGCCTGGGTGGGACCAGGTGGAGCACTCTGAGTCTGGATTGGTCTTTGAGGGAAGTTTAAGTAACAGACAGTCGGGTCGTTATAAGATGGATCTGATAAAGTCTGGGTCATTACCTGTAGTATCTGAGTATCTGCTGCAGGACCGATCAGTTTCACTGGATGTTTGTAAAAGAACAAAACATAAAACAGTAGATTCATTATGTTTTTATTTTTCTTGGTTTTGATAAACAGCAGGGTCGAATCACCTATAACACATGGAGGGATGTAGGGGGGCCTGGGGGGAATTTTTTATGGATTTTTAAAAAACAATTTTATGACTTTTTTGGGCACTTTTAATGACATACTATACTTTGATGTTTTTTATATTTTTACGACATACTCAAGACATCTTTATGACGTATTATTCTATGATTTTTTTATGACATTTTATGACTTTTTATGACATATAGTTTGACTTTTTATTATGGCATTCTTATGACATACTATGCTGTGATATTTTATGACATCTTGACATTATTTTATGAATTTTTAGGACATTTCAGTGACTTCTAGTGACATGTACTATGACTTTACGGCATTATTCTGAGACTGGGACTGACAATTTAATAACTTATAATACTATGGCATTTTTAATGACATACTATACTATGACATTTGTATGACATCTTTATAATATATTATTTAATGACTTTTTATGACATTTTAGGACTTTTATAGGCATTCACTGACCTTTTTTGCATTTTTAATGACATACTACTATATTCTATGACATAATTATGACGTTTATGACATATACTATGACTATTTTCTGGCATTTTTAATTACATACTATACTATGATATTTAAATGACATCTTTATAACATATTATTTTATGACTTTTTGGCATTTTTATTGCCATACTATACTTTGACTTTTTTTTTCTCATGACAAACTATACTGTGACATTTTTATGACATCTTTATTATTGTAGGAAATCTTATGACAGTTCTTGACATATTATACTATGACAATTTAATGACTTCTTAAGACATCTACTACAACCTTTTTTATGACATTTTTAATTAAATACTTTCATATGACTCTTTGACATTTTTATGGCCCGCTAACACATTACAAAAACCATCACACTTCACAGTGATACAGTCTAGCTATTACTCATATTTCATAAGTTTACTACTTTAAACATTTAAAAGTAATGAATTACAGGAGCAGTAGAGTTTGACAGTAAGTGTTAGCATCCCTTAGTTCACAGGACAAGTGTGGTCCATTACAAGAAATGATTTAGTCTATTGTCAGGTTAACGTATTTAAATCCAAATATATTCCCCATCCACTTAAATCATTCTAAGAGAAACAAAAAAAAAAAATAGCACTAATATAATTAAATCAAATAAAACTGAGACAGAAACAGACTGTGAGAATTATATAAATGTGCTTAATAGAATTTACCTAATTTACTTAAAGTTTACTTAATATAAATAACGTCTCTGTATTATGTGTATTTCAAATATGTTTAAGATACATAAAATGTATTAACAGTAATTTCATATACTTTATCAGAGTAAATCAGGCGAATTCTGTGAGCTATAGTTACATATATTCTCACAGTGTATTCATGTATTCATTTTTGTATGTGATTGAAATGCATACTTGGTAACAGAACAAATATCTTTGAATGTAATATTCTATATTTTACATTTGTTCATTAATTTCCAATGAAAACAGCAAAACCACGGATAGTTTGCCCCACCTAATAAATGTTGCTTGTGTTTCCTGGTATATCTTATTCCTCTGAGCCTTAGAGCTCCACTGTTGACTGACTTGTTCCAATGTTAAGATTCACTGTAGTTTATTTTGAGCTGACCCCACATACACTGTAGCTGCCAGAGATACGAAGCAGAGGATTTAATGTGTATCAATGAAACGTGTCAGCTCAGAGGAGGACCTGAATGCAGACTAACAGACGGTTCGAGTTTTTAACAAAAACCAAGCTTTAATGTAGCTGATCGAAAACATCCAGTGCAGGGAGGCAACTAAAAGTCCAAATGAAAGCAGAACAAAAAAACAAACTGAAAACCAACCATGAAAAACTCGATGAACAGGAAGAACCCAGGAGGAGCACAGGATCAACACAGACAAACTAACAAAGGGAAACACACAGGTATATATACACAGAAAACTAATCACAAGAACGAGACACAGCTGGAGGAGGAAGACATGGGCAAAGGAGGGAAATAGAGATTGGCTTATGACTAATACAGAACAGGTGTGAGGGGAAGACTCAGGGAACAGGGAGGGACTAACGAGACAGGTGTGACAGAAAACAGGCGGGAAAACACACAAAGACAGGAAGTAAAACCAGACACGACACATGAGGAGAGAATCTACAAAATAAAACAGGAAGCAGATTAAACATGAATGAAAACATGAAACACAAAACTCCAAAACAAAGTCAAACATAGGATTAACTGAATATAAACAACACCAGGATCATGACAATCAATCCACAACTGAAAATAGTTCCCAAGAAGTGCACTATTTCCTCCTGTTTGACTGATATTTACTAAAATCTGCAGTATCCAGCTGCCTTAGGAAATTACTGAGTCCACTCTTTTTTAATCAAACTACATATTTTTGACCTGTTTTATAAAGAGTTATGTATTCAGTAAGAACCAATGGGCCTGGGGCTGAGAGCCACAGACATAAAGTCAAGATACATGGACAAATACAGTATTGGTTTTGGCCTTTTAGCCAGCCTTGCCCATAAACCCTCATAAGGTTGTTTCATAAGGTCTTCAGAATTTCTTTGCCAAACACGAGATAATTCCAGTTTTATTTTATTTACAACCTGAGTTCTATTTTTGTAGTTTCTGGCCATACATCCCATGGATTATGATAACGTCTTATCTCCATGCTGCAAAAGTGGTAGATGAAGCTGAATCCAAATAGGGCAACACAATCAGATGATCGGACAGGTTGGAAACAAATCCCCAGTTCATCTTAACCATCTGGGCAAATAAATAAAAGTGAATGCACAGCGTTGTCTTTTATGATTGTTCATTGTATTTCAAAGCAGTTTGCACTGACAACTAAGTGAAAATGATGTTTCAAGATATGGGGTGATGATATATTTTCTGTCTGCTCTGTATCTGTCATCAGGTGACAACTGAGCTATTTTTATTTGCTGATGAGATGCTGTTAAAAGCTGTAGAAGAAGTTAGTAGGCAGATTTGTTTCTTGGTCAAACTGGCTGATAAATTTACTGTTCACCCACTAAAGCCGTAGGTTTTGACAGAGTGTTGCTGGCATGATGTTTTTTGTAGGCCAACCCACAAGTTAGCGTCGTCCTGGTTCCCTCATCAAAAAGCCAGTGGGATTTTTCACTGGATTTTCGACTATTCCAGAAATTAAGTTCTGCGGAAAACACAAGTTTATGATACTGAAAGGCAGATTATAATAGTTGAATTTGTACCCACTCTCTTCCCTTACGAATGTGTTCGATGTTGCTACAGTAGATGTAGCATATTGATTTAGCTTGACTTGACAAGATAATGTATGACGACAGCAATTTTCCACAGGAGTCAGTAAAGGGTGAACGGTGCTCATCATTGCATGGACAGCGCTAGCTTGCCGTTGTGTGCCCGAGCTAGAGTCCGTTACCCAGTGTCGTTGCCTTCATGGATGTAAATGACTGTATGTTTAGTGCAGAAACAGAAGATCCCTTGTGGTGTGAAGTGATTTCCACCCACGCACATCCAGATGGAGTAGCCTAGCTTAGTTTGGAAAGCGCCGAAAACACGAAAATACTTATTCGAAGTGTAATTTTCAAAGTACAACTGCAATCAGCAGAAGTAAAAAGCTAACGTTAGGCTGTAAATGAACTACGCCGCATTCGCTTAACCCCGTCGCTGCCACAATGAGGCTGTAAAGCTGTGATTGGCGTAATGATGTGCTTTGTCTCATTTAGCCGGTTGTTTGCAACTGCCGTTTTTAAGACCTTTAAAAGCGTGGGGTATTTACTGATGTATTTTATGCCGTCTCTTAAAGGGAAATTTCGGTTTATTTCAACCTGTCTCCTATCGTCCTAAATTTGTTTCAAGTGACTAGTGACATAAAAATAATAGTTAGCATGTTAGCCGTTAGCCTAGATACAGCCGGGGCACGTAGTAGCGTCAGACCTGTTAAAACGTAAGTGAACGGGCAACCTTCAAGTGCAAAGTTAGTCCACTAAACAAGCTTTTTTTCCACAAAGACCGCCTCATATCGTTAGGATAAATGTCAGAGAACATATAGAAAACGACATGTAAACATGTTGTCTTACCTTACCGGTGTGCTGCCATGTTTGTTTACCATTTAGCTCTGCTTTCCAAAGCGCGGCTGAAATATATCTTGAAGTATGCCCACTCACTTACGTTTTAACAGGTCTGACGCTACTATGCGCCCGGCTGTATCTAGGCTAAAGGCTAACATGCTAACTATTATTTTTATGTCACTAGTCACTTGAAACAAATTTAGGACGATAGGAGACAGGTTGAAATAAACCGAAATTTCCCTTTAAGTCTCTTAAGCGTTTATCGTCCACAGAACGAGGCTGCACGCCGACATTTTCAGAACAAAATAGAAGAGGCTGCAGTGAGAGTCTCTCTACATGGAATATATATAAATAGCAGCTTTGTGCATTTAGTCCTTCTCAGGCAAGCTCAGGGGTTTAGTGTTAGTTAGTGTTGTTAGCGTTAGTTAGTGCCAACAACGCTTTTTTGTTTTTGTTTTTGTTCTCCGAGTAAGGATTAGAATATGTTCAGTTCATATAACCCAGTGGGAGTTAATATATATTTTCAAATGCTTGAAGATCCACTCATTACTAAAAGTGTGTGTCATATAAAAACTAAAGTGATGGTCAAAGTTGTCACAGTGAAATTTAAGGTGTGCTGATGGATTCACGTCATCAACTCATGCACTGAGTAACATTACAAGTTAACGTTCCACCTTAAAAGTCACCGGCAGTCGGCCCAGTGAATGAAGTTATTTTTTCTCAGACTCCAGCTGCTGTGAGAGGCAGCAGAACATCCTTTCATTTTATAGTTACAGTTTACTAATAAAACTCTCCACAGTATGAACAGTGGTTACATGAGCCTCAAAACCAGACACAACTCAGCCCTGAGCAGAGTGACCGTCCTCTACTGACCAATCAGACTGCAGTGCTGCAATCTAGAGTCACCAATTAATGCATGTCTTTGGACTGTGGGAGGAAGCCGGAGAAAACAAAATTGTTTTTTTGTTGTTTTTTTCAGCAAAACTAAAAAATTACCTGTCAAACACAAAAAACAAACAAGATAATTATACAAAAGGACCGTTTTTATTGTAACATCATATCTGTTATAATAATACTATGCTATATATATATATATATTTATATATATATATTTATATTTGTATTTATATTTTTACATAGAACACAAGCTACTAAGGAATACATACAGTACAGTCAGCAACATAGAAAAATATTAGAGTAGTATTGGCACAGATGAAGTAGTATTTACTGTACTTTACATGTTATACATTCAGCAAAAGAAATGCAGAATGAAATAAATACACGTTCCTCACAGTGAAGTCAAACATCTTTTTACATTCAGTTCAAACACATGAAGGATGTTTCAGCGACGAGCAGACAATGATAACACATATTCACACACACACACGCCCTCCTCCACCCAGACACACACTCACATAAACAGGACTCTCAGTAAAGGGCAATCAAATACAAAAAGGTTCAAGTCAGCTAGTTTTGAAGGTTGACAGCACTTGCAAGGATCTATTGGATTTATGGATCACCTCTGAATTCACTCTCAGTCATGACAGCAGCATAAATGTACAGTTAACACTCTCAGAGACATATTTAGACACACAAAACAAAACACATTTTCCTCTAAAGAATAGAGTTCAGCGCAACATAAATGCAATTCTTTCTGATCTAACACTGTGCCTTCAAGACGCACACAGCCATCCATCTCATGAAACAAGTCCAAACCTGTATTTGTCCTTGAAGGGACCAATCTCAACACCACAAACACTTTTTCCCTCCATCGATTCCCGCTGACCCCTTTGGGTAAACACACAGGGCCCTAAACGCAAACAAGTTAAAGCCTCATCCATATACAGTATGTGTTTGTGTTGTGGGGGAGGCTGAGAAATGATGCATGATGCATGGCAGCTCCCTCAGATTGCTTACGCAGCTTTGCTTAGTGGCTTTTTGAGAACGATCTCTGCGTCCTGAAGGAGCCCATTTGATTAGAGTCAATCACGATGACACACTGCTTACTGTGCAGCGCCTCGGCAACAGCTCGGGAACAAAAAAAGGAGCACTTTGCGATGTCATCTTTTGTACTCTTTGAAGACGGTACAGTGCTCGTGTGGCCGGGACGGACAGCAGTGGTCAGTTTTTACAACAACTGCGGGATGTAACCTTCAGATTTAAAGAAGCAGTGCATGTATAATCCAAGAGAACACAGGAAAAATAGCTGTTTGGATTTTGTAAAGCTAGTGGAGGTTGATTCAAGGTTGTCAATAAAGTGCACTTGCCATCGAACCAGTGCAAAGGTTAAATATAGCTCTCTGTATGTACATAACTACATATGCAGCAGATGCGCAGCCATCGCTGGATATGAGACGTCTGTGGCAACACCATGATAACAGTTCTCTAATGTCAAAATGTAAACATCATTTGATGGACAGCTCAGCGAAGAGGAAACAGTCCTCACTCAGTATGCTGGAAAACGACATCTCTCTCGTGTCACGCTTGAATGTGACAGCAAAGGTTGTGGAGGAGGAAAAAAAACATCATACAACGTTTGTTTGATTTTGCTGATGAGATGATCAAATATGGCAATGTTTATGTTGAGGAACATGAGACAGTGTGTGCTACGGCGGTGCTTTTCCCTGCTATCATCATGCATCAAGTTGTAGAAAATGACATGAAGGGGGATCTTGGCAGTGGGTCCGTATTACGCAAAATCATCCAGTTTTCCAGAAAACAAAAGCAATGACACCCTGATTTAAGCCATTTAAAAAAATAATGAGTGCCTTATGAAATCTATCCTTGTGTAGACCATTTTAATCTACAATTTAAAACGGCTCATTAGGAAGGTAATGGTCATTAGACCATAAGATTGTACTGTATAGTCATGGATAATGAGCTTCTTTCACGTTATAGAGGCCTATACAGTAGATCTGCTGTTAATTATATCAGTGAGCCTGTTTTCTGTCTCCCTGTTACATGATTTAAGAAACAAAATGAAAATAAGTCATTTAGCTTAATTGTGTTTAAGTGATTTGCCAATCACAGCTTAGCAGCCTCAACTATGCACATCAAGCTTTGGATTTCTACACGTTGAAGACATGGGACTACACAGAGGCGAAGTCCCTCCACTTCTAGTGTCGCTGATGAGACCTTATTTCAGGAAAAAAGTACAGTAGAGACAATTTCCTGATCCTGTTTGAATTGTGCCGTATAATTTTTTGTCAATTTCAAAGATAATTTTGCCAAGACAGTTGCAGTTTGTTGTAGATTTTTCATAGTACAATTTAGTTCAGTGTGAAACCACTCAACACCAGCTATCTTGCCGGCTAGGTTGCTATGTTCGACACATAAACGTAATGTTACTTTGCCTTTATTGGACAGGAAGTGAAAGAGCAAGCAAGACCTGTTGCTCATGAGTATACAGAGAAAGCTATGACATCACTTTACTGACTTGTGTAATCTTACTATATAATGACGAAAACTCTGTGTGTGTGTGTGTTCCATGTTTTTCTCCTCACTGACTTGGTCAATCCATGTGAAATTTGGCACAGTGGTAGAGGGTCATGGGAGGTACACTCACAAGTCAGTCTTTAGACGCTTTGCTTAACTAAAGACTGACGACTTTCTCCCTGATTTTGTGTTTAGATGGGCGGATACAATTTCAGAGTTTAAAAAAACTCCCTACGTTGCAGAACCAATAGTAAATCTGCAGGGCGGTCCTTTGGTGGCTCGCTGAACTCTTGTGCTCGTAAACATAGTCCGACTAGAAACACGTGTAGCGGTACAAAATGGCTCAAGTCACTGTAAGTCCTTAATTTCCACAATCTTGTGGACTGAGCACACGTTTGATAAAACAGAGTTAAATCTCTCGGCATCCATTTTCAAGCTCTCTGTGTGTTTGTGTCCTTGCGGACGAGAAAAGGGGGAGCGCACATTTCCGGGAGGGCGTGTCCTTTTCAAAAATGCAAGAGGCGTTGCTTTGTTGCCGGCCGTTTTCTCCGGTGTGTTAAACACACTTTAGAAAGGAGTGTCCCCAGACTATCAGAAGGCGGAGATCTCTGATTGTCTGGTGGCGAGACTACATGGGAGGAAGTGAATGAAGCAATATTACATCAGTTGGCCAAAGGGGGGCGCTATAGCAACCGATTGAAATTGCAAACTTTGAATGGGCATATCTCATGCCCCGTATGTCGTAGAGACATGAAACTTTGCACAGAGATGCCTCTCCTCCACCATTTTGAATTTTTTGAAAAACACTTCAAATGGATCTCTTCCTAGGAAGTTTGAGCGATCTGCATGAAACTGGGTGAACATAATCTAGGGAGCAATATCTAAAGTTCCCTCTTGGCAAAAGTTGGACAACTTCCTAAAACTGAGCTTCTATAAGGCAATGAATATTGCGGAGGGCGTGGCTCATCACATAAAGGTGTATAACATCTCAAGGGTTTCACCCATCACCACGCAACTTTGTAGGAATATGACCACACATAATCTGAGGGGACCCCTCCATTATTGACCCCATCAAACAAAATGGGGGCGCTAGAGAGCTCATTTCTTATCTAGGCCTAACCGCCATATGGATTTTTACTAAACTTGGTAGATATGTAGAACAGGACGCCTCAAGGTGACTGGAGAAATTTAACTCTAATTGTCAACTGGGTGGCGCTATAACAACAGAAACATGCTTCAAAATGGCTAAAATGTGACCGATCACTGTGGCTCCCCCTGTGGACCAATGTTATTGTTGTTGTTGTTCTAATTTTTGGTATGACTAAGTCATGGTATGGTATTCTGCACATAATCATGGAAACTGCCATTCTGTCAGTATGTCATTCTGTCAGTCAGTCACTCTGTCTGTCCCACGTTTGACAAATGATATCATTCTACCACTACTGGCAATGGTACTACTGTACTTTCAATAAAGCAATCGTACTATGAAATTCACAAGCACTCTGTCTGAATACATTGCTCTTCTTAATGGGTTCAGCTGACTATTTAATCTGCAATTTGCTATGACCTGTATCCCAAACACACACCATGTGAAACTGTGCGTGGGCAACTGTGCACTCAATGGGTATGGACTAGTCTTTTTCATGCAGCTTTAGGACAAACTGCAACTTTCTTGACTTGCAAAATTATCTTTGAAATCGACAAAAAACATGTAATTCATAGCACAATTCAAACAGGATCGAAAAGTTATTTGTCTCCCGCCATTAACTACTGTAAAGATTTATCCAGAAATAAGGTCCCGTTGTGGTCCACTGGAAGGGGAACAACTGCGTCTCTATGAGAGATGCTCGGTGTTCTAATAGTTTCAATAGTGGTGTCTTTTTTAGACTTTCCAAAACCAAAAACACACAAGAACAAAAGATTACCTTCAGCTGCAAATGTTGGCATGTCCTGCTAACTAGCTGTCTACCTCCAGCAGTATTCTGAATTCAGTGTACTGACTTACAGGGCTTCATTAGGGTTACACTTCCACCTTCGTGGTTTACTTTCATTTGATAGATTTGATGACAAGGACACACAAAAGATCACATTTAGATGGGTTACTTACACTGTGGATACATACGCAGATAAAAAATAAATAACTTTAAACAATATATTCATTTTTGTATAAAGGAACATTTATGTTTTGTACAACAAAATACTTCATGTACAATCAAGGGGATAAATGCTGCCCATCTGTTGCCTCGGCTCGAAGGATAGATTCAAACTATCATCGGTCCAACCCTTATAGAAGAATTCAATCAACCACTCATACCGAAGGCTTTAAACCAACTCTAAAGGGAAAGTAGTTAAATGCTTTCGACCACGATTAGCATCTGTTAGTGTTCTGGCTGACTCTGGTTATTAATAAGGCCATAAAACATCTACAATCAATCCTGTGATGGATGTCAGATGTTTTGTTTTGCATGGCTACACGTCAAACTCAGACGTCTGAGTTAGCATTTTTCAACAGTCACAATACACTGATCTTTTTTACAGCTGCTTACAGTCCTAACAAGTGGGATATACAGGCCTTGCCTCTTGGATACCAGGGATTATATACATTAAATTTACTTTACAAAATGAAGGTAAGGACCTTATCGTCCAAATCAGCTCCATCAGCCTCCGACAGGTTCTGTCCTGTAAGCCTGCAGCACTAGCACCTTTACTTGAAGTAGTTGAGCCCTGCCACCAGGAAGAACTTCTCCAGGAAGAGCTCAGAGTCCAAGACAGCGATGTGGGCGGCGCGGCCGATCAGGGTGTTGGCTGTGTTGGGCAGAGCGTGGAACACGTTCTGGCGGATCAGCCGGCACTCTTTAGCCTCCACAAGTGGCTGCAGCAGGTTGTTGATCATCTCAGTGTACACGGGCCCTTCAGTGTGAAAATGAGGAACATGTTGGTGAGTCATTCTTGTAGTTTCTGCAGTCTGATGCATAACCCACACAAAACCACAACTTGTGTTTTGTGTGCTTCATTTCAGGAGGCGTATTAAAGAAACAAGATGTAAGCGTGTTAATTAATAAGCTCTAGAGAGACTAGTAGGTAGATTTTGCTGCCTTCAGACAGAGCCAGATGAGCTGTTTCCTCCTGCCTCCAGTCTTTAAACTAAGCTACGCTAACCAGCTGCTGGCTGTGTCTTACAAGCCTTGGAAAATAACAGCTCTTTTTTTTCAGAAGATCAAAAATAATGTTGGTGTATCAACTAATACTCCAGTTACAAAGTCGCATGTAGGTGTAGGATCACGTTAATCATGTTAAGTTACACCTAAAGCTAGCCTATGTAACTTTTGTTGAGCAACAGCCACTTGTGTCAAATACTAGATAATGGTATATGCTATACAAAGTGTCTGGCACAAGATGAAAAGAGCCACACTACTGAAAGACTCCTGAGTCAGTGAACAGACTTCTGTCGGACTGTCACTAACAAAGCAATATATATCTGAAGCTTGCTAATATTAGCTCACCTAGCCAGGGACTATCCACTGTTCCAACGGTCCATAACTTGGAAGCCTCAGTAGTCTGAAAAATATCCCATTGGACCGAAGCCCATTAGTATGACAGCCTGTTATCCCGAAAACAAACGCCCACTGTTCCAAAGGGCCTTTTCTCTGACTACACTCTCTCAAACAGAAGCACATGGTTGTCTATGATGTAGAATGACGTTGTCTGAGCTTTCACTATGGCAAGAGTATGACCCATCCTGCCCTGCTTCTGATTGGTTAGTGGTTTGGTTTGGTTTGGTTGAGTTGGTTAGGTTTAGGCATGAGGAGTGAGGCTAGTTGAGTCAGGTGGGTCGTGCCTCAATAGTAGGAAGGTCTGATGACGTTATTCTGCATAATAAACAGCTATTTGAATTTGTTTAGGAAAATGTGTGGCGTGTTTTCAAAGAAACAGCCCTTTGGAGCAATGGGTGCTTGTTCTTTAGGATAACTTGCTGTTGTACAAAACAGCTCTCAGTCCAGTGGGTCTCGTAAGTGCTATATCGTGGGCAACTGGACTTGCTTGCGTTTCTAGAAGACATTTTGCCTGGGAACCCTTGCAGAGTCGTAGGGGTGACGTGAGCTCTTAGTTTCCGAGTCGTTGAGGTCACAATGTGAGTTGTTGACCCATCTGGCCACCATGTGAGTCGTTAGGGTCAGGTGGGACCAGGGATGAATGGGTGTGAAGTCGTAGACTGCATTGTAGGTGGGGGATAAGTAGTGTCGTAAGCCACGACACTACTTATCCATTTAGAACTGAAGAAGCTTCTTGGATGAGGGGCGAAACGTCTTCAAGAAATGCAAGCAAGTCCAGTTGCCTACAATATTAGCACTTACAGTTACATGACCTGGATGACTGAGAATCTTCACCGACAGTCCAATGGGACATTTCCAAACTATTGAGGCTTCAGAATAATAGGCCATCAGGACAATGGCATGGCACCTATTAGCCACCATAAGATATTGGTCACACCAGACCAAAAAGGCCTGCAGCAACAAGACCAATGAGCATACAGAACTGAGCATAGTTACCTTTTATTGCTTATGAATCTAACTACAATTCGTAAGAGGACGGGTGTGTTATTGTTCTTTCAAAAGTTATACAGTATCACTTCAGATAATAGTTTCACAAAGTGGTGTTGACAGGTTCAATGCTATATGATCTGTAGTCAATATTCACATACGTGTTAGGTTAAAAGAAGTGGGGTTGTGTAGCCCAGTCCCCTAGACATTACGTTTACTTACAGCTGATTTGAAACAGCAACTATGATTTTGAGGGAAATGTAATGCAAAGAAAATGATGTTTGCACAGGAATGTGGTCTGGACGCAAATTTCAGAATTTGGTGTCACACCAGACTTTGTATAGCTACCATCCAACCCGACTACCTCTCTGAGATTCCAGCATGGTAGATAAATTCAGTTTTTCACTTCTGAACTTAATCCAGACAGTGATTAGTTGTCACTGCAGCGAAATAGTCAAACAAACATAATCTTTAAGAGACAGAGTTGGATTGTGGACTAGAAGATTGTAGCCTGACATCGTCAAACTAAATCGCAAATATGAGTTAGTCTGTTGGTTCGTCATTTTCACTTTCCAATGAGCTGTATCGATGGCTGTAGACCAAAATGCCTTTGGATGCAATTGGACAGACCTACAACCAATTGGAGCAACGAAACATCATGTAGCGCATGTAGACTACAGTGTGCAGAGACGAGCTGTGACGGTGTGTCATCAAGATGTCTGTGAGCAAGTGTTATCATCTCTGCCACCAGACTTTGAAAACAGTATTTCAACAGAAAGCTCTGATTCAGCTGCAGCCATCTTGGTTGTTTTCAAAACTGCCTCAACGACACTCCTCTTTACTAAGGCAGATTTATGCTTGCCGGAGTGTCCCTGGCACAAAGATGCACGTGCCAAAAATGACATAAGTTGTGCAAGTTGTCAGTCATCATCTGTAACACACTCTGCGTTAGATTAATTGATCGGTCTGGCACATCTGAGTTCTGCTGGAAATCTGTGTGAACAGGAGGGGGACCAGTCGCATCTGCCAGAGCAATTACAACATGAGCTTTGTAAATTCGTCTGGCTCCCTCTGGCTAAGAATATTGAGAGGTATTGCAAATATTGAAAGAGAAGAGAATCCAATAGAGCATGAATACGTGCACTTCTGACCTGTGGTCCTGTCTTTAAGAGCGGTTTTGCACATCTCTATTCTGGCCGAGTGGAAAGGAACATAACGGTCCTGTGGAGACGCCACCAACACCACATTCTTGAAGAACTGGAGCCCTAAATGGACAGAAAACAAACAAGTAAATGAGGCTGCAGAGTGAGTGTGTGTGTGTGTGTGTGTGTGTGTGTGTGTGTGTGTGTGTGTGTGTGTGTGTGAGAGAGGTGGAGAGAGAGGAAGACACAGGAAAGGAGTGAATTGGTTGTAAAACGCAAAGTACAATCACAAAGTACAATGACAGGCTTGATACGATAAAACTGTGTTTTTTCTCAAGTCTCCTGTCACTGTGCTTTTAAGAGAGTGCGCTGGTGGGTTTCCAATGACAGGGTTTGGATCATTTTGTCAGCCTGCCACAGCTCTGAAGGGGTAAAATAGTGTTTTCAGGCTTATCTTCTTCAAGCCTGTGTGACAAACGACTGCTTTGTTCCACTCAAACAGTGGGGAGGCCTCTCACGGGCCTCTCGCAGCTCGCTGGCAGGGGTTTGAGTGTTAGCGAGCTGACACGTACAGAAATTTGACAAAAAGGACAAGATGACAACATTTCCATGAATATTTGAATAGGCTGTCTTTCAAGTAATATTCTGTAAAGTGAAGCAGTCAATATAGTGTCTCTGTTTCAAATTCATCCGCTTTAAACGCTACCTGGTTTCTGACTCAGGAGATAGAGGAATGTTTTCCGTGGATCAACGTGATCTCTGAAGGTGAGTTGCAGCAAGGATCCCGATTTCTTCAGCTTCTGCATTAACCACAGACCTGAGCAACACACACACACATACACAGTCAGGACCCCTGCTTTTTCGACACCCTGCACAGAAGCAGAAGCAGCAGTAGTACGGGTGATATTCTTAGATAAAAGATGCTGCTGAGGAGCGCAAAACATTGAAATGCAGCGCTGCACGGTGTTGTAAATACAGCACATCTGCAGTGTGCAGTTTCCCCACAGCTGCACGGTGGCCTCACCTGTGCTGACCAATGTGCTGTTGTTATACAGCGTTCCCAAGTGTGGGCCTGACAGCGAGAGGAAAGTGTGCAGTTTGGGCAAATAGCAGCGGAAGCGAGGCCTCGTCAGCACAGAGCGGATGATGATGTTCCCCAGAGAGTGGCCGATGAAGCTGTTGGCCGAAGACAAACAACTTTCAGAGAGATAAACTTGCAACTTGAGTGGGTGGCTGGAAAAACAGTGCCTCCAACACCGCTGACCTACGACACTGTGCAGTATCTTATTATAGACTCCTCTGTGCGGAGGAACTCGTTCCAGCTGGGGCTATTTGGAGATTTGAGCTACAACATCGGCAATTACAGAAAATCCATTAGCTTGTTAGATGTTTAAACATTCTCAAAGGCAATGACAACTTAATGATGCTAACATAGAGGACATACCATACAAATTAATAGTCTTCCCAGCAGTGGGAAATATTAGATTCATGAAGCTATATGTCTGTCACTTAGTTTAATTACCGCACTGTTACAGCTTTACCCAAAATCCCTCATCGCCATGTCTGCTCCTTCTCATCTGTTTCCTACCAACTAAATATAGAAGTAATGTGGAAAGAACCAGATGCTGTTGTGGCAGTCCATTGCTTTTGCCTTTGATACTTGCTCTCTGGAGAATACGCCACAATAAAGAAAGTTGGCAAACTTGGGTGGGAACTCGTACAAAAAAAATAAAAAATAAACTGGCACATCGAGGGCAATTAAGCAGGAAGATGAATTGCTTAATTTGACGGGAACTAGGCAACACACTGCTGCATAAAGGAGTACAGTCTATCAAGTGAAAGTCAGAAACTTATTGGCACTGTATGATAAGAGCTTTTCATCCATTTTGTGCCGCTTATCCATTCTGGGTTGGTACGGTCGATATATTATCATGAAACAGTGATTCTCAGGAGTTTAGGTATTCATGCTGAGACCAAGTAGCAATGTGCAGTCTCTGCTGCCATCTACTGTACAAAGGGAATGCTGCTTGAGCTGATGATTGCCCCTGCTCTGACTTCAATGATCAATCAAAAGCAGAGTTGTCAGTAATGTGCATGTTGCGCGGCATTAAAGTTGAGCGACTGACCTTATCCTGCCTATGGTGAGGTTGTATAGCTGGATATGCTGAATGATCTCATCCAGGAGCCTGTCTGTCATGGTGTCGAAATCTGCAAACGTGTCAGTCTGCAGGGAAACGGCAGAGAAAAGCACAATCGTCAGCGCTCTGCAGAATGCCTTAAAGCACTTTCTGCAAATGTGATTGTACGTGTTATCAATTTGCTCCTCGTCGCAGTCGTCTACCTGGTTCCTTTCGGACATGAGGAAGTCGAGCCTGGACCCTGGCAGTCCTAACTCGATGAAAGTCTTTACCAGCCGAAGGTCTGCGCTGTTTCCTGGAGGCGAAGGGGAGAAGTATAAACACACTTTCGGTCCCATTAATCATTTAAGAGACGCCTGGAATTAGTATTCACAGAATACATAGTGTAAAGTGATATTTTGAGGTTGTAGGACATACTCTCAGAGACTGCATTACATGTACCATGCTAATAGGACACTAAAGTCTAAAACTGTACAGCATGCTGCAGAAGTGTGAGTTTAAAAGCTTTTATGTTCTAGCAGTGGTGCCTCAAGATATTATACATAGGGGTGGCCTGATGAGGACCCTGCAAATGTGCAAACTTCACAATTACATAGAGAGTTAAGGAATTGTATGCTAATATACTTTGGCTTCTTTAATAGTAATAATCTGATGTGCACAGACTAATAACAGCACAGTTCACATTTTGAGTTCCACAACAATCCTGTTTTAATGTGCTATTTATCTACATGTGTAAGGCCAGAGGTTCCCAAATGATCCAGCATTATTTCAAGGTCCTCACAGTTTAATATGTTAAACATTATTCTTGTATTTGGCCATGTCCTGAGCTAGTTTGCTGTCTTTTATTAACATTTATTAAGTTATTAACTGTTATTCACTCACTCTACAGCAGGAAACAGTACTTCAAAATAAAAGCTCTAAGCCACAAGTTCACTGTGCTTGAAAAATAAATTGTGTTTTTTACAAACTTGACACCTTCACAAGTCACGTATGGTCAGAATGGACCCATGGCCAACTCTGAATAGGCTGAGACCAAGTTTGTCCCTTTTCTTACAAATACAAATATACAGCTTTAATTTGAAGGAGTATACCAGCCATGTTTCCATCAGCCTGTTTAGATGCGCATCTAGAAGTACTGCATCAGAAAATTTTGATGGAAACGCCAAAATTCGAATTAAAATCCCCTGATACGGACAAACTAAAATACATTCGCTTTAGCCAGGTTTTGGTTGATTGGAAAAAATGTTGATTCACACAACAGGGGATGGAAACAGTTATGTTCGAATTAAGTCTGACGTAGCACACCTCTCTCCATGGTGATATCCACACTCTAATGCATTTACAAGCTGGTTGCCAGCCGCCAGAAAACGCAGAAGAAGAAGACTGCGAGGCTTGTTTTGTTTCCGGTTCTGCGGAAAACTCGCGCGACTTCGTAGTTTTCACCAAAGTCCGTACATTTAATGGAAACACACAGGATTGGTATTTCTTTTAATGCGCATTTACCAATGATTTGAATCACTTTTGGATGGAAACATAGCTAGTGACTATGAGGAACAAATTTTACTGGGAACAAGCCTTCTCAAGTTTAGGGGAGACTGGTGGGTACCCATAGAACCCATTTTAGATGTCTTGAAGTGAGAGTTCGAAAGACCCCTTTCCAACAAGCCAATGGATGCCTCAAGCTGCCTTCACACCACCACACGTTAACTCGCCACCTCCAGTCACTTCCATTAGGGAAAGAAAAGCGTTTTTCAACATGCAAGTAGGGGTATAAAGTGCTTGCTGCCCATGTGCAAGCACATATATTTTTCTCTGCTGCCTTAAGTTCACCATGTTGAACTTCTGGCAGTTGCCACCAGGCTGTGGCTGATCAAATAGTGGGCATCATAGGAGCAGAAAGAAGACGAGAGAGGAGCTGATAATGTCGGTGTCTGACTACCCGCAGTGATGGCGCTAGATACTGATGAAGACAACCAGGAAAAACTGGGCCTGTGATAACATTTCAACTAAACTTCACATGGTAAATTGTCCAAATTCATAGAAATCTTTGCTTGCACTTCTGCCAGTGATCACAGAGGTAGCTACCTGTCATCGCTGCTGTGGACCATAGCGGCAGCAGCTGCCTTCAAAAAAGCTGGGAAAGCCCTTGCAAGTTGGTGGTTGTCAGGAAGGTTACTGCACAGCTGTGTGAAAGCAGCTTTAGGTTGTCTAGATTCCCAGGACACCACTACTTTTGCACTAGATTAAAAAATAAGTGTGCTCCAGCCTCTTAAAGACTGTAATGTCAGCCTCCAATCATTTTTGTCATGGGGGGCTGGTGGGTGGGCCAGTAGGGGGGCCATGACTCCTCCTTGGAGGTGCCACTGCCTCCTTGCGGCGGAATTCGACCGCTGTGAACCAGAACCTTCGGCTCTCTCACACTCACCATCAAGCCCGTGTACACACACCACAAGGTGTATGCCGTCATCAAACTCCTCGTCGTCCTCCTCAGGGGGGAAGTAGGGCAGATCTGATGCCAGGAGAGGAAGGTCACTGTACAAGCTGGCCTGAAAGCTCAACTCTTTGAGCAGCTCCTCTTTGGCTTTGTAGAAACTGGAGAAAAGGGACGTGACATTTGGAAAAAAACAAAGCGATTATATTCTGTATGTTAGCAATAAATTGAAAAAGACCTTTTCCAGTAATGTGCAAAGACAAGCAAATTATGTACAATCTTAGTTACACACATAAAATGCTGATCTGAGAGGAAAGTTTGTATAACACAGAGAGAACATCTCTTAGAGGTGAATCTCTCCTACTGTTTCTCCCTTTGGTCCAGAATATCATGGAAAACCTGCCTTGCATTTTTGTATTTGATTAATTTCACTTCACATTGCCCACTTCCGAGCAAACCGAGGCTTATAAACAAAAGTCCCGCAGACTCTCAAGTAGCTCCTCGAAGTTTTATTGCCCTGTCGTCCCGCCAGGTTACAGACTTCAGCTGTGAAGGAGTCAAAACAAATCCGATTCCAGCTCCTGTACTTTGAGCTAATCATGATGGATTTGTCTGCACTCTTTGATGTGATTTAACACACTCAGGAGGCATTTCACCTCGTCTTGACTTCCTCGCTTCATATTTGGCCTCACTTCATTTTGTTATGCTAGGCTTTCCAAGCATGAGTAACTGCCAGCTACTGCACCAGATGTCAACAGCCGTCTCCACATAGCCATAAAACCTTCTGTCCTGGCCTTGTTTCCTGTAGTTAGTGTGGATTATAATCTCACTCCTACAAAGTTTTCCATGGAAGACGGCCTGCTTTTTTTGTACCTACTGACAGGCATTATTCTCAGCTGGCTGAACACACATTTAATTATTACTGTTACATTTGAACATGCTTGACTGCAGCCTTGATGTCCATCTGAAATTAGAAAGCCACAAATTTTTGCTGTCAAAAATCAGTCAAAAAAAAGAAAGATTTTAGTGTTAATGTTTGTGTCAAAGAAGGAAAAGTCTGAGGTAGCCTCCAAGCCTTTGAGTGGAAGGCCTCTGTAGGTGTTTGATTGAAAGCTGAGTGGACAAGGTCCCTACTGACACAACACAAATGTCTCTTGACGGGATTGTTGCCTGGTTACCACAGTGATGTTACGGCATTAAAAAAGGGGGCTGAAGCTTGATAACTGTAAATTTGAGGTACTTGAATCCTGATGTCGACTTTTACTCCACAATGTGGTTAGCTATGGCAGAGTGGCACTGTCTATACAGGGCTATTTCAAAACACTCTCAGGGCCCCAGGCAAGAGGCACCTTGGAGGCCCCTCCCACCCCCCCGTCTCTAGGGTGACCAGGTCCCAATAAACCAAATGTGGGACAAGGAGTAGGTTCGTGAGGGACAATGTGGGACACCTGCCCCAGCGCGAAGTTTAGTCATCAGAGACTTGTCACGGTACCAAAATTGGGACCCACGGTACGATACCAATGAAAATATCATGGTTCTGAGTAGTATCACGATACCACAGCAAAAATGAGGCAGATGTGCCTTTTGTCATTTATAAAAAGAAAAATCACTTTTCTATAATACATCACTGATATTTCAATGGAATAAATTACTTAGCGACTTATTCATACTTCAAAAACAGCATCAATAAGTGATTAACATAGGGGGGATTAAATAAATAAATGAAATAAAAATGAAATAAAAATCAACCAGCCACCCTCCTCCCCTGATAAGTAAAGAACAGTCCCTAAAGTGTGGTGAGGTTTGTGGACCGTTACCTGCCACAAAGAGAGAAATGTGAACGGCTCATTTCTCCTCTGACACATCACATACCTGTGTGCCGCCACGGCTCAGCTGTTCAGGTACTACTGGGCAGTCATGAAATCAACAAAGAGGAAATTATTGGACCTGGAGCCGGACTTCTCCGTTGTTGGTGAGCCCTTATCTTGCGCCGTATTTGACAGGAATACAGCATCTGTGACCCCCGTTCAACCCACAACCGGCAGGATTCGCCTTTCATTTCTGCTGCTGGTTGAAATCTGTACTCACACAGCGTGCTCCTGAATGATTTGTTTTGCTTGCACAAAACTATTTTTAGTCGCAAATGCAGTAAAATGCTCGCACCGTAGAGCTCTGTGGAAAACAAATCACTGTAGCATATATAAACAAATCTAACCTACAAGTAAAAAGAAATAAATAACAACTTTCACTGCTCAAAGATACTCAGTAGCTCAGCTAATACCTGACATGTCACTGGAAAACAAACCACTGCAGCAGCATATTGAGTGCCAGGTGGCCAGCGTGCGCCGTTATTGGACGGCGCATGGACACTCACCCTCTTGTGATTGGACTTTGAACTTATCCCACAGTAGTGGTACCTGAGGTACCGTAGTACTACAGTACTCCAACAATGCTAGCGCAGGTGGCAACCAATCATGCGGAACATGGTCTCAATTTGCGTGATGTGTGAAGAGAGACAGAAATGCTGTGCAGTCCCGCACAGTGCGGGACGTCTGGTCACCGTACTTAGCCACTCGCAGGCAGCAGCTAGTAGGGGGCCCCATTAGGGGGGATTCCAACGTGTTGTCGTTGTTGCAGTGTCTATAGGGGTTCCATCATATTGTCATTGATATGGACCAATATCAGCCATCTCTGGGGGCCCCCTTCCAGCTCCGGGCCCTAGGCAATTGCCTAGTTTGCCTGTCTGGTTGCGACGGCCCTGTGTCTATATTTACACTGGTTGACTTCACAGGAAGTGGAGCCGTGGGAGCGGATATATTTATGTTGTATAACTCCTTAAGGCATTTAATTTTGGCTGATATTTATGAGTAACTTTACCAGCTCTTTTAATCAGTTTATGTTTTTAATTTAACCTTTATTTAACCAGGAAGATCCCACTGAGATTAACAACCTCTTTTTCAAGGGAATTTAACATGTGACAACATGTTAACTACAGTTTAGAGAACTATGACTGCTGGTGGTTGTTAATTTTAGTTTAATATGCAAAATTGTAATTCTATATGTTATTGTTGTTTGGACGATTCAGCTAAGCTACTTAATATATGCTTATGTCGGCTGTCACTTGTAGTGTTGGGGTCATTACATAAAAAGAGTTATGTATTACACATTGCTTGTTACTTTTAAAAAGAGTAATGCATTACTTTACCTAATTATTCCCTGTAGAAGTATTTAGTTTCACTATTTTAGTCACAGTACTTATGACATTACTTTTGCATTAATCCACAATATTTCTTGAGACAAACTGTCATGTAATTGCAAGTTCACAATAATTTAACATTGTTAACTTGAATCATAGCTGTGCTGATATTCAGTACAACAGCACTCCCTCTTGTGTGATATTGCTTAAATATGAAAGCGGTTGGCCTTCATAACACTGCTTCAAAAAATATGAATTGCCTGAAAATTACATATCAATAGGCCTATATAAGATAATATAAGAGACTGGTCTTCCTGACACCATTCGATGATGACAGACAAAAAATCAAAATAAAACCAACCGGCCAAACACACTTAAACAAACTCACTGGAGTCGCTCGTTCACCAAATCCTAAAGCAGCAGTTATACCTCCGAACAAGAAGATCCCCAAATCCTTTTTCAGACGACCTGTTTCTCCAGAGTCAGGCTGTGTCGTGTGTTGTGTCAGGCACTGTTGTCAGTATGTTAAATTCATTTTCTATCCACCCATTATTTAAAGCGAGTGACGACATAGTTGTTCAATTAGCAACTGTAATATGATTACTGAATTTAGAGCAGTGACTTGTTACATTACTGCATAACTGACAAATATAATGTAAATACAGTAACGCATTACTTTGTAATGTATTGCACCTAACACTGGTCCCTTGTTGCCAAAGCAACACGAAACATTCCTGTATCAAGCTACGTTGTTAACGAAGTTGCACTATTAACTGTAGCTTATTAAGCTAGTAACTAAATCGGTTGAAACTGGCCAACGATGATAGTCTCAAGTAATTTAAGCCCTTTGCTAGCTTCACCCTGGCAAATATTTTATTGCTAGCTTGTTCAGCAAGCTACGGTGCAACAAAAGACGTTCTTGTACTTGGAAGATAAGACGGAAACATTAGTTAGGAAGTAGGGATGAACGATAATATCAGCACATCATTGGCATCTGCCATTATTAGCTTTAAAACGAACTGACCAACATGCTTTTTTTTATTTTGCACAATGAATGAATATGACATACATTGTAAAGTATTGTATTCTATGTCTCCATCTGCTGGTGGGCCATCATCATAAGAGTATGCATGTATAATATGATGTTAATTCCACTACAGAGGAGCTCGATATCGGTGTTGGTTATCGGTCAAATGAGTTGTTACATAATGACGTGTCAGATATCGGCAAAAAAATCTAATATCGTGCATCCGAAGGAAGCTGATGTTGGTTATAGTTCAGAGTCTATGGCTCTTTTTGTTTCATGTAGCAGTCTGTCTGGCTGTTAGTCTGTCTACATAGAAGAAAAAAAAGCAATAGTATTGTATGTGTTCATGCACAGAAAAACACCAGGGATTTCTTCCATGTTGGTCCTGATGATTCGTCCTTTTTACAGGAGAACACAAGGTTTGATTTACGAAGCAGACCTGTATGGTAAGTCTAAAATAATCTGCTGTATCATGTAACAAAATTGGGGTTTGAAACATATTTACAGTGCAGTTTGTCCTTTGCCAACACTAAGCTTAGCTAAAACATAAACTCACTTTAGCATTCGTTCATTGGTCTCGTCGTCCATGTTCAGTGGATTGAGCGAAGACGAGGAGATGATACCAAAGGACCCCAGGGGCTGATGGGTAATAGGTGAGGTAGCCTGGCGAGCGGACATTCCACTGATGGATGGAGAGTCTCTCAGGACAGAGGAAAATGGCAGGCAGGTCGGGGCACAGGACACTGACATGTTCACCACCTCCACCATCTTCTTATTCACAAAGGCCAGCCCTGAGTTGGGGATCTTAGAGGGCTTAGTCTGGCAGTCTAAAGGCTCTTTCTCATTGGCTGATATGCCTTCAAGGTCAACAGGTGATGTGATATCATTGGCTATCAACCCTGTAAGGTCACTCGGCCTCTGCGTAGTGCTGCTGCTGGGGAGGTCATTGATGTGCTGAAGCCCTGAAGGCTCTAGAGGTGTTCGGGAGGGATCTAGACACTCCTGGTCTTCGACACTAAGCAGTTCGGTGTGATGGAAACTTTGGCAGTCATCTTCAGTGTTAATTCTCTCCTGAGCTGCTGCACTTTTATGCACACATGGTTTGTTTCCGCAGCTGCAGGGCACTGCTACAGTTTCAACGAGATGCACATCCTCCACTGAGGCGCTTACTCCACTGATGTGTGTTTGATGGTTCACATTCTCCCCCTGGCTGCCAATAACAGTGCTTTCCTTCACATGCCGGCTCTCTGCAGACTCTTGTAAAAGCAACACTTCAGACACATCACTTAACACTGACTTGGTCTTGTATGTCTCTGACAGGTACTGTGGAGGGTTTGACTTCTCAGAGCAAATATTCTCTGTGACGACGTGGCCAAGATTTGCCATTGAACTCGAATCTAATAAAGATGATTCAGATTGCTCTGAGTCCATGTTGCTGTTCAGAGAAGAGCAGTTGACCTTCACTGAATCCTGGTGTTGCGCTAAGCTCTTAGAATCTGTCGCCTGGTTGAGTTGCACATGGTCTTCCTCAGTGTCTTCAGGGCTGCTTATCTGTGGTGCAGAGACCGACTTGGTCAGTTTGCTGAGCTGCCTCTGCTGCTGGTCCTCCTCGTAGGGCAGGGAGCTAATAGAGGTGAGCGAGGCCTGAATACCTCCACTTGGAAGGCTACCATTGCTCTCCATCTGCAGGCCCTCCAGTGAGCTGCGGTGGACCGGGTGGCGACACACTATCTGCTGGGGGATCTCCCGTTCGCTGGAGAAGTCCAGAGGAGGTCGGCCTCGCAGCGCAACCTCCAGGGGCCAGGCCACCGAGCTGGGCTCGCTCTCAATACCTGAGTCAGAAATAACTGAGGATGAGCGCTTCATGATCTTGGAGCCAACCAGGCCTCCACGGTGGCTCATCTCTTTTCTGAGATCACCAGGGAAAGGAGGATGCGCGTGGACAGTGGGCAGGCTGATGGGAGGAACATCCTCGCTCTCATCATCCATGGAGTGATTTAATGGCATGGCAATATCAGACTCCTCTTCATTGTTTTCACTCTCTTGTGCATTTTTATCATTAGCGGCATCACAAAGTTGGACGGGACTTTCTCTTAAACGATGAGCAGGGGACTCATCACTGCTGTTATTAGAGTCAGTGATGGGATTATGGTTTGAGGAGAGAACCAGGACTGTTTCTCCTCTACATGGATCGACATCACAAGGCTTAACTGTGATGTACGTCAGGCCTGGATCACAGCTCTCATCAGCCGGATGTTGTTTTTTCTCCGGTTCCTTCATGTCCTCTTCCTCTGCCAGAGACGGTTCAACACTGTCCTCAGTAGAAATGAGGTTCTGTGTAATTCTTATGTTGGTGCCTGTCTTACTCTGCTGTGCCATGAGTGAGACATATGTGGGCAGGTCCATGCAGTCATCGCTGTCCGAGGGATCCTGGGGTATTGCTGGTGATCTGGCTCCCTGGCTGCTTTCAAAAATCCCATTGGCATTTGTGATGGTGGGACCTGAGTTGGTCTGCCCGTCAGTGGTTGGCACATGTGATACCCACTCTGAAAAGACAAGGACACTGAAGTAAATCTTTTGTCTTGAAAAGCAAAAAACGATTTCTGAATCCACCCACTCCACTGACTTTGAGTTGAGTGATTCGTTTGGCAAATTTGTCTCGGTCTTGGGTGGGACTCAATTAGCAGAGGTGGGACCAAGTTATTGTTTTGAAAGTCACAAGCAAGTCTCAAGTGTTTGCACGCAAGTCTCGAGTCAAGTCCGGAGTCAAAACTAACAAGTCCGAAGTCAAGTACCAAGTCCTAAACTTGGATTTTCAAGTCCTAAACAAGTTATAATGCACTGTAAACCAAATGTAACCAAATGTATCTAAAAGTTGAATTTATTTGTTAAAACAAGTTTGCCACAAAAGGTAGTTAGCACTTAGCTAAACATTAGCTTGCTCACTATGTTAACACTAGCCTCAACTGACTGTTGCACTTTCAAATATCAAACCAAGTTGGAAGTTGTTGTCTTTGCCTATGATTTTTTACCTGTAAATTTTGCATAGGCCTACTGCCATTCATTTTTTTGTGGATCACCCATAGGTTTGGTATGCAGACAATACATCTTTGGTATCATTTTTCCAACTTGTGCACAGTAAGGTAAAGTTAGTTCTTCATGATTCTCCCCTGCAACTTCATTGCATGCTGTTGGACTGGTTAAAACTAAGTGATATCTGGGGAATTACCTGTGGACTTGCTTGGAATTAATAACATTAACATGAATAGATTCAGGAAATGAACAGAAATTACTTGATTCCTGGCACACTTCTAAATAACATACTTTTTAATCTTTGGACTTTGTGCATGTATCAAGTATTTTCAAGTCAAAAGGACAAGTCTAAATGGAGTCATGAGGCATATGTGTTTAAGTCAAAGCCGAGTTGCAAATCTTTTATGATTTTGTCAAGTCAAGTCCAAAGTTATCAAATTTGTGACTAAAGTCTGACTTCAGTCCAAGTCATGTGATTTGAGTCCACACCTCTGCCAACTGACCTATAGCTAAGCCCCGCCCTCAAACGCGATGAGCCAATCACAGTGCGTATAGCCATTCCCATACACTCGGACATTCTCTGCCTGGACGTCCATTGAAATGCATTACAGAAAGTCAGTTTTGTTCAGTTTTATGAGCTTTTTCTGAGATTTGAAGTTTAAAAATGGTCAAACGGTGTGCATGGGGTACATGCAACTCTGACACAAGGTATCCTGAGAGGCTGGGCGACCAGGTGTATTTTTTACACTTTAAACCACATCTCAACCGAGAAAAGTGTCTCCTTTGGATAAAGTTGTGTGGTAACGTTAGACCACAACATCAACTCAACGTGAATAAGATTAACAATGATGTCTACATCTGTTCTAAGGTAAGTCAACATTGTGTTTGAGGCAACATATTGTCACTTTGCTGGAAAGAAATATAAAGGTATCTTTAACATCTCTAGCTAACGTTAGCTAAAGTTAGCCTAACGTTAGCTCCTAGCTGCGTTGTTCATCATGTCACCTTGTTTGCTGGGAGTTCATTAGCCTATTTTGTTCTAGTTTTGTACTTTGGTGATCGCACATCATTGTTAGCTGTTGTCCAAAGGGCTCTAGTTAAGCTAACGTTAACTTCTGGAGCTTAGCTTCATTAACTTATCTGTAATGGCAGAGATAACAAAGGTTGGCAAACGTTATGCTGAATGATTCAGTGTAAATACTGAATAGCGCCGGTCACTGAATGTTGATTGTTTGTCCGAGTGAGTGGTGGGGGGCGTGGCTTAGCCATAGGTCAGTTAGCACCACAGGTCGGTCTAATGTGTTGTCAAGATGTTGTCAAGCATCAAGCCATTCGTCAGAACCAACAAGTCGTAATAAGATCAATGGCAAACACTATAGACAAGATAGATGCTGCTAACAAGACTGTTCTTAATTGATGTGTTTTCTCAGTATCATTGTAGTTTGTCCTGACTACAAATCAGTGTGGACCTAAAATGATGTTAGATTCTGGTAGACACATACTGTAGGTCCCGAGTGACTGGTTTGGGAAAATAGAATCCCCTCCCATATAGAGTGGATACAATGTCACATTGAAGGTGGAAACAGACTGTGAGGAGTTAATAATTCTGTCTGATATCAGGCATGTGATTAGGTGTAAATAAAGCAATATTTCCAGGCACCTGTTGTATTACCTGTTTGAGGAGACTCTACATATCTGTCCTCAAAGATGATGGGCAGGCTGTTCCAGTCTCCGTCGATGTCCAGGCACTCAACAGGTAAAGGAGGCATCTTGGTCAGGTAGTCTGAGCTCCGCACTTCTCCAGCTATCTGGCCATGTCTGTTGATTCTGAATGAGCAGAATAATATCATTAATACATTTATTCAATTAACTCTTAAGGCTAATAAGGCTAATACTTACAGCTCTTCTTGAAAAGTCAGAGATATCTCTTTGGGGTGTTCGGTGAAGAAGTACGCCTCTGAGAACCTCCTGACCTGATGTCAGTAAAAAAGGACAGAACATTTTCAACAGGCAATCACATTCAATCAAACATTTAAGGTCTGCACACAAAGAGAGACTCAAGTCACTTCTTCCGGTCTGTGGCACAAGCTTGATCTAAAAGCTTTCTCCTTCCCCGGCTCCAATTAGAAATGCATCACCCTTGAAAGTCAGCCGCTGCGACGGGCAAATCACCAGGAACACTATTTCTGGTGTATTTTCACCCCACAATAATTACAGAATAAGTGTTAATTGAAATCCTAACTCCACTGGTGGGCTGAGGCATGACAGTATTCCCTCAGGGTAATCTAATACCAAAGCAAACATTTTCATTATTTTCAGACAACTGAGACAAAACTGTGCCATGAGAGAGCCTTGAGAGCTACTCCACTGTGAAGCAAATATTCATATGAAACAGCCCAGTGATTAGACAGAACTTGCGTTGGAGATCATATTAACTCGCTCAGCTGGGTTTAAGCTACTGAGGTCTGGAATGGCATCTTAGCATTTCGATTATTCCCTTTGTGGCACTCACTGATCACAAATCACTCTGACTCTCTGGAGTTTGGTCACCAACTCACGATATGTTACTTTTGTCCTGGTCCAACATGGAGGTTTCTTCCTCATTACAATTTGTTTAAAGCGATGTGTTTAGGTTTTAGGGGGATATATTGGCAGAAAAGGAATATAATAATCATGACTGCATTTTTATTTGTGTATAATAACGTGAAACTAAGAATTGTTGGGTTTTTGTTACCTTAGATTAAGTCATTTATATCTACATATGAGGCATGTCCTCTTCCACAGAGTCCACCGTGTTGTTTCTACAGTAGTGCAAAACGAAAACCAAACCACACTGACTCTAAAATTAGCATTTTCACATTTTGTGTCAACCACAGTGGTTCTCCTACACGCTTGGGAGAAGCTTCAGTTGGTTGCAATCTGCAGCCACACCACTAGATGCCACTAAATCCTCTACAATGGGCCTTTAAATGTGATCACCTTCTACACTAGGGCAGAATTTGGATTTCAAAGATAATGGGGGTGGGGGCCAGGCTTTAGTTTTTTAGATAGGTAGAGCAAAACACAGCCAAGTTTTTCTTAAAGGGATAGTGCACCCAAAAGTGAAATTTCAGCCATTATCTACTCACCCATATGCCGAGGGAGGCTCAGGTGAAGTTTTAGAGTCCTCACAACACCACGTTCACGTGTGCACGCTCACGCAGGTGCGCACATGTGAGCGAGGTGCACAGAGAGGCAGTCAGAGCTACAGGCTACAATGAGGCTAAAGACAGAGTTCAAATGACGTTTTTCCAAACAACTTTTTATGTTGGGGCTTCAGGACACTTGGAGTTGTGTTGCTACCTCCTCTCCCCTTGGATCTCCGTAAGTGTTGTGAGGACTCTAAAACTTCACCTGAGCCTCCCTCGGCATATGGGTGAGTAGATAATGGCTGAATTTTCATTTTTGGGTGCACTATCCCTTTAATATTGAAACGTCCCCTTCAAGAAATGGTCATAACAGAAATATTTTATCGAGCAAAAGTGATTAAATTAATCTTTATATTGACCCAACCCACAGATGAAAAAGTGCAGAATAAACGATGGTGATTTGTTTCGATTTATTTCAGATTTGCTATCTGCCCTGCACCTCAAAGCAATATGAATGTCAAAATATGTATTTTTTAAATTAAACTAGAGCTTGAAGCCTCTTGTTTTAGGAGTGACTTTAAAGTCTTACGGATTACTTTTAAGGCTCTATATGGCCTGGTTCCAGATTACATTCAGACCTGTTAGGTGCTTTTAAACCTCTGCGTAGCTTGAGATTCTCAGTCAGAGGTCTTCTGCTTGTCCCAGAGTCCATGCTAAAGGGGACAGAGCTTTTGCAATCAGGGCACGGAGGCTCTGGAATGATCTGCCCGAGGATGTAAAGCTGTCTGAGTCACTGGCTTTGTTTAGGTCTCTCCTTAAACCATATTTCTATTGGAAAGCATTTCCTGACTTTATCTGAGCATTCGTTTATTTTATTGCTGTCTTACTGATTTTATTTCCCATTTATTATCTTGATTCATTTATCTTCCTTATTTCATCTTTTATTGCAGAGCACTTTGTAAGTGTGTTTTGAAAGGTGCTATATAAATAGGGTTTATTACTATTATCATTATTATTATTATTATTATTATTATTATTGTTATTGGCCACATTTCCCAGATCCAGTTAAGGAGATCTTAGCGCTAAGAGCTAAGTATTTCTTAGATTTGCACTTAGCTTAAGAACTCATCTGGGAAACACTCTTATCTTAGCGACCCTTCTTAGCTAAGACTTTCTTAACTGTGCTCTTAAGTCTTAAGATCGATCTTAACTGGGAAACGCGGCCATTGTTATTATTGTAAATACAAAAATGTCATAGCTAGAAATTAAATACAAACACCTTTTGAAAAAAAGTTACTTTAGCTTAAGGTAAGACATGATAGTATGTTTAATCAATTGAGGCCGTCGCATTGACTAAGAAACTTTACACAAAAACAATAAAGGTGGTGCAATGAAGCAAAAAGTGTAAACTGAGGATCAAAAATATATATTTTTAAATGGTAATATATAACAAAGTCTGCAAAAATAATAATGTTTTAGCTCTTTTACTCTTGTGGGGATGTATGAATAAAACATTAACCTCATTGACTCATTAACCTACCTCATTAGCTGTAGTTAATGCTGTCTTTGTCCTGTGATTTTTTACCCTTTTATTGGTTTCAAAACATCTTGCCAAAGGACTGCAGTTGAAAATAAGCCAGCTGGCTAACGCTAGCACATTTACAGAAATGCTGATTAATGTGCGTTGTCCTTATAAATAAATAAATCTTAAAAAAAAAAACTCTATAAAGCTCAAGATTTCAAAATATATCTCCTCTTATAGTGTTTAAAACCAAACACTCCTCTGTGCTCCACTGTAACAGATACTTTTACAACTTTCTAAGACGTCACCCAGATTTTTAATATAACGTTTTTTGAACTATAAAAAATGAAGGTCCCTCCTGTAAATTACACCCCAGCTTATATGATTGTGTCATTGTGGTGCCAGAGAATTTTATTCAGTAGCTACAAAAACCTTCAAGAAAATTGCTCCCAACATGCCTCAAGGAGCTGCTTAGAGAGCTTAAATGTCAGTGGTTATGAAACCATTTCCATTGTTCTGTAGTATTTTTGTATTTATGTGTGGGTGCTGAGGATATAAAAGGCTGAATTTAAACATATCAGCACAAATTGCCATCAATGCACTCTAATACAGAGACTGTGGCTCAGAGAACACACGGTAAAGGTTGACGTTTGAGCATCTTAATAAGCATGGCTTTGATGGAGCGCCACTCTCACCCTGAGCGTATGGTGCTCCTGGGCCAGATAGGAGAGGATGTGGGGGTTGAGCACAGCGGCCTCCAGGAAGCGGCTCCAAAGAGCAGCCAGCTGGGAGCAGAGCTGGCTCACGTCCCTGCTGATCTGCTCCGCTACCCTCTCGTGGCCTTCCTGCAGCTGATGGGGAGAAAGACGGGTCAGGAAAACAAGTAAAAATAAAAAACAGGCTCCTGTGTGTAACATCAACCTGAAAGCATCAGTCTTCCAAAGATACATTATGTTCTAGGATGCTTGTTTTTCTTGCCGATATATTTATACCTACAGACAAGGAGTGTCTGCAGTTTGCCTGACTTACATGTCCTTGGATCATTGTAGAAAACTCATGTTTAACTCGACAGTCAACTGACCCCTGCTGCTCTCTGTGTGAAAGGCTGGTATTAATTCCAAGCCACACATACATTTCACAGCATGTTTAGAGACTTGAAACTACACTTAAAGTCTGTGTAAAGCAAAAAAAAAAAGTATAATGAGTTTGTCACACCGCAGAAAAATGTGTTCTCAACCACCAGGCCACATTTTAATGATTATAAAAATAAAAATAAGTTTCAAAATCTTAAAAAAATAAGCAGTATTCTCTGCTTTGAGACGCTGGTGCGTGTCTGCTGGGAGCCGAAACTAAGATTGAGATTAACTCAGTAGCACACACTGTCTATAAGCCAAAGAACAATTGCCTCTCCCCAGTGATGGACTCTTATTAGCAGCTAACTCAGCAGCACACACAGTCTATGGTTAAGCAGCACGCATCCTCTGAACTGAAGAATGGGAGAACCACTGTGTGGCAACAGCCTGAAGTTCAGCAGCTAACAGCGGCTAACATTAGCACAAAGCACGCACACACACACACACACACACACAGCAATGAGCAGGCTGACAGGTACGTTAGTGACGGCTATTTTGCTTGTGTTTTGTTTCATTTAACAAAGATGTTTATTCACGTAGCGAACTGGCCATGGGGTAAATGAAACAACACTAATGCTCTGTGCTGATATTAGTAGTAACTTAGTTTTATATAATAGGGGTGGGGTCTAACTCCACAATTTAGTACTGCACAGTTTCCAGTCATATCACAATTTCTACCACATATAATGTGTTTAGAAAGAAATCACTAATTTTGCTTTACGCAGACGTTAAAGTCATGATTATTTCATCCCTCAGTGATCCCCTTCATGACTAGCTAACGAATCATTTTAAGATTTTGGTCACCAAAGTCACCGAAATAGTCACTTTGGAGATAGATGTATTTAGTAATGCTTTTAAGTGCTGTTTTCTGGGATTTTTTTTATGTCAGCATGCTCCTGTGAGTCATTGTGCTTTTAAATTTCCAAATAAAAATCATATTAAATCTGATCGAAAATAAAAAATCAAGTTCCACTTGAACTAATGGCTCATTAGCTGTTCTCAAGATAAATTGTGCAAAAAATTATACATGCATTACTGTTAAAAAATATGTTATTTTTGCAGCATTCCTTTTTTTAAAGTCAATCCAAATTCATCTTGTGTTGTTTAATATTACCAACAAAAAATATATATAAAAAATCAAAATTTAAACTGATTACAAATTAATAACATCAAAACAGGAAAACACAATTACTGAGAAATTATAACAATGTGAATGTAACGATAAAGTTAGAATCATAATCAGAAAAAGTGTTAATCATGAGACGACAACAGAAACTTTGACGTGGCTTTTTAACACGAGGGTGCAGTCTGTTTAACGAACATACCTGTAACTCTATTGTGAGCTGATTCAGAGTTTCTTCTACAGGCAGCACATCTGTGGAAAGAAAAGTTATTTGCAGAGATCAGTGCAAAGGATTTTAATACACTGTGCAGCGAGTGATGAGATAGAGTCACTGCAGGTTTAATGACAGGAATTTAAAAATGTTTTAATTAATAATTAGAAACAAACTTATGAACAATTTAAAATCTTGAATGAAAACACAAATCTGTGAAGTAATCCAATAATCTTTGGAAGAATAAAACTATAAATGGGTGATTAAATTAAATAGAAATGAAAAATACATCTTCCCACTTTTAATCCTGTGTTAACTGTTTATTTGCCTCTTGCAGTGTGCATACATCAAAATCTTTGTCTTGTCAAATGTCTGATGACTCATCCTGACTCTGTTTACAAAAGTTCATTTAAGCTCATTTAAGTCATATAAAACTGCACAACTGTGAGTTGTAGTAGCTACTATCTACAACGAGATGTGTGTTTGGATATCAGTGGGAAAAAAAACTTGTTTTTTATTTCCAAAACAATGTGGCAGAGGTCTAATTCATTCATCTCTCTCTCGCCCTCCTCTCGATCTAACAGCTCAGACACCAGAGGAAAATGTTGGCCACACGTTTCTGCAAACCTCAATACATTAAATCTGTACGTTTCATGTGCATCATATCAGCATTTCTAAAGTGACATAGTATATGAGCTGACTTTGTCATCAGGTGTTGATGGCATGACACCTAGGCAAGGTGCCTGCACAGCTGCAGACTGTTGCATTTGTTTTTAGCGAATCATCGCTGCATGTCCAGCAGCTTTTGAAGCACCAAATGTTGGTGTTTTGTAGCAACCTGCCACTGTTTCCACTGGGAAAGTGGCATGAAAAATGTCTGTCGTCGTTGCATTTCCAGCTGGAAATATGCCACCAAAAGTATTTTAAGTCAAACATGATCTTTTCCTAACCATATATGTGTTTTTTTATGCCTAAACCTAACCACATGTTGACCACAGTGTTGATGAAATGCAAAATTTCAACCTATCTGCTTCATAATTATACACAAATGTAACGTATCTGTGGTTTGAAGAATCCTACAACGGCAACATTTATTCTGGAGAATAAATGTTAGGTTAGATTTAACCAGGGTGGTTTGTGTGGAACCAACAGTCCACTAAACTTTAAACTCCGAGCCCGCCTACTCTTTAGCTGTCCAATCAAATGCAAAGGATATGATTTAAACTCCTCTTGGGATTGTACACCGCTAAAATTACTGCTTCTGTACAGCAGTACGTGACAGTGCAGGAGTTAAAGAGGCTCTAACTTCTGTTTCACCAGGACTTTATGGACAAAATCAAATAAAACTAGACGAGCACTCACAGAATGTAGACCTCTGCTGAGGCCAAATGCTCTACCTTGCAACGTTAACAAAGTGAAAAATAATTGGTCTATCTGCTGCTTGATTTCGATCAACTTCAAAATTGAATGGGTTCTTTTTGCTACACCCTTTATCAAGTTTCACGGAGAGTAGTTTTCATGCTGACAAACAGACAAATGCACAAACCAAGCCAAATGCATAACCTCATTGGTGGAGGTAAATAATTATAACAGGCCATAGAATCTAATTATGTACTATTGGAGGAAAGTAAGTCGGTACATTCAGTCATGTACAGTACAATTTTAAGGCACTTGTACTTGAGTATTTCCATTTTCTGGTACTTCCACTATTTGGGAGCTATCAGGTGAAAACACTACACATTTTCCCTAAATTAATATTACACATTATAGAAAAATACTCTGAAAGGAGTCAGCATACTTAATAAATACTTATATACTACTTTTGATGCTTTTACTGTTCTATTATCTTATATTTGAGTATTTTTACGTTCTTAAACTGGAACTTTTACTTGAGTAAACAGTGTGATTATGCCACTGCTTCTAACTATGTCCTGGATTAATTTATATGGACATGGAGAACAAAGCAAAAGGTTGCTGGATTATGAAAAACATATTCTCCAATAGAATGTCAGACATTTTAATTCTCATTAGGCCTTACATCTGCACCCATTATATGAAGAAGACTACAGAAAATCTGAATGCAGAGCTTTACCTGACTCCAGCGGAGTCTGCTGGAGCTGTGGGATTTCCTTCATCAGTGCAGAGTGGTAGGTGTGCAGGCCCCTGTGTGCAACCAACAGGAGGCGACAGAGCCTTCGGTGCCACGTGTGAGCTCTCTGCAGGCAGTTTTCACTGGGCACATAAAAGCTCCCCTGCGGAGAAGGAGACACAGAGGAAATGTCAGGCACTATGTAGGTCAGTCGTCACCTCTCAGAAACCGGCCTGTCTCAAAAGCAGACATGTACAGGTACTTGACCTTTATGGTTCAAGTGTACAACTGCAACAGTTGTATGGGCTTGTCACTGATGTTAAAAGGAGCTTCTTCCAAATGGGAACACTTCAGACAATAATTACTTAAAAGATAACATACGACGTTAGGGACAAATGGCCCTTGAACACAGCTTGCTGCCAGCCATAAAATCAGATCAATAAGTTTATGTGGCCTTCAGGGGATGTAACACATCCCTGTTGTGAAGTTTAAAGGTTCACAAGTATAGGAAGGCGACCCAAGGTGTCAACGTTTGTCTTGATGTTGTTTGATCTTGACGAGCAAAAGAAACAAGAATATAAAATTACATGGATTAAAAACTGAGAATTAAAATTGTTGTGCTAAAATTACTCAAAAATGCCAAGTGCAAATCTAAAGGAAGGAAGCAGCTTGATGAGGAAGTCAGTCCTGTAGCTCGACTACAACAGTGTTGGTTTAATATAAGCTGTAATATGGACCCTGTTTCCAGTAGATGGCTCTCTAACAATGCAGTAAAGGCATTAACTGTGTGTCACCACTGCAATTTACAATATGTGTTGACTTTAACACAAGCCGCAAATCACCACGGCCTTGATACTATAATCATGTCTCTCATTTATCTTCCTAAAGAGCTAATGGTCTTCTGCCTCAACAGCTATTATTGAACACATCAGCTGTCACAACATGGAGCCAGGGAGCCATCGATGTGGCCAGTGACTGCTCTCATGCGCTGGTCCCTGACCTGGAACAGTCTGCTACCCAGCCACAGCTCCTCTTCACTGGGATGTTTTGGCAGCTCCGGTGGGGCTCTGAGCTTTGAAAGGCATGTAATGCCTGAGTATCTGGGGATGTACTATAATTTGCCCCTAGCAAGTAAAGTCTCCGGCCCTATCATCACACCTGTGTGCGCTCTGTAATTGCAGCAGTGTAGTTTACCCGGACCAGTGGTGAACATCTGTATGTTTACTTTCATAAATCTTTTTACCTTTATAGAGGCCTGCCTGGATCAGTCTGCGAGCGAAGGGCAGGGAAAAATTCCTATTTTTCAGTATGAACCAGTCATTATCCTAAAACCATAGTTTCTCTCTGTGCTGACAATGTCTGGACTCACGTGCATCGGCTCTCCTGTCACCTGACGGGAGAATTTCTGCTTTTATTTCCTGCTGTCGCTGATTGTGATTTTCACAAGTGTGATTTATTTCTACCAAAACACCAACGATTCCCAGGTGTCTCACCTTTAACAGCATCATTTTCCTTTTAAAATCCTGTATACCTCAGAGGGAATCTTCGCTGATATTAGTGGAAATCTACATGTGATTTTGTTTCTCCAGAAATAACATCACTTAGAGGGAACGCTGCGGTGTTAAGGGGGAAAGTGCTGAAAACGTAGCGTAGCCGCAGGTAAAATGCTCTAAATAAATAAAGGTGAAGGAGGAGGCGTCGTCGTGTTGCAGATTTCACCTGCAGCTATGTGGTACGTGGCGCTTGTGAGCAGAACTCATTACTGTGATCAAACGAAACCCCCCGCCTGGCTAAACGCAGAGCTTATTAAAGTGCCCAGCCAGGGGTGGGAGTAAAAACCAGGAGGAGTGTTGGGGGAAGGAGGGCGGGGGGGCAACCGGGGCGCTCATTAAGATTTACAGTGTAGACTGTGACTGTGACACATGGACCTGAGTGATGCATGTTATAGAAGGACAGAGAAAATGAAACCAACTGTTATACAACTGTACACAAGTTGGGATAACTGGCAAACACAAGAGAGGACTCAAATAAGATAATAGCATCAATAAAATGTAATGAAAATAGTGCACAATGCAGTGGGGCTGGGGGATAAAACCATAATTATCTTGATTTAATTTTCCTCAAGAAATATGTTTTCTAAACTATTATTGTTATGGCTTTTTGCCTTTATGAGATAGGGTGCAGCAAAGGTTGGATTTGAACTGATTGCTGCTGCAGCAAGAACACAGCCTTTGCACATGTGGCGCCCGCTCTGCCAGGTGAGCCACTGGACACCACAGAAATATATGTTCAACAAATGTATGCTATAATTAAATCATCCATATGCCACTAGAGGGTAACGCTAATGCACCTTAAACACTAGTTGCCACCTGTCATTAAACAGAAGACGAAGTAATAGAAGACATGTAGGTATAACCGCAGCTGGAGCAGCTACGTGACCCGGCCACCATACCTACACGTCAGCCCACAATCAGCTATGAAGTATTACGTTCAAAGAGAGGCGGTTAAGGTTAGAATAAGGGTAATGGGAAGGGTTATAAAGTGAATCACATCTTCATGTAATGAAATGAAAATAAAACTTTAATGCATTTCCTTGTCCTTGAGCATACTATGGGAAGAACTATGCCAGAAGTATTTCTTGAATGGGCGTAGTGACTGCAAGTATTTTTGTATAACTGTATTTTAAAAAATGTTGCACTGTTCCTTTAACTAAAGATCCACCATACTAGCTTTTTCAAGAGGGTTTTAAATTAAATGTTCTGTGAAAATTAGCATGTAGTACAATCTGTATACTGTTAGCATTGTATGTGGTATGAAATTGGGATACAGCTCGTCGTCTCTGTGGAAAAAAATGTATAACTGCAGTATAAATCTTCTCACACCACATACGAATAATTTGTGGAATAAATCACATGTCAGTTTAAAAATTTGGGTACATCTATCTCTATTAGCCTATCTACACTGCATCCATAACTTCAGATTTGCAGTGCTTTTTTTCCCATAGATTACAGATGTTGATAAAAAACAAGCTGACCAATAAATAATTATGACTTTTGCTCAAGCGATCAATAGATTTTCTCAGACGTCGCTGTCATAAATCTCTTCGTACCATCACAGGACAATATGGATACTGACATTAAACATGTCAGAAGTAGTTGGTGTGAAAAGTTTCATCAAATCGTCACTGAATATTTTTGTTTCATTTTTGTTTCGTCGTGTGAAAAAGTCTTACCTGTATGTTTAGGTGATTTAAAGTCATAACATAACTACATTACTTTAAAGAAAGACATATATAATTATGAGTAATGTTTATTTTAACAGTAACTTCATCATTATTTCTGTCATCATGTAACTGTGCAGCTACACTGCACTATAAACGTCACAAAGACAACACCATCATTTCCAGAGAGTGTTCCTGTCGCTTCCAGATGCTGAGCCTGGAGCCTGCATGCCTGGGCAGGTGGGTTAATCAGATATTATGAAAAGCCACAGTGCTGTGCAGTAATAATCTCTGTGTTGGCCTCTGGTAAGCCTGAAGACTCCACGGAGCCTCGACAATTGACATATCCCGATGGACAAACAGGTCCAGGATCAGTAATCCAGATCAGAATGACTCCCAGCTCAGCTCTTGGGCTGAATCCTGTTGCTTCTGGGTGACACGCCAAAACAAATCACAACTAAATCCATCGGCCTCTGTCCCTAAACCGAGATCGCATTTACGTCATCGTTTGGCATTTAGCTGCTTGCTCAGAAAAAAAAAAAAGGCAACAACCATCTGAACGGCGACTGGCTCATTCTGAGCTGTTTGCAGCTTTGTGAGACAAAATGGGCTTTTACTGTCTGTGGCTTTGTATTTGAACGCAGCTGAACTGCTAAAGGTTAACATACCTCAGAGATGACAGGCTTGCAGTAGCCAGCTCCGAACACAAGGTTCTCTACAGACATGGCAGATGGGTCGCTTGGGCTCTCTGGCGAGCCCTTCCCCAGCCAGGAGCCCTTCCCTGTACGTGCAAAGCTGCAGAGAGAACAGGAAGGACACATGCAGGGACAAAGCATGAGTGTGTGTATGTGTGTGTGTATGAAGCAAGACAGATAAGCTGAGACAAGAGCTGTTACTGTTCCAATCAATCAAGTGCTGCAGTAATCTACGTAATGCATGGCTAAACACTGGGTTTATGATATTGACCGCTGAATTCATCAGATAAGTGTTTGGAAAACTATCCATTCAAGCAGCTAAAGGATACGCTATTAATTGTGACTGCCAAAACAAATAGGAAGGAGGTGAAAGCTGTGCCAGCACTGAGTTCTTCTGTTCCTGATATTATGGACCGCAATTATAGTTTTCAGTCTAGAACTCTTCATCTTCCCCGTGTGGTCAGATCTACAATGTGATACTCCCAATTGACCATTCGCTAAAATTATCCAATCATAGCTTAGCAACTGTAGCTAAACCTGTTGAATCATTTAAATTATTTGGAAGTCATCTTTTAACCTTACCAAAACACAAAAGGATAAGGAATGGGTATATCTCAGGCCCCCAGGAGGTGTAGCAGGCTTTGAAGCCAATTTTCCTTGTGGCCCAAAAGGACTTTTTCTCCTTGACTTACATGAATGGACCTGGTAAATGTCTGCACTTGCATTGTGCCTTTATAGTCTTCCGACCCCTCGAAGCCCTTTTCACACTACATGTCACATTCACCCATTCACACACACACACACACACTGGTGGTGACCGATGGAACCAACACCTTCTCACTCCGACCTTGTCACATATCAAGGTTTGGTCATGGACTTTGTCATGGACAGGTTTTAAACAGGTTGGGTTTAGGAAACAAAAACAGGGTTTGGCTTTACAGTCTTACAGGAAGCGATCACCACCCTCCCGGTGAGATCGGTGGTTGTTGGACCCTGGACCCATCCACCATCCCTCCCACCCGCCCTACTTGGACTTTCACCTCCTTAACTTTCGTTCTTGTCCTACCGCATTCTTGTCCTGCCAGGCGCCATTAAACTATAATGGCGACCAGCCACTTATCATACCAATGTGAAAGGATGGTTTTTTTGTCTGTGTCTGACACCAGAAGTCACTGCCCAAGCGCTGGATATCTGCGACTTCAGAGTTAGACAGAACAGCCATAATGAGCAATTCGGGGTTCAGTATCTTGCTGAAGGATACTTCTACATGCGGACTGAAGGAACTTCAGACAAACAAGCAACACATTCATTTGTCCTCATCCTTAAAGTCTTTTCTCTTGTAATGTTAAAAGTGGAAAATGTAACTAGCATTTAAGCTAAGCAGCAAACAGGTTTAGGTTAGAATGAAAGTTAGACCACTGAACACATTAAAAAAGTCAGCCAGAGACATTTGATTCCTGAATCTAACATTAGCGTATTAAGCTAGCTAACTACAGTTGATAAAATCTGCCACCCAGGCCTCCAGGAATGCAGCTCAGCTTCGCTTCCAATATTTCCCTGTGGCCACTCGTGTTATTGCAGCGAAAAAATAAAACTTTCCGTGAGATGAGAAAAACAATTTAAGAACCTTTAACTTCATCACAATGTAAAGTCCTTCAGCCGAACGGGAACTAACAGGCAAGGCCAATGGGAGAAACACTACTGCGCATAATCAATGGGTGGCATACTGCAGAGCTAAATCCGGAAGTTAGAAACTTTTTGGCCTTTGCTCCAGGCGAGCAACAGTCTTGGCATCTGGTATCTAGGAATTATGATACATCTGTAGCACAGACGAGTTGTTCCAATTGCAAAATAGACGCAAAAGGAGAAGCTGCTTTTACAACCTCTGACTGAAATCATGGACCTGTTGTTTAAAATTCTGAACTGGATATGTGTGGTGCCAGAGCGGAAAGCTTGACAGGCATAACAACAGTAACTAAAGAGGACAGGCCTTAGTGAACGGTCAGTTGGGTCTGTGAGATCAGATCATATCAAAAGTGCTTTGTGTGATTTAAGGTCTGTCAAATGCTTGTTTGCAAAGCCTCTGTGATCTCCTACCTGATTAGCGGCTGATGTAAGGCAACCAGTGAAGCATGTATGGAGACAGAAATGACAGACAGGTGGAAGTAGTCGAACATGACAGGGACGTGGTGGTGGAGCCCTCTCCGCGGGTGGAAGTGGAGGCTGAGTGTCCGACTGCTGATCAACGGGACAGTTGCTATCTCTGCCAGCCTGAGGGATAGAAGAAGACAGAATATAGAACACATGACAAATACTTTCACATACTGTTAAAGTGGTAATCTGCAAAAGAAAAAAAAGCCTGTGTGTTACTGTGCAGTGCAAAACTGCAGCAAGTGCAAATGAATTAAATGCAAATTAGGTGATTTTATTCCACATACAAAAAAAAATGTTTATATCTATCACTCTGACCCTGGAGAGCCTGTGCCTTGGTACCTCAAAGAAGCAGCTCTTTGTTTAACGAAGGGGAGCTATTGCCAAACTCTTTAAAAGATGTCTGAGAATGTGGACTGCCGCCCAACAATAATTTAACATCATTGCTAAGCACCTGTATGCCATCCTTGGAGCTATAAAACAAAGAGTCAGAGAGAAAGAGTCCGAGTCTTGACAGGAATGTTAATGGCTCACCTAGTAGATATTCTGCATTCTTACAAACTCTCAGTAAAAGCAATCAGTGCCCATATCGACAAACAGCTCCATAAGTCCGTCCTGTGTAGCACTGACAAGCACTATAATCACACAGGCATGACAAGAACACACAGACATGACACTCTCTACACTTCACGAATGTGCAGCTGTTGTAATATACCCCAACAAAGTGCCTTTTGCCTTGTATCTTAATGCAAACGACCCACTTGTTTTTCTGTTTGTCCCAAGCAAAAAGGCAAATCACAGTAATTGTGTCTTTCTAGCACAGAGGTTGTGATCAGGTACTTAAAGACATGGATATGATCCAAAGGACATAATAGCCCTTATTCATGCCTAGTTTGCATTCTCACTGTTGCATAAAACCTGCACAAGGGGAAAGTCTGGTGTTCTCTCTCTCTAACACACACACACACACACACACACACACACACACACACATTTCCAAACTGCTCGTAAACCTACTGTTGTTCATTGTCGGTGAAATGAAGATCCAGCTTCAACTGGAAGTCCACCTCACTCAAGGCTTCCTCCACCTGCAAGACATTGGTACGGTAGTGTTAATAGACGAGCATCATAGGATCACAGTGACATGGAGGGGCTAGACAAAATAATGGAAACGCCACATGGGAATGAACTTAAACTGTCATGTAACTTCAGGAAAATAAGACAAGCACTGCTGCAAAGGTGTGTCCTGCCTTACTGTGCATTCCCACCAAAAGCTTCATGAGCGTCATGCCATTCATTTTCAATGCACGCTGGCGACGAGGGGCATTAGTGCCGCGATGCCAGCAACCAGAGTGTCAAGTAGAAGTTGAGAGAAGCTGAACTTTATGCAAATGGCAAATGCCGCCAAAGCAACAATTGCCGGGATTCGGATACGGAGGAGAAACTTATCAGCATGGTCTGGGCTCTCCCGGAGCTGTACCAGCCGGTGAAATTCCCCGTGGAGTTGCCGGGTTTGCAGGACTCTGTGGACCCAGACGGCGTGCGTTTCCTTAGCAAATACGCCTATGCAAGACAAAGGAGGCTTCCAAAAGTGCGACCCATGAGCTCCCGCTTATTTACTACCAATTACATTTGTCAGTGGTCCTACGTGCCAACAGGTGGGTAAAATCTTAATAATAAATGACTCATAAAGGCTATATGAATGTGTTTATTAGCGTTATTTTAATTGTGCATTGAAAGCACAGCCGGTCAGCCTAGATGGACACATCAGCAGCTCCCGGCCCCACCCCTTTGGCCGCTGCAAGCGACTGCCGGAGCTGGCAGTCTGAGCGATGTCAGAGCGACGAGCGCGCCCGAAGGTGACTATGAAGCTTTTGGTGGGAATGCACAGTTAGCTTGAATGCCATTTTGTAAATTTGTTATTTGTGAGTTTTCGGCTTGAGAAATCAAATAGAGATGCAAAGAGAACAAATCATCTCCTCTGAGGAAATCTATGAAATGCTTAATTGCATGGAAAACAGTCACAAAAATTAGGGCAGCATCATGAGAGATTAAAGGAAGCTCCAATGCTTGCTGGCATAGATTCTCCTGAACATAGATTCTCAAAAATGAACATCATTGAAACTAACAATATTGTCTCATTTGGTGTTTTGTTTTTTTGCTTTGTTTTTATTAGTATAGTCAACACAACAATTGCAGGCGTAACCTGCTGCCAGACAAGAAAGGCAACATTGGATTCTGTGAAACCCTGAGGTAGGTAGGTCTATGTTCGATGGCAACTGGGGGTAAGGTTAAGGAAAGATTGCTCTTATGCAAATTAAGTTAAAGTAGCCTGTGGTTTAGGCAACCAAAACACTCTGCTATGGTCAAAGTATGGTGAGGGTTAGGCACCTCATTAGTGAGTTTTTGACAGGAGATAGCAAGAAGAGGTTCAAACAAGCAGAACAGAGAACAGATGTTCAATGGCATAGTTACAGAAGGTGTCAGAGTTAGGGGGCGCAGTGAGGGCAGAGTCAGTGAGGAGAAAGCAGTCCTTTCCGCCAGCCTGTAGATGCTGGGAATGTGTGGATTTTAAACTCAAATAAGAGACACTATTACATATAATGAAGATATGATTAAACTTACCATAATATCAGTGGCCTACAGCCATTAACTTCACTCAATGTCATTTTGACGATGTGCTGTAACGTTATTACACAGGGATTTTTATCTTCAAGAACTGCAGGTCCTTGGAGACTCACAACTTTGTTATCAGTGTTTGGATGAAGCATTAGATCCTTTTTGTTCAACCAGAAATGGCCCCAAAATTGCTGCTGCCAACCCAACCAGACTCCATTTCAATAAAGACTAATTTCAGTGTGGACAGAGCCAGCAAATTTTTACATCTAACTGGGCGAATTAAGGGTTTATTTAAACAGAACCAGAGTTGGTGATTGTTAAAACAGTGGAAAGACGAACCAAGATGGCTCCTGTGAGTTTTTATTTTATTTACTGTTTATTTAAATGGAGTGTGTTGGGTTTGGCGAGGTCATTTTGGGGCTATTCCTGGTTAAACAAAAAGGATCTTACTCTTTAAAAAAAAAGGTTCATCTCTGTAGGAGTCTTTTCTATCTTACTATGACTCTGTGCGTGTGTCTGTTCCACGTTTTTCTCCTCACTGACTTGGTCAATCCATGTGAAATTTGGCACAGTGGTAGAGAGTCATGGGAGGATGCCAATGAAGCAATATTACATCAGTTGGCCAAAGGGGGGCGCTATAGCAACCGATTGAAATTGCAAGCTTTGAATGGGCATATATCATGCCCCGTATGTGGTAGAGACATGAAACTTTGCACAGAGATGCCTCTCCTCATGAGGAACACATTTGCCTCAAGAACCCATAACTTCCGCTTATATAGATTTTCCACCATTTTGAATTTTTTGAAAAACACTTCAAATGGATCTCTTCCTAGGAAGTTTGAGCGATCTGCATGAAACTGGGTGAACATAATCTAGGGAGCAATATCTAAAGTTCCCTCTTGGCAAAAGTTGGAAAACTTCCTAAAACTGAGCTTCTATAAGGCAATGAATATTGCGGAGGGCGTGGCTCATCACATAAAGGTGTATAACATCTCAAGGGTTTCACCCATCACCACGCAACTTTGTAGGCATATGACCACACATAATCTGAGGGGACCCCTCCATTATTGAGCCCATCAAACAAAATGGGGGCGCTAGAGAGCTCATTTCTTATCTAGGCCTAACCGCCATATGGATTTTTACTAAACTTGGTAGATATGTAGAACAGGACGCCTCAAGGTGACTGGAGAAATTTAACTCTAATTGGCAGCTGGGTGGCGCTATAACAACAGAAAAATGCTTCAACATGGCTAAAATGCAACTGATCGCTGTGGCTCCCCCTGTGGACCAGTGTTGGTTTTTCTAATTTTTGGTATGACTAAGTCATGGTATGGTATGCTGTACATAATCACGGAAACTGTCAGTGTGTCATTCTGTCTGTCCCACGTTTTTCTACTCACTGACGTGGTCAATCTATGTGAAACTGCACATAGGCATTGAGGATTAGCATAGGTAGAAGGTGACAAAGCTACCAATGGGTATGGACTAGTAGTGTTGACAATTATTATCAATCCGTCTGTGGCAAAAACAAGCACTTTCGATGAATGTTACGTGACAATACAAACCTACCCTGAGTGTTTAAATGTTGCAGATTGGCCACTGCTGACTGCAGTGCTCTCGCTCAGTACTGGACAAATTAAAAAAAATGTGTTCCCTTTGGTCATTTAGACACAAAAATATGGGGAAATAGGGTTCAGGTTGAAAACTACTCCTCAACTCTGGATTTCTAAGTGTATTTGATGAATTGCTCTTCAGCATGGTAACATATGCTTTGTGTTCCCCTCTGTGTAAAATTTGTGTCTGTATCATTGGGTAAAAGTCACAGAAATGATGATGAATTATGATACCTTTAATCTGTCATTATGACAGATTAAATGGAGCTCAAATGCTTGTTGGCTTTAGCAAACTCTGCCCATTCAAACCCATACTTTCTGTCTTGCTAATTAAGGGGCACACAACTTCCTGCGTTGGCTCTGAACATTGACATTGGATGTAAATCATGAGGTGTGGAGTCGTCCAAGATAGACGGTAATTCATAGAAATACTCTGCTGTACTGTCTGAACTTTACCCAGTGTTGCACATAATGTTTATACTGTGGGCGTAATATAAAGGTCATATACTTCATACAGTTTATTTAACTGATAAAGGACATTCAGCCATCCTTTGGTTTGTATGATGACATTCTTGATAGTAGCCACAAGTACCATAAATGTACTTGGGATTTTGCCCAGGCGTAATGTGACAGAAGAGCAATCAACTTGTGTTCCAAATGTGTTATTATCTCTCTGGTGATCTCTTGCCAATACATGTAGAGTAAAATTAAAGGCTCAGCCAAGAAAGTATGAAAACTGTCAGCCATTTTTTAACATACTGCCTCTAGAATCAGAGCCCCCTCTTATAGCACAAATGGAGGAACAGCAATCACAAGTAAGGCTGGTAATGTTTAAGAAAATACAATACCAGTATCAATACTGTACCCCTAAAGTGACAATGATACCAATACAGTAATTCCTTCGATATTGATAATGTGAGTGGACTGTAATAAAGCCATACTTTGGGACATTTTGGTGATATCTCAGCCTGCTGAACTGCCAACTCCGTCATATAGACCACGCACCACATCACCACAGTGCAGAATGCATGGGTTGAGCTGCCGCAGGACTGTATGATTGTTTGAAATTTACTTGGATCTCTTTGAGCTCATTGGCTTATCTTCCAAGCGTCCACAGCTCTGCGCAGGAAACAGGGTTACCTGTTAGCATCACATAGCTAATCTTACGGTAATTAATGAGTTTATTGACAGCTGTTTCGGTGTTGGTGTTAGTTTGTTGGGACCATTTAACAGTTCGGCATTGGATGTTAGCCACTGCTGATGTGTTAGTTTGTGCTAACTGGGCAGACATTGAAGAGACCATTTGCTAGAAGACGAGTGGCTTGGAAAACAGCAACAACAGAAAGTTTGCTGATGCCGCAGTAACTTGGGATGGTTCAGAATCAGACCACCTGCTCAAAAGCGATTAAATATAGGTATTATTTCACTAGAGATATTTTGATACTACTATGTGCTGGGTTATTTCTATTAGTACCTTAAATATATTGATACTGATACCCAGCCATAATCACAAGTGACCAATAAGGATATGATATACATTTACAGTATATACAGTATGGCGTATATGAATCCTGCTTTTTGGAATGGAACCTAATCAGACCAACCTTGTTTGCAATGCTAATTATGTTCTTTTAATGATGTGTTTGTGTTCTCTGTGTAGTCCATAAACTGTGTTCCTGGATTTCTTTTGGTCTGATGTCGAACTGAATTACTCTCATGTTCAAAGAGCCATAGAATACCATTGCTTATGGAAATACAGAGCACCTATTTGAATTTGAAAAGCAACGTGGAAAAACAAAAGATATGAGCAAACTACAAAGGTGGTGCCGAGAGTAGAGTCTTTTGAAGATTGAGGTGCAGTGCTGCTAATTATAATAAAGATTATACACAGTTCTTCCTCTCTGTCCCCTTACATTTCCCTAAAACATGCACACATTTTGTACAGCAAACATTCAAATCTTTGCAGTTCTGTCTACTATTGATGTTCTGATTGATTAAGCATACATACGGGTGTACACAGGGGAAATGAGGGGCTATTTTTGTCTGTGCTATCTGTAGCTGTGAGCGGCAGATAACCTCCGGAAGGTTAATGAGTAGAGAGCCTTCGGGAGAGCTTACAGCTGAAATCTGATATGCCTTAAAGCTCCTCTGTCTCCACACCTCCACACGAATGTCTATGTTTAATGAAATCTTCTAAAATTAGGCATCCTGCAGAGTCATGTGAGACAGAACATCCACATTTTGACTGAAGCAGGAATCCGTCCACAGTAATCCAGGCGTCATACTCTCGACATATCAGGGAGCAGCTGAGCGATGGTGTGGGGTAATGTCAATGTGTGAGCTATGGCTATCATATGGATGATTAGCTTCGAGCGGGGGCCATCTTAACTCCCCCACATCCCGGCCTCGGGCCTGTCTCATCGCTGTCATCACTGATCAATTTGGGCTCCGGTGGCATCCAACAACAAAAACAGGCAGGGAGGATTTTCGGGGGCGCGCCCAGAGTGTAACCGTAAAGGACAGTACATCAATAACTGTCTGGCTGGTTTACACACCTGTTCATTTCAACATGGGCAGTCTGGAGCACAGGCAATTTACATTCGTCCGTCAATTAAAGCACATTAATGCCATGAGGCAAGTTGTTGAACTCAATAATACTCACAGTGTTGCTGTGTCCATAAAGGTTAGGACTGAACTCTTAAAAGGTGCAACAATTTTGTGGCTAAGAATTACTATCATGTATCATATTGGTTATCTGTTTCAGCCTGAGCCTAGGCACTATTTTGCTTTGGGGCCCAAAGTCCAGCCAATCATTTCATCACCTTTACAAAACTTCTGATAACTCAAGTTAAAAAAAAAAAACTGCCACTGGGTATGCCCAGGACAGGAAGGGCCCTCTGGATCAGGAGATACAGCAGGTCGTCCACTAATTGGAAGATCAGGGGTTCAATCCATGGCCTCTTCAGTCTGCATGTCGAAGAGTCAAGATACTGAACCCTAAACTGAGTGAGCATGTGTGAATGTTATACTGATGAACAGGTGGCACTTTGTATGGTAGCCTCAGCCACCAGTGTATGAATGTGTGTGAATGGCCTCGTCACATATTGACAACTTGGTCATGAACTTTCCACGTTCAAATACGATGTACAAGGTAGCCAGGGTTCATTGGTTGCTGACGTTCTGGGACACTAAGTCAAGTTCTGCCTATTTCATACATTGTCTTCTTTCAAAATACACTTTCATTTTCACAGGAAATAAACGCACTACGTGGGTACAACATTTCAAATTGATGTTTTTTTTCCTTCAACAACAAACACATATGGTTAGGTTTAGAAAAAAAATAACAGGGGTTTAGCTTTAGAATTTTACGGGACTCTTGAAAATCGATGTTTGTTGACCCATCCACCACCCCTCCCACCTGCTCCAGTCGGACTTTCGCCGCCCTAACTTTTATTCTTGTCCTGCCACGTTTCCCCCTGACGCCGCCGGGCAACGTTAAACTATAACAGCAACCGTCCGTGTATCTTGCCGACGTTAAAGGATGCCTTTTTTTGGTGGTTTCTGGCACCACAAGTCACTGCCCAAGTGCTGAATTTCAATGACTTCAGAGTGAGACTGGGCTTGACAGCCTTACACTAACCCTGACTTTTGCCTAAACCAAACCAATCCAACCAACAAAGGCAACGATTATTAGCCAATCAGAGGGAGAAGCAGGGTGGGTCATGCTTTCACTATCCTTGGAAACACGAATATGTTTACACCCACTGTGTCGATTGCTGCATTTCCCACCTGCAAGAGTCTCTTTAAGGCGGTGGGCTTCGTTGTTGTGAAGAGCTCACCAACTTATCATCAATTTGCCTGTGCCTATATTTGCTAGAGTTTCTGCTGAGGGAGGGGCTATGTTGTGTTTGTGAAGCACAACAATCGATAGTTCTCAGTCTGGGGGTCAGACTCTGAACCCCTGCCAGAACCTTGAAAGATAAATCTGAGGACGCACAAGAAAAGGAGGCAGAAAAATCTGTTCCTGCTGCACTTTTTTTGTCTCGTCTGTTTGTTTTTTTCCTGGTAATCCTGTATTTTTCAGACTTCTAAACTAAACTCTGTCAAGGGAGCATTACTCTTAGGTTAGTTTCATGTGTGAAATGGAAGAAAACTGACGAGAATAGAAGCAAAAAGATTTGCACGTAAACGTGACCCCAAGCATCATTCCACAGTCTTTGTAGACAGCTGTATTGTTAATAGATGCATATCTGCTCTGTTACAGTTATTGTATAGCAACAGCTTCAGCAAGCTGGCAACAGCACAAGTCTACTAAACAAACTCACTGACATTTTCAACTTTTAGCAAATGAAAGAGCAGCATTACTCTTCCATTATTCATCATGATCATATGACTACATGGCTATGTTACATTCCTGCTTTAATTAACTGGCTCTAATCTCTCTGCCATGTGAATTATTGTTTGTATCAGACGGGAGGAGCGGGGAACAGAAACAGTGGATGATAAAATGCATTATTTAATGGTCATTTAATTCAACTATTATACAGCTGTTTTTACTGTAATTATCTGTCCTGCATTTTGTAGCCAGGCTACTGATAACATGCAAGCAGCCAAATGGCATTCCCCATTCTCTCTTTCCCAACAGGAAGTTCGTGTCTGTGTGTGTGTGTGTGTGTGTGTGTGTGTGTGTGTGTGTGTGTGTGTGTGTGCAGAAAATGTCACCCACATGACTCACCCTTTCTCCGTCCAACAGCAGGTGGACTTTGAAGATCATGCAGTCATTCACCGTAATCTCCTCATTTCTGTAAAGGATCTGGAAGATCCGGCTGAACACGGTGCCATCGTAGACCCCCGCAGAGCTGAAGCTGCATTCTCCTGGTGTGGGACACAACAACATGCATAAATAACAACAACAACAATTAGTTTGTTGCTACGACAGCATTATTAGTAGTGCTAATTCACTGCGACAGTCAGTAGTGTCACAAAATGCAGAGCTTTAATTGATTAAACACAGAGTAGTCTCAGAAACAAACTGTTTTTCATAAGCAGAAATCCAATTAGGCCTCTCACTTGGCAAATGCATCACCTGATATTTGCAGTATGTGCTCAGATTTGTGAAGATGTACCCAGATTTGCATAATTAGTCTTGCCTTGTGACCTGACATTTGCCAATGTTTACTGGGATTGCTGAGGGAGCTGATTGTGTATATTCAGATGTGGAAACATGTGCTAAGACTTGTGAATAATGTGTATTAGTATTACAGCAGTAGCTCATGTTTCCTAACTTGTGTTCAATGTCCCAGCACTCTCAAGTCAGCGTCTAGCTTTCTGTTTGTCCATTTTTTAATGCAACATGGCACTATGATGAAATCAGGCTAAGACACCATAGCACCATGCATGGAACAAGTCATTAACATTTGCATAACAAATGTCCGTGCAAACAAAAAAGGTGCTATTCATCAAACATTCACACTCACACATTTACGCAATGTACAATGATAAATATCACCTATGAATTCTGCATCTAGTTTATCTGCTGGTGCATGTCCTTTTCAAAGTCCTGGAGGAATAAGCTTGACATTTGGGAAATACACTTGGGTCCAATCTCATTTCTTATTTTTACTCCCTTGTTTTTGAGCGTCACTTCCCCCCTCGGCACAGAGTTACATGGGGTAGTGGTTGAAATCTTCCCCTATGAGGGCAGGATATGATTACCAGTACCTGAAATGATACCAATACCAATAGAGTACTTCATTGGGTACCCATAATGTGAATGGCTTGCTGTGTAGTATAGCCATACTTTGGAATGTTTTGGTGGCATCTCGGCACGCTGAACTGCCAATTCTGTCATCTACAACAGACACAACTTCACCACACCACAGGCTGTAGCTGTTGCTGCAATAGTGTAAGTCCATGAGAGTCCACCATGGACCAATTGTTAGCATCACACGGCTAATGTAATTTATTAACAGGTTATCAACAGGTTAAACAACAGAGTTGGAATGTTCTACTGTCAGTGTGAGTGGTTGGTACCGTTTGACAGCTTGGTGTTGGATTTTAGCTGCTGATGCTGCGTTAGCTTGTGTTCAGCGAGCAGACGTACCAGCACAACAAGGACTGAATGCAGACATTTTCTGACTGGAGATGTTTCGATACTACTCGGTTATTTTGGTCAATACCTCAAATGTACTGTGTACCGATACCCAGCCCTGTGAAATCAGACAAGCCTTCAAGACCCTGATATGTCATCAGTCATTGTTGATGGCATTTACATAAACAGCTGAGACTATACCAATTATGATATTACTAACGTTTGCCATTTATCCGGTGGAGATAGAAAAGCATGGAAGCTCACGGTTTGTTCACAACTTAAATTTCATCGTATCAATCGATCAAACACTGCTTCAATACAAGATCGCTAATGGCTAAAGTTAGCAATCTGTGCTCCTACCCTGCCAGTCTGCACTGATATTAGAGGAGCTGCAACAAATGCAGCAACTGCTGGACTTAAATTAAATTTCCGGCAATGCCATTAAAGGGGGAAATGCAAGATGAGAAAACGAAAATGTGGGACCGTCATGCACAAATTAGCAGTAACAATGTAACGTTAGCTCGCTAGCAAGTTTTCCAATGAGTGATTTTTTTTGTCTGCTTGTTATAAAGAAAAGGATTTAACACACTAAAACAACAAAATAAACTCACATAAAAACATGGTCGTAATTTTTTAAATCTTAACAGCAAAGAAAAAACATTTGCAGGGTTCTTTTGTTGCTTGTGCAGCTATCTTATAACACTTGGTTTGGCGTGTCCCTCTGAAAAACCTCTGTCTAGAGGGTAGCCCTAAACCTTCACCCCACCCCTTTATCCCAAAAATCAGGACACCCCACCTCTAGACGTGAATGAGTTAAACAGAGGGGTAAGGGCTAAGTGGTAGAGGTAAGGGATGTATTGGGATTGAGCCTTATTCTCTTCCTAGCTGGGAGTTAGATGAAAAGGTCAATAGCCTAGCACTCTGAGATCTGTCTGTAAAATGTTAATCTATAGCCAGCATCCACTTAGCTTAGCTTAGCATTAATGCTGCAAACAGGCAAACAGATATGTATTTTGATTTTCAACATCTCCCATGTTGCAGCACTTTTGTTTGCGATGCAATGGCTCCCTACTCTTTGCTACTAGCACATTCCCCCTGGCTGTGCTGCTGTCCAGCTGCGAGCCCTGAGAGGTCTTTAAAATTCCCCGCTGAGGCCGTGCTCTTTTCAGTCTCATTCACACTCTCTGTCTCTCCGCAGGCCACCTCCTGATAGTGCTGTCACTAGTTGCAGCATCAAGCAACCCCAGCCAGAATGACGGATGCGTGGGACCATGACTGTTGTCAAAGAATTGGTGGATGTGTGACAGAGGCGGCGTAATCCCCTCTGGGTATGTACTGTATGTGGAAGGAGTTGTGCCGCCTCACAGTCTGACGGATGTGACTTTGATACTTTTGCTTTTGACACGTCTCCTTGTGTTTGTTTGGGTTCCCACCCACTGTACAAGTAAGGTAGATTAGAGACCGTCAACTGCGCAGGAATTTACATAAATGATTGACCTGTGAAGGACTTGTGATCTCCCTGAGGTGCCTCCATGCCCTCTTTCCTGTGCTGGGTGGCGTTCAATGTGGCCAAAGTGACTAGATCAATGAACTGTAGCTGCTGCAGTTGCCCTTGCTACTTTCACACACTCACACATACTGTGCTTCCTGTGAATGCCAGTTTGTTTTCTGCGATTGATTAAACGTTACATTATGTACAGAGGGAGCAGGAGTGATAAGACCTTGATAAGAAAGCTGCTTTGCTGCTTTGACATTGATAGCAATGATGTTTGCATACAAGGGGAAATTAGCACCTGTACAATGTAATTCAATCCAACACAACTGTTGAGATGGAAAGCTGCTAACTGCAATGTTTGACTGCAGTTATTGTCGGTGTCACATTGAATATTTACTGTACGGTAGGTATCACAGGCTGTGTAACAACTAGGAATACCGCCCTGCAGTTTTATGCATCTGCACACTTCTACAGCTTAAATCCATGTCTGTGAAAACCTGGATGCTTCACACACAGAAGATCTATACAATCAGCACAGTTTCGAGGTGGACACCCAAGACGAGATATGACGTTAAGTAATGGCCAGACAAATGTTTTAAATGCAGAAAATTGATTTCAGATTGTTTTTATGTCTCCACGCCGGCATCACCCATGGAGTCATGTTTTCTGGTTCAACATGCACCCATCCATTCTCATGAATGGGATATCACAAGAACACCTTAATGGAATTTCTTCAACTTTGGCAAAAACGTCCATCTGGACCTTGGTGGTCAAAGGTCACTGTGACCTTGCATCAATCTCATTCTTGTGAATGCAGTATCTCAGGAACACCTTGAGGTCATTTCCTCAAATATGGCACAAACATCCACTTGGACCAAATGAATGAATGATGAGAATTTGGAAGTCATATAGGTCAAAGGTCACTGTGACCTCACAAAACATGTTTCTGGCCATAACTCAAAAATTCATATGCTAATTATAACAAAACTTCACAAAAATGTCTTATACGATAAAATGATGAAGTGATGACATTTTATATCCAGCAGTTCAAAGGTCAACCTCACTGTGACATCATAATTTCCCCGTTAAAGGTTTTTTGGGGGAGTTTTTCCTTATCCATTGCGAGGGTCCAAAGGACAGAGGGATGTCGTATGCTGTAAAGCCCTGTGAGGCAAATTGTGATTTGTGATATTGGGCTTTATAAATTACATTGATTGATTGATTGATCATTTTCTGCAGTGACGCTATTATGGTCATTATTCAACGTCATATTTCAGGAACAGAAGGGGAGACATTTGGTCAAATACTGAATTGGTGAAACTGTGCTGGTTGTATGGATCTTCAGTGCTGTCATTTTGAAGATGTGTGTGAAGCATCCATGTTTAAGAATATATAGCATCTTCGCAGCAACATCCATATTTGACGAATTGTCAACTGTCGTGTCTACGCATGAATCTGGACAGATATGGATGTAAACTGTAACTGCAATTTGACTGGTTCACAGAATTCATTTATAAAATCATGAATATGTCATTTCTTCTCTCATAAATGAGATAGTATCACTTAAATGACTATGGAAGCTCATTTCTGCCAGTAAAAGCAAAAAATAAATCTAATTAGAAAATGGTAATAACAAAATAGCTGCCTGCCTTATCTTTATATTGCGGCATAAACATGGTCCTGATAATGATCCACAAACTGGGATTTTTTTTTTTTTTAAATAATTTGTGTCTTGGGCTGTTACCATAGAACTGAACCTAAACATCCTCTATGACATCATGTTGGTGATTGTACCCATGCATCTACCTGTTTTGTAACTAAAAAAGGAGCTCTAGCTCATACTTTGGCAGGACTCGTTCAAAAAAAGATGTGTTGCCCTTGATTCAGCACTTCTAGATACGTAGGTCAGCATTATAAGATAAGTTAAAAAAGGCACTTAAGTTCAAAAATATAAGATACCCATTCAAAACTGTGACTTCTTCTGTCAGCATTATGACACAATGAAATTAATTTAAAGCAATTCCAGTTGCTAGTAGCACTTCAACATATTTGGATGACTTAGTATCTTTGCAGGCTGATTTAATACATTTTTTCCTTTTCGTGGCAGAAACTGTTTCCACAAATGTCAGTTTACCTCATGTACCTGACACCAAAAGATTCCCAACACTATGAAAATATTTGATATGACTTCCACACCCTTCTTGTCCCTTGTAGGATATAAATATTATTAAAACACATTTCCGTGCTCCCGTTCACATTTACAGTCAGTTACATCAAAAGAAAAGCATCAAACCCACACAGCTCGGATGTCTTGGTGTACTGTAGTTCTTCTCACAGGTGTTGGGGTGTTATCACATCCTGCACATTAAAACCTGCTGAAAGGCCTGTAAGCTTTAGCCACAGTAAGTCTGGAAATAATGTGCTTACAGCCTCTGGTGTTCCACATCTGCTGTATGTGAGAGTGTGTGTGTCTGCTCGTCACTCCCTATCACTAAAACACAACACTCTTAACACAGAATTGCTCTTCATGATACTAATATGAGGGAGTATCTCAGGCTGTGCAGCAGGAGACACCTTAAACAACAATCCAATTCTCCCAGTTCACATTCTGACTTGAAAATCACCACGCTGTTGTGCGTGAATCACAGTCATTAAATGCTTCAGTTGAGTGTGTGGCACGATCCTTCTCACACAATTCATTTGTCTGAGGGGCACAGACAATTGAAATGTCAAGCATACACTTTCCCAGAGAACACAGTAAGGGATTATTTCCTGTGTCTGTGCTGCATTTGTGCTCAGGATCCCGCCTGTGAGGTGAACAGGCTTAATACATGACCTTGTGGAAGGAGCTGCAAAGGGGGAGGGGAGGGGAGGGCTGCAGCCTTCCTATTACAATATGGATATGGTGCCCACTGTATTGCAAACTGCTGCAGGGTCCCTATTTGACAAATGAACTATTGCCTAGCAAAATCTAGGATTGCAGTCAGTGGATTAGATTTAGGCTGCAGGGCTTTGGAGCAGCTTTGGAATATGTGACTCTGTTCATAGAGCTGAACAAACAGTGGAATATAAGAATGTAAAATCTGCATGCTACAGACTAGAGGAATATGGAACTAAATATTACATGTAGGAATGTAGTGGAAGATTAATCTTATTGAGCTGTAATTCATCCACTATGATGTGTGTACACCTTTAAGGAACACTTCAACATTTTTGGAAAGGCTTGTTTGCCTCCTTTCATGTGAGATTAGAAGATTAATGTCAAGATTCTGTTTGTGTGTTAAGTACAGACAGTGTGTTTAGCCTAGCTTAGCATAAAGACTGGAAGCATGGGAAGTACTCACAATATACTAAATCTAATTATTTAGACATTGAATTAAAACAAGCTTGCACGCTGTCTTTGTGAAGATTAATTAGCACAAGTTAACTTTATCGGTGGAGATTCTCAGTCATCCAGGTCATGGTAATCGTAAGTGCTAATATCATAGGCAACTCACATGACCCCTACGACTCTGCAAGGGTTCCCACCCACACAGGGATTATAGCCTGCAACTTCGTACCAGTCATTCAGAACTGAAGAAGCTTCTTGGATGAGATGCAAAACGTCTTCAAGAAACGAAATGAAAGTCCAGTTGCCTACGATATAGCACTTACGAAGTTAACTTTAGTTTGTCCTGTAGACTTTGACTTCACAGTTGAGTTCCGCCTCTTTTGTTCTGTCAACATCATGTTATGAACAAACATTTATATTATCGATTATTGACATTTGTGAATCAATGCCGAATCAGCCACGTCTGCATCACGATACATTTAAGGGTCAATTTTTTCCCCCACCCCTAGTTGGTAATAACATTATGTCACACAATGTATGTCACATGACATAGGTAATGTGATCTACGTCACTGGCGTTAAGTTGTTATTACGATAACTCCGTTAAGTTTTGGTTTCACATGAGAAACAAACAGTGGTCTCCTGGGTGAAAGTCAGGGCCCGTATTCACAAAGATTCTCAGTGTCCTCTCAGAGAGCTCCTAACTTAGCCTAAAAATTCCTAGCAAGGAATCTTAGCTTAAGAGTGATTCAGGAAGTTTCTGAGAGCAACTCTGAGCAAGGAGGGGACAGAAACGTTTATCTAAGTGAGGAAGTGTGGTTGACCCCGTTGCTAGGTAAGACGCAGTCTTCTAAAAGCTGTGATTGGTTGTTACAAAAAAAAAATGCGCTCCTAGTAATGAATGGACAGTGAAATCAACCGATCATAGAACTTAGACTGTAGGCTATTAAGAAATCTGTAATTGTGAAAATAATTTTATGTCATGATGATGAAACTCAGCAAAATTAAATTAATTGTTACACAGCTTCAAAATGTTTGAACGTACCTCATTCACATGCCGATTATAATAGCCTGTTGATCTGCTTATTGTTATGTTTACTCGCCATGCTGGTAATTTTACTACTTAATCTATTTCATATTAATGGTCGACACAGACTCAGCTGTCAGCAATTTCTGTGATTGCTGGCCTCCTTGTAAAAAGTGGTTTGATTTGGCAGAATGACCAAAACGATGAACAAAATGGAGAAAAAAAGAACGAGAAAGCCGAACTGGACAGAAGAGCAGTGCCTGCTGTTGGCACGGCTCGTGGAGGAGAACAGCGGAGTTTTAAGAGGGAAATTCGGTCCCGGGATCACGGCACAAGGGAAGAGGTAGACTTGGGAGCGCATTGCCCGACAAATCAATGCGTTGTTCCCTCTCCTTTTACCCACAAGTGATGAGTGTGAGAAGCGCCGGTACGTGCTGCAATCCAAAGTGAGCGTTATTGCGTGACTACGCTGGGTGGGAAAATTAAGTTAATCCCTGATGAGGTCATCCACAAACATTATCCCTGCATGATCAAACTGGTAGCGTCTTATTAAATCACTGTTGTTCAATATACAGAGAATATCTCTCCTTCCTCTCTGTCTTTCTGCCATCTTCTCTGTTTAAGACACTCTTAGGCTTCTTAAAAGTCCTCCTCCCTCCTCTTAACAGTTTTTCACCTTAGGAGCTCTCTTAAGGCCTAAGATGCTTTGTGAATAACTTTTATCTTACTAAGGGAAAATTCTAAGAAAAATCTTAGAATTCGAGGAATTCTCAACCAGATCTCTATTGCACACTCCAGTCCGCTAGGCTGGGAAGTACAAAATAGCACTTTTTCAAGGGCGGCGACGCTGGAAAAATAGGACAATAGCGTAAAGTTCCGCGGCACGGCACGTCGACGCGCGTCAAGCCGCCACCAGTGTGGGTTTGTAAATAGAAAATAATGGGGGCGGCTGTTTCGACGCGCGTCGTACGCCGCCAGTGTGTTTTGGCCTTTAGGATTCTTTGTGAATACAGGCCCAGGAGTTCGTTTGACCCATCTATCTCCCCTCCAGCTGCTTTGTACAGACTTTCTCGCCCTTTATACGACAGCAGTTGCCGGCAGCATCACAAACAGCTGCCAACCGGTGCATTTCATTCTGCCGCTAAGGGTGCCAACAAAAGAACAATATCTGGCTGACAATGACAAGCTAGTCAGAGCACAAAGAAAGCAAATAAGTGTACATTACAAAATATTTAATTCCTGAAGTGGTGCTTAGTTAAAGAGAATAAACATGACAAAGTGTAAATTATACATCTCCATACTGGATCTTTATTTGTGCTGCTGACTCATTCAGGGTCAGCTTCCTTGATAACAGGCTGGATAATTCTAAGAATGAGCTACAATTAAGAAAAAGAGTACATTATGTTAACTGAAGTTAATTTGTTTACACATACTGTACTGATGCAATGTACAGTAACATAACTATTTTACTGACGCCTCCTCCAGCTGGACAATGCTCTCCCTTGTTCCCTCACCTTACATCATGTAAAACTGCACCTCCAGATTTTAGCACCCTAAAAATAGACCACTGCCAGAGACTACTGAACTGTTATTTTTATCATTTTCACTGCAGTCTATTATTTTTTTGGTCATTTAGGATTTCTCTCCGTCCATGAATTAATGAGATAAAGGAAATTCCTGTTGGAGAAGACGCTCAGTATCACATGAATCACTGTCACAGACTGTGACACATCGCCTTCACAGTCAGCCATGTCCTTCCCGCCACACACACACACAAACACACACACATCGGCTCTGCTTAACTGTGAGAACTGACACATCATCTCCTTGGTGCCTTTTTACCTGAATCATAGAAAATACATTCCTAAAACTAAAATTCTGGCCTTTATATAACCTCATCCTGAGCCTGATACCTAAATGTCCTCACAATCCTAAATGTCCTCACAAGAACAGTGCACTGTCAGGCATTGGTTCTCACACGTTCAGCTAGATCAGACCATGCACACACACACACACACAAACACACACATAAGGCGCTCCAGTCATGACAAGCTAAAAATAGCCATTATTACTGCGAATCAGTATTGCCAGTGAAACGGCTTTCTGCATTGCCAGAGATCCAGATTTTAATGCTCAGGTAGGCTCAGAAACACTATGTCACAACCTATGCTAATATGCTAATACAAATAGAGGACAAGACATTTGAGGAATCTTTTATGATAGAAACCATCTGCGAGTAATTGTATTTAGAAATGAATGAATGCAAAATGCGCAGACCATGACACAAAATGTTGTTTTGATTTCCATTTACCATGCTGGTTTCATGTTTTGTTCCTGGTTATCTACAGTGTTTTAATTAAGAAACAAACCTTTGATGAGAGGGGCTTTTTACCTGTTCTATTGTGCTTTACGCCACACCGCAAAACATCCAGCTTTAAGCCTGTTTTGTCATATTCTTAAGTCTTAAATCCCTCATTATAAGACCAGAGAAGAATGTTCCTCCTGGAGCAAAGAATTTCTAATAGAGTTTTCTTTGTTTTACAAAGTGCAAATACCTCGAGACAGCACAGAAATAAAAAGGAAGCTCACCCAATATTTATAAATAAAAAAAAGAGAAGATTTTCTGCAGAGTGAGTCAGTCAAAGACAGCCAGATGTCTTGAATCACTGAGACAAGATAGAGCCTTAAAGTTCCCAGACACCACTCTCATTCTCTAATGTATAACTCTGACAGCTGGGACAATGGCAGGAACACGCCAGTGGAATTATTTACTTTACACAGCTAGTTGTTAAAAAGTCTATTTGGTTATTTTTATTCTGGGGTTTTCACCTACAATATGAATGAAAGATTCTGATACATTCTGAGGGAAATCCATCACACCTCAATAGGCAGATATTCAAGTATATAGTTTTATTTTCCTCTGTGGATTGCTCTATTTTAAGAAAAGCCTTACTCATGTCTCTAATTGAAGCTCGTTTGAATCCACAGATGTCAGATACACAGCCAAGACATGAAGAAAGGAACCTGTGAGACGACTACAAACCACAGAAGGTTGTTCACATCCACGATTCTGTAAAATTATGCTTACTAGTTCCAGGAAAGGAGCGGAATAAGAGCCCTCCCTGTGCTACCATGTACTTTGACACAGAACACAGTGATAGATTACTGTTTTCACACACACTTCAAAGACGAGCATGAACAACACAATGTGTGTAATTCAAACTGTGCTCACGAAACAATTCCCAGTGTCAAGTGAGATTTTCTCACACTCAGTCCCCTTTGGACACGGACCTCTGTGGATGAAACGCAAACTGTTCAAACATGATCTGAAGATCAAGCTAATGTCATCATTTGTCAATATTTGAGGCCAATTATGACATTTGATGAAAATTCAAATGTTGGCTGTCAGTGTTATAGTACAAATACTGCATGATGTAAAGTATTTAGATGATTTGTATAATTGAGTGACACTACAATGATAATAGAGAGTGTCTTTATTAGTACTAGTAGTAGTAAATGTGACTGTACTTCTCTGGTTTCAAATAAGAACTCATATTTTATTAAATATTACCACACTGGAAACTTCTCTGGAAAGCACAACACCTGTAAATTCTTTCAAGTAAAACTTACATGCATGTTTACATACATCTCTGACATATCATTCCTGTTGTTTTTATCCTTATTTACATATACTCAATTAAAATGGATAAATTACCAAACTGGTCTATAGTAACAGGCCCAGGGGCCCAACTGGCTGGGGGGTCCCCTAGACCAGAGTCTCAGTTTGAAGTGACAATTAACATTTCTTGTTGGAAAGCCAATCAAATTACATCAGAGATGATAAACAACCAAAAAGAGATGTGAAAGGAACCTAGTGAGACACAAAATGACCACAATGAGATGCAAAATGACTACAGAGAGCTAAAAAACAACCACAAAGAGAAACTACGGTCCCGTTTATACGACAATGATTTCAACTGAAAACGGTAAACTTTAGTTGCTATTGGCTGATCGTTTACACGACAGCAGAGTTTTGGGTGCCTGAAAACCAGAGTGGATTCCAGAGTGCAATTTTTTTTGGAAATGCCACCATCTTGCAATATGCAGTTCCTCTGAAAACGGAGACTTTTCGCACATGCGCATTACACTTCCAGTCACTAGGCATGCACCAGAAAGTCGACCATCACAACAACAATGGTGGACTCCCGAACTCTGCTTGTGCTGCTCAGCCTGTTGAATTTATCAACGCTTCCCCATCATAGTGTAGATTTACTGTATCAACTCCACCTCGTCGTCCATCCAGACAAACGTTTGTGTGGTTGCCATTTTGTTTGTTTATACATCGCTGCTCTGTAGAAGGAAGCGTAAGCGTCACACTGCCAACTACTGGCCTGGCATGTATACTGCAGCGTTTTTGGTCATTTTTGCGGATCCGTGTGCCTAAATGTCGTCTAAGCGCTCATTTATGCTCCATTTACGTACGAAAATGTATACGTCCATTTCAAACGATGTTACCGTCACTGCCCACATACTTACATGCGCCCTTTACATTGGCATGGATGTTAACCAATATGTCCACCAGGAGGCAGCCCAGAGTCAAAAGTTTATGACAACAACAAACTCAAAAACAAACATGGTGACTGTGGAGGAGATATTGATAATGTACCTCTTGCATAAAAGACAAAAACAGAAGCAGCTTTGTAGGAGGCGGTGGTCGGTGAGGCCGTTAAATACATCGCGACTGGAGGACGGAGAATTCTCTTCTCTAGTACTGCCGATGAGAGAAATTGAATTGTTATTTCTTCTTCATGTCTCACTAGAGCTACGTATTGGGTAGTGACAGCAACACTGCCCCCACGGTTGCCAGTGGTACTGCTCCTTTTGGCCCGTATCCGTAAGCTTTATGGAAACGTGCAGAAATACGGACGAAATGAACGCAGAGCACGGACAGAAGGCTCTGCCTGTATCCAGATCCGTATTTAACGTTGAGCATAAATGAGCCCTAAATGCGGAACTTTTTCAAAACTAAAATGAGAAACGATTCTGTTTTCAGTGGATCGTTTTCGTGCAAACATGGCCTAAACAACCAAATAAAAAATAGATCATAAAGAGATACAAAGTGACCACAGAGACAAAAAAACCCTATTTTGACAAATAGAAAAAAACAGTACTAAAAAGCAAACATCATGATACATAAAAGACCACAAAGAGAAACAAAACAAACATAAAAAGACACAAAATAACCACGAAAAGAATAAAAACTACAACAAATATACAAATGATGACCACAGTGAGACACGATTCAACCAGAAAGAGATGCAAAACAACCAAAATAAGAAACAAACAATCACAAAAAGACACAAAACAACCAAAAAGCGACAAAATACTACAATAAGGAAATGCCAAATAACCACCTGGGGGGGTGGGGACCTTTCTGTGCCCAGGGCCTTATTGTCTTACAGTCTGCCTAAGACTGAATATGAGTCACTGAACTTAAAATCCTGAGTCTCCACACATCACAACAGTTGGCATTTGCTGAAAACATGTACCAGCCCATGGGTTCAAAAACAGTGTGATTACAGAAAACCAATACAGCAGATTGGAAGCTTGTCTGCAGGCGAGCACGAGGATAGTGTTGTCAGACTGGTCTTGTTGATGTCTAAATCTATTACATGTGAGTGTGTGTGTGTGTGTGTTCTGTGGATGTCACAGTACCTGTATTGTCTTGTGTTGTCGCTATCAACCTGTGGGGCACTCGAGGTGAGACTTTGAGCCCTGCTCGTACCTGGTAGAACCTGAGGGAGAGGATACAGACAGAACAGTCACATTTATAACTGCACAAAATAAATGTACATACTGATGTCTCCAAACGGCCTGGGGGTGTCAGGAAAATACACAATATGAATAGTAAAATGTGCGTGCTGGTGTTCACCATCCTGTGGAGGTAAAAGACAGGGAAGGTAAAAAATAGCTTGAATCCAGTTCTCTATAACCAAGGTATTTACACTCAGTGCTATTTCACAGATATTTTTAATTTTCAGGCTTTGATTTTACAGAGCCACATGCTGTGGGTGGACTTGTTCATGGACAACAAGAATTTAATATGTGGCAGAGGGCCATACTCAGGGTCAGATGCCTGCCTTGGAATTTTTTTCACTATATTCAAAAGTAGTATTTCTTCAAGTGTTGAAAATGTAAACCAGTATCCTGCTGCATGCACCAGGGCTACTTGTTTCAGATATGCTTTTGAAGTGGCACATGCTGTTCCAAAATGAGAGGACCTATGCCTCAGCGAAAAACCTATTTGCTGATGAGGACAGATGCAATCAAGTCATATCTAGATGGAATACAGGAAACTGTTTGAGCATCGACAAGACGGGTTTTATGTAAAAAAAAAAAAAAAAATGACAAGTGTTGCTTTTAAGCTTTCAAGAAGTGCTTTTCGTGACATGGACGAGAAGCTCACAGTGTCATGTTAAACAAAATCAGCCATGAATTGTACAAATGTAGCTAAATTATTAAAGGATAACGGGCAAATGGTTATCAATAATGAAAAAGACATAACAATGTACCTCTATTCAAAGGCTGTAAACTATACTGTACGTGGGATCAGATGAGCACTGGTGCTAGATTTCTACAGTGCCGGCACACATTAAGGGTAAAATGAAAATGTATTGATCCCAGGGAATGAGATTATTACAGCTACGAGAGTAATTTTATTCATAAGAAAGAAAGGAGAATATTAGCAGAGGGCTATAAAATGGAAAACAGAATATAACAGCCTCACTGACTTAAACAAGGATTATTTACACGACATTCCAGACTATAGGCGGCGATGGAAAACATGTCTTTTTAAAAGGTCACTCTGACAGTTTAAGTCAAAGCAGCTTTGGGTAAAAGCACATCTCAGCTCTCCGGGGACACATTGGCAATCTGAGAGACCAGAGCGTGCCTGTGAACACAGTCATCACATCAGTGTGTTTGTGACAGCGCTCCTAAAGATGGAGGCTTGACGGAGAGGAGCACGGGGAAGGTTCTGAAAGGTTGATAAATAAATAAGGGATGTTTACGGAATGAATTAGGTCAACTCAGTGGGCAGTAAGTGGTCAGAAACCACTATAAACAGATTTATAGACTCAATACTAAATGTTTAATTCTCAATAAATGACATTAATATTTACTTTTACCTTTGAAATATTTCTTGGTATAGATGATGGAGGACAATGGTGCTCATCAGTACTTTACATTTTGTTTGCACAGTAGTACATCAGACAGATAGTCTCGTAAAACAATCACGTTCCTCCTCCTCCTTGTAGTGCTTCCAAGGACATTTCCCAGAATCTACCGCAGCTAAAGAAAAACAACCAATCAGAGCTGAGGAGTCTCTAACGCAGCTGTCAATCATGCCAGTCACAAACATATTTTAATGAACTGTTCAACCGTAAAAAGGGAAAGAAGATGCTGCAGCCTGTGGGCGGTACTTGACAAGTTCTGAGGGGAGGTCAACGAAGGCGTGTTGGAGGACTAACAGTGTGTTCACACCGGGCGCGAGTAAAATATTCGCTTCGCTCTACTTGCGCGAGTTTGACCACTGGAATATTTGTTTTTACTCACGACATTCACGCGAGTCATTCGCGCGAGTAACAGTGTGTTCACACTGCTAGTAAATCAGACAAGTATGCCGACCGGAAAGCAAGCTACATCGGTTGTGCTAACTGGGGCTAATGCTAGTGCTAACTTTGTTGATAGAAACGTACAGCCGATAGTTGGAATCAATTTTCAAAACTTACCAGGCAGACCGACCTCCTCTCTCACTTTCCTCCATGCCAGGTCTTTCTTGGTCTGAAGCTTATAATTTGGAGACGTAACGTCATAAAGCTCAGGGTGGCCACAAACGGCTATTATTAGCTTGTCCTCCATTTTCGGAACAACGCGGGGCAGTTGTTGACCATTGAGGTCCATCCAGATGTGGCAGAGAAGTGTGTGAAGGCTACCTGCGTTCTCCATAACCCAGACACCTGCAGTGAGGGCGAGCATCCCAGTCGCCGTCGGTGAAGTGGAGCCTGCATTGAATATTAGCACCAAAATAAATATCCATCTGTCTCTGGTGAGTTTTTTGCGTGTGAAAATCAATAAATATTCACTGTATCCGGCAGGTCACATGTCGTCTGAATGAATGTTGTTTACTACAACGGCAGCAGCACATCAGTGATGTCAGTGACGTCAGTGACGACAGGAAAATCTCAACGCTGATAGGCTGCCCCAAATCAGCATCAAGTGAATATTTCGCTCGAGTTCAGTATTTTGAACTTGCGCGAAGAGGCAAATGATGCGAATGACGCGAATTTCACGTGTTTGCTCCATTCGCGTCATTTGCATTGCGCCATTCGCATCATTCGCGCCACCAGAACAAATCAGTGTCTATTTGCATCTTTACATTGACTTTGTATGTAATCTTATCGCGTGAAAAATTCACCTCACGCCCGGTGTGAACACACTGTAATGAAACACAACCTTTCTCATTTTACAGCTAAACAGTACACTAAAATATGTGTCTTAAACCATTGTGGGTGAGAAATAGGCAGTGCAGTAACACTATGTTAATTCATATTGATTAGCCCTGCCTAGTTTGACAGGTGGCTCTGATTGGTTGTTTTCATTTTGTCATGCTGGAGGGAGTAAATAAGGAAATAGTATAAAGACCAAAAGTCTGTGTGATGAGGCAGGTTGGGGTGTCGATGGGTCTAACAAATAGAACGGTTCCTATGATATCCTAAGTTTCAGCAAGTAAAGTTACTGGGGTCTGTTTCAGGAAAAGAAACATGGCGAGGACGTACCTTAAAATGACTCAAAGTGCACACAGCTCCGAACACAGGTCTCAAGGGGAACGTCTGCATTTTTGTGATCCTATTACTACTATTTCCTTGTTTACTCCAGTCAGGGCATTGGTCATGTGATGGCAGGCTTTCAAAATATGTGAAATATGTATGGATTTGGGTGCATTACTTTTCGTGGGAAAACGTACAAACAGTTGGTGAGAACAGTCGGAACAAACACAGGAGACCAGTGTTTGGAACCATGTGAAATCAAGTGAACCTGTAAGTATTTTACAGTACTCCTTTCATGCATGAATTGTTACCACCTCAGTCAAGATTTTTTTTTTCTCAAGTGTTTTTATTCCTCTTTAGGCATGAAAAAAAGTTATGAAGTTTATTTTTCTAAAGTAACTTTCAAGGAGTGTTTCACATGTCCACTCGGATGGACAGAATGTGTTTAAGTTTTAGACAAAAGAATAAACCAATTTAAAAATCAAATATATCATGTAAAGCTTTAAACATTTTTAATGCTGTTTAACTAGTGTGTTCACATCTTTAAAAAATAATGATAATACTTTCAATGCCATGCAAACACATTGAACTTTGCTCCTGACTCCTCAGCCTCTCCCCTCTGTCTTTCAACTCCTTCCTCTTCACTCCTCAGCCCCACCCACCTCCTCCTGTTACAATAAACTGTTCATTACCTTCTAATAACATAAAGAAATTAATTTACAGACAAGAAAGTCACTGCAGATTAAGTATTTTCAAGAACAATAAAGTTGCAGTACTCAGTTAATTGTAGTTGAAATATAGCCAGTGCTGCATGATGTCTGGTTTAGTGGACAGATTATTATTGCAATTTTCTCAAAACATATAATTAATATTTGTAGAATTTAACAACTATATTGCTCCGTAGATGTTACCAGACACTGACAACACCTGGCCAAAGGGTGGCAGCGTATGGCATGACGCACTAGGGTCCACTGTGGTGACGTAAATGCGTGTATAGCATCAAAACCCATAGAAAATGGCTTTTAAATAGCTGTCCACTGTAGTGACCACTATATGTGAAAGGGGCACATTGTCACCATGTTTCTTTTCCTAAACCTGACCTACATAGCTTTACGTTAAATACATAAGTTTAGGTTAAGGACGTAACGCCATTTGTCAGGTGCTTATTCATGAAATATCATAGGAACCATTATATGAGGACATACTGCAGGGGAACTATCTCTCTCAGGTACTACTGTGTGGATATAGTGAAAGTTCTATCAAATACAACAAAAAGTTATTCTTATAAAAGTTACCACCTACAGCTTTAAGAAAATGCAGCTGGGTTTGTAATTCCAGCATCTGAAGCAATCTAAGACTCCATACGTGAAAACTAAAAGTTTCATGCTTATCGCCTTCTTTGAAATCAAATGTAGATTTAATCAGTATTTTCACTGCAATCAGCGAAACACCAGGCTCTTCAACGAGTACAGCTGCATGGTCCCCCACTCTGGTGCAGGGACTTGTATTGATTTCAGTAATTACACTGCTGTGTGGTGAGATGCACACGTCCTGGTAACTAAACTATTCTTATTCTGCAGCGCCTCGTCTTTACACTGGGATCCAATTCTTCTCAGTGTCAACATCGGATCTCTGCTGCTATCTGAAGCGATGTGGCAACCAGTAAAAACAAACATATTAGAGCACTCAGCTGGAGGGATTACCATGATAAAGCTTTAGCCCATCCCATTTGGAGAGGGAAAATCATTTTGATAAAGCTGCTGTTTGAGCCGGCCAGATGAGAGCTTTTAATCTTTGTGCAGACGCATCAGCAGGATAAATATGGATCTTTTTTATGGCAGAGAATATTATAAAAAACTCAACTGGGAAAGTAAATATTTGAACTCTTTTATTTACACCTCTTATTCTACTTATTGATACAGCCTATAATATTTCAATTTGTTGTTTCTATGTTGTAATATCACAGCAGCGGGGGCAGGGTCATTACAGATGGGCACTCCTTTTTACACGGTCATAGATTGGAGGTTTTTTTTGTTTTTCCAGATTTCGTTCCCACAGTAAAGGCTTCATGAGGAGGAAGTTAAACAGCGAGAGCAAATATGGAATCACAAATATTTTATCTTACACACCTGAGAGGAGGAGAGAAATGTATTCAGTGGAAAAGCAGGCTCTGTTCTTGAGCTGGTGTTGCTGTGGTGGTCAGAGGCTGCGTCAGTGAGGCTACGTGTTGAAAGTTTCCCTGCCAAGTTTAGACAAAACTTTATTTCCTCCCACCTCCATCTCTACTCCATCACTGCCTTTGGTAATATGTAGCAGCATCTTCTGGAGCCCTCGTGGCTCAACCAGCTCATCCACCTCTAGGGCTCCATCGGTTAATCCGGACTGGAGCAGTGAGCCATTACACACACAGGGTTGATTCTACATTTTAAAAATTACATTGATGGTGGCGGTAGTTTTACACGGTCAAGGAGTGACTCCCTTCCTTGAGTTTAAAGTGCACATGACTTTTAAACAAACAATAACCTTGACAGATCGAGCACTCCACATGGATCCTTTAAATAAACACACTATCAGATATTAAGTCTGCCTGAATGAGTTTCGACACAGTTGTCCAGATCTGATTTTCCCTCTTGAAACCCTCTCCGTCCCTCGGCTCAAGCCAGTTATCTGCAGCTCTGATAGAGACGCACACGCAACCACAAGCTGAGCGCAGTAATGCTGCCGCTGGAATAAGAACGTAATCACACTTTATAGCAGCTTTAATTCTACAATATCTGCACGAGTTCACCCCCTACCTATGAACCCTCCAATCATTCTTTTTCAGCCTGAAAAGCAGTAATGTTCCCGCTCAACAAAGAACCATAGCAATTAACCGGTCTGGCGGCGCCGTCAGATCTGATTTTGCAAATCATCAGAGAAATAGGGAGGTAAGCCTTCCTGATACTGGTCGGACTGTTATTTTATTAAATGCTTTTTTAGCTCATGAATTTGTTTGCAGTAGTTTAATATATTTGATGTTTATTTTAAATCAGCTTTGAGAGCTTTTTTGGGACAGGCTCTTATTCTATGTGTCTGTTCATCTACCTATGATATTTATATTGAAATCAATAAAATAAATGTTTTTCCAATTCAGAATATTCAAATATGTGATTTGATGGGATCTGTACTTAGCCAAAACTCCTTTAGAGACAAAGCAGAGATAGCAGCTCCTAAAATCCGCTGCTTACCTTTTAGTCGTTTAACTGGTGATTTTTTTCTCAATCAGGCTTGAATTTAGCTGCTGTCTCATTTACTTGTGTGGTACAAAAAACTGGATTACCAAGACCTGACTTCATACAAATTGATATCGTTCAATGTCAAGTAACAGCTAGGGAAAAATCTGTCAGTAAATTTAGCTGTAGCTAAAGCTAACGCTGACTATGTCTATCTATAATCTCAAGAGCTAGCTTCAAATGTATGCGACAGAGCATTAATGTAGCAGCAAACCACTTTTTGCCATGTAAAGATATAGTAATGCTGAATGGACCTGCACTTACAGAGTGCCTTTCTAGTTTTCTGACCACTCAATGCACTTTTTACTACGAGTCACATTCACTCAATAACACACACACTCACACACCGATGAAACAGCCATCAGGAGCAATTTGGGGTTCAGTATCTTGCTGAAGGACGCTTCAACATGTGGACTAGAGGAGCTGGGATTCGAACTGCTGATTCCAATCAGCCTCTACCTCCTGAGCCACAGGATTGCAGTGAGGTAATGGCGTCCCAAGGAGACTGGCACACTCATTACTGCTGCTTTGAAATGCGTTTATACATAGTGGCCACTGCTAATATTGGGACGGAGTCGTTACAGTAGCGGCTAGCACAGCTACAGCTAGCTCCATAGACTGTATATAAACATCATTCTTTTATCTTTATTACACTGCTTATGGCGAGCTCCGTCAGCATTACTACTGATGTTAAGCGCTGTTTATGCAGTTAGCACCGCTGGCTGCTAGCCACTGGGTGACCTCCATCTTTAAAACCCTGTCCAGACAACTTATACGCTCTGACTGATGCGAAGAGCAGCTTTTACTTGATGAAGCTGCCTGGTTGGCTGTCTCTCTGTGACAGAGTGCATGTGACAGTGACAGTTGCAGCTGCAGACTGAAAGCCTACATATTATTTTTACATAAGTCACACATGTCTGTGGCATAATATTTGTATATGATACGTCAGATGTCACAAAGCCTGATTCAGACCAATATGTACTATGTGCGTTTGGCCTTTCATGGGTTATCTGTGTTCTGAATGATAACACAGTGGTTTACAATTCAGCATGGATTGAACGCACAGACCACATGATACATTTACAGGCTTTTATGGCTTCGTTCTCAAACACATCTGTCAACATCCTCAGTTGTTGCAAAACTTTTTTCTTTTTTTCTTTTTTGAGATGGAGGGATGCAGTTCTTCAGAGTATCTGAGTCTTTGTCCAGCAGGACAACGGGTATATTTTCAATGCAATCTGTCATCAACACGCAATTACTCAATCGATACACACAAAGTCTTGGAAATGCAGGCATATAGTTGTCATAAGAAAATAAATTTGTGATGCCCTCCAGTCAAAAGTCATCATGTGTCTTTGTGATATAACAATAGTCAACTTAGGTGACCTTATGAATTTTTAGTCAAGAAAAATTAATTCATTAATTCATTCATTAAGAATAAAAAATAAATAGATAAAAATAAGTGAAAAAAAAAAGAATAAAAAAGTAAAACAAATAAAAAAAATAATTTACAAAACTGCAAATATTTAAAAAAAAAAAAAAAAAAAACAGCAAATATTAAACTGTGTGGATCCATCAACATGAATATGTTCTGTGAGTTTCCTGAGTTGTCGGTTGCAAAGCCAAATATTAACAAATATCACAGATGATCTGTGCAAAGGTTAATTACTCACCCCCTTTGAAAGAGATCCACATTGTGAAACTTGTGCAACTCTACAGAAAACTCCAGTGTTCCCTGTACTTCAGACATGATATAATCCCACTCATCACCTGTCAAAAGAGAAGAAACACAGTAAATATAATATGTCAAACAAATATGCACAGTAGAGATAAGACAAACGATGACTTCTAAAACTAGCTTGTGTTATTTCCTGTGTGCTGAGGTGATGTGACTGTCATAGTCCAGCGTGGAGAACTCTACAGGCCCAACATACATCCTGTGAATAGATCGTAGCTGTCACCATGACCATTCAGGTTAATGTTGATGTGAGCACCGCCCTGTGATTGAATTATTTCCCAGTAAAAACATGTGCAGCTGCTCTCTTTGTTGAATCTGTCTTAATAAGGGATGCTGTGAGCTGATTTGAGTTCAGCCTCTATTATTGTCAATGTCAGCCCTGTGGTACGTTGCTATTATTACCTGTATAATTGGTAGGATTAGATCTATGTGCTCAATAGGTCTGTGTTACTATATTGCCCTTTAATTAAATATCAAATACCTGCAAAACTGGTGATTATCGTCTTTGTACATTTAAATAATAATTTTATGATTTCTTGATTTTCTAAAAGCAGCTGCAGAGAATGAAATTCTGAGAAAAAAAATCTTCCTATCCTGTCTGACATTTTGGAAATGTAAGTTTAATGTCTCAAACACATTTAGCAGCACTAGATGTCATTTACACAAAAAAAGTGGAGAATTTCTACTCTAAATGCACTCATAAACCATCAGCCAAAAGCATGTTTTAACTAGAAAAGCACTCAGAGAGTGCAGACTTCCGCCAAGTAGGTGATATTCCCTCCCCCTCTGCATCAGATTTTGCAGCCTGCATCACAATTAGGTTATTTGCGTCACTATCATTATTAGGTTATTATGCCTTCACCATAGAGACACTGTGGTGTATTTAGTTTGTTTGATTTTGTACCAACGCAGAATATAATATGTGTTTTTGTATTTTTCACTTTCTTTTTTTCCAACACAGAACATTAAGTTCAACTTCAGAAATTGGAATTGCTGCTGAGGCTGTCAGACGATAGACTTTATTTGTTATTTTATCCACTTTGCTTCAACAGACCACCACCAAAATTTTTCCTTGTTCTTCCTTCCTTGTTCCTTGTCCCAGTATCCACCTTTCCTGAAAATTTCATCAAAATCCATTCATAACTTTTTGAGTTATTTTGCAGACAAACAGACCAACGCCAGTGAAGACACAACCTCTTTGGCGGAGGTAATTAATATATTTTATTAGGTGTTTTTGCTGTCCATTCCAATAGACAAAGAATCCTAACACAGAATCACCTGATAGTAAAAAAATGACCTTCAGTGGTCTTAACAGAACTTTTCTGCCAACAAAAAACACGAGTTAATTTACTGTATTTCTCATGAATGGGTAACTCGTATCAATGAATAAAGTGATGCTTTAAAACACACTGCATATATATTTTGTGCATATTTTGTCCTCACCAGTCAAAATATTATACATTTCTAAAGTATCTCCAGAAAACAGTTTGTCAAAAACGTCCTGAGATGAATATTCTGTGGACATATTTAATAAAAGATAGTGTAAGTTGATTATATCGTCAGCAAATTAAATCAGAGCAGCATTTCTCCTTTTCAGTTTCCAGTGACTCTGGGATCCAGCATCCATTTTGAAAAAACTGTAAAAGCTGTAAATCTTTTACATCATTATTATGTAGTTTGAAATAGGGTTTATAGACTGAAGCATGCCTTGGGCTTTCTCATTGACTCACGGTCAGCCATGCTTGTTAAAAAGGTGACGTGGCTTTACTGCAGTCCACTTTAGATGATGTGGAGCACTGTGATTAGCTCATAGACATCCAGTCAAATAAGTCTGTGCACTTGGGTGGAGTCAGATGACAGTAATCATAGATCTAGACATCCCAGAAAAGTTTTGTCCATTGGAATTGACGGGAGATCTGAATGGGTTAATGTCACAAATTATCCGATGTGCATAGAACATTTTGAGTTCCACAACAATCCTGTTTGAATGTGTTATGTGTCTGCACATGTTCAGTGATGGTCATTGCCTCAGCTCAATGAGACAGCTGCAGGGAAATAGGCTACTCAGTATACCTAAATGAGCCAGACCACAGAAAATGGATATCTCTGAAAGAACCTGTGATCACCATATCTCAGATGCGCTGAAGCTCAATTCACACCCATGTGAGCAGTGGGTAGTAGCAATTAGAGCTCAGTGAATGCCCAGCAAGTCCAAACATGAGCCGTTTAATTTTACTCTGAATCCAATAAAACCATTAGGAAGAAACACAGGCATGGACTTTATTCTCTGCAGCATTCAGAGGAAGTGCAGAAAAAGTTGAAATTGTAAAAACAAAAACAAAAAAAGAACAGAGCCACTAAACGTAAAGAGATGAAGCGCTGACACCGTTTACAGTACAGGCTCTCAAATAACCCCTCAGTGAATGCTTTGAAACACAATCCTTGCATGTGTGTATTTGGTGAGTGTTCCAGTAAGTGTTGTAAAAAATGACACGGACAGTCATCACCGGAGAGGAAGGTGCTCACACACGCTGTGAAACACCTTTCAGAAGTGCAACTATGCTTGTACATTACAACGACAAAGATCAATCTGGACAGGCTGGTTTTATTTCACCAGAGCTCAGACACTGGGTTTCTGGCTCATGATCAGTTTAACAGACATGGACATAAAGAAACTGCACTGTTCTTGTATTGTAATGTAAAGCTAGTTAGAGTATGGTTAGCAATCCTTCAATAATGACAGCAGTATAATTCAGACACCAAATGTACTCTTTACATGTAAAACAGTTTTGGCCCCACAAGAAGAATTAAACGATTAAAAGTTCAGTTTAGTCGATGTCCCCATGGTGTTGCATCACAGGAAAGAATACAGCTGGAACCACCCCACCCCCTCAGTATTGCCTGCTCAGTCCCAATAGTGCTAACTGTAGACCAAACTTCTATTTCTATTCTGAAGTTTTAAGCATAGCTTTGCCAGGAACCTGTTCCTGTTTATGTCCACACACTCTGCACAGTTTGATGCCAGACTTCTGGTTTCTTTTTCCAATGACTGTCGAGTTCCTCTATTCTTATTGACCTGTTATTCAGAGGTACATTTAGTGCCTTTTACACTGCCTTTCCAAGGCAGGAATATCACACAGATATGCCGCCTCGCTGTTTTGTATATAAGGTATGATCCCCTAATGGGGGCAGAGTTGTCTCATCTTTAAGCTGCCATGGGAGGTAGCAGCAGCACCAAAATGATGTCTGTATAACCCACTGTGTGAGATTTAAAAAGTAGCAGTTAGCAGCTAACTCCAAGAAGACGAACAGCAGACAAAAATGTCCACAAAGTGTGAGAAAACAATGAGACCAGGATTTCCTGGCCAGGGATGAGCGATTACACCGTTATCAGTATCTGTGTCTCTATCTGTTCAACCAACTAAATAACCTGTACCTGGAGCTGCACCTGGAATGGGCGGCATTTAAGTTGACAGTGTGTGGGATCAATTAGTAGTTATTCTAAGCCTGACATTGATATTGGTTGATCAGAAGTTGCTGAATTTAATATTTAGTAGAAAACTATTTACAAACAACAATCTCAGAATTAAGCTTAGGTATTTTTTTTTATCAAAACTGACTGAACACAGGTACCCAGATGATGATTACTCCTCCTCAGGAGTACAGATATTGACACATTTTACTCGGATACTACTCATATTGGAATGAAGTACATTATCTGTACTCGTTTAATCTGAGTATTCAGCTCAACCCTACTGCTCACCCTCTGAGCAGAGGACGAGATCAGCTGCGATAAAGAAGACATTGTAAATGATTGTTTTTGCCATGTTAAGGCCATTGTTATTGTTTATAAAGTGCTGCTGATGCGTATGTTCTTTGTCACACAAGAGGCCGGTGCTGTTGTGTTGAACGTCAAGCCTCTTTTGTTCCATGATGTTGGGATGCTATTCAAAATCACACAGTGGAGCTGCATGATGCTACTGTCGTTTGGTTCTGTGTCAAAATGCAAAGCAAGCATAAAGAAGGGACTTTGTAGCGGCCCTGTAGCATGATCTCTGTGTAAAAAGGTTTTTGTCTCTTCGTTCCCTTTCACCTATCGGTCTGGACGAAGCATGGAATGGCATTTTGTTTTTCATGTAGCCTACAGAAAAACCTTTCATACAAAATTACATATGTTTGTAAAGATGACTTTCTACAACCTAAAAGCATCAAGTCCCAATCAAGCCTTTATGGCAGGAGAGGTAAAACTTTACAGTCTGTTTTACTGTTTTGCTTACAACTTCTCTTGTCATGTTAGAAGAGGAAAGTCTTTTAATATGAAGACTACACATCATGTTTGGTAAACTTAATGCTACATTGCTAACGTTGCTGCAGTTTAATCTCGGTCAAATCAAATAAAGAGCAGGACAGAGCCGCTACACTACCTTAATATCTGATAACATCCAGGACTGGCTTCCACACAGTTCACTACACACAGTGGGTGTGCTACAGTAAATGGGGCTTTTTGAACATAGCTCCACAAACCAGTCTAGTACCAGTCTGATGATGAGCTCCTTTACCTTGGAAGTAATGCTCTGTTACTACTCCTTACACTTTCATGTATTTGGTTTTGGAAAGGCTAAAAGAAAATACAATAGGCTTCCTTCTTAAAGGGATAGTGCACCCGAAAATGAAAACTCAGCCATTATCTACTCACCCATATGCCGAGGGAGGCTCAGGTGAAGTTTTAGAGTCCTCACAACACTTGTGGAGATCCAAGGGGAGAGGAGGTAGCAACACAACTCCACCTAATGCAGGCTGACAGCGCCCCAGATTCAAACGTCCAAAAACACATAATTGAAACCACAAAATATCTCCATACTGCTGGTCCGTAGTGATCCAAGTGTCCTGAAGCCCTGACATAAAAAGTGGTTTGGAAAAACATCATCTGAACTCTGTTTTTAGCCTCATTGTAGCCTGTAGCTCTGACTGCCTCTCTGTGCACGCACTCACGTGTGCGCTTGCACGAGACCATGAGACATGGGCACCACCTTCATGTGTGTTCACGTGCTTTCGCTGGTCTCATGTGCAAGCACGCACACGTGAGCGCAGTGCACAGAGAGGCCGTCAGAGCTACAGGCTATAGTGAGGCTAAAAACAGAGTTCAAATGACGTTTTTCCAAACAACTTTTTATGTCGGGGCTTCAGGACACTTGGATCACTACGGACGAGCAGTATGGAGATATTTTGCGGTTTCAATTATGTGTTCTTGGACGTTTGAATCTGGGGCGCCGTCAGCCTCCATTAGGTGCAGTTGTGTTGCTACCTCCTCTCCCCTTGGATCTCCGCAAGGGATGTGAGGATTCTAAAACTTCACCTGAGCCTCCATCGGCATATGGGTGAGTAGATAATGGCTGAGTTTTCATTTTTGGGTGCACTATCCCTTTAACTCTTCAAATCATTGTTGTGTTAAATCAAAGTGCTGCCTGCAGGCCTATGGGGCTTTCAGAAAGATTTCATGCAGCCCCCCGAACATTACAGTAAATCCATGCATTATATTTTAATCATCCACCATCCATTCCAATACTTTTACTTTCAATAACTTACATGAAATGATCATTTAATACTAGTGCTGTTAGCTAAAGTTAGAGATTTCGGTGGACGGCTTGCAACCACTCCTTTCCAGTGCAGCCTTGACAAAACTACCCCATGCACACCACTGTTGAGGAAAGGGTCAGCTGTTCAATTTAGCAACCGCATCTAATTTTTTAGTCCAAATACACTAGTCTGGGGGTCAGGGTTAGGTTAACTTACTTTGGCTAAGGGTGTTGGTAAGTCTTCGCTCCGGGATTTGCTTCCTTAAATGTAAAAAAATGTCCTCATTAAGCCAACAGTCAGATTTGATTTGTCAGGTCCGATAAGCAGAGAAATGTGTTTCAGCGTTCCCTAACTCCAGACTTTCATTTGTGCAAATAGGGTGCGTCTAAGGTGTCCTCTCTGTTGGCAGTAAAACCCTCTCCTCCACCTCACTTATGCTGATAAGATTTATTATAAGAATCTTGCCAAGTATAGAGAAAGAAGGGCCAGTAAATCTTCAGTAAAACCTGAACCTGTGCCGTCCACAACGAGCAGTCTGGAGGAGAATGCAAAGGTGACTGTGCTCATGTAAAGCAAGCAGCACAGTGCAGCAGTCCTGAGAAACACAGTAACCTCCTGTAATATACTACATTAGCTGCTACAAATGGCCCGAGGAGACAAGAAATGACACGACTGTTTCCCTCTTCCTGCTGACTCTGCATGTCGTGTCACATTGACACTCTGCAGCTCTGGAAGAGCGAAGCTTCGCATGTGTCAGGGTGACCACAGATGACGGCGGTCATCATTACGTCCTGAGCCAATTATAGGCCATTTGATGTGAGACTGGGAGACAGTGGGGTATGTTTGGCTTCTGATATCTTCAGCGTTGATTTAGCCGCTCCACTGCTTCCCTAATTCACAGAGTTGTAAGCTGGCATTCCAGTTATCTGTTCTCTGCTGTCTCAGAGGCTCAGAAAAGGAGCTGCTCTCTTCCCCAGTAATGTGTTAGGTACTGTAGGCATTAGGGAGGGGAATGAACACTGTGTGCTTGATTAAATGGAGGCTCACAGTCCAGAGACTTAATATGCTCTCGTTCCCACCAAAACAATGGCTACAACACAAAGACACATCAATAAGTTAATCAAATCAGCGAGGCACAGACCAAAACACCCACACTGACAGCTTCAAAGGCATACAGCTGTCAGTCATCTACGTAGAATACACTGTGTTGCCTTTGATGACGATGACAGTGATGATCATGATGATGACGATGATGAAACAACTCATCAGCTGCAGCAGACGATAATGTCTTTAAAGGGCAACGTGGGGTTACATCATGGCAGCCCTTTAATTCTTGCTTGCCACTGTAACATTTAAACAACAAATCCCAAATGTCTGTTTTTATAGAAGGTGTCCTGAGACAATACTTTATAGTCAGATAATTATAAATCAGAAAAATAAACATATAGCATATCAGCAGCCTGATCCCAGCAGCAGCTTACAGATAAAACCTTTTTTTGGGCTGATACCAGCAGGTCTATTTTTAGAATATTTCAACCAGTGTTTCCCCAGCAGGATTTTACAGGGCTTTGAAACAGGACTTTGTGTTGGCAAGTGATAACACTTCCTATCACATGTTGTCATTTCCTGATACCTGAGTTTGTTGTCAACGGCTGCAAGAAATAAAACTATAACAAAATATGGCTACGGTGTGTCTGTACAAGACTTCTTTGAAATTATGATAGATTTTATAATTTTTCATACATTTTAATTTTAATACATTTTTAATCTATTTTTTTTCCTTTTTCTTTCTTTTATATTGTTTGTTTGTTTTTGGTGATACGTTTTATTTTTTTATGCTATTTTATTTCATGTTTTTCCTTTTTTGTTTGTGTTTGTATATTTGCAAAAATAAACCAAGAGCAATAATGAGAATGGTCTACACGAAACAAACAGGATGTTTCTTTTTTCTCAAGTACTCTTAATAAAAACTGTTATCAACAATAATTTCCTGATCATTTCCTAATCTTTTTCTAAGAAGTTTCCTGGGTTACTGTTGAATCAATTAAATTAAAATTGGAGAAAAACACTGCGTTGTGCTGATTTTGTAATAAGTTGTTAGATTCCCCTTGAAATAATGACTCAATTTAATTCAATTTAATTCAGTCTGGCAGAAAACATAATTAAAAAGCTGAGATTCCAAATAATTAAAACATTTTAGAGACTTCTTGGGGAAATTAAAGCCCTTGAGATTTTCATTTATCATTTTCCTATCAAAACTAAAAATGGTCATCTTGTTTTTTTAAGCAGTAACCTGTAAATGTATTTACATTCTGTAACGTCTTTCTATACGGTAGTTTTAATTGTTAGAAGTGGTGTAAAAATACATTGATCTGATCACTGATACATATCCTCATCTTTAAGATTCGCCTTTGTTTTGAAATTCCCATGGCATGTCTGTGTCACCATTTCTATCCAAGCACACCTCCGAAAGCAACCTAGTGAAAGACGTGGTGAGAAGCCAAGAAAAAGCCAAAGAGGATATGTACTGATATCCCATCATGTCAGTCACAGGCCCCTGAATTGAACCAAATCAAAATTCTATTGTGGCAGATTTTGTGATATCAGCAAATACTGTATGTGTCATTCACACTCCTAATTGTCCCTCACTGAATTCAAATTCCATACCTATACTTTCCCACACTATGCCTTTGTTTGGCTGCACTGTAAACACAAGCATCAGCTGCTCTTCAGTGTACTTCTGACAGAGTAGCTGCTAAACAAGTGTTTGCTGCCTCTGGAGTTCTGGGACTTGTCGTATTAAACTTTGTGATACCACAAGTAGCTACGAGTGTCGCCAAATTCACCAGAAATCTTGAGGATTACAATTTTAAATCTTCTCATAATAGCCGTGAGCTTGTTTCTGAGCTGTGTGCTTCGGTTCCTCAGGCTGCAGTTGGCATGAAAGACTCCTGAGCAATCCAGTCAGAGAAAACACACTAAACATGTGGCTGCTAACACGCTAACAATCAATCAGTGGATGATTAAAAGTCGTTTTCTCACAATACCGGTGGAGTTTGGATTTCCCGAGCCCAGTTCACCTTTCTATTGACATACAAACTGTGGTTATAATGCATGCTGTAGTCTGAAAGCTGCACTATGCTGCTCTCCCACACAGATCTGCACAACCTGTAGCCTAGCTAATGCTCACAATTTGCTGCTTGTGCGTTTTTATCAACTATCTCTTTCAGATTTTCTACTTGCAGTGAATCATTAAACACTAATCATTACAAAACAGCCATCTGCTGTCTGATTACTATTTAATGCAGGCCACACACACACACACACACACACACACTCTCACACACTAGCTTTCTTGGAAGGCCACAGTTTGCAGTATTTCCTCCACCTTCAGGAAAAACTAAAACTCCTAGCTGTCCTTAAGCTGGCTTCCACCGCTGCTGGTGGTGTCAGCTCAGTTGGGAATGCTGACTGACATCTCCCATCTCTGCTCGGGGAGGACGAGGAGGCAGCATGTTCGTAGTGACTGCATGTGGAATGAGCAGATTTTGCAGCCTACGGAGGCGTAGTTGTCACTGTAACACAAAGTCATTGTGTGCCACGACTGGGAGCTGCTGTATGTGTGCACAGCTCAAAGGGCCGGAAATTAATCTGAGGTATTATTCCATTCATTACCGTCCAACTCCCCCTGCAGAACACAATAACAGGACAAGGACTATCACCAAATAAAGTGACAGAGGGCCAACGGGCTACAGCAACCTCCTTCAAGCAAAGAAAGGAAACAAAATGTTGTGAATTCTGTCCAGGATTTGAATTAAGGATATTAACATCTGTCGAAACGAATCTGTGGAGACAGAGTGTCCTTTACAGTGAAGCACTGAGCCAGCAATCATGTGAGAGAATAATCTAGCATTAGCTAAAACCCTCTATGATGCTGTGTTAGGCTCTTTGTTGTCAGAATTACAAATCCCTGCAAAGGCACAAAAAAAAGTGGAGTTATCAAGTTAAACGAGTCCGAGTCTGACTTTGAGAGGATGTGAGCAGCATCCTTGCTATCTCCAAATGAGATTCTCTCACGATCAAAGGGCTTTTCTGCAAAATAGAAAAAAGGCAGATAAAGTAACCAGCCGGAAAATCCTACATTCACAACCTCAGAAGTCCTTCTGGTGTTTGGAGAGCTGCTGGAGCACACGCAGACTCACTGACAGCTGTTATCCACTATTAATTGTTTGCATGAGAATGTGCATGTGCTCCTGAAAGTCAAAAAGTAGGAAAATGGGCATCACTTGAGTTCACTTACGTGGTCTTGTGGTTTCAGAGATGTTTACAGCAGTCACATGAGGGCCTGAGGTCGTGCCACATTACAGTACCAACAGCCTTATTAACTGTGATCTGTTTAACCTTGCCTCGCTGTTTGCTTCTGCTCTTATCTTTTTCACAGCGTGCTGTGACAACTCTGCATTGTTTCTTGTTGAAGTGGGAGCTTTGCTTTGTTCGTTTCAGACAGCGTGTGGGACTATTTCAGACTACAGCATCTGTGAAATACTGATAATAAACAGCACAGGCTGCACTGTGCGGGAGCTCTGACAAACATCCTCGCTTGCCATTAAGATGCACAGTTGCCAGCAGAGTTTGTCAATAAATTCAATTATGCTGCATTCATTTAGGCATGGTATTTTTTCAGGAATGCTTTTATTTTGAAAGGCCAATTTAATTTAAATTGTCCTTTTTGCTGTGTTAACTTCAGTGTGGAGTGTTGTTAGGGCTATACACAAGGACACATGCCCAGTGACCACACATACAACAGTCAGACAAAGAGCCTCAGCTGCCATATAGAAGCATGATATATATATTAATAAAAATCCCTCATTAGACTGTGTGTTTCTTATTAAATCCATCCTCACTGACAGCATCAGCAGCCCACTGTGGCAGCTTCCTCTGCTGTCACCTACAACAACGAGCTCCTCCGATGTTCCACACACACACAGACAATAAGCACCGCACTAAAGCAGGAGCAGGGTGTCACATGAAGAATAACACAGGCTCACCTTAGCAGTGATGAAGCGTAATATCCGCAGAGGGCTCGGGTCCAGCCTTCAGTGAGTGAGCCGCTGTTTGCGGAGGGATGCGCGGTTTGCAATGTTTATATCACCGCTTCTCCTGCTGCTGCTGCTGTTGCCATGGTTATTCATCCAGAGCCTGTATGTTCTGCAGTCCCCCCCTCCTCTCTCTCTCTCTGTATCCCTCTCTATTCCCTCCCTCCCTCCGTCTCTCTCTCCTGACGGGGATTGCAATTTGGGAAAGTGCAGCAGCGTCTGTCGCGGAATCTGGCTTTGTGTTTATCCTCCGGAGCCGCCCCGCGTTCTGCACACAATACAAACAGACTGTGGGTAGTTTCATAAGGGGAATATTAATAGTCAGCACCCGGGCAGTGTGTGTGTGGTGTGTGTGTGTGTGTGTGTGTGTATGTGCGTCCTGCTGCTGCACTACAGTGTGTCTGCGTCCAGTGCGCGAGCTGACGTCACAGCCTGCCCCTTAAAAGCCAACTAAAACGTGCAGTCAGAAATGACCATGCTGAGAGGATGAGTGTTACTGGCAAAACATTAATGCAATTAATGCGCGTGTCACGTGACTTGGACGCCATGGTAGATTTGGAGACGGAAAAATAAACTTTTCTGACCATGCAATCTGACAGTTACCAAAAACACTGATCAGAAAAGAAATCAATGAATCAAATAAATCAATAGCAGAAGTCTATATTAAAAAACACTGACTTTGAACACTTCTGCAAAACATATGTTGCATTTGTACATTATTATGTCGCTGATACATCAATACTTTATGTTAATTTACGTTTCAACAACACTCAAGTTACTGTGTTAAGTTTTGACAACCGCTTGGTTATAGTGGAAAAAAACATATTTTGTTTTTCAAAAACAACCCTCTTTTTGTGGCACAATCGCAGCTGGAGAAGCCGTCGAAGTCTTGTGGAAAACCAAGCGCTTTTCTTAATACTATCCCAGCTGGAAACACAGTGTTGTCTTGGTAAAAATCAGCCGCTTTTTGTGGCACTATCCAGGCTGGAAATGCAGCTGTGTTTTGGTAAAAAAGAATTGCTCAATCATGGGACTATCTCTGCTGCAAACACAGAGATGTTTTGGTCAAATACAGCTGCGTTTTGTGGTACCCTCTCTGCTAGAAATGCAGCAATAACCACATTTTCATTGCAATGTCCTGGCTGGAAACATAACGATGTCTTGGTAAAAATCAACCACTTTTTGTGGCACTTTCTAGGCTAGAAACGTTGCAGTGCCTCGGAAGAAAACAACCATTTTTTATGCAACTTCCCAGCTGGAAAGGCAGCTATGTCTGCAGCAGCCTTTCATGGCATTGGCCTGGCTGGAAATGCAGCAAAATCTTGTAAAAAACAAACAAACAAACAAACAAAAAAAACAGGCAATGTCTCAATAAAAAAAAAAAAAAAACACTTTTTGTCAAGTCAACTTTATTTATAGAGCACATTTAAAAACAACAACCGTTGACCAAAGGGCTTTACAGTGGATACAATTATGCACAACAAGAAAAATAATCAACCAAGACAGCAGAGTTCGCCTTCAGCAAATTCAGTGAAAAGATGAATATCAAACAATATGTTCCCACGATGAATCACCGAAAGCTAAGCAAACAAGACAACACAAATCCCACACTGAGAGGCAGCAGGACCAGCAGTCCCCACACCAGAGACCTCCCTCCTCTGCTGCTGGCACAGGAGCTCTTAACCACCTCCTCCATGCCAGGTGCACTGCACCTCGCTAGCTAATGCAGCACACCTGGGCAGATCTACAGTGGAGGGAAACAGGACAGCAGTAGAGAACACACAAACAGCCGTAACATACAATAAATGTCATTATCTACAAAATTCCAAATATAATCCCAGAGTGGCTCCAATCAATGCCAGTACACTTTAAAACTAAGATGGCCTTAAAGCGAGAGACTGCAATGGTGCCTGAGAGTTCCAGGAACCCCAAAAGCTCCAGAGTTCTGTCTGACACATAGACATAGATTTTAGGGGGATGCAGGGGACACTGGCCCTTCAGTATTTATAACATGTTAATTTGTCCCCCCAACACATCAATCAATGTAGTGATGAAAACAAGTGATGATAAGAAACTCACCAGGATGCAGAAAATTAAGTGTTTGATGCTCAAAATTCCCAGAGGGAGGACCCCAGACCCCCCACAAGGAAGCCTATGCTGCTGGTTTGGGGGGTAATATGCACCACCCAAGCCCGATACCAACAAAGTGACCCTTCAGGACCTTAAATCCACAGTTACTGATTTTTTGGGCAATTTGGGGCCATCTGTGAACACAGCAGACATGTTATCACCTTGTAACATTTATTTTAGCACAAGTAGCAAACCTTTTGTATTTACGCGTCCAATAGACACTTCTCAAATGTAAGGTCAATATTCAGTCTTCTTTTAGTTTTACTTTGGTCTCTACCAACTAGTATGGGAAATATCTGGATGTTCATCAGCTAGTGGCTAAGGGGCCGATCACACCTACAGGTGGCGCTAGAAACGCGGATGCTTCAAAGACGCTTGAAATGCCTGAAATGCCCTTTCAATGAGTGGGGGTGCGTGCACAACCGGCCGATCAGAACATTAAAAATGGACACAAGATGGAATTTTGGTGCTACTGGCGCCTGACGCCCAAAAGTTGAGATTATTTCAACTTTCAGCATCTACAAACGGCGTCTAAAAAGACGCCAGAAAGGTGCTTGTCATAAAAAATGCTTGAAAACCAGTCAGACGCTCCGTATCATAGGGAATCAATTGTTTTACTGGCGTATCGTTTCTAGCGCTCCTTGTAGTGTGATCGCCAGAGATGGGACCAAGTCACACATGTGCAAGTCTCAAGTAAGTCTCAAGTCTTAACCTTCAAGTCTCAAGTAAGTCCCAAGTCATTTTTTCTTGGGCAAGTCAAGTTAAGTCACAGGTTATTTCAAGTCAAGTCAAGTCAAGTCAAGTCAAGTCCTGTAATAGGTCAAGCCAAGTCCAAGTCAAGTCACCTTATTATTGTAATTTTACCTGCAGAATCTGATCTTAATAAAGTGAAAAGACAAGATATAAGTAACTGTCAGTAAACATTGACTTCATCGCTGCAATGTTTACTTTGCAGGGACGACCCCCATGCACGTGCACACACACACACACACACACACACACACACACACACACACACACTAACCAAGGCAGCGGCCAAAATCACCCATTTAGCTCATTTAACTCTGTGTTGCTCGTCCATAAAACGTACAGCCGGTCTTGTGATGAACCAGTCGGAATGTTCGCTCATGTTTTCTGGGGTTAATGTTAGCAAAAAAATTAAAAAACAAGTTCCACCAAACCGACCCCCCCACCCCACCCCCGTATCGTATCAAGCTAACGTTAGCTAACTACCGACTAACCAGATAATATTAGCTAATTGACAAGCACTTACTGGGCAGAATGGCTCTTCAAATGACAAACAAAGTTTGAAGTTGTCGCCTGGCTGTCCGAGATGTTTATGCCGCATGTCTTGCACTGTGCTGTTCGTCTTTTGCCGTAATAATGTTAATTCCGAAAGCCAAAGACGATGACTCTCGGTACCCCTCCCGCTGACATGTTGATGCCTATCTGATATAAGAGGGCCTGTTTCTCCAATAAACACGTAAGGTACGTAGAGAGGGCATGACTGATTGACAGGGTAGTGATCCAATCATGACAACGCCATTCTCAGCCTGCGCTCCTACCGGGTAATCGACATTATTGTTTAAATTAATTTATTAATTTTATATTCCAACCGAAAACATGATGTGAATAACACTCAAGTCATTCAAGTCATCGTGTCTCAAGTCAAGTCCCGAGTCTTTAACGTCCAAGTCCGAGTCAAGTCTCAAGTCTTTTATTTTTTGTCAAGTCAAGTCACAAGTCATCAAAACAGCGACTCGAGTCGACTTGAGTCCAAGTCACAAAAACTCGAGTCCCCATGTCTGGTGATCGCCCCCTAAGTTTGTATTTTGGTGCGGGGCAGATGCACAGTGGGTTCAGCTGAGTGTTTTTGCTAAAAAAAAAGTTGCTGCTAGAAACAAGGTTAATGAGAGCAGTGAGACTGAAACAAAACGGTAAAGCTGTGGGACGTAAAGACAATACAAGCAGCTGAAAGACGCTTAGACACTGTTAAGCTGAGGGGAACTGCAAAGTCAGACATTATAAATGTAAAAATATGAAGTAATACAACTTTCTTTAATGTAGTGCCTGCTTGATCTTTATTCTCTGTCTTGTTTTAAGACAGCTCCCAATCCCAGTTCTGTTTTTGTTTGTTGGATATTCATAAATTAATGTGTTTAAACAAATTACCACGCTGCAAATCTGGTGCCTGGCAACAACTCCTTTTTGCCCAAGGGCCCACTGGCAGGTTAATGAGGCTGTGTTCAAAGTGCAGTAAACTCTGTGGTAATATTTCCTATGGTAAATATTGATTTTTGGTCATCAAGGATCAAGTCAAACATGCATTTTTTCACCAATATGTCAGGTAAATACGAAACAAAGAGCTCTGAAATAAGTGAATAACAGGGCAAGAGAGCATGGCTGTGAGAACTGAACACTGATGAAACATGCATGTACACAAACACAGCATTAAGTCAGGAGCTTGAAGCAAACTGTACTTAATAAAACAACATTTTATTTTTGCTTCACCCTATTAAAGTTCTCAGGGAGTGAAACACAGCTCATGTAGATTCTGTTCTTGGCGAATCAGCATATGAGCAAAGGAACAATGGCGAGACAACCACTAACCAGCACTGTGTTGTTTGTTCCTGGCAGTCAGGTACTGCAATTAAAATGCCATCTGTCCTGGTTAAACAACTCCTCACAGACTAATCACTTGTCAGATAAGGGGGAGGGGAGGATTATGTAACTACAAGTGAATAAAAATGTCCATGGCCCATAAGCTGTTGGCGTTGGTAACTGTGTATTTAACAGTTACCAGTAGGAAATGAGTTTTCTCTATTGGTCTCTTTGGGTGTTCTGTGCCTCTGATGCACCGAGTGAAACCATGCACGATGACTGTTTCCCTCCTCTGTTCCCAGCTTCACCTTCCTCCTTAAAAACCCAAAGTCAATTGCTGCTTTTCTCTCGTGGCGTTCTGCCATAAGCTCCAAGCACTCTTGATTAAGAGAGAAGCGCTATCGATTTTTTTTTTTCTTTTTTCTCTGATGGTTGCCGGAGCCCAGATGACCATACAGTCTGAGGGGGGGTGGAGGATGGGTGGATGAGTGGGGGGAAACTGGCAGAAATTTCAGAGAGGTTACACAGCAAGGACACTAATTTTAACACAGTCTTATATCAATCTCAGATGATTATTCCTGGTCTATAAAAGTAAGGCCACAGATGATAACAGTGATTGATGTGGTTGTAACCTATTAGCTGCACTTTGCTTTTAATTTCATTTGGCAGCGACGTGATCGCTGGTGATGTAATGCAGAGAGGGGGTGATCACAGACAGAAACGCCTGAAGAAATGTGATGAAACACAGATGCTTTCGTACAGTGCACAACAGGCCCCTGAATGGTTTTACTGAGTATGAAAATGATGTGAGTCATGCACTACAGTCCTCTCAGTCACCAGAGATAAACAGAGTGGCATACTCTGGGGCTGAAAAATGAAGCCAATGCAAAGTGCCAAAAACTGCAGTTCTCTGAATGGCCACTTGAGGCTGGCTCCAAAAGTGAATCAATCAAGACACTACCATGGGAACAACACTGATTAGGTAACCATGGCGTAACTCCAGAGTCACAGAGTGCAGGTGTAGGTGTGGCTGATGCAACACATTCTCACGCCGACCTCGTCACATATCGACTTTTGCTCATGGACTTTCCACGTCCACATACGACGTGCAAGGTACCCTGGATCGTTGGTTGTTGATGTTCTGGGATGCTGTGTCAAGTTCTTCCTGTTATGTGCATTGTCTTCGTTCAAGATACACTTGCGTTTTCACAGGAAATTTAACGTTTACATACTGTCTCTTTCAAAATTAACGCACTACGTGGGTACGACACTGCAAACAACAGGTTGGATTTAGGAAAAAAGAACAGGGTTTGGCTTTCTAATCTTACGGGACGCAAACACCGCTCTCTTGGGTGAAAGTCGGTGTTGGACCCATTCACCACCCCTCCTGCCCACCCCACACCCCAAACTTTTGCCACCTTAACTTTCATCCTTGTCCTGCCGCCTTTACCCCCGACACCGCAAGTCACTGCCCAAGCACTGGATTTCAACGACTTCAGAGTGAGACCGATATTGCTGACGTTATTTCAGTGAAAGATAATTGTAACATTTGTTTGTTTCCCCTAAGATCGGAAAGCCAAATCCTGTTTTTTTTGCCTAACCCAAACAGGTGCTTTTGTTGCTTAAACCCATCAGCTCAGTTCACACCTATGAGAGGTTTTGGGGAAAGATGTTAGAGAGCGTTCTCCACCACCATCTGGATGTGGTAATATCTTTTGGAGGAAAGTTGTTCATTCCTCCAGTTTATGTGTGTGTTTGCATCCACCTGTCTTTGTGTGCATTTTTTAATTTGTGCGTACAAAACCTGAGTGAAATACTTGGACGTTAGAAAAGTTGAAATATAGCAAAATTATTTTCACATTTCACCGAGGAGGACACGCTGTTTTTTGGTTTGAAGCAAACTGAAATGTGGTTTAATTAGCATTTTCATGTGCAAATGTTGTGCAAATAAGCGTTTCCCTGACCTTTCACCTCCTCCCGGCTGTGACGTCATCTCGCGAGAGCTTTGCTTGTTGCCGGAAGAAAACAGAGGAGGCATGCTGAGCGTCACTCAGAGTGTCACTGGTTGTCCCAGAGTACAGTTGAGAGTTTTACTGCATCGATTGAAAACAATGGTTCGTGTTTGTGCTTATCCGAATTGCAAGAACAGGATGTCGCGCATCACCCAGTACAGCTTTCATAGGCTGCCTTTGTTGGACGGCGAGATGCTGAAGTTGTGGCTAGTTGTGCTACAAATGGATGCAGTGCTCACTTCTCCCAAGATGACTACTGCCAGCCGAAGAAGAGAAGACATCCAATCCCGAAACACCTCTTCCTCAAGACAACGGCTGTCCCACGACTACAGAGAGCTACAGACACAGTGGAGGTAATGTTATATAAACAATGTTCAAAACACTTAGTATGCTATTTACAGAGATAGCACTGGCGATCTGAACCGGTCAGTGGCGAAAAAAAGCACTTTTAATGAGCAAACTTATACAGGACACATTTGCCCCCATATCTACCTCGTGGCTGCCGGCTGCATCCGCCTCCCTCAATACTGAACCAATTTTAGAACGAGTTGTACCTATGAATCATACGCACACATACACATGGGGAAATAGGGCCCAGGTTGAAAAATACCAAAGTTATCCTTTAATAGTCCGTCTCACAGGATGTAGACTGTAGGTATAAAGCTGTTACTGGCCAGGAATTTCAGACGGTAACACATTTCCTGTGTTACTAATTAAAAAACTCCTGTCACCACATGAATCTAGACGGATCCATCTCCACACTTTGTTTAAGTGCTGTGCGTGAAAGAACAACAACAATGATCAAGCTTATCTTTTGCAGGGATTTAGCTATTTATAATACCTAAACTCACCATGTTCAACAAGTGCAACAGGTAGACCGGTATCATTTAGTGCAAGACTGACTTGCCAGTGGCTGTGAGTTTGGGTGTGATTGAAGGCAGGTGTGTGTGAGTGTGCCTCCTCACACTGAGGTTATTGAAGCATGTGCTGCAAACGCTGCTGTCTCTCATTGTGGTTGCGATCGCTCTGCAGATATGGTGTGAATGTGAGGTCTGTGTGAATATTGTTTAATTAGTGAAACCATCATTCTGGTCGTGTGCTGTCTGTGCAGGTAAGGGTCCATGTGTGGCGCCACTGACAAAAGGCAGAGCTGGCTTCCTGGAGGCTGAAGTGTTACCAGCCTTGTTCGTGGCGTGGCTCAAAAAGGAATGTACCAAGTGTGTTGATCTGGCAATGGACTGAAGAAGCAACAAACCCTCGGTGCTGCATCACTGGCTCTTATTAGTAAAGAGTGGAGGACGTCATGAATATACTTTCTCTGTTTGGTTGCTGTAGGAAGGGAGAGAGCAAGTGAGCACATGAGGCAGCTAATGGTGCGTTCCAGGCAGGCTTTTGAACTCGTAAGTCACGACTTCAAGTCATGAGTTACGACTTTGTAGCGTTCCAGGAAAGTTACGGCAAACTGCCAGTTACTTCCTGTTTAACGTTGAACATGGCGAACCGTTTGTTTGTGCTTCCCCATTACTGCTATCGCCAAAGGTGCCTGCTCCTTGCTCATTTGAGTGAAACGGAGGAGGAGAAACGGCGCATAAGGTCACAGATGCTATTATACTTTTTATTTTACCTTATCCGTGTGTTTGGAAACGTATTTTGTATTGATTTATTCTTGCACTGGAAACCAGCTGTTAGAGCGGCTGCCAATAATGCGTTAACATTAGGGTTATTTTATGTCTATTTCTCACCGTGTATCACCTGCATCAACACCGCATCCATAGCGCTGCCATTGTTGTTTAGAGGAATAAGGTAATTGGTTTAGAGGGCTGTGTGACGTCACAAAGCGTAACTGGGAGTACATCGATCTGGTACGAGTTCACGGGTGGGAAGTTACGGGTTTGGCTGCCGTTCCAGTGCACTTTCACGGGTTACAGGTTGTGAAAACGAGTTACGGGTTGCCTGGAACGCACTATTATATACGTAGCCTGGGAGGCCCAGGTGAGCTCCATCAAGGCAGCGACCCTCCCATGTCAGCCAGCTGCCTGATGAGACTGACTGGAGCAAATCTGTGAAAGCTAGAGCACACAGCTGTAGCAGAAAGAAGCTAAAGACACTGCATTTTGTTTGTTACATGAGATTAATGGATCATTTTAGAGGCAAACTTTAAGTTACAACCTCTCCTTAAATAAATCTTCAGCCACCACACTGGACACAGCAGAGCTTTTACTGCATCCCAAACCCAGGATGCAGAGGTGTCACCTCCACGTGGCCTACAGTTTGATACTGTAGCTGTGAGACCACAACACTCCTTTTTTAACATTTCCACAGCAGCATCACGCTGCACTGAGTGGAGGACCTTGGCGTATGTGACTGCAGGTCACAAGAGCACTAGTCATGGGGCCTGCCGCGTGGATGAATAATCACTAACTGTTTTCTCTTTCCCTCTGTCCGCACCGTCTGTGCCTGCTCTCTTGTTGAGAGCATGAGCTCTCAATTATCCAGGCTGGACACATGATCTCTCTGCCAGATCTCTGAGGAGGCCCAGTCACTGTATCATGTTTCCCCTACAGCTTCCTCACACAACCATTGTGGTGTAGCTACAGAAACAATCAATTCATGCAACATGATACAGTAACAAACATTTTATCCTTGACCTTTGTATTACTGCTTGGAGTAAATTGCAGAGTATCAGATGAATGTGAGATTGTTGATCCCTAATATTATATCACATAGCAGGGAGAGCACCTGCCAGGATCAATAAACCAATAATCCAAGATATACACACACACAGCTAAATGGTTTTAGGAATAATATTGGAGAAGTACTCGAGTCTTACTCTGTGGCATGCACCCTCATAAAAATATGTCCAAGTTAAAGCGGTCATTATGCTCCTGGACAGCAGTGGTTATCATGTTTCACATCACAATTGCCTTTCCTTTAAAACAGGTGTTGCCAAAATTCATAGCACACTCATGCTTTTAAAACACAAACGACATTTTCTTCAGAGAGCTCTGCACCCACAGGCAAAGTGCTTCCTGTCGCACTGATATAGCTGTGTACCACAGGAGCTGACAAATCTTTTTGGGATGAGACAATCGTACCTGTATGAAATGTCACATTGTCTGTACAAAGTCGTAACGGTGAAGAATGTCACTGTGTGTTTTCTGATTTGGTTTAATGTGATATAGCTGCAAGATACCAGGCTGTCGCAGCTTGTTTTAGGCTCTCAGATCTTCCAAAGGTGCAGCTAGAGTCACAGATTAAACCAGTGGCGCTGCTTTCATAGGGGTGGCCAAATGGGGCCACTGAAAACCTGGGGTGGCACAAAACCAAAACCATAAGCCATAAAGGAATGTTTGTTATTTATGAGGGGGGAGGGGTGGTGCAAAACAGGGGAGGCATGTCAAATAGTTTTTTAAGCACTGGGGAGGGACTTGTGTTTTTTATCATTTTGGCTTCGGGGGTTAGACACGCAACTTTAAATGGTTGTATTTTTGTTCTTTGTTGTCTGTCTCCGGCCAGGACACTCTTGAAAAGGAGTTTTTTAATCCCAAGAGGTTTCGCTGGTTAAATAAAGGTTGAATAAATAAATAAATAAAATATTTTGTATTTATTCTAAATACCCTCTAAGCCCCAAAACCTGCAGGATTTAAAGGCATTTTTTCTTTCTAAATTGCAAAATCACATCATTTATCACAGCCAGAAAAAAAACAGAAATTATTGTTGAATTTTCAATTTTCTGACCAATTTTCATCAAAATCACTTTGTTCTACATGTCACATTTAAAATTTGGCCAAAGAATCCTCTTTGCACTAACCAGATCCTGTGAAAAAATAAAATAAAAATGCATGGCAATAGTGGAAAACCAAGGCTTTACTCAACTCTAGGATTTTTCATATTTTAAGTTTTACCTTTCAAACATCAGAGTGTACATTTATAAAATCTAAAAGCATCAGCTGTGCCATGTCACTGATATTATTCTGGCTGGCTGCTGCTCCCACTGTTGTGGACAGTTTATTTGGCACAACAGTCATGACCATGCCAGTTGTTCTCACCAAAATTTAGCCTAACTTTGGATTGTAATTTAGCCCCTTCCTGACAAGCTACTTCCCAATATGGTTGGCACCAATAAATGCTTTAGGTCGCGTAGTTTCAGAGATACCCAGCCTGTTTTCACTCCCAACGTGTCAAATACCATTGCTATATCAGTTGATCTTGGCGTCAGACACCTGCGCACAGACGCATCCAACACGGCGTTATGATACGCACCACTCGGCTGCTCTTTCTGACGCAGCGGGCAACAACCCAACTCATCAAATATCTTTGCTTTGTCAGTGGACCTCAGCATCAGACACCAGCACAGAGGCAGTGTTTGCACCAGTATGACACACACCAGGTGGCAGCAGTTTGTGGCGCCGCCAGCATCTACCATAGTATGAAGTGTGAGAAAGTCCATTTAGGGTGAAGAAGTGGATGGATCAAAAAACACTCCAAACTCACTCGAAAGCCAGCTGTTCATTTCCTGTGTGAAACCATAAGTCAGTGGAGTTATATTAATAACAAACTAGCTGTTTGTATCACTACCCTTCCCTACAGCTGTGAAGACTGGGTCACCTACAGTCGCCATGTGAAGTCCCTGGAACAGTTTCACATCCGCTGCCGTCTGCACATCTTGGGGGTCACCTGGTGTGACAGAGTGCCTCACACTGACATCCTCAGGGGAACGGGCTGCAAAAGCATTGAGGCCACCATCACCCATCACCAGCTACAGTGGCTGGGGCATGTTCTAAGGATGCCCCACAACCGGCTGCCACACAGAGTGCTATATGGCCAGCTACACCAAAGCCAACGCTCTGCGGGAGGGCAGAAGAAGCAGGATAAAGACCAGCTGAAAACAGCACTTAAGAAGTGCAACATCAAGCCTGGGGTTTTGGAGAGCATGGTTTCTGACCGGAACACCTGGCGACAGCTGTGCCTAGACCGGACCCAAGTACTTGAGGAGGAGAGGACAGCCAGGAGGCGGCAAAGAAGGACTATACAGCCACCAAAAAACCCACCGTTAATACAGAAGTGGACGCCATCATCGGCCTCAATGGACAACAACAAGCAAGCAAGTTAGTTTTAAAAAAAGACGTGTGCATGTAATGAGTAGCATTCTCGGAACCCATCGGTCGGAGGCGAATTTCCGTTTCCGACATCGGTTTATATATAAGTAAATATACTGAACCATTGCGATGGATTCAGAGTTTGCAGTGACGCCAATTCTCGTTAGTTCACCGCACGGATCATTTAACCTGGCAGCCAGCTCAAACGTGATTGGTCAATATCACGCAGACTACAAACAGCCTACAACTGAAAACCAGGGCTCTTCCGCTCTTCTTCCGGAGGCGAGATCTCCGGGGTTTGCCTACAGACTCTACATTCACTGAATGTAGAGTCTGTATATAGAGACTAAATGAGTAGTAACTGTACATTTCCTTTATTTTGAAAAGACACAATGCATGTAACAAGTGTCAATTGACACGCCCTCCCTGAACTTCTAAACCTGATGCAGGAGGATACCTAGAGACTAAATATTTTGACGTGTAGGTCCACTGACAAAGTGACTGTGTTTGACGAGTTGGCATGAGAACATGTAGTGATAATACTTCCTAGCTTAAACAGTGAGCGTGCCACCGTCTCTTAAAAATCGTAATGTTGGCCAAATAATTTCCACCGGGTTGTGGCAGTAATTGTATCAGGGTGGCCGTGGTCCCCCACGGCCCCCCTTGGGAGCACCACTAGATCAAACATCATAGAATCAATTACATAACACACAGGATACAAACAGCGTGTCTGCCTGAGGCCCCTCTGGTAATAACAAGGCTTTCATCATGTCAACACTCCGAGCTAACAGGCATTCTTCACTCACACTGATGAGTACACGTGATTCTAAAATCCACATTTCATCACTCTCTGGCTGCTTCTTCCCTATCCTGACGATAATTATTAAGAGAATTACATACAGGCATACGTGTCATTAGGAGGCACCATAAAGAGAAGAGGCAGAGGGGGGGTTACACATGGAGGCCCGTGGGCTTCTGCATCTTTTTAAGTGTTGGTAATAAAATGTAGCCACCACCTCCTGAGGAACTCCTGGCCAATAGGAACACATTGAACAAATTTTTATGTGTCCTCAGAAAATGCTTGAGCATCCCCTGCGCTACTTCTCTCTGTCAGTCCTCAACATGTGCAGGTAGGACTGACTTCAGGGGGGAATTTCGTGTCCGTGGTTCCTTCTGCTCCTGCATCTCACCACTGCTCCTCGTTGCTGAGCCTGACTGTCTCCCGTCAAGGAGTGGAGTGAAACCATGGCCTTCCACAGCTCTGGTTTGAAGAGGTAAAATATCTCATGTAGGATTTCTGTCAGAGCTCTTCATCAGCAGCCTTTTGTCTTTCAGCTTTTCATATCATTTCCATAATAATGTCGGCCCATCTCAGACTGGGCGTTCACTGATAATCTTTAATCTTCATTTAGAGACAGGAAACATCTACATTTTCGTCTGTGCAGCCCGGGTGCAATAAGATCTGTAGCTTAGCGTAGATTAGAGAAGATGGCCTTTTGCCTTTTAATCTGGCCCGCACACTCACACATGCAGCCTGTAAAGCTCCACTGCAGGACACTTGAAGTAAAAGGGTCTTTAGCCTGCCAGTGTTTCCATTCACTCTGTTGGGAAACAGCCTGAATGAATTTACATTTCATTACCGCCTACAGCATCGTCATGTGTAAGAACATTCTCACACATCTATCGCTCAAAGTCTTTGTTTGCACATTTTCTGCAACAGTCACCTTTAATATGACCGAATTGTACAGCTGATCGCTTCATGCTCAACAGCGATCCATTTTGGGGTAATTAAGACAAATGAGAGAGGAGAAATCGTGCCAGGAGTGTTGGCTCACTCTCAGCACTCCCCGAGCACCTAAGGGACATCACAGCATGGGTGGCAGAGAAGGGAAAGTCCCATCAAATGTTGATGAATGTCAGGAATTAAAGTAGATGACATGTCATTACCTAATTGACTTGACTGATTGATTTTGTGACAGGATATTTACTGGAATATATCTGGGGAATTTTTGTGTCTTAGGGAGTATCTTCTTCACTTTTGAACTGTGGCAGCATCAAATGTCTCTAACTTTAAAACAGGGCCTTTAATCCTGCAGGATGCAGAACGCACACATTTATAATTACAGCAAATTTGATGTGGGCGCATGTTTGACAGCATTTCATGTCACTATGGAGGCAAGGAAATATGTAAGCGTGCAGCTTAAAGCCTGCATTAAGACAGCTGCCAACTCTCTTAATCCTTCAATCTTTAAATGGCTTTCATGTCATTACCTCCAGTAAAAACTTACCCCTGAGGATCTATTTAAGCGAAAAAACCTTCAAGCTGCAATTGTTTTTGCAAGGTTGTTGTTTTATTAACCTAAATGTGCAGACAGATGCCACCTGAAAGAATTCATTTTGCACCAAAGGAGCAAGCAAGGCCTTTGTTGATTGTCTTTCCACTCTTTCATTTGCAGATGTTATATACAGAGCAACAAGTGTGCGACTGAATATTGTGAGAAAAGAGAAGTTTATTGTACAATTAGAGATCTATGAAGAAAAGTGACACAGAAAACGGACTTGTTTAGGTGTGTTAAAAGAAATAACTTGACAAAAATGTCTTTAAAGATAGAGAAGACTGATAGTACTTTAAGTCGGTCTGTTAAATGTGAAGTAACGGCCAGCTGCTGCTTTCACAAAGACAGACTTTGACTATCACTTGGATCAAACACAGTCATACAGTCTTTTGACTAACTTAGGACTAATTTACCAAGATGTTTTCAAACTACAAACATAGCTGAAACTGTGTGGAAAAAATCCAGCAGAAAATGTTTTACCTTCTGGAAGAATCCAGCAGTTACAAGGTCATTTTAAAATTCACTGCAGAGTATAACAATACAGAAAGAAACCTGCATTAGCATAAAATCTCAATGCAGTGCAGCCCTGTGGCAGAGCTGAGAGGCTGTGGCTTCTTAATGTGGCAGGGCTCACTGCGCTCTTCTGTCAGGCTCAGGAGTTCAAAGAAAAACTACTGACGATGTCCTCGCGTCTGTGTAGCTCCTAAAGGTGTCTGCGCTCTCTAAAGCTCTCTCTCTTTCTCATTCTGCACAACACTGTAAGAAAACCACAGTGCCTGAGCCATGTTTTCTTCCACTGGTCAGCAGGTGTTACTGGTTGTAATATTCACAGTTAGGCTTAAAATAAGTCAGTCTGCTTTGGTGCAAAACTGTCTGGCTTCCCTGAGACTATAAGAGCAAAATTCAGACTGGCCCTCAAACTACAGACGAGTCTAAAATATCTGAAACCGGCCCCAGGAGACAGTTGGGTTAACTGAGCTTAGTAGAGAGGGAGCAGGGAGGAAGCTAGTTCCAGCTAGCTGGGGGAGAAAAATGCCCACCAGCACCTCTACAGCTCATTAATCCTCACACACTGTTTCATCTTGATCATCCAAAACCATATAAATGGTATGTAGGCTAAGCTCAGCTCTATGCGCTCTGTGGCTCCAGAAAAATGTGCATGTGCATTTGAGGGCTCTGTACAAACAAAGTGTATGAGCTGCCTGGACATGGTTTTCAACATGGAGGTAAGCTAATGCGGCATTTATACCTCTGCATGGAATCAACGCTGTACCTCCAGCGTACGCCGTAGCCTGACATGCACCTCCCCAAAAATGTACCTACATGTCGCAGCGACCTCCTGTCTATTTTTGTAAGCTGAAACCATTTCCCTCAGTGGAAACAAAGCTTTTATACTTTAATTTCACAGATAAGAAACAATAAGTTGTGAAGACAATAAAGCCTCCACAAAAATAGCATTTGAAGTCTTGTGTGTGATTTATCCTGGCTTCATTTGAGCAGAGGAAATCTCTGCTAGCTGCTAGGCTAATTTATACAATGTGAAACACCATAGACTTGTGCTAATAACGTTAGCATGTTTATTTGTTTGGAAAACGTGTTTAGTATCAGACAGTTGTTTTGTCAGTGAACCTTGTGAGTTGTAATGGAGCCGAATTTTGTGATGTTACCTTTGTTAAATGTTGCTGTTGTCCCTGGTTTCACATGAGTAGAGGAAAATTTTGCTAGCCGCTAGGCTAATTTGTACAATGTAAAATGCCATAGGCTTGTGCTAATAACGTTAGCATGTTGTATTTGTGGGGAAAACGTGTCCAGATAAAGACAAGTGTTTGTCTGTGAATGCAGCGAGTTATAGTGAAGCTGATTAGTGTACTTGTGTTTGAAACTCTATTAAGCCATGTTTAATGTGTGTTTAATGTGTGTTTTGAATCAACTAAACTTTACAGCGACTAATGTTTTTGTAGGGGTTAAAAAATAGAATTTGTGCCTTCACAATTGGATATTTTATACCTCTGCTAAGCTACCTGTCTCTTGGCTGTCATTTTATATTTACTGGACACATATGAGAGTGGTAGAACTTTTCTTCTAAATTTTGTCAGCAAAGTCAACAAAAGTATTTCCCAAACTGTGAAACCATTACTCAAAATCTGTAAGGTTATATCTTAAGGGTTAAACATACACTTCCTCCTTGTCACATCTCATCAGTGACGTACAGCTGTACCGGTCTAGACTGCAGGAGGATCGGTATGAAAGGCAGACCAATCCCCCCAGTCCTCTGAAGATGCGCCTTTAACGTGAAGGGCAAAATGTTAGAGTCCAACACTTTCTCTAAAGAGACCTTGCTGACTTAGCCATTAGTCATTTCTCTGACAGCACACTCACACACAAACACATGAACACACTCGCCAGGCAAACGTACACATTTGCAAGAGAGTTCACACGCTGGAGATGGGTTACGCCCTCAGTAACACCACCTCCACCTCATTCATATCTCAGATTGATGAGTAACACCCGTTGAGTCTGCACTGCTGTGATTAGTCATGTTGATGTTGGGTTTAGGGTTGCTGCAGAGAGCTGTCACAACTCAGGACACAAAAGATGCTACTCAAAGTGTGGATAAATGGTACCACTGCTTAGGTACATGTACTGCTGATGCAGTTGCTGGCTGTTGCTGTCATTTATCATCCGCTTTGTATAGTGGATGTTGTCTGCACACGGCTCTCAACATGGAGGTGGCTGAGCTGGTGGCTGGCAGCTAACTGCGCTAACAGCGGGCTGCCAGACGACAAGGTGTGATGATTGGCTGCCAGCCTACTGTGGCACACTCGAAGTTAGGTGCTAGCTCAAAGAGGCTTCTTATAGATGAGTGCCCTGTAACGTGACGAAACAGAGCTGGATAAAAATCTGGAAGGTTTCTCTTTAACTACCCATATCACTATTTCCCCAACTCCCTGCTGGGTGTCCTTTTATTGTTTTCTCTTCTCTTTTTTTAGCATGTAAAAAATGGGGAAAACACCAGTCTGTGTCTGACTTGGTGTCAAGACAGCTCTGAAGGCAGAAATGATCTGATTGGTTAAGTTAGACCTGAATAGGCGGAGCCAATGGACCACAGTCTATCTGGCTGAGTAATATTGTTGTCACCCATTGAAAGGCAAGAGGTCAAGATGATTTCAATTGATGATGATCTAGCCAACCGTCTTATTTCTTGCCTGCTAATCTTTCTGTATAATGAAAACTATAATAAAAATATTATTTATTATGTCTTTTTTATCTTTAAAAAACCAATCCGAACTCATCTGGTATAAAATTGGGTGGTAACTGTCTTAACCTTTTACATATAAGCAGTCATTTCATTCATTGTTATTATTACAAAATATATCATAGCAGTTCGAATATTTTAGCTACGACGGAGTATTAGGGCCATGTTGAAGAAAAAAAAATTCGGAGATTTCGAGAATAAAGTTGTAATATAACGACTTTATTCTCAAAATAGAATTAATTTAAATTTAAATAAAATAAATAAAGAATAAAGAGAATAAAGTCGTAACTGAGAAAAAGTCATAATGTTATGAGAATAAAGTCGTAACTGAGAAAAAGTCATAATGTTATGAGAATAAAGTCGTAACTGAGAAAAAGTCATAATGTTATGAGAATAAAGTCGTAGTTTTTAAGGAAATAACCAACAACAAACACAATGGGTTAGAGGATGAACCTGCTTGTGGCAGCTGCTCTTTGTCTCAGGTGTGTTGCCTCGACAAACACATTTGGAGCTTTTCTTGTAATATTACGACTTTATTCTCGTAATATTATGACTTTTTATCGGGACGACTTTATTCTCGTAATGTTACGACTTTATTCTTGTAATATTACGACTTTATTCTCATAATGTTACGACTTTATTCTTGTAATATTATAACTTTATTCTCGTAATATCATGACTTTTTATCGGGACAACTTTATTCTCGTAATATTACAACTTTATTCTTGTAATATTACGACTTTATTCTCGTAATATCATGACTTTTTATCGGGACGACTTTATTCTTGTAATATTATGACTTTATTCTCGTAATATCATGACTTTTTCTCGGGACAACTTTATTCTCATAATATTATGACTATTTATCGGGACGACTTATTCTCATAATATTACGACTTTATTCTCATAATATTATGACTTTATTCTTGTAATATTACGACTTTATTCTCGTAATATCATGACTTTTTCTCGGGACGACTTTATTCTCATAATATTATGAGTTTATTCTCGAAATCTCAGATTTTTTTTTCTTCAATATGGCCCTAATACTCCGTCGTATTTAGCCATAGTTAATGGTAAACTATTTGAGATGATGTAATCATGCCATTAATTCCAGGGTAAAAAAATCCTCCCAAATTAACTGATCAGTCCATGAAGGGTCTATCGTGAATGCATCAGAAATATTGTAGAAAGAGTTGTGTCTTCCAAATACAAGTGATCTTTATTATTTAATTCAGAAGAAAAATGCTGCACCTCCACTCGACATTTACTGTCATATACCATTTACAGTAATCTGTTTTATCTTCACTGAAATGCAAAGCAGACACAAATTGGTGTAAACTTTTTCTGTGTATTCATGTGCACAGGAAGAGCACAGAGGACGCCAGCAAAGTGCTTTGTGTCATCCTTGAGGCGTTTTATTGATTTCGACACAAAGAAACTGTCAAAAAGGATTAGCTGCATGGCTGAATACTGATTTTCTCCATCATTCCTGAACAGGAAACAACTGTGGCATCCATCGATGTCGGCGTGCTCCCCTGTCTGTATGGCTCTACTGTCCCTGCTCCTCGCTCCAGCACTTGGACGTAAGTCACCAGCAGTGCAAAGCTCAGTCACTGACGCATGTCAAAGTCAGTGTACCGTATGTTGTCTGTATGCCACTGTTACTGTGAAATGGTTTGTCATGTAAACACAGACACAGAGGACTCAGGTTCATGTTGACTGTTGCTAGGTCATTCTCTTTATCAGAACTCCAAAAGCAAAGGCCAGAAATAGCAGGCACACTGTGCTGGTCTGTGTCGTAGGATTAAATCAGATTAAATGTCCCCTCTGATAATCACAACAAGCCCATTCTCTGCTGTTGTTTGGGGACACAGTAAATCTAACATGAACGCACAGTGAGTGCCAGATACAGTAGGTGTACTGCTTTCTGAAACTCGCCTCATTATCAGGGCGCACACATGCGACTGCACGTGACATCTTAATTGCGGTTCATCTGCCGCTCATTGCACTAATGACTGGCTTTCTGAGCGTAATGCCGCGGCAAGCAGTAACTTTAACAACTTGAGGCCCACATGCACAGTCAGATAAGTGTTTAGTGGTAGTAAATATGGCATTATAAATACCGTCTCACCACTTGATCTCATTTCTCAGCAGTTATGTGGGATCTCTGAACGGCTTCCAGATGTGTTGTGTTCATGCGGCTCTCTGTAAATGAGCTGACTCAGGTTATTGACTGGGGAGGCCCTCTGGCTGTTGACATCCTTGTTTCGTGGAGTTTTTGGAGAGGCTTTTCCCCTTCAGAACAGCAGCGCAGCAACTCAGGGATAGCCCCCTCTTCTGACACATCCCAGGAATTGATTTTATACTGTATGAAATCACGTCACTGTGAATTCTTTTAGTTTTTAGGTGTGACTAGCAGATCTGTGGCTCGCTCTGTTGGGTGGTTGCTCAGTCGATCCACGTAATTTCCCTCTGGTGGCCACAGTTTTACCCTAGGAGGCTGAAATGTGGCATGGACGTCAAGTGCGAGTGTGTGTGTGTGTCAAAGTGTGTGTTTGCGTTCATGCCAATTGACTAAAAGAGGAAACGGGGATTTATGTGAATATGCCAATGCAGTTATTGCAAATTTGTGTTTGTTTTAAAAAGGTGATGGGCAAAAACGAACAAACAATTCTTTTTGAATAACTCTTTTTGTGTCCGGTATGTACTGCAAATTTGCACTTCTAGGACAGCAAATGTGTGACCCGCAAAACTCTGTCTCACTCTGCCTCTGATTGGCTTACCCTAAACCTAACCAACAACAACCAACAACGGCAAAGAGTACCACCCAATCAAAGGGAATGTGGGGTGGGTCATGCCTTCACTATTCTAGAAAATGCAAATTCATTCAACACATTCTCACTCTGACCTCGTCACATATCGATGTTTGGTCATGGACTTTCCACATTGAGATATGACGTAGAAAGTACCTTGGGTGTGTTGGTTGTAGACGTTCACACACCTGGTTTCCACTTCCACATACGACCTGCGAGGTACCCTGGGTGTGTTGGTTGTTGACATTCTGGGACTCCGTGTCAAGTTCTGCCTGTTACATGCATTGTCTTCTTTCAAAACACGCTTCTGTTTCACAGGAAATTTAACGCTTACATACAGTCTCTTTCAAAATAGTAGGTTAGTGGTTAGGTTTCGGAAAAAAGAACAGGATTGCCTTTAGAATCTTACGGGACGTGAACACCACTCCCTCTGGGTGAAAGTCTGGGATTGTTGGACCCAACCACCAACGCTCCCGCTACCACCCCTCTTCGCCACCTTAACTTTCATCCTTGACTTGCCGTGCTTGCCCCTGACACCACCGGGGGCCGTTAAACTATATTGGCAACTGGTCCCGTATCATGCCGACTTCAAAGGACACCTTTTTTCGTTGGTTTCTGACACCATAAGTCACTGCCCAAGCACCAGATTACGACGACTTTGGAGTGAGACCAGGCTTGGTCAACCTGTTGATTGTCTGAGTGCACTGAATAGACAAGTGAGGACCGATTAAATCAGACTCGAGACGAGACCCCTGCCAGCCAAGGTGGTGGGGGCATTCAGGTGCTCCTCAGATGGTAATTTTTCCGACTTTTGTGTGCTAATGAAGTTTAAGTTGAAGGCTGCAGAGGTAACTGGGACGTCTGCTGCTCGCCTCTCAAAGAATGACAGATTGTTGGCCAGGAACATCTCTGTAACATCCTATTAAGCTTACGTAGCCTACCTACATAGAGGTGGAACCCTGAATCAGCGCATGTCTTTTTAATGGAAACTTGTTGCATTGAAGAGAAGTTTTGTGGGGCGAGCGGCACTAGCTGTTAAACGTATATGTACTATAATGACATTTCTGACACCAGTTTTTGGAAAAAGCATCAAAACTTGGAAGGTTTGATACATTTACACACATCACCTCGAAGGAACCGAAACTGTAAATCACTAATTTAAACATTAATTCAAACATCTTAGGACCTGTGAAATGCATACCAAGCACAACAACTGTTGTACTGAAACTACACGAGTCCTTACTCTGTTCAGTCTAAACTCTTCTGAATACAAACATTAACATCAGCTTGTTAACAGAAGTGAAAAACTAGGCCAGTCTTTTATTTTGTAGATCAGTGAAACAAAATCTCGGCCAACATGAAAGTATAGATTTTTTTTTCCAAACTGAGAAACAGTATTGATGAAAGCTGAAATCAAATAGCGCAGTGATGAATTGCAAGTTGCAGCCAAAGGAGGCTTGCATCTTGATAAATCATACACATAAATAAAAAGGAAAGTGTCTCAGCTGCCGTATTGACCTCCTAAAATGTTTCCGATGACATATGGCTGCGACCAGAGTCATGCAACACTGGGTGCCGCATTAATCAACGTTATGTTTCCATCTCTGAGGACATATTTGGATCATAAAGAGGTGTCTGAGCAGTCGAACAATGTGTTGATTAATGTTTGTGCTTTTAAATGTGTGAATATGTGAAAAAATGTAAAAAGAAACTCTCATTAAAAATGCACCACAGTGCATTATGATGTTAATCCACTCTGACACTAAAGACTTTGCTTCTCTCTTGTATTTGTCTCCTGGAATACCCTCACTGAAATAAACTGACCGGTGATATGCATTTGTTCAGTCCAGCTCGGGATTTTAAGGATAACAACATTATTGCTTTTTGTTTTGCTCCATCAGAACTAGACCTCAACCGACTGGATGGTGATACCGTCTGCCCACCGATGAGAAGCGGACAAGATGACCTTCCAGGTACTGACCTAAAGTCGGCTTGTGTTCAAACAGAAGTGAAGCAGAGGCTGTAAAAGAAAAAAAGTCTAAACCTTGAAATCCCTAAAAGAGAGAATAAACTTTCCAAAGGAAGGTGGTGAGTTTAATTAGCTGATGAGGGTGGGCTGTCTAATGCCTCAAAACACCTCTGGATTTCAAATGAGGCAAATAAAATGTTCCACTTGAGCTTTACGGAATCTGAGTTGGAACAATCTGAACTCAGCAAGATTGTAATTGCTCACCACTGCCCTGTTTTTAAACACATCTGCACTCATGCTGCTCTCTGCTTTGAAAGAGTGACGCATTGTCAAAGAGAAAAGTTTTTTATTTTACATTTAAATCATTATTGTTTCCGTGTTTCCTTGTAGGCTAGTGTTAATGTTGTTTTAACCTCTGCTGCTACTGCCATAACTTCTGTAATAAACATCACAGGAATTAATACGTTATCCTCTGTAGGTTTTGATCTGATCACCCAGTTCCAGCTGGACGTGATCCCTCTGAAAGGCGTGAGGAAGGTGGACGGCTCCACTGCCCACCAGGTGGCCTACCGCCTGGACCGGGAGGCCAACTTCCAAATTCCAACCATGTAAGTACAGTACAGAGGGTTTAAAGGAAAACAGATAAAACACACGCAGGGAGCAGTGGTCCTCCTGTTGCAGGTGTTGCATTATTACAGGTCCGCCGCAGATGTTCCAGCATGGAGAGCAGCATGTAATTGGTAGACAAAAACATGTCTGGGCCTATTTGACGTTTCTTAGATACAAAGGTAGAGGAGAGGTATTTTTGTGTGTGTGAGGAGGGGATTGGAAAAGCATATTTCTTGAAGCCCTTCGTATCTACAGGAAATGTTCAGTCAAAGACATATTTTACTTTGCCTTTTTGGTGATTTATCTTCTCTTGTACGCACTCTTTTGAGGGTTTGGACTGAACAAAGGCAGCCCTGACTTCCTGTTAACATCCTCCCTAGTTTTTAATTAAAGGTTAGTTGTAGCAACATGGCCGGATCAACCTGCTTGGGGATCCTGGGGCAGAAATAATCTGTGGGCCCCTCATGAAATGTCCCACTCCTTTTAAAAAAGAGGAATATTGCTTTGAAATAAAAGTCAATTTATCAAATAATTCACCAGTCTAAACAGTAAATGAACAGTAATTGCGATAATTAATCTTTAAAGCGTCTTATGTTGCATTCTTATTGTGTATAATCAGATTTTGGCCCCTTAGTAAGAAGGACCTCAAGGTACAGTCCAGCTGTTTTGTATTGCACTCCCATCAAAGTGGGGGTCTTAAAGAAGGGAAGGAATTTAGACAAAATCTGTTAAAACTCTTCAAGTCCATAGTATCCATAGAATCAAGGTCTTAAAATACTGGACCCTACATTTCCCATAATACAGCTGAAAAACATACTTTATTAGACCCTCAATGCCAAGTAAATGCCCACACTTTTCAAATTACACTCCCCTGATGTGTAACTATAGACCCTATAAAATAATGGACGTCAACATTGTGACATCACCAACTGGTTTGTGGACTCCTGTTCTGAAGCCTCAAGTTCGGCATTTTGACAGTCGCCACTTTAGATTTTTGGAGCCAGAAGAGACCATATTTGGGCAGGAGGGTGGAGCTAACCTTAACACTAGCTACTAGTTTGGTTAGCATGGTGCATTCATAGCTATGATTAATTGTGATAATGCTAATTTTTGCTAGCGAAAAACAAGATTAATCCCATTAAAATACAATGTACCTACCAGAAAAGCTGATTATCTGACTCCTTAGAGGGTCTTTCAGTACAACCAAACGTTAAACCAGACTTTTTTAAGCAACCAAATGTTAAAATTCACTTTATTGAACTAAAGTCACACTGTAATAGCGATGGCTATAGCTTTGCCTATACTCTCCGAATCTGGGGTACAGTATGGTTACTTAACGCTGTACCGATGGTAGTGGCTTCTCAACGGACAGTGCCCACCTGTCACTCAAAGTGGCCACACCATTAACTATGCATAACTTTCAGCTTTGATAAAATGCTATAAGGTGAGTTAAATTAACATTCAACCCCTGTACGGTTGTCAAGAAGGAGGAAATTAGCTGTAGAGACTAAATTCGTTTTTGTACCAGGCTGAAAATGTGTTTATTTCTGCTGTAAAGTTGGGCATTTTAACATGGGGATCTATGGAGATGGACTAACTTTTGGAGCCAGCCTCAAGTGGCCATTTGAGGAACTGCAGTTTTTGGCACTTCAATGTTGGCTTCATTTTTCAGTCCTAAAAGTTGCCGATAGTGTGTAATGCAAAAGTTTGTAAGTTTGTTGAGATGACATCTCTTGAGAGACAGTAGCCTACTCCTCATGATGAGTACACTGGGCTTGGTGGAGTGCCCCTACTTTTATCACTGAATTATATTACCTCAAACCAAAGGACACAGTGAACCTGCTGGAGCCAGGGCTCTTTGAGGTCTGTGATCTTGTGTCACTTTTACACTTCCCCAGCCTATAATGCAGCCCTGTGTACAACTACAGTATCAACATAGAGACATTTTTATCATAGCGTTCTGCACTATAATGAACAAGTCAAAGACTTGTCTAAATCACAATTTCACAAAACTGTTTCCAGTACAGAGTGTGCAGGTTAATGGCTTTGCCACTTTACATAACCAAAGACGTCCCCTGGTGTTTCCCAGTGTGCCTGCTCCAGTCTGTTTTGGCTAATCTTTCCCTGCAGGCCAGCTTTCCTTAAAAGCTGTTACATAACTCGCTGGCACCCTGCACCAACACCACTCGGGCCTGTCACACTGAATGTAAATACATGTTTATTTCCTCCACAAGTCCTGTGGCACAGACTGTGCTTTGAAGTCCGTCGCTGCCAGTGAGCTTTATGCTGCGCTCCCTCCCTTTTTATCTGCAGGACAAAGGCAGCACATAGTTTAGACTTTGTCACCTCGGGCAAAGCTAGAGTGGTCTTCATTGGCTTTATTGGCTTACAGGAAACTCTTTTTTTTATTGCTTCACCTTGATCATTTACAAGACGGTAAAAGTCCGGCTGCAGCGCCCATCTATGAACGCACCACCTACTGAGAATCTGGCTCGTTAAAAATGCAGAAAGCACCAGAATGTGGATGCTAACCAGGACTAACGTTGTAACTGAAGCAGTGATTTATGCACTCAGGCAGCCTCCTTCACGGTACCTTATTTTGATATGAGCACACCTTGTTTTTTTGATGCATGTAGCTTAATTCATTTGTATTTTAAGTTATTTTTATCCACATTTTGTGCTTGATTTGATGAGTGCCGTTTATTTTGTCATCATGAATTGACATACAAGATACAGCATTTTGAGAAGTATAACTCTGAGTGTCTTATTCAAGTGTCATTCAATAAGAGCATCATTCCTCCCTGATACCTCAGCTGATTTGAACCCCTGTACTCAATTTCTTCCTCAGCCTCAACTTCCCTCGTGGCTTCCCTGATGAGTACTCCTTCATGGTGACCTTCCGCATGATCAAGAACACAGTGAACAAGGTGTGGAACGTCTGGCAAGTAGTGGACGAAGACGGCAATAAACAAGCCGGAATGAGGCTGAACGGCGACCAGCAGGCTCTGGAGTACTTCCTGATGGGCGCTGATGGCAATCTCCAGACCGTCACATTCCCCGGTCTCTCTGTGCTCTTCAACACCAAGTGGCACAAAGTGATGATTGGCGTGGAGCGCGAGCAGGTCACTCTGTATGTGGACTGCCAGCCCGTGGATCAGAAGCCCATCAAGGGCAAAGGCCCCATCAACACAGAGGGAGACACTCTCATTGGCAGGCTGGACGCTGATCCCGACGCCTCCGTAGTGGTAAGGGAGGATGGAAAGTTGCCTGCTGCATTTAATCACGCTCACTGACTCTACTCAGAGGCTCTATCAGTGAAATGGTGCTCTCTGTGAACAAACACGTTCAGGTTTATATGTGTGCTGAGCTTGGCTATAATTCTAAAGTGCTGCTGTCACAGCAAAGCTGCTCAGCTGGGTTCCAGTGGAAAAAAAAGAAAAAGTTAATCCCTGCAGAAAATAGCATTGGTGAAACATCGAGCTCAACAACCCATAGAGGGAATTGATTCAGAGCAACAAAGAAATAACTGCACCATGACGAAGCAGTTCAAGATCCTTAGTCAGTGTCACATCTGAAAAATGACTGCCGTGGTATTTAACATTAACATCTCTTTTCAGTTTGAACTCCAGTGGATGTTGATTCACTGTGACCCGAAGAGGGCCCAGAGAGAGAGCTGCAACGAGCTGCCTGCCACCGAGGTACAGTAACAAGGACTCGGATCTGCTCAGCATCTGCTGTGGTTTGTGGTTCTATTCAGGCTGATAGGCCCTCCAGCATGCTGAGAGAAAACGAGGGCAGAAATGCTAAGATGGAGTTGCAGAAGTGTAACTGCCAGGCACTTTCCTTTAGTACATCCAAAGGTTGCAGTTCATCCAAAACAATTTGCAAGTTGGACAACAGCAGATTGGAGTTGCAGCCCTGAACAAACATTTCTCGGAGGCAGAGCTGTAAAGGAGCAGGCAGACTTGATCTCACTGGCTGTGTTAAAACCTCTGCACATGGAGCAAAAATAAAAACCCTACTTAGCTAACTGGCAAACTTTCAAAACAAAGAGGAAGTTTGTTCACATTAAAAGTCTGAGATCAGAAAGCCAACTTTCACAGTGTGCATAGTGCGAGATTTTTGTGGTTATCATTTCATATAAAGTCAGCACAGGAACCAGCACTTGTGTTAATGTCCGTTGGCAGCTTCTGCAACATGAAAACAAGTTCCACATGGATACATCTGAACCGGAAAGTTACTGACTTTGCCCAAACAAACATTGGAATAAGATGAAATTAAAAGTCACAGTAAAGGGTAGTATAATAGAAAATGCCTTAACAGGTTGCGTATGTTGTGCTGCCTGAATCCACTTTCCAAGCACAGGCTCACTACCTGCTGCTTGATTGACAGGAATGCTGCACAGCACCTGCCGCCTGCTGTTTTAGACCATTAAAGTGGTTTTCTCCACCCATGTTGCTAAGGAGGGCGCAGCAAGGTAGCAAAACGAAGCAGTGTAACCTGCTCTAAAAAAGAAGTATCAATGGAAATAACTGTTTTTTTTTCATATGTCCCTCCTTTATTATATTTGCTAAGATGGAATTTAGGTTAGTTAGCTTAACTGGCTAAGTTTACGTTAACATGAAGCAGTGCATTGATTGAACTGAGCTCATCTCTAATGAAACTTTCAAGCTGCAAGACTTATTTAAGAATGGGACCAAACTTTAAGCTTCTTGAAGGGTTGTTTACTCTGCTAGGGGGCAATCATGAACTGGTCAACCGCTCCCAACTGGTCACTGAAATTGGATGTCTGGATGAATTTCTGACATGTCCAACCTGGTCTCACTCCGAAGTTGTCGAACTCTGGCCCTTGATCAGTGACATCCTGTAGCCAGGCACCACCAGAAAAAAATTGTCCTCTCACGTTAACGTGATATGCATTCTCGGAACCCATCGGCTGTATTCGGCGTCTGACTTCCTGGCAGACGGCGAATACAGCCTCTGGGGGCAGACCCCCGATTTTCCGGTTTGATTTGGGAGGAGGAGGCGAATTTCTGTTTCCAACTTTGGTTTATATATAATTAAATATGCTGAACCATTGCGATGGATTCAGAGTTTGCAGTGACGCCAATTATGTTCACCGCATGGGCCATTTAACCTGGCAACAACTGCAGCCGGCTCAAACGTGATTGGTCAATATCACGCAGACTACAAACAGCCTACAACCGGAAACCAGGGCTCTTCCGCTCTTCTCCCGGAGGCAAGATCTCCGGGGTTTACCTACAGACTCTACATTCACTGAATGTAGAGTCTGTATATAGAGGGCAAAAGTCTAAGTAGGGCAGACAGAAGGGGTGGTAGATGGGTCAAACAACCACGACTTTCACCTGAAAGGGCTGTGTTTGTGTCCCGCATGAATGTACAGCCAAACCCTATTCTTTTTGACTAAACCCAACCAGGTGTGTGAACGTCGACAACCAACACACCCAAGGGACCTTCTACGTCATATCTCAATGTGAAAAGTCCATGACCAAACATCGATATGTGACAAGGTCAGAGTGAGAATGTGTTGACATGTCACAAGTTTTGGCCAAACGTCGTCACTGTGATAGAAACAGAGCGTCTGAAAGTGTCATGGCGCCATGATGTCTCATGCGGACAGAAAATATTAAGGCCAGGTTGGTCATGTTGTGCCAGTAGCATATGTCAGCTAAACAGGAAGTATACTGGACTTTGATCACAATGTGACAAACTGTGGAATTAAAATTGCCAAGTCCATCACATGATGCCATTGGGCCCAAAAAGACATTTTCCCATAGACTTACATTGTAAAAGACACGTCTGTAACTCGGGGGATCATCACAACCCCCATGAAATGACTTGTTTCAGTGTCAGGATTTCATTAGTTTGGTCCGATATGATTTTACAGTCCGGAAGAGCTTCAAGAATAAATCAAAACTTAGCAGAGAACTCAACCTAATAGTAATGTTCACAATATACATTTCTGCAAACCACCAATACATTACAGTTATAAGTTTCAGAAGTATATCAGCGTTGGTAAAGTGACATATTATGTGAGCTGAGTTTGTCATCTGGAGGTGGAGGGGATGGTGGATGGCGTGTCATCTAGGCGAGACGCCTGCCAAACTGCAGACCACTGTTTGAGATCAACAAACAACAAAACCAGTTGTTTTTCCAGTGAGTCATCACAGTGTTACCAGCAGCTTTGTAGCCACCAAATGTGGCTGCTGTTCCACTGTGGATAGTGCCATAAAAAGTGTCTTTTATAAACCTCTCAGAAAAAAGAGAGAGGAAGTAGCATTCTTTATAACTATTGTACATACATACAGTATACATGCATACATGCATATATACACATATTTGATTAGAAAAAATCAGAAAAATGTATTAAAATAATTGTAATAATAATAAAATAAGTAAACTAAAACAACAAACATATCAAAATAACAATAAATAAGAACAGATTTGCTTCAGAGTATTTCCCCCCCTTCCCCTTTCTATGTATTTTTGTATAATACTCGTCTTCTGTGCTCTATTCCATCATACATCAAAGATCCAAAGGGAGATTCCTAATTCTGTGTTTCATTATCTCCATTTTACAGATGTCATTAATTGTGGTTAAATCTGTTTAAGTGCCGCTGCTCTTAAAATTCTGAAAGGATACTTATCGCTTTGTTGAGAGAGTGGCTCTGTTGTCCTGCCAAGTCATAATTGCTCAGACCCAAATGAGTGATCACTGAAAGATGCTATGTATAGCTTCACTTATTTCACTCCAGTTCTGCTTGAAAACTGGACAGGAAAAGAATATACGTGATAGGACTGGTTGGCTTCTACCTCTCCACATTATTGCCAGCAGCTTAGTGTTGCTGCTTTATAGTAACATACATGTAACATATCTGTGGATTGCAGAAATGTACAATGCCAACAATTTTCTGGCAACTGGATAGTGACACATTCTGTCTAAAAACCTGAGTGAAGTTAATTATGCTGCATTTATGTAGTTCTTTATCATTATTAATAGTCTCTCACTCCTAATATCTTTCATGTCAAAAGTCGTAAGTATGACTGGGAAATACAGATTTTTATCAAAGTAAATTTGGCACTTAGTAGTATTGAAGTGCCAGAAAAGGTTAACAAATATAGATGTTTAACATCGCCATCATCTGCGACACCCAAATTAACCTGATATGCTGCTTTATTGTAAATGCACACTTTCCTTTTTTCCCTCACAAAACCAATTCTGCATAACCATCTCATCCATTTAGTACAAGTCGTAAATGTAAATATTTCAGCATTAAAATGGTTAGAAATCATTCAATAGAGTGAATTGGCAGGACTTCTGTGACTGACTTACTGATTTACATTTTTCCATTGACTACATATGCAGCAATGAGGTAACCAGTAGGAAAGCAACCCAATCTCCAGAAAAAAATGTTGGCACTGCACATTTCTGCAAAACACATATTACTTTTAAAACTTTTTTTTACTTCTCGCTGTGGTCAACATGTGATTAGGTTTAGGCACAAAAAAAAACTTGGTTATGGTTCGGAAAATATCACGTTTTGGCTTAAAATACCCGATTTTGAGGCACGATCCCGCCTCTTTAAAACTAGAATTATCGCCTTGCGATTGTATGCCTCCATGAACCAATCAAGTTGCACTTACAGGTTACATCCATGCTGGTGAAAACATGAATGCTTCACCAACATCATCCCCCCGGCAGCACAGAAGATCTATACCTTATTCACAGTTACAACGTGGACACCCAAGATTAGTGTCACCAATTCAGTATCTGAACAAATGTCTCTCTCCTTCTGTTCCTGAGATATGACCTTGACAAATGGAAAGAAAAGTGTTTCTAACAAACATTATGATGTCAGGAATTTATACATTGGTTATGACAAAATTTCACAGAAATGCCTCATAGGATAAATGAAGTTATGACATTTCATATCCAAAATTTTGTCATAATCAATGTATGAATTCCTGAGTTGTGGCCAAAAACCTGTTTTATGTGAAAATTCTACTCAGTCCATATGTGAGTCCAGGTGGACGTTTGTGCCAAATTTGAGGAAATTCCCTTAAGGTATTCTTGAGATATCACATTCACAAAAAATAGACAAACAGAGGGTCACAGTAACCTTTGACCTTTGACTATCAAATTCTAATTAGCTCATTCTCAACTCAAAATGGACATTTGTGCCAATTTTGAAAAAATTCAAATTTGTATGAGATATTGCATTCACAAGAAAGAAACGGATGCAAGGCCATAGTGATGTTGACCTTTGACCACTAAAATGTAATCAGTTCACTGTGGAGTCAAAGTGGACATTTGTGCCAAATTTACAGATGTCCTTCAGGTATTCTTTAGATATCAAGTTCATGAAAATGGGATTGAAGGATGAATGGACAACCAGAAAACATAATGCCTATGGCCACGGCTATCGCCAACATGTAGCCATATAAACAGCCATGTTTTGTGGCACCATCCTCGCTGGATAAACAGTGACAGGTCACTGAAAAACAACCAGTTTTGTTATTTGTTGGTCTTAAATTGTGGTCAGGGGTGGTCTGCAGAATGGCAGGTGTCTCACCTAAGTGTCACACCATCCACCCACCGATGACATAGTCCCCTTAACGCCATTTTACAAATGTTGACATGATACGCATGACACATGAAAATGTAATGAATTCACAGTTTGCAGAAATGTGCAATGCCAACAGTTTCCACTGGCAGCTGGGCTGAGGGAAGTTAAGACAATGTTATCCTCATATGAAAACACACACACACACACATACACATTGTGTCAGACTGCGTACAGTTTATGGCATTCATAACTAAATATTATCTTTCACTTCAGTGTGGCTTTAGCACAATTAATGAGATTTCTGCCTGAGAGAAATACTTGTAGCCTGTAATGAAAATGCCACTCTGCTGTCTCACATCTCAGTTTGCATAAAGTCTGCAGTGCCATGAATTAGAATTAGCTCAAGTGTTTTTATTCAGTCACTTATATCAAGATGCAAATATTCCTTCCCACTGTAGACAGAAATATTCCCTGGCCTGGTGCACTCTATTAGATTCAGGCTAACATCCCTGCATCGAGCTGTGAGGTGGTTCTGTCCATGGGGAGTGTTGGTACTATGGGCTGTATATTCAATGACAGCATGACGTCTTCTCACTACTATGACCATGACCAGGCTTCTGCTGACACTTTTGGTGAGGGTGGTGTGACTACTTTCACTAACTCTCCCTTTATCTGATTTCTCTTGCTTCTTCAGATGTATGCCAATGCTGAGGTATTTATTTATCTTCTCTACTTTCTTTTTGCTTTGTGATTTTAAGCCAATAATCTACTTCAGTGCTTTGGTTGCCTAATTGCCTCATTGCTTTGTTCTAAATCTCATTTATATTGGTGGTTTTTGCTTGTTTTCTGTTTTAGGGCACAGAGATGTAGAATTATACCCGAAATGTCCCAAATTAGAAAAACGCCTGCAGGCTGTAAAAAGACACATGTAGCCAAATGAATTTACATTTACAAAAAATTAATAGCCCTCTTTTGTCCAAGCATTTGTCCAATTTTGTGTTAAACTGCTTTTAAAGCATAATATTAAATAACATTTGATTTGCTGTAAAATGTTTCGCCATCCTGGATAAATGATTTAATGAGTTTAGTCCCTGAAGGTGTAAGTTTACTATTTTTTAATTAAAATAAATCTTTAATTAAAAGTTTTTCTTCAGTTCTTTCACTGCCATTTGCTGACTGACTGTCTCCACTCTCAGCCTGACAAATCAGTCCCAGGCCCCCCAGGAGCCCCTGGCCCAGAGGGCCCCCGAGGATCCCCAGGAGAAAACGGCAGAGATGGAAGAGATGTAAGTGTTTCCTCCTCGCTAACTCTCTTTTCTCTGCATTCTTTCTACAAACCCCTAAAGTCCTCTGTCATCTGAATCATTCCTGTAACTATACAGCCAGTGTTCTTCTCTTTATGTCTCTGCTTTCTTTAACTATGTTGTTATATGCATCTCTCCAGGGTCTTCCAGGTTCTCCTGGCAGTCCAGGCACTCCTGTAAGTACAAAATGCTAAATGATAGAAAATACTTTGCAGGTTGTGGATCTGTTCTCTCTATTTTTATGTGATACCTCAGGGAAATTGTTTACTTTGCCTCTGTGGTTGCGCATTCAAAGAATTACAAAACTGATTTTTCCACACCAATGTGACTTGCACAACATATAGCCTAAACCCAGTGCCAGACCTTCCGCATTCAGCATCCTGGGCAAGCTTTCCCTGGTGACCCAGCCCCACCCCCACACTTATTATAAACATAAACAAGAGCTAATGAGACATCAACACAAAGGCGGCCCTGAGGCGGCTGTCTATATTGCCTATAGGAAGATTCACCACTGCCCAAAGCCAACCTCAACCGAAACCAAACCTGGCAGGTCCCAAGTATCAGGTTTCAGGCTGGGCTTGAGCTGTACTGCGTTAAAATACAAAAAGTACAGTAGAAAGCCAACATCAAACAATTTCAAATTACAGCATTTAGATGTTAACAGTTTATGTCACAGAGCAAAAATGTGAAACTGACTTCATCTTATGTGTATCCCATAGACTTTATAAAATAATGGACGTAGCCACCGTGACGTTTCCCACTGGTTTGTGGACTCCCTTTGTGAAGCCTTGAGTTTGGCATTTTGGCTGTCGCCATTTTGGATTGTTGGAGCCAGAAGGGACCATATTTGGATGAGAAGTTGGAGATAACCCACGTTAGGTGCTAGCTTGGTTAGCATGGTGAATCTATATCTATGATTAACTGTGACAATGCTAATTTTATGCTACCGAAAACTGGCTTGATTAAAACAAAATGTACTTCCTGGACAAACTGATCCCTTGAAGGGTCTTTTAGTACAACCTTGTGCTGAGTAAGACTTTTTTAGAGGCCCAAAACATTTCAATTAGCTCCTAGGAGCTGAAAACACACTGACATAGGGACAGCTACGGCTTTTCCCATACCCACTTGTCATTCAAAGGGTCCATGCCCTTAACTTTGCATAACTTTAAGGTTTAATAACGTCTAAATGAGTGAGTTAAATAAAAATTTAGCTCCCGTAAAATTATCATGAATGTGGAAATTGGAAGACCAAAACTGTTTTTTGTACCAGGCTGTAAAGATGTTCATTTCTGCTGTAAAGTTGAGCATTTTAACACAGGGGTCTATGAGGACTCACTTTTGGAGCCAGCCTCAAGTGGCCATCCGAGGAACTGCAGTTTTTGGCACTTCTGTCTTGGCTTTATTTTTCATCCCCGGAGATTGTTGCTTGGTATATCTCTGTCTTCTATCCCTTACAAAAATGCTTGAAACAAAGTCACATAAACTCTCAGACAAAGTTGTAGCCTGCTTATCAAAAGAATGCTTGCTAATGTGCAAGCTACACGCTAACTGGCAAGCTATTGTACTTTTTAACCACGAGAAGTGGGTCGTCACCTTTCCTCAAGGTAGCCCAGACTTCCTACTCCCCATCAATGCCCCAATCTATAAAAAAAGAATCTGGTGAAGGATCCAGATTTTATGAATTTTAGAGCTTAATTGTTTTGTAACAGTTGTTATCTAACAGCTTTTAATTGAAAAGATATGGAATCAGGCACAGAGATCAAGCCACCCTCTCTGCCTACCTTTGCCTCCAGGACAATCACTGTACTGCATAATGAATTTTACACGTTTTCTTCGAAGTCAGTCTCTTTACAGACAACACAAACAATGCCTTTAAATGAATTTGCACTGATATATTACAGACCTGGAACTGTTTTATTACCGTCGCTGATTGAACCTGAGGGTTAAGTGGACACAAATTGTTTACTGGTACCTCTGTCGTTTATCATCGCTCTTTTCCCGTCCAACCTTATTGTTATCTGCATAGCCTTACACAAGCTCGGGACGTTGCTGATCTAAGAAACAATGAGAGCGGCCCACCTTTCATTGATTAAATGTTGACTGTCTCTGCCTCTGTGTATCTTAGCAACGGTGCAGAGAGATGCAGGAAGAAGATAAAGCTGTTTTATTCCTGTTGTGTCTGTTTCCTAGGGCAGCAAAGGGGAGCAGGGCGAGATCGGTCTTCCTGGACAGAGAGGCCTGCCTGGCCTCCCAGGAGCTAGTGTAGGAAACATCACTTCATCCTCTGACACATACTCTTTTCTAATATCTGCCAGTGCTATCTGTGTGTGTAACTGTGTGTTTGTTGTCTGCAGGGTCCTTCTGGCCCGATGGGTCCCAGAGGGCCTGTAGGGGAGAGAGTAAGTAGATCACTCCAGTATTATTTCCTTATAGGAAATGTGAAATTTTACAAACACAGACAGTGTGACTGATGCTTTACCTCCTAACTGCAGGGACTTCCTGGCTTTCCTGGACCTGCAGGTCCTCCTGTAAGTGGAAAATGTTTTTTTATTAAAGCAATATGCATGTAGATGACACTGTATGTAGCTATAAAGAAACTCCCAGTGATAATCTGTGTCCTCTGTCTCTTGTTTCACAGGGCCCAGCAAGCGAAGGACCTCCTGTATGTGCTCGTGACATCTGCTGTTTTATTCTGAGACACTGCTGAAATGCTCATACATGGCTTACAAGTGAAGATGCTGCTGTGTGTCTGTGTCTGACAGGGACCACCAGGGAAACCAGGTATCCCAGGAGACGAAGGAAACATCGGGCCTGAGGTCAGACAAACAAACAATGCAACAGAAAACAATACATTAATATACAGTACAAGCTAGGGCTGGGCCAAATGAAGACAATCAAATATTACAATATTTTTGACCAAAAAACACACAATGAGATTTTTCATAAATAGTAATCAGTAATGTGAAACAAAGACAAAGCGTGTAAGACAAATAAAAGAACAGTCTAGGAAAAATACTTTAGTGTAATGCAGCTTTTAAACCCAGAAAAAGACAACACATATTTCAATCAGGAGAGACAGAATGAAAAATGTGAAAAGTCTTTGGCAATTAGACCCCGTAGAGATGGTGTGCTTTAAGGAGGGTGATGAAATCATAGTCGAATAGGGAACAACCCCATTAATCATCTCACGACTCCTCAGATTTATCTTGTGACCCTTCAGAAAGGGCACCAGCCCTGGGTTGGCAACCACTGGACTAAAATACCTAACTGTATATAAAGGAGTTAAAACTAACCTTGACTGACTTCAACAGTAAAGTGCTGCCTCTAAACTGATGCATCAGTACTGACAAGCTGATCATGTCATGTATAACTGAAAGGGCACTCTGAGAGTGCAGACCTCCACCAAGTCAATAGTCCAGTCTTCTATGATCCGCAAATGTGCAAGCACAGCTACCAAAGGGGGGGATAAGTCACACATGTGCAAGTCACAAGCAAGTCTCAAGTCCTTATCTTCAAGTCACAAGCAAGTCTCAAGTCCTTACTTTCAAATCACAAGCAAGTCTCAAGTCCTTACCTTCAAGTCACAAGCAAGTCTCAAGTCCTTACTTTCAAATCACAAGCAAGTCTCAAGTCCTTACCTTCAAGTCACATGCAAGTCTCAAGTCCTTACTTTCAAATCACAAGCAAGTCTCAAGTCCTTACCTTTAAGTCACAAGTAAGTCTCAAGTCCTTACCTTCAAATCACAAGTAAGTCTCAAGCCCTTACCTTCAAATCACAAGCAAGTCTCAAGTCCTTACCTTCAAGTGACACGCAAGTCTCAGGTCCTTATCTTCAAATCACAAGCAAGTTTCAAGTCTTTACCTTCAAATCACAAGCAAGTCTCAAGTCCTTACCTTCGAATAACAAGCAAGTCTCAAGTCCTTACCTTCAAGTTACAAGCAAGTCTCAAGTCCTTACCTTCAAATCACAAGCAAGTCTCAAGTCCTTACCTTCAAATCACAAGCAAGTCTCAAGTCCTTACCTTCAAATCACAAGCAAGTCTCAAGTCCTTACCTTCAAATCACAAGCAAGTCTCAAGTCCTTATCTTCAAGTAACAAGCAAGTCTCAAGTCCTTACCTTCAAATCTTAAGCAAGTCTCAAGTCCTTACCTTCAAATCACAAGCAAGTCTCAAGTCCTTATCTTCAAGTAACAAGCAAGTCTCAAGTCCTTACCTTCAAATCACAAGCAAGTCTCAAGTCCTTACCTTCAAATCTCAAGCAAGTCTCAAGTCCTTACCTTCAAGTGACTCGCAAGTCTCAAGTCCTTACCTTCAAATCACAAGCAAGTCTCAAATCCTTACCTTCAAATCACAAGCAAGTCTCAAGTCCTTACCTTCAAATCACAAGTAAGTCTCAAGTCCTTACCTTCAAATCACAAGCAAGTCTCAAGTCCTTATCTTCAAGTAACAAGCAAGTCTCAAGTCCTTACCTTCAAATCTCAAGCAAGTCTCAAGTTCTTACCTTCAAATCTCAAGCAAGTCTCAAGTCCTTACCTTCAAATCACAAGCAAGTCTTAAGTCCTTACCTTCAAATCTCAAGCAAGTCTCAAGTCCTTACCTTCAAGTCACAAGTAAATCTCAAGTCCTTACCTTCAAATCACAAGTAAGTCTCAAGTCCTTACCTTCAAATCACAAGCAAGTCTCAAGTCCTTACCTTCAAATCACAAGCAAGTCTTAAGTCCTTACCTTCAAGTTACAGGCAAGTCTCAAGTCCTTACCTTCAAATCTCAACGAAGAACCAAGTTCCTGTGGTGAGAATCAGGCAATCAGTCAACTCGAGTCTCTGCTGTAAATCAAGCAAGACAAGTCACGTCAATGCTCAGGTCAAACAAGTCACCAATAAAGTCGTGACATTCTAATGATCTACGTCAGTTTCCTCATTTAAATCACTTGAAAGACAGTGGTTATGACTAACACTCTTGCAGGCTGCTAACATTAGCTAGCTAACGTTTGACCAGCCAATAAGCTAATAACTTACTTAAAAAGACACATTCACATACTTTTCTTTGTGGGTTTAGTAGTCATGGACAAAATTGATGTTGTTATGGTCATGTCACAGATTTTTGAGCTGCAGACGTTACATACTGCCATTCTCTTCTTGCTACTAACATCAACAACATAATCTCAGCCCCCTCCATGATGGCTGCCCGGCGTTGGCCTCTGCTGTTTTGCAATATCCTAGCAGGTTGCCAGGTTTGCGTGCATTGTACTAGAAATCATCAAGTCAATATTTAGTAAAAATGCAAATATTATCTAAAATAAGATCAAGTCTGTTCAAGTTATCTGTCTCAAGTCGAAGGCAAGTCTAAGGTCATGATTACCAAGTCAAAGTCAAGTTGAGTTTTTATCACTGTAATTCAAGCAAGTATCTGACTTGAATTGACTTGTGCATATCCACCCTGTGATTTGGATCTCCTCCAAAACTTAATAGGTTCTTCCTTGACCCATGCCGCACCCCTCCACCAAGTTTCATGAAACGTGTGCCAGTATTTTTAGTTTGATACTTTGAAGATTTTGATCGTATACAGAATGCTTGTCTGTGAGTGTTTGATGTGAAACGTAATGATAATATTTCCTGTATCTGCAGGGTCCACCTGGACCCAGAGGGACTGCTGGCATTGCAGGGCCTCCTGGCCCTCCTGGTCCACCAGGGCCTGTGGTAAGGACCAGAACTAACCCTTGTTTTACTGACATCTACTTTAGCTGTTAGTTTTTCTTGGTTTTCTTTGTTTTTATTTAAGTCTCCCATATTTGAGAGCCTATATGCAGATACCGATGATTAGGATTACATGCCGCAATTGTAATACTGTAACCAGGCATGTTTTATCAGGAAAAAGGGATGCTACTGCATGCATCCTCATGTGGAGAATCATCAGAGACTGTTCACACACCTAGACCATGTAGATGTGGTCAAATCTGAAATAATTTTGTGTACACCTTATTTCATTTTCCCAAAGTTGATAAAATTGAATGATCAGTATCTGCATGTCTTTTAATTAAAGCTCAGTATCAGTCATGTTGACCACCTGCTGGACAGGTGTAACCCCATACTAATATTATCATCTCTATTCGTGCACTCATATGTTTCTTCTTGAGCTCATATTTCAATGTGAAATCGTGAGTGTATGGTGGTGTTGCACGCTGCAGTCTCTTTTCACATTACCTCTCTGGGAATTTCTGCTGGTGGATTTATGTGGACATCTAAACCCCTGCGGCTCTTTTAGATGTCACTCTGCTGTGTTTTAGGGACCGCCCGGTGCCAGCAATGAGGGAAGCGGGGAAGCTGTGAGTCTTTTACTGTCTTTCTCACTGCCAAATGTTTCCTGGATGCATGGCAATTGGACTGGTGACAGTGAATTTGTGATCAAACAGAGTCATTGAAGTTAAGAGGCTCTGCAGCAGCCATGCTTATTTAGTATCTGACTGTGTTTTTTGTCTGTCCCATCTCTCATTCGTAGTGTCCTGCTGCCTGCCCTGCTGGACCACAGGGACTGGCTGGGCTGCCAGGGATGAAGGTGAGGGATGTCAATGTCAATTCAAAAAAACCACATATTCTGAGCACATAACACTTTAGACTGAGTTGTTATTTAGTTATGAGTGAGTTGGTTGAAAGATTTAGCTGTGAGTTACTTAAATCAAAATGAATTTATGAATAAGCCCTATTGATTGCAAAATGCAGACTTCAAAAAATCTCGGGGTCTTGTTCATGAGTGAAGGTTGAATAGAGCTTGAGATGGACTGGCGATTTGGTGCAGCTTCTGCAGTGATGCAGACGCTGCACCAGACCATCATATTGAAGATATACCAGTCCTCCTACGTCCCAACCCTCACCTATGATCATGTTCTGGGTAGTAACCAAAAGAATGAGACTGCGGATACAAGCGGGATGAGCCTAAGAGATAGGGTAAGGAGCTAAGACATTTGGGGGGAGCTTGGAGTAGAACCGCTGCTCCTTTGTGTCAAAGGGATCAGTTGAGGTGGTTCGGACATCTGATCAGGATCCTCCTGGGCGCCTTCTGTTAGAGGTGTTCTTGGCACGTGTCAGTGGTAGGAGGCCCCGGGGTAGACCCAGGACATGGTGGAGGGATTACACTTCTCATCTGGGAACACCTTGGGGTCCCCCAGGAGGAGTTGGGGAGAGGGACGTCTGAGGTGCTGAGGTGACCCTCACAGAAGTATCTGTGTGGCTGTTTAAGTCTAGTTACAGATTAGGAAATATACCAAAAAATACTTTGGAGAATTTACTTGAGAAATGTACATCGACTTCAGTAGTCGGGGACACAGTTAGACCTTTTAATTCAAAATGAAAATTAATGAAATTTGTTGGTGATACAAAATTGTTAAAACAACTGGTTGTTGCCTTCAGGGACACGCAGGTTTGCCTGGTGAGCCTGGAAAAGATGGAATACCTGGAGACAAGGTATGTGAAACAATGTTTCTTCTCAATATCCGTCTTTTACTTTTACACTCGACAAAACAAGGTTCATCTGCACTGAGTGAATTCCCATTTCCAGTTACAGGAAAGAGATTGATAGCAAGAGCAACCTGCACATACGTGATTTGATTGCAGCCTACAAACAGCTTAATATGATTATCTCTGTTCTCACAATTTAATTAGTTTGCTCTTGTTTCCACAGGGAGAAACCGGAGAGCAAGGTCTTCAGGGGCCACCAGGTCGCATGGGAGACGATGTAAGGGCACTTATTCCTTTAGTCACAGAGTGATATTACAGAACAATATGAGTCTCTATGAGCCTGTTTACACCTTGAATTAACATGCATTTCAGTGATTCGAACATAAGTGGACAGCCGAGACACATCAGTTCACAGTTGTGTATCATGCGTCTCCAGCTGACCACTTGTGTTCAGATGTAATTACTGTCTACGTCACTTACTCTGGAGGATCAAAGGCCTCATGCACAGATATTGCTCCCACATGTTCATTAGCAGCTCACTAGCATACTTGTTAGCTACGTTAGTAGTAGTATAGGCTGGAGGTGGTTGTAGGGTGGCAGTGGCTGAAGAAGCAGAGTGGGACCTCCACCTTTTGGAAGATTGGCGGTTCGATGCCCAGCTCCTCCAGTCCTGTATCACAGCCTCAGTCACCAGTGTGTGAGTGCGAAAGCACCTTGAGAGGTCAGTAGACGAGAGAGGCAACACGACTCCTCCCATGGGGCAAAACATACTGCAACAGTTTGTCCAACTCATGGTAACATGGGCATGGTGATTGTTTTCAGTTACAAGTTCTAGCTTTAGCTCGCTAGTCACGTTAGCAGTTGTGTTGGTACGACTGGAGATATCGCTATCAGCAGAATTAAACATGTCTCCTTCCATAGAGCTTAACGACAGACGGATACAGAACACTTCACCGAATTTATTGTAAAATGGGCAAGTTATAGTGTTAGCATGCTCACACCAAAAACATCACCAGATCCTGCACTGCAAAGGATATACATATACATATACATATGTGTTCTAGACCAGTGGTTCCCAACTGGTGGGTTGCAGTCAAAAAGTGGGTTGCAGAGCCATTCTGACTGGACTGCAAGTGACTCGTAAACAGGTCAAGTTTGTCCAAAACACACTTTATTTTCAAGTACAGTGAATTTCTGGCACAGAGCATTTATTTTGTGAAAGACAGAGACAGTGAACTAGCTCGACAACATGTAAAACGAATTAGTGTATTAAACTGTGTAGACCTTGAACTAATGACTAAGCAGAAATCTGGACCTTGTGGCTGGACCGGTTGGGAAACACTGTTCTAGACCACCTTTGCAAGTGGTTTTCATGATCGGATCACAATGTGTCTTAGTGGTCGCTTGTATTTAGAGCCGTCCACTTGTGAACGGATCACCCAAGACCTGTGTTAACACTAGGTATAAACAGGGCCTATGAGTGGAAGTGATGTATATTTTAAAGATATGCTATTCTGTCATTTTAGGGGCAAAGAGGGCCCATTGGATTCCCTGGAACTCCGGGAGAAAAAGGAGACAGAGTGAGTTAAATCAAAGTTTTAAATCAAATTTTTTGACATTTTTTCTTTTAAGAGCTGCTCATAAAAACAAGGATTTAAAAATACTGGCATGTGATGGTGATGTAACCACCTTTAGCATTACATTTGCAGATAACAATGGTCTATGTTCACAGGGCTCTCCTGGCTTCAATGGCGTGCCAGGACCTACCGGCCCACCTGGAGCTCCTGTAAGCAGTCTTAGTTTGATCAGTTCTATGTCCTCTGCTCTTAGAGAAGTATGTCATTAAAAAATGTCTCTCACATGTGCCTCTGACTGAATCTCTTCTCTCAGGGTGTAGAGGGTGTCCGTGGTCGTCAGGGTTTGGAGGGAGCCAAGGGCGATGATGTGAGTTTTATCATTGTGGATTATATTGCAAAATATTATCTGAGTGACTGCTACAATTAAAAAAGACTTTGATTTTGATCAGGGAGCAGTGGGACCTCAAGGAGAGCGGGGTCCTGCAGGGGAAAAAGGAGACGTTGTAAGTACGCTGATGGGATCAGATGACCTCATTCGTTCTTGAGCATTCAGCGTTGTTTAGAGTGTGAATGGGATCTAACTGTGTGATGGGATGTTGCAGGGAGAGCCTGGGAAAGATGGAGTGAATGGACTTCCTGGAGCTGATGGAGCCAAGGTGACGTCAACAGCACATATTTTTTTGTTCCTGCATTTAATGTCTTTAATTAGTTTTACCACATACTGGGCCTTTCTCAAACCGCCCCCTACACCCTCTCCCTACCCACTTCCACTCTGTCCGCCACATTGTGTGCCATCCCAAACCAGCTAGTGAGGCTGATTTACTGACCATGTGCAACAACGTATTATGTTCGTCATGGAAGACACTAAAACAGGAGAAAGAGTTGCAACAGTTCCTCTTTCCGCTGCAGAGAGGGAAGTTTGACCCAAAACTTGCTGCTGTGTTTATCCCCTGACACCTTGATGAAGGGTGCTTCATTCAGCTGTGAAGGTGACTACAAACAGAGTTACACTCCAGGACAGAGTGGAAGTGGGTAGGATCCGGTTTTGGAAAAGCCCATTGATTTTTCCTTCAAGATTTTTTCACTTCTCAGGGTGTAAAGTCTCTGTGTTCAGACCATCATGGTATGCTCAAACTCCCTGAGTGCACTTAACTGCAGCCTAATGTTTGAATGTTACTAGTCTTTTCTGTCAGGCTTGTACTGCATTGTATCAGCCAACAAGCAAAATATGCATATGGACTAATATTATACTATTTGTATGAACTCAACAGGGAGAGGCTGGTACACCTGGAGGTATTGGTGTCAGAGGGATTGTGGGTATTCCAGTAAGTCCAATTTTATTTCTATTTATTGTGTCTTAAATAGTCCATTACACTTTACGGTCATTGTCAGTTACATCTTATATTTGTAGAAAAGATTTGTAAGTCAAAGTAAGGGAAGCTAAGGAAGAGAGGCTCCCCTCTGAAGCCATAGAGCAGGTCAGATCAATAAAATATTAAAGTCACACAACCAGCTGGAAAGAAAATCTAATGCCAAGACAGCGTCTACCTTTGCCTGTGAGTGTATCAGGTGAGAGGCCACAGATATGACTTGAATGGTAAAACTGTGTCTACAAAGAGCACTGTAGAAACAGAACAGTATGTTTTCCTTCTTTATCTTCAAAAAGAAGCTGTGCATAAAGAAACAGACATTAAACCACTACACTTACTTTAGTAGTGGTTTGTGTGCTGCCTTTGTAGCCACGCTGGTGGAGTGTAAAGGTTGAACTATGAGTCAGTTATCGGGTCCACCAGTTTTAAACATCTCAACAGCTGTTAAAAGAATCGACATGGACTGTATACAGGCAGTCATACCTCCCCAAAAAAGAATCTTAATCACTTTAATAATGACTTTTCCTCTTTACGCCATCAGCAGTTTGGCTGTTGTTGCTTTTGGTGTAATATCTCAATGCTAAACTAAGATGGTGAACATGCTAAACATCACACTAGCCTAAAGGATATACCTCACTCTTCAAAATGTCCATTTGTATATGAATTACTCACCGCGTTACCTTGAATTTGTAAGGAAAAGCTTCCTTTGACTTGCCTGCCTCCACAGTGAACGAAGAATCCAAAAAAGGCGAATGAATTAAAGTAAACGGGAGCATGTTTAACAACAGCAAAACTGTATCTTGAAAAAAAAAACAATATCAATACTACACAAACACTATTACTTTCAACATGTGGTGAATAACTGCTATACAAATTGTCCTTTTTGAGTGAAGCCTTCCTTTAAAATCAGCACGTTAGCATGCTATTAGCATTTAGCTGAAAGCATCACTGTGGCTAATGCTATGTGGCCTGTGACCACAGAGTTGGTTGTGTGAGCATTAAGATACTGTGTACTGACAATGTGACACCATATGCATTCAGTTTGGGTTTAATTACATTTAACGACAGTCTTTTGCTGATGTGAGGCGTCCATATTTGTTTTGTTTCCAGGCATTTCTGTATTATTAAGTGTCAAGTCGGACATCTTAAAGCTTTCAGACACATCTGACAAGTTGATGTGAATGCTATTTACAGTACAAGTAGGAAACTTATAATTAGCCCATGATAGCTCTCATATGAGATAAACACAGCATAAAGCATGGCAGAGCCACAAGTGTGGCTGTAGACTACTTGTCTTGTTTAAAAGATTGAAACATGTTATATATTCTTGACAAAAACTCAGTGACCCTCTTCTTTTTAATAAAACAGTATAAATTCTTCAATAACACATTCTCTTTTTTTTTCATCTGATGTGTTATTGCTTCTAGGGGCTGCCAGGGAAGCAGGGAGTAGTTGGACCCATTGGTGCAAAGGTAATTAGAATCATCACCTATTTAATGAAGCATGTCCACATAGCGCATCCAAAATGTTGTATTTTAGCACCACCAGGCTTCAACAGAACTCACACAGACTGTGCTGATAAAAATTTAAAGACTAACACAGTTCCTGTTGTGGGTTTAGGGAGATACTGGTGCTGAGGGACCCATGGGGCCGGTTGGACTTCCTGGAAAGACTGTGAGATTCTCCCATCAAGCATCCCATCACACTTTTATTATATTTGTTATTTTGATATATGTGCTGCAAAGCCAACATCTGTTGTGTTTTTTTTTATACAGGGCGAGTCTGGAAAAGATGGAGAGGATGGGAAACCAGGAGATAAAGGAGCAACTGTGAGTTTACATCTATTTTTCAGTTGTGTGTGGGGGTGATTTTAAGGTTTCAGTTCTAGTGATTATTGTGTTTAATGGATTGCAGATACATCAGTATCACTGAGTGAATGTGTTAACTGTATTTATAATCAATTTACAGGGTGAAACAGGAAAACAAGGGCCAGTTGGGCCTGCAGGTCCTCCAGGCATCCAGGTGAGACTTTATTAAAGGTCTTATTGACAGCTCCTCTGAGCTTTTAGATATGTTCTGAATAAATGTATAATTTTTCCTTGGCATGTGAACCAATAGCATAAAGATGCTGTTATCACATGGTATCTCGCAGTCATCAGCAATGACAAATCTTGAAAGAAAAGAAAGAAAAAGAAAGAAAAATGGCTGAGTTTGACAGTAAGCACCCAGCTTCACTCCAGTACCAATCGGCAACAATAAAGTGGTAAGACTCGGAAGAACTGAAGCTGAAAAGTCACACCAAGGTGGACACTTTTTTCTTGACTGGTAAGCTAAAGTTAAGGTTTGCTAAGGTTTTTAGCTGAGGTCCAGCTGCCAGACTGGTCTGACTCATATAAATCAGCAAACTTTCTGTTGCTGCCTTAACACAACCATTATATTCACAAATATCAGAGGTGGAAAAAAAGAAAAGGATTGGACCCTACTGATATACAATAGCATTTTCTCTGCTTTCCGGCAGTTTGAATCAGTGACCTTTCTCTCTTCCAAGTATTATGAGACTTTAAACCAATAAGGGTGGAACTTTTTTGTCACTGCACGATGTTGCGTTAAGCTAGCTAGCTATATCGTTAGATTACCATAAATCATTGGTTCCCAACCTATGCTAAGTATGCAGTTCAACCAACCAAAGAGCTTGTAGAACATCGGCCAAGCTAGGGAGGAGAAGATACTGAATTTGCAATTTGCACTTCCTTGCATGAAAAATAGTGGAGAAAAAAAGATAATAAAAACTCATCTTCGATGCAATGTTCCCAGGAAATAATCTACTCAAAATGCAGTTCTTGTAATAACTTTCTGCATTAATTGTACTGTTAAGTAGTTGTTCTGTGCTGTTATGCATTTAATATAATGTGAAAAATCAATAAAATATGTCACATAGTCAAGAATGGTTTGTTTACTCAATGATGGAGAAGGAGTTCCTTCAGGAAAAAGGTCAGGAACCACCACCATAGATCACAGTATGTTACATGAATCTTGAAACACCATCACATAAAGTAACCTAAATCTATTGCAAAATGAATTCATTACCCTCCCATGAAAGATTCATCAGTTGCTAATACTGAGTCTGTCTGAGTATCACTCCACCCGACCATGAAATATGCAGGATGTGCAACATACTGGGAACCACTCGTGCTTCAAGCAACAGCGGTGTGGTGACTTGAATGCAATGGAAAGGAGGGAGCCCCTCAGGAAGTGCACTGGGCACTGGAGCTAAAAAAACTGGAACTCACAACTTCGGAGTCTGTCATGTGATGCCATTGGGCCCAGAGAGACTTTTTTTATAGACTTACTTTGGGACAGGGATGTCTGTAAATCAAATTATTGTTTTACTCAAAGAATTTGATCAATTCATTCCAATAACATTTGGAAAGTCCGGAAGAGCAGGACAATTAAATCATTTTAGAGGAGCACTAAACCGGAAGTTGATGACTTGACCGGTGGAAGACTAGTGCGCTTGCTTCATTGGCTCCATTTCAACAATGCTGATGCAGCACCACACACGTTTTTGGCTTCATGTGCCACTGAGCACTCCAACGCTGTATCCAGTTCTCTGTATACATGAAGGGCGACGTGTATTCGCAAATGATATCAATAGCACCTTTAGCATAAGGTTCCATATACTGATATTTTGATAATGAATTCAAAAGAAACCATAGTTTAGAGCGCATCTAATATTAGCCCATGTGCTTTAGCTACAGAGCAACATTTATAAAACCAAGATATAACCACACTCTTACCAAGACTGAAAAAATATGACATGTAGAATCTAAAATTCTGTATTTCCAGGGTGACAAAGGAGACAGAGGTAGCACTGGTGCCAAAGGACTGAAGGGTCACACTGGACACAAAGGTGATCAGGTTAGACGAATCTCATCTTACCACTTTCAAACATCCATAACGATTTGAAACTTAAGGTGTAGTGAAGTCCTTAAAATATTGTTTTCTATATGTCATCTAGGGGCCTATGGGACCAATGGGACCTAAAGGAAGTCAGGTGAGAACTATTATACTCTCTGTATTTGTTTCAGACATGTCTGTGAATGATCTTTTGTGGCGATGTCACTGGTCCAGCAGCTACAGACTCACCACGTTACTTTTGTGTACAGGGGGACACGGGTATGGCAGGAGATCCTGGAGTCAAAGGAGACCAGGTATGTGGAGCGTACTGTAGTGTTATGTAATAACTTGCGTGTATTGAGACTGCAGCAATGTGTGTGTGAATTTGAAAGAAGTCAGTTGATCTCTGTGTGTTTTCAGGGCCCTCCTGGTGTTACTGGAATCAAAGGAGAGGTATTAAAAACTACAGTCTGCACTGCAGCTGACACTTTTCACACTGTCTCTGATACCTAATGATCTATTTATACAGAAATGAATAATTCCCACAATGTGCTCTGACATCTGATTTTACCAGTGAATTGCTTGTGAACAAAACTTTGATGTAGCAGTTAAAAAATCAATGGACATAATGTAGTTTGCTGTTGCTAATGTCAGAATGGGATGGTCAAGAAGGTTTTTTTTATCTTAAGCGAGGAGAGAAAGGCCAAAGAGGAGCTACAGGGGATGAGGGCAGACCAGGCCAGCCAGGCCACGAGGGTTTGGCCGGTCCGATCGGAGCAAGAGGGCTGGAGGGAGAACCAGGCGTTCCTGGACCACCAGGTCCCAGAGGTCAACCTGTAAGTGTTACTGTTGCCAATATACAGGATGTAAATGCTACTTACAATACTTTGGTTTATGAAAATGTTAGCATGCTAACAGGCTAAACTAAGATGGCGAGCATGGTAAATATTACACCCGCATGGAGAAACAGTGAAATAAAAAATACATTTTCCGAGTTCTAATCTTGCGTCCCCATGTTCCTCCTCCTGCAAATATATTTTTGATGACTTGTCTTGAACTCAGGAGAGATGGTGTACATTTTTCCAAACAAATGTGTTTTGGGGTGACCGGCTAACTCCGCCCATTATACTGTATATAATCACACTTAAAGGAATACTTCATCCACCCAATATGACCATTTGCAGGTCAATTACTCACCCCATGTTATAGTGGATTCCTGAAAGAAATATTTTCCTCTAACTGCTTCAGTAAATGAAGAATCCAGAAACAGAGCAAATTCTTGATTTAAGTCACAGGGGCTCGCATGTAACAACACCAAAATTTAATCTAAACATCAGTTTAAAAAGTCTCACACAACTTGTGCAGGGCAGTCCAAGTCTTATTTATCCAGTCATGTGCTCAATACTTCCCAAACAGACAAACCTTTCCAACAGGGAAAAAAGTCACCAAAAAGTAAATCTTACCAATGCTCTCTTCAGTGCCAGACTTCATTGACACAAACAATCATTTTACCTCGCTGAACACAGGAGCTGCTGGTCCACCACTGCCTTAATCAGTTAGTTTGTCTATGCTATTGTGTGACTCAGGTAAATCTGAGCTAACACTTTAAAAGAACAAAGTCAAACAATAACACAAGCTAACCACCAGCTCCCGTCTTCAGAGAGGTAAAATTACTGTTTTTGTGAGTAGAGTCTGGCTATGACAAGTGGAAAGATAAGTTTCACTTTCAGTTTTGTTCCCAGCGTGTGTGATAAGTACGGAACACTGATAAATAAATACGAGTTGGATCGTATGGGACTAGCTGTGCTGAGTTTCTAAACGGTTGTTTTGATATAGTTGAGTTGTTGTTAAACGTGGACCCCATTTACTTCAATTCACCATGAATTTAGTCTGTATTTGGATTCTTTGTTCACCATGGAGGCATCAGAGGAAAAGCAAGTTTTCTTCACAAATTCAACATAACACGGGATGATTAGTTTATATAAAAATGGTCATTAGGGTGAAGTATTCCTTTAAACATTGGTATAGTGACAGAATAATGTCATATTAGAAGTTGTGTGTTTAGATTTTAGTAAACTTATGGTGTGTCTCAAATCGCGTACTTCCGTTACACAGTACACTGCCATGTAGTACACTATGTGCACTACGTACTCATTGGCGTAGTGAGCGAATTTCGGCAGGGTAGTGTTGTCTCAAACCAAACAAGGCTGTTGTGCACTCACCAGAAATAATGGCCGCAAATTAGCTAGTTAGCAAACTAGCATTAGCATTCGCATTATTGTTTGCGGTACCAAATCATTACAGACTGCTAAATTAACCCAATAAACATACTGCTGGCTTATACCCGACAACAGTATAGTGGTGCTTAGTGCAAAAAACACATGTATTTGTACAATGCAGCAACGTTCACGGTTGCACAATCCTCGGCTGTTATTTCCAGTTTGAAAAGTGGCCCTTCCCCTTCCGCTACATAGCCTAGATGGCGACCATTCAGGGCAAGAAGTGTTCATAGTTCCACACTCAACTTCTTGACTGTTTTGAGTGCGCCATCCGGGTACTCATAGTGCACTGCATTTTCCATACTTCTCAGTGTGAGTGCACTTATGCACTCAAAATATTAAGTGTAAGTACAGAAGTACGTGATTTGAGACACAGCATTAGACTTAAGTAAACTCCAAAGAATGTGGTTTAAGCCATGAGCATGGCTGTAAACTTGTGGTATTGTGACTGTAAAGCAGTGTTTTCCAACACCCCAATGGATTTTTTTCATGTCTTGCTTTTAAACCACCATGGTTCTGTGTGTGTGTTCTTTTGTTGTTGCAACAACCCGCAGTGACTGTGCAGTGTTAATGTTTATTCATTCACAGGGCCCGAAAGTGACTGATGAGAAGCTTCGGGAAATGTGCTCAGCCGTTGTTGAAGGTGCAGCTTGTTCACTTTTATACATCACATCCATATCTATTTAAAGGGGCAATAAGCGAAATTGTTTCACCGCTAGGTTTGCTGTTGTGCACTGCTCTGTAGAGCAAAACAAAGTGTGTCATGAGCCACTCCTCCCTCTACCTCTGCTCTCCACCACCCCCCACGCCGTCTGTGTCGGCGAGCCCCGCAGCATCTCCATGGACTATCACATCCAGACGGTCTCAGTGTTTCTTCCGCAGGCTCTGCTTCACTCAGCTTCACTCAGCTGCCCGATATACCCGCTGCTTCTTCCCACATTAACCTGAATAACAAACCAGGGCTCGGTGCTCCGGTTGGATCCAAACGGAGAGCCGGAGCTAACGTTAGCTGGGAAGCTAGCGGAGGCTAACTGGCTGTGCTGGCAGCTGAATGAAGTGGAGCCTGAGGAGGAAGCACCGGTTAGCTCCGGTTTCACTATGGGCAGATTCACTTGCCACAGGGGCGAGGAAATAAAACCTAAACAGCCAACTTAGTTTGACTTAGTTTAGCAGTTAGCAATGTCTTTCACTCACTCTCGGTCTCTACTGTGTTTAGCTACTTCCCTGCTTTCCTGTTAGCGTTAGCACTACTTGGCTGCCACGCTAACGCTCCAACTCCAACTGAGCCGGAAGCCGGGCTCACGGTCTCACGGAGAAGAGTTGGAACGTTAGCATGGCAGCCCATTAGTGCTAACGTCCCCACGCTTCTCCGCCAGGCTCAGTGAGTCGGAGCCGAGAAGCGTGGGGACGTTAGCGTTAGCACTAGTTGGCTGCCATGCTAACGTTCTAGGAGCCTGCTTCTCAGCTCCGGCAAGCTCTAGCGTGGGGACGTTAGCATTAGCACTAGTCGGCTTCCATGCTAACGTTCTGGGAGCCTGCTTAAGCGTGGGGACGTTAGCGTTAGCACTAGTCAGCTGCCATGCTAACGTTACAACTCTTCTCTGTGAGACCATGAGCCTGGCGGGCCCACAGGCTCCCAGCTAACGGACAAGAGAGGAATGTTAGCATTAGCTCCCAGAGTTAGCACTAGAGCTACTACAGCTACTGGAGTAGCTTGCAGCTATGGAGCGCTTCTACCAGCTCTTCTAGCCACTGAGCCTCACCTTCATTTCAGCAAATATATTGCATTTATTACAGGGACCATCATCATTGAAGTAGGCAGGGGAATAGCTAAACACAGCCCACCAGGCTACATTTTACAATGCTAATTGCAAATGTTAGCTGGGCTGTCGGGCTACTCACCTAACCGTAACCATAATAACTCAAGCTCCAGACATTAACCCATGCTACGATTGTAACATTAAATTTAATTCACATGAACGTACATGAACGCGCAGCCGGACCGGCTTGTAAACAAGGGGCTGGAGATCAACACAGAGAGAGGGTGTGTGAGGTCATGCTGTACTCCAGATGAAATTAAACCTCTAGTTCTTCACATAGCAATTTTTTAATTCCTTCAATCTAGAAATTATGAATTTTGCTTACTGCTTCTTTCATCTATGATGAAACTAATCATGGGTACTTATATTGTTACATTATTTTCCTGTTTTTAAGCTGATTTAATCTTTTTCCTCATAGAACAATTAGCAGAGTTTATGAAAGAATTCCTGAAGAGGCCAGCAGCCATCGGTGCCCCTGGTACTCCTGGACCAGCGGGACCTCCCGGCGCCCCTGGACCAGCTGGAGTGGCAGGAGCAGCAGGGGCTCCGGGGCCGGCGGGTCCCAAAGGTCATCCAGGCTTCTTTGGACTTCCAGGCGCACCAGGCATGAAAGGTCAGTGAGCCTTTTTAAATCCATTCTCCACTATTCAATACTGAACCCCTACAAAGCCAGCCCTCAGATAACCGGAGCTGCTGCATTCAGCAATCTTTAGCAAAGCTTTAAGTGGTTCGCTAACGCTGCGTGTGTTTCACCAGCACTGTGATAGATAGGCCATGCTGCTGTGATAGCTTTTTGCTCTTCCTTTGTTTTCCTTGAGAGCATCCAGAGCTCATACAGTGAACGTGGTGGCAAGAAATTAATTGAAGCCTTTAGAGAAAACAAGACAGTCTGAGTTTGTCTTCACACTGCCACGGCACACTGAAAGAAGTCACGCAGAGCGCTCTGCGGATGGAAGAGATTCACCCGTGCATAACATTGTACAATCAATGAGTCACCAAACAAGGAATCAGAGTGGAGTCATTAAGTTTCCTAATTACATGCCGGTTACTGTGAAAACAATATGCCTCTCCATTTCATCTCAGCATTAATTTGTGTGTCCTCTACGTGCTCTTCTGCTCTGCAGGTGATGCCGGAGAAAAAGGAGCAAAGGGAGACAAGGGAGAGGACGGTGTAGGAATCAAAGGAAGCCCAGGCGCACCAGGTGCAGCAGGTAAGGCTGTGTGCTTGTCATAATTGGAGCACATCGCTGCTGAGAATGTTCCCTTTTAGTAACAACTGGGCATTGAATTTAAACTATCCCCACTTTTTTTATTTTATTTAATAAAATATATTTTTGGATGTAATTGTTCAATCCAGCAGCCTCAAGCTCTCGATGGACATTTCCACGGCATTTGAAGCATTTTAAATACTGCACTGATGTCTGGTTTCTAGCAGCTGTCCTCTCCGCTTCCTTTGCTGTTGCATTATTGCACTTCTTGGCATTTTACAGACACCTGTGGATCAGTGGAACAGTGGAAAAACATTTGTAGGATTGTGTATTGCAGCATCTGTGCACACAGGCACGAGTGTCCCAGTGTGTTGTTTGTGGTTAAAAACTACACGGGGTAGCTGGCCTTTAACTGCTGTGGTACACTAGTGATTGGAACACATTAAAGCCCCGATACACAGCATTTTTCGAGGTCTAACAAGGCCACATACTATGTGTATCATAGTGTTTAACCTTGTACACATTCTTGGAACCCATCAGCTGTATTCAGCGTCTGACTTCCGGCAGACGGCGATACAGCCTCTGGGGGCAGACCCCCGATTTTTTGGCATTCTGGTTTGATTTGGGCGGAGGAGGTGAATTTCCGTTTCCAAATTCCGTTCATATATATAAGTAAATATGCTGAACCACTGTGATGGATTCAGAGTTTGCAGTGACGCCAGTTATGTTCCGCCTCGTTAGTTCACCGCACGGACCCTTTAACCTGGCAACAACTGCAGCTGGCTCAAATGTGATTGGTCAATATCACGTGGACTACAAACAGCCTGCAACCGGAAACCAGGGCTCTTCCGCTCTTCTTCCGGAGGCAAGATCTCCGGGGTTTGCCTACAGACACTACATTCACTGAATGTAGAGACTACCCTATACATAACCAACTCTAAATGTCTTAATGTCACGATGTGTGTCCCTTTTGGGAGGACTCTTAATGCTTTTAATTTTATAGTCCACTCAAAACATGTAAGCTAGCAAGCAAGGCTAACAAGCTAACATACTGTGGGAAGACGTCTCCCAAGATGTGAGTCTGCAAAGGAACAATCCCACAGTGTAACAATTTGGATGGAAGCTAAAGATTGCTTTGTTGGAAAGCCAGATTTTACAGTCTCCAGCCTAAACCAGTTCACTTTAAATTTCCTGGTCACTTCTGGGTAAATTCAGCAACTAGCTTATGGTGCCATCTTTTGTTCCCAACTCCAGCTCCCCTCTGTAGCATTTGAATCGTCCACTGCTCTGGTTGGTGCCTCCTTGTGTGCTCCAGTTAAACTGCACAGTCGAAATTACCAAGTTCTCAGTCAGACATGTCTAACTAATGCGCCCTTGAACGCCGTGAGATGTGCCTGTACCCCAGAGGTACCCTCAGTCCAGGATTGGGCCTACTTGGATAGTACTTGACTCTGACTTAGTATGTACAAAGGACTTCTGGGGGTGTCCTGTGGTGTCTGACACCAGGGCGTTGGCGGAGGATTCTTTGAGTCCTGTGGTTTGTGAGGTGGGGTACCAGCACGTCCCACAGGTGTTTGATCAGAATGGGATCTGCGGAATTTGGAGGCCAGGTCAATGCGTCAAGAGGTATCCACATGAATGCCAGGACCAAAGGTTTCCCAGAAGAACACTGTATTGCAACAAGTTGTTCAATGTTATTCACTTCAGCTGCCACTGGTTTTAAAGTTTTGGCTGATCAGTGTATTACATACATGTTGCATTTAAACCTCATTTTGACTTATATATCAGGTTTCAGATGGTTTGTATCTCCTCCTCAGGTGCACAAGGTCCTCCTGGCATCGGCAAGGATGGCAAAAATGGGGAACGTGGTGACACAGGAAGTCCTGGTGCCCCAGGAGCAGCTGGTCCAAGGGGACCTTCAGGGCCACCTGGGCTATGCGACCCATCGACCTGTATAGGCAGACTTCCACCTTTCTACATGGTCAGTGGAAAGAAATCTGCCAGTTACAAAAACCCATGAGACATCACAGCTCATTGACACACCCCAGATCTCATCCTGCAGTGACCACGTTTACAGGCTTCTCAGGAGTCCGGGGCGTGGTGACCTTTGGGAGTCCTTAAATGTGTCCATCTGAACCACGGATCTAAGAGACGCGAAGGGAAACAGAGACAAGGCACAATTGTAGAATACTGTATAGATGTTTTAACTTGTATGTGATTTTAGCTTATCTGATGTTCAAAGATAGCTGCTACTGATGCCAAAGCAACTTCTTCCAGCCGACGACAGGCACGCATGCCCTTGAGTTGTCCCACATGAATCCATGCGATTACAACTGCTGATTACAGGTGCTGATCTCCTCTTATGCATGTACTTTATCATTCCTTGAATAAGCTCCCCGAAAACATTGCTTCTACTCTTTTAGCTCCATAAAACCTACAGTGTAGCAGATGCCATTTTGACCCGCTGATTATCCACTGCAGTCATGAGCCAGATAGAAACACAATCAGTTAAAGGGGGATGTTTTGAGTTTTTGCTTCCGAAACAAAATTACATTAACATTTACAAAAGTCACTACAAGTGCAGACCTGAGCTGACATCTCCAACAATGTGCTTTTTCATTTAGGACCACTTGTTTTTCCTGATTTTGTCATGTTAATGTTTCAAACAATGTAATAAAGTGATATGTTTTGGAAGTGTTGCATATTAAGTTTCCTGTTTAATGAAGCATTAACTGTTTTAGAGAAGCTGCAGCCGTTAGTATTAAAATTCAAATTTATGCAAGTGACAGTGAGTCACATTATTACACAGCATGATAAAGAGAATTAAATAGATTGCTATGCACATGGCAAGGTGGCAGATCAATGAGATTCCACTGCCCCTCTCCAGCAAAATGGCTTTGTAATGAAAACGAGGTCCCTGGGTTGTTATGGATATAATCTGGATTCAGGAGGGCATTTCACTGTTGCCTGGTTACAAAAGGACAGTCAACATCATCCCTACCTCTGTCTGCACAGCACAAACACACTCACAGATCAAATATGACCTTTACCGAGCTGCTGGAAAGAGTTAGCATAGCAGCCATCCCAAGGACGTCCCTCTGATTTAATAGATCTTATCGTGGCTCAGAGCCAGTGGAAGTTGTGTGCATAAGTGAAAGGGGCGCACACGGTTCGTAACATTTGATTCAGCAGAAGAGCGGTGATGGGTTTACATATTCAGCTTACAGATATTAAACATGATGGATTTTAATGTATGAAGAGACAAGCATTGTCTATTGAAAAAACAAAGCAAAGCATGGGTTACAAAATGAATCCTTTCCAGTCTTTATTATACAGTACAGTACATGTGTCTTTCCAATACTTACAATATGCTACTAATTTAAATATCTTAGCACCAATTCATCAGAGGGGGGAAAGAGAGGGGGATAACAGGTTAATGAATTTGAGTTCATGTGTTAAAACACATTTGTATTGGTTGAAATCATGAATAATTTAACTTAAAAAGAGTTCAATTAGCAAAAAAGCTAATTTGAAAACTGAAAACTATTTGGCTTATATGCATTACAAAACTTTAAGGTGTGCGCAGCAACTTAACATCTGTTGGTAACTGTAACAAGCATTTACAAAACTGAGAAAGGCCAATACTGATACGGTTTGACTGTTCAATAACAAACCACTGACAAAGAAGCAGCTATTAGGTACGTGAAATTGTTTGACACCACTGACAGAGCAGGTCATTTACTCCAAGCACACATTTAGGACCAAATTGATTCCACTGTAAATTTGAACATCATTGCACGTAAAACTGCTCTCTACCACTTTGATGAAAGGACGCTGCAGCTACAAACATTTGCCGACGTAGTTTTAGAGATATGCATGTATACTTCTCAAAGGCAGAGCTGCTCTGAAGGCAGAAAAAATCTCATTGGTTGGGTTTTATCTCAGAGGTTCAAGAACATCTACAGTTTTGTTGGCTCAGTAATGTTAGCTAGTTAGCCACATGTTGGTATTATTGCAACGTAGTAGGTCTAGCTCATGGTTCAGCCTGTTGAATGTTGGACCTCACGTCAAAATTTAGCCTTTCATATGAGCTGTTGTTTGCTGCCAATTTTCTTTCAGAGAATAACATCCCATTACTGTAGTTAAAAGCAAGCCCATTTAACCTGAGATGTGTTTAACAAAAGATAACAAACTGGTGCAGGAATGAGCAGAAATGAGTTAGCATTTTAGCACTTCCAGCACCCTCGTCTCGAAGTCAATGGGTTTTTTGAATGGGCTTTTGGTTTGATCCCTGAAACAGAGTGATCGAGGGATGATGTTTTTCTGTAGGATGATGTTTTTCTGTAGAGTTTGGATCATTGCAGAAAATAAGCTCTGTGGCAAATTAACGTTTATGATACTGACACATATTCTTCACAATAATCTTCACAAATGAGTACCACTTTTAAAATTGTTGGGCTACAAACCAGCTACACCATGGTCGCATGACTTAGACGTTGCCACAACAACGAGGCTGTAAGTGATGACATTCTGTAGTCTGATTGAGCCTCTTTTCAGCAACCACCTTTTTTAAGACGCAGGAAAGCTTCAAAATTCACAAGTGGGGATTTTAAAGATGTATTTTATGTTGTAGAACAAAATATAGAAGTCTTTTAAGCTTGTGTTAACCACAGGGCTTATGTCAGGCATCTCACCACAAACCCACTGACTTCAAGAGAAGGGAACCAGGAGGGCTAAAATGCTAACTCATGTCTGGGTTTCAGGGCTCATTCCTGCAGCACTCTTAAGTTTTGTTCTGCAACATAAAATATGCCAATAAATACCTCACTTGTGAACTTTGAAGCCTTTAAGTCTCCAAAAAATGGCAGGAAGTGGCTAAAAAGGAACCTGCTAACAAGAGACTACGGAACGTCATCATACCAAGCACAGCTTTACAGCCTCGTTGTGCTAACTGTGTTGACATCATGCGACTCTAGTGAAGTTAGTTTGTAGCCTAATGTTAGCTTTTAATTTTTGCCAATAGCATGTATGTGTCTAAGATCAGGACTATCTTGCTGAACAAAATGTTCGAGATCATTAACTCGTTTGCCACGGAGCTTATTTTCCGCAATAATCCAAAATCCAATGGAAAAATACCGTTGGCTGTTTGTCAAGCAAACAGGGCAATGCTAACTTCTGTCATCCCTGTAGCACTCTATATTAGCTACCATAAGCTGCTGGTCATACCACACCAAGCGAGTCTGTTCCAACAAACACCCTGAGTGCACCAAATATAGCAAGGGTGCATTTTATTGCCTATAAATTCAACCTTTCATTTGTAACGTGAAGAAACTGCTATTCCCTCTGTCAAAAATCACTTAGCCCTGCTTTAACACAACAAATGAAACGACTCCTGCCGTCAGAGCAGCTGAGAAACATCTGTCAGACCAAACTAAAACTCCAGTCTGCTTCACCAACTTCTTCAAAACTAAGTTGTGTCAGAGCCACAACTTTACATTCTTCATGAAAGACCTTCCATTAAGTAACCTGAGCAAGAGATGATAGGTATGACTGGCCCTTATAGAGATAAACTGACCCACAGGTCATACTGAATGTCTTGGCAAGCTCTTATAAGATTTCTATATTCTCTTCTTGAAAATTGCTCCCCCACTTCCCTTTTGCTCTGGTGTGTATTGATGTGTTTCTTCATGTTTCTGAAAGGAAGACAAATGTGATACTTTCTGTGGAGTCTATTTAATAAGTTCTAGATGACCAGCAGCACGTCTGAGGTTGGGGAGAGGTGTAATTGGTCCATGAGGGACATAAGGCGAAACATCTTTCAAACGGTTACCACAATGGTGTGGTCATCAAGATGCAGGGAAGCGACTCTCCAATTTTAGGTTCCAGGGGACAAATAAGAAAAGCAATGTCTTTTCAGAGCAGGGCTGAGCTGCCCGAGCCCTGCCACAGCATAGGCACTTAATAAGCCTCACCAAACTGAAAGGAACTGACACATTTGGAAAAGCGGTGCGAAGCAAGCAGCTTTTCAAGAAAGGTGAACAAAGGCTGCAATTATACCACCTCCTCAAAGCTGTTTACTGCCGAAGCCTATGCACACATCAAAAAGAGAATGACCAGAGCCACTTCATTAAACATAAAAGTACAAATCCAACGTGACCTTTCTTCCTGTCTTGACTTCTGTCTTTCTAGACTCAGGTTTAATAGGCATCCTGTGGGTGAGCTCGGGACAAATCATTACATGGCAGGTATGAATTATGCATACATGTCATGTTTTTACTATTTTTGGACAGATTTCAGATTCAAATGACTTTCATTTCAAAATTAGACACCCACCTTTCAATGATAAAAATTCATATAAAGTGATTGATAGTGTGGGTTTTTGTGTTGCATTTATTTTTGCAAATACACTGAATTTTGGAATGAAAGCCTTCATATCTCTCCAAAAGCATTCAACAACATTGCCAAGACTCTAATTTAAGAGTTATGACAGAGAGGTGATATCTGCTGCCTTCAGTTTACTCCCAGAATAAAATCTTGTTTCATTTCTGTTTAAATAAATCAGACGTGTTTACAAATTGAGTGGGGATTTTTTTCTAAAAGTTATTTTTTGGGTGCCAATACTATTCGAAAGAAGCCCACGAGTACACTGCGACCAGCTTGGAGGCAAACGGTGCACAAAAGTGGTCATTCATCACTCTCCACACTAACTCATTAACACTCCTCCTACACAAAATCACTATTGGTATCTGAGATTGTGCCTCACACTGTCTGTCCTCCCCCCTTCCCATCAATGACAATAAAACAGATAATTCCCCTGACTGAGTAATTACCAATAGACTCGCAGAGGATCTCGAGCAAGAGATCAATTTAGTGAGCAGTAACTGACATCTATTGCTTGGTAGGACAGTGTGGGCTGCAATGGTAATTGATGCAAAATGGTGTGAGGCAGGAAACAAAAAAAAAAGTGGTGCAGACATAGTCCTGCGAGAAAACGCCTAGCCGAACTTTTGAGATAATTACTGATGAAACGATACGATATCAGACTCCCAAATCTTCCCTCCCGATGGGGGGGTTTAAGAGGAGGGAATTGCATCATCCTTGTTATCTCCCTATATATTTTACAGGAAGCATGCGAGTGAGGAAAAAAAAACTGTTTAGCTGCCCTCTTTACCCCATATTTATTCTGGAAAAAAAAAAAGTCCCTCGATGCTTCATCCCCATCCGTCCCAAGCTTCTTACCAAAAACAAACAAAACAAAGAATCTGACCGGCAGCACATTTTGCTTCAGCCCTCCATACTGAGGTTATCTTGAAAAAGAAAAGTTCTTGATTCAGACCAAGTTCATAAATACAGCTGGACTTCAAGCTCTTTGTGCCTCGTCGTTCTTAAGTCCCCTTGACATTTTTGGTGTGGGGTCTGTGTGCCAGGCTGGCGTAGTAGGCACACTGGGTGGGGTCACATTGGCCAGGAGGACCTGGGGGTCCAGGCTGACCATGGGGGCCGGGGTTTCCTGGCTCTCCCTGGGCTCCGGCTTGTCCCGGGCTTCCGTCTTTACCATAACCAGGCAGACCGGCTGGACCTAGAGGAGGGACAGGAACAATATGAGACTCCAGACTGGGTGAAAGAAACCTCATATGAACAAATACAGCAGGTAAGAAGCCAGCTGTTACCTATGGGGCCAGGTGGGCCTGTCTCTCCTCTATCGCCGACACCAGGTTCTCCCTGATCTCCCTTTGTTCCTTTCTCACCTGGAAGAATCAGGAAAACAAAAGCGTCACTCTGATGTCTGCACATCATCAGCCATCATTATTACTGGAACCAGATTATCAGGCATGTCCCTGCGGACGGATCAAGCCTTTGCAGCAGTCAGCAGCTTTTCTAAACTATTCCAGGGAGTATGTTGCTTATGTTGAAGCAAAAACCTACCAGTCTAGCGTAGCACTAACACCAGGTGAACTCAGTTGTATAATATCTACTGTAGCTCAGGAGGTGTGTTGAAAAGTCTGTGAGAATTACTGGAATGACATTAGTTTAGTAAAATCAGCTCTGGGTTGGGCACTGTTCAATTTGAATAGAATTAAAGCAGCACAAACAAGGTTCATCTGTTTGCTCTGTACAAAAACGTCAGTGTAAAACACAACACATTGTGGTTTATCGGTTAATTTTGCAATTACCGCTAGTAATGCCGTCCCAACCCAGAAGCTCTGCTGTAGCAACACTGTGCCTGCAGCTCGTCCCGGTGAATAAAAGGCTCAACTTTGAGCCGCAAAAGCCCTTTAGCATTTAGCTCTATTAGCATCACTAGCAGTGTCAACACAGCTAGTGGTGCTAACATAACTAACAATGCTAAAGGGGTTTTAGGGCTCAAAATGAAGCCACTTACTCACTGGGGCGACCTTGAGGGAGACCAGAGGGTGGCCATCATGCTTCTGTGCCAATGCTGTCCCACCACAGGATGGCGTTACCAGCAATAATCTGGAATGAGTGGTGCCATGAGCAAGTTCCCACCCACACCAGGTGGTGCATTGTGCAGAGTGGTCAAGGCTAGCTAACTAGTGGAGACCAGAGGGTGGGCAGTGGGCCGCATGTTAGCACAGCTAGCAGGCTGTCAAAATAAAAGGCAAGACATCGCAAAACATTACAAATCACCACCTCTGGTAGAGCCGGTGCCCCATGTACAAAGACTCTGGCCTTGTCACAGCAGCCGCAGGTTTGATTTCAACATACAGCCCTTTCCTGCATATTGTCCACCCTGTCTTTCTCCCTTTTACACTAACTACCATCTGATCGATTGAAGGAAAAAAAGCCATAACAAATACATTTAAAAAAGATTTCACCACCTCTAAATGGATCGCAATTTGAAATATTGAGCTAAAGCTAACTGAGTCAGTGGAGCTCCTGGCTTAAAGAAAGGGTCTCTTGTATTTCATGTCATTTTGCTTTTTAAAACTTAACCACTATTAAAGGGTGTCGGGCAAACAACGCCAACCCAAAACTGACTGGAAGAGAAATGAGAGTGGTGTCAATCCTGTCGTCCAACTCTGAAGAAAAACGAGTAAGAGTTTTTCCAAAAATGTCCAACTGTTCCTCTAAATCTATGTAAAACATCCCTCAGGTGTTTTTCTTAAGATAAAAGAGATTACTTTCTGATTTATAAATACAATTTTGGCCAAAAATGTTCTCTCTGTTCTCTATTAGTTGATGCAGATCGTTTCAAGTCGACCCTAATTGCACTAAATGATATTTTTCTCTGCCAAAACAGAAAGTAATTCCAGTGACAAAATTCTCTTGGAGACAGAAAGTTGGACCAATTCGAGAAGTGGAAAGTAGTAAACACTGCAGAAATAGTGCAGGAATACAAACCTTACAATGGACACACACACGCACAACCAATAACACTGCTGTGAGACTTTGTCCTACCTTTAGGGCCCATGGGTCCCCTGGGTCCTTCTCCTCCGCTCTGCCCAGGCATACCAGGCTCTCCAGGGGGGCCAGGTCGTCCAGTACTGCCGTCCTTACCTGGAGGGCCTGGAGGTCCTGGACGGCCCGCTGTGCTCTTCACATGGGCGGGCTGGAATTGAGCCATGAGGTACGCCATTTTGGCTGGAAACAAAAGAAAAGTTACATAAATCTCGTGGGTACTTCTCTGAGGTCCACAGGCAAGAAACTAAAAACAACGTCTCCTCACCATCTAATTGTTTTGCCAGCTCGTCCTGGATGAGCCGTCTCATCTGCTCCAGTGATACTGACTCTCCCTGAGACAACAACATCAATCATTAACTTAACTATTAAGACCTGAATCTACATCGTCTGTGCACATCTCTAACATGAACTCTTTGAGGATTACAGTATGACTCACCCTTTGACCTGGGACACCAGGGTTCCCTGAGGGTCCTTGTGGCCCAGGAGCTCCCATCTCTCCTGGTGGTCCCGACATGCCCATCATCCCTGTGTGGCCCTTTCTGCCAGGAGGTCCAGGGTTTCCAGGCATACCTGGGTCTCCTGATTGTCCTTTATCTCCCTTCGTACCTGCATCTCCCTGGATGAGACGACAGCAACAATGTTTTACCATGTACCTAAATTAATCAAGTAATATTGCAGCCTATTTGAACAGCATCATGAAAAAGTCAGTGTAAAGTGAGGATAAATTAAAGGTGTGTGACTGCTGAGGTGGAAAAGGATTGTACAGAATTGTATTTGGCCTAAATTCAGGTCATTTTATTGTTAAATGTCGAGTCAGTAAGGTACCAGGCTGCAGATCAAGGAGTGAAAATAACAAATCAGTCAAGCTTCATGCTGAAATGCCTGAAAAACTGGTACTTTAAGCTTTTTTATGTAGTTTTACTGAAAGGGACAGTTCACCCCAAAATAATAAAAGAAATAATCCTCTTACCTGTAGTGCTGTTTATTAATCTAGATTGTTTAGATGTGAGTTGCAGAGTGTTGGAGAGATCGTCTGCCTTCTCTCCAGTATAATGGAACTAGATGACACTCAGCTTGTGGTGCTCAAAGTGCCAAAACAGTACATCTGAAAAACTCAACAATGATGTCTCTTTCCAGGAATCATGACCCAGTTACTCGAGATAATCCACAGACCTTGTTGTACAGTGACACCAGGATGTTGCGACGTTGTGATCACAACAAGTAGCGCAAATTCAGTTGAGCCTCGTGAATTCTGTACGACCTTGCAATTTTGTCCTATCACTGCAACTTTCTGTGAATTTGACTATTTAAAACAGGTAAAATCTCATTTCTCTAATCTAATCTAATTTCTCTCTGTTTGTCATTAGACTGCTGCTGCGGGACTGGAACTCTGTAACAGAGTCACCAACACACACAGCGATGGGGCTAACTGTTAGCATCACACATACGGTAAAATCTTTTCACTTTTCACTTGCCCCTGCAATTTCATTGCAAAAAATGCCTGTAAACATCACAACATACATCACATTTTTTTAGATGCCATGATATCAGGCATTCAGGACACAACAATCCCCAAAAACAGCCCATGAAATCCTGCAGGGACTGACTGTGAGCAGTTTCATGTAGGAACTATTTCCTTTCTACCGAACCTGCCAACCTTATGCTGCATTCACATGGAATCAGGCAAACGGCAGACGGTAAACCGGATGTCATGTTAGTGGACGAGAGAAGGACGGTAAAACTTGGGCGAGGCCGGCAGAGAATACCATCCACGGCAACGGTAGATGGCAATGCCGTGGAGTTAAAGTTAAAATATTTTAACTTTTACCGTTCACAGGCCACGGAATACTCAACTCAGATGTGACGTAGTTCCAAAACAGAAAAGAAAACATGGCTGAACTCGACAACGAAAAGCTCTTGGTGCAGCAGCACCCAGAATTATATGACCAAACTTTAAAAGCCTACCATGATGCTTCCAAGAAGGTGTACATATGGGACGCGATTAGCGCAGAGCTGGGTGGAAAACCAGGTACGTAATATGAAACGTAACATTATGAATTGCTTTATTAGCTTAGAGAGCTATCTGGCTAACATTAGCTCTCTGTAGCCCATAAACATCGCCATAGCGACAATCACGTGTCAAGAGTCACGTGTGTCTCATTTTGCCGTCATGCCGTTCCTTCGGACTGCTTGTTTATTTCTCCCGTTCCCGTATCACCGCGCAGAAGGAAGCGGCATCTACTGCTAGCTCACCCAGTAGCACTGAGCTAGCTAATGTTACACCTCAGCTGAGGAGGACGCCGTAAATGTACATCTTGTGCTATCACAAGCACAAGCCTCTTGTCCATGAGTACATATTTGCTTCCTTTTGCACGGTGATAGGGTTAACAGGTGTAGTTTAGTATAAAGGAACTAGTTCCTACATGAAACTGCTCGCAACAAGGTCTGTGGATTATCTTGAGTAACTGGGTCATGATTTCTGAAAAGAGACATTGCTTGTGAGTTGGCGCTTTGAGCACCACAAGTCGAATAACATCTAGTTCCATTATTTCGGGTAGATGCAGACATGGCTAGAGCTGATACCTCCAACACTTGGCAACTCACACCAAAACAAACTAGACTGATAAATAGCACTGCAGGTAAGAGGAAATAAATGTGTCCGTTAAAGTTGCTGTTCACGGAGCTTTCAGTGAAAAAAAAAAGTCTGAATTTGATCATCATAATTATGAGAAGCAGAGTCTTTATATGTTTTCCAAAAGTCTGTTGAGAACATTTTTCCTGGATGAATATTAGAGATTTAAATTCCACTTGTCGCAGCGTGTGTATGATGTGTTGCCATTTGACTCATCTGCATCTCTCAGTTGAGTCCGTAAAGTGACAGGTTTGTATCTATTATGAGCACATTAACTGTTTCATTTGATTTCATTTTATTTATTTGACTCAAGACCACATCACATGGTTTCCATCTCACCTTCTCTCCTTTGAGGCCACGGTCACCAACTCTGCCTGGCATCCCCTACAAAACACCAACAACAGGATGTGAGCCAGGAATCTGTATATGTCATATCATATTAGTCATCCGTGCGTCTCAGGAAGTGATTACCTGTTTTCCCTCTGGGCCAATCGGACCAGGTGGACCCTGGAAAACAAGATAAAAGTTGACCTTACCCACAGCTGATCATATTTGCGAGCTACAATTAATCTTGGAATCAAAGTATGTCAAATCTCCCACTCACCGCGGGGCCTTTAGGCCCACTAAAGCCGGGTAATCCTGGGTTGCCAGGCTCTCCCTTGTCCCCTCTAAGACCCTGTGTGACAGCAGAGACATGGCCGTTCATCACATGGCACACACATGGCATACTGTACTTGTATTCTAAAAGCCTCGCTCATTACTGAGGATTCAGCAAGATTAACATTTAGCTGCAGTTCTTATCAACATGCAGCGGTGCCCTGGATAAAAATCTCATAAACCAATCTTGCGGAGGGACATGCCGGCTTGAGGAGATTAAAATTCATATTTACAGGGGACATGCAGGCCTGAAGACAAGCTGGGAAGAGTCAAGGAATTCATTTGCAGAACAGAGAGTATGTTTCACTTTCTCTTTTTCATTTCCACCTTTTTTATATTCCTGAACAGATCCCTGCTCCTCTCCACTCACTGCACCCTCCTGTGTCTGTGTGGTAAATTTGTCCATCTGATAACATTCTTGGAAATATCTGATTTTGCCTCTAAGTACCTTCAATCACTCTCTATCTCCTCTCGTGACCTTTCTACATGTGGCTCCTGCCCTCCTCCCTCCTCCAGGCTATTTCTGATGATCTGCTCCCTCTGCTGACTGATATCATCCACTCCTCTCTGATAGCTGGCTGCGTATCGTCTGCCCTCCAGTTAGCAACAGTTACTCCTCCTCCCAAGAAACCATCATCCAGCCCACGGACCAGTGTGCAGCTCCGTCTATTTCTGTCCACAGCACGTTTAGTTGCGAATGATGGCAACATGTCAGATTTAAAATTCTCCTCACGCGCAGGTCGCACTATCTCTACCTACTACATTTTCTGTCCGTGACATATCATATCTGTCATGATGACCTCTGGCTGCCTCTGCCTCCTCTTCATCTCCAGTGTCACCCTATAAACTCCGTAATCACTGAACCCTCGCTGACTTTAATTAACCTCATCTGTGTGCTCAGCAAAACTGGGAGAGTACATAGAGTACAAGGGCCCCAAACGCTTTTAATGAGGACCAGGACAGCTCTTTGAAATGACGTGCTACCTCTGTAGTAAAGTGCAGAGCTCATATTTCACAAGTACCTTAAAGGTGCTCTACGTGACATTCAGACCATTAATATAGCAGCAACCTACTATTTGCTATGTAAAGATATGGTGCAGTAACAGCGTCCTGAGCAGAGGATGAAGTCACGCTACCTCTGTGTGTGTTGTAAACCCAACTGCGCTGTGGTTGCCAACTTGGCAACTTTCTTGCTAGATTAAGACTTTTCAGACCCTCTTAGAAACTTTATTTCCAAAAAGCGACTAGCGACAAATTTGAAAACTTTACCTGACTATCTGGGTAAAAGATTAAAATATATTGTACTTTATTTCCATGCACGCTAGTGATGGGCAAAGCAGTTCTTTAGATGTTACTGAATCACTAGAATCAGTTCATTAAGAAGATTCGTTCAAAAGATTCATTCACTGAATCGTTCAGTGCTGAGAAGAAATGATTTGATGATTTGAATCACTCAGGGATCAGGGTTACGTCGTTCACTGATTGATTCGTTCACCGAGGGGTTTGTCATGCACCTGGCTGCCTCACGAGTAATTCATCGTTCACACGGACCAAATCGGCAGTTCCACCCATGGCCTGCACGCTCGCTGCTGAGCTCAACTGAACTGAGAAATGAACGAATCAGTTCCGGAAGTGATTCAGTTCAGTACGTTCACTCAACAGATTCGCTCTTTTGAACGATTCGTTCGTGAATGACTCCACACTAATGCATGCTGCTCAGAGTAATCACAGTCTACAGATCCTCTGTCATCAGCACCCACCCACTGCTGTTACCCTTGTTCAGCAGTGTTAATGCAGTTAGCACGTTAGCTGCTAGCCATCGACACAGCCGCCTCCATGTTGAGAACCATGTGCAGACAACTCATATCCTCTGAATTTCGCAAAGAGTTCCTTTAAAAACAATCACCATGATAATGACTCAAAGGTTTGGATCCCCATTTCTAACACTGGTTTGCTATAAATTGTGGCAAAGCACAAACACAAGCACGAACATAACAGGACCACACTGTACATGAAGTGTGAGGATCTGCGAGGGCAGACATTGAGACTAGTTTCTCCAGATCCTGTCCTTCACAGTCTAACTCTTTCCTCCGTTGGGTTTCCTTCCTCAAAGCTCCCTGACCCTGCTTGTTGCTGACAGGCAGGTAAATTGTCTCCTCATCCTGTCTGCAGTCTGGTGTCTCCTTCTGGGTTCACAGCTTGCCTCCCAGAAACCCAGACAGCATCAGTGCCTACTGCATGAGACGAGCACTATAGAGTTTAATACTGGCTTTAACACATGTCCACACCACTGTCAGCTGGACTTACACGTTCATGTATGTGTCATTTAATAAGGGCTCACCTGTCATGATCTGGGGTCTGTGTTTATATTCTGTTATCCTATGGATTTATTTTGGATTTTTCTGTTTGTGTTCCTTGTTTCATGTTTAATCTGCTTCCTGTTTTATTTTGTCGCTTCTCTCCTCATGTGTCGTGTCGGGTTTTACTTCCTGTCTTTGTGTGTTTTCCCGCCTGTTTTCTGTCACACCTGTCTCGTTAGTCCCTCCCCGTTCCCAGAGTCTTCCCTTCACACCTGTCCTGTATTAGTCTTGTCTGCTCCACCCTTGTCGTTAGCCAATCTCCTTTTCCCTCCTTTGCCCATGTCTTCCTCCTCCAGCTGTGTCTCGTCCTTGTGATTAGTTTTCTGTGTATATACCTGTGCGTTTCTCTTTGTTCCTTGTCAGTTTGTCCTGAGTTCATTCCAGTGTTCATGGTGTTCTTTATTCCTGGTCTCTCATATTCTGTTAAGATTTCTCCTTGTGTTCATTGTGCTTCCCTGGCTGGTTTTCAGTTTAGTTTTGGTTCCTCTTTCATTTGAATTTTTAGCTACTTGTCTGTTCTGGTTCATGTTTTTTATCAGCTGCGTTAACGCACACTTTTTGTAAAATCTTCAGCCTGCCTGTTACTTTGCATTTGTGTCCTTCCTGAACTGATTCATGACACTCACCCCCCTTTTACTGTAATATTCGACAAGCTTGTTTTGCATAGTGCAGTTCTTTTTTTGACTACCAAGTGGTGTTTTCACATGAATGAAATCAATCGCTGGTGTCAATTTTTCTAACTGGTGCTCAAAACATTACTTATTAAGGGTTCTCCCCTGCATTTTGACTGGATGATGTCACACTGGTTCAAACACAGCGGATCATCTGGTGTCGACTTGCTGGTGATGACTAGCGTTAATGTTAATTAATTCAGGAAATGAACTGATTCATTGCTTTTAAGAACATTTGCGGGAAAACCAGTATTTTCAAGTCAAAAGGCTCAAGTCTAGGTGAAGTTACAAGACATTGGTGTTAGTCCAAGTCAAGTTGCAAGTCTTCTGATTTTGTGAAGTCATGTCGGTTCATAAATCCTCCTGGATTTGACGCATTCTTCCATCTTTTCAATTTAAATGTAGTAACATAAACACCAGGTGTAAAGGGGTCTCATAAATATATTTACTACTTTCTACCCATCCTTACACACTCAGCTTGACATGCCTATCTTGGCATGAAAGGCGTACACCTCTAAATCAAGGTCAACCTTGACAAGTCTGAGCGTTTTCCCCTGCTGCATGCTGTCCTCCCAATCCCCACAAGACTGGTTTGCATTCTGCATCATCAGATGATTCAGACCCTTTTTTTGTCACCAGGGACCCGGCGTAGGAATTTGTCTATGGATGCACTTATGAAATTCAAATCTTTTGCATGGCACACGAACCTGCTGAGGGAATTATAGGCAATGTGCGTCCAGGAGACGGTCCGCTCTGACCTGTTCCCTCAGCTCTGACATTACTCTGCAATCAGTTTTCTTCGGCTGGCAGCAACATGGTCAACTCCCTTCGATCCTAGCTCACCCAGGGGGAAGTGATGTTCCCACCCTGGTGAGGACACCATTTACTCTGATCTGACAGCTCGTCTCTTCTAGAAATACTTCACACCCTCCTCTCGCCTTCAGTTACATCCCACATACAGTCCCTGCACGCTCTGTTAGCTCTGAAAATGCTACTTCCCCTAATTTTCCTTGTTTATTCTATTTGCACTTCTCTATTAAATGTGCTCACTCTGTGAAACAAAGAATATCGGTCACAGTTTGTACTGAGGCGTTATGGTGAAGTGTTTCTGTTTGTCTGTTGTTTGTTTGCACCATTAGTCATCCAAGAGTCTGCTGGAAAAAAAATTCAGATTATGCACAGTAGGAATGGATAACTCACTGGAGTTCCTGGGAGACCAGCTTTTCCAGAAGGCCCTGGTTCACCTGGCTTGCCCTGGGATGCAAAAGAGAAAAAGAAAGGAAGACAGGATGAGAAAATTGATGGGGAACGACAGCAAGAAAAACGACTTGAGTGCCACTTTATGTCCATATCTATCTGTCTGCTTGACACTGTGCTGCGTCTGTCTTCTGTTTGCGTCAGACAGCCCTGCAAGTGATTGAAAATGACTCACCGGCTCTCCTCTAGGTCCACTAAGTCCTTCTCGGCCTGGAGGTCCCATAGAGCCCTGCCAAAACGAAAAAAAGACACCATTTTATTAAGTCTCCTACATGCTGAAAACAAAGGAGCTTCTTCGCTCTAACATTCAGGGCACGCTAGAAAAACTGCAGGCTTGATTGTTTTAATCTTCATTGGAAAACCTCTGCTGTAGAAGTGAGTTAAATCTGAACTCCTTCTCTTTTCGTGGAAGGAGTATGTAGGTGGGAAAAATATTCTTACTCCAGGAGACGTGCTGTGAGAACACTCCGTCTCCGAGCCCCACAGCCACAGGATGAGTCGGGTAAAAAGGTTTCTTGGGGAAGTGTTACATCCTGCCGCCCGACAAATGGAGGAATAAAAGTGCTGCAGCCTTTAAATGTGTACGTGAGAAGGGTTTCAGTTTGTCATATGGTGAAGATGAATGGCGTAAAACTCTCATACAGTGTGAACAGATATAAAGCTCCTACGGTTTACAATGTTACACTGTGGCTAATGGAGCTCTAGTCTTATATAGAAATGATTAAATATTCTGTGGTCTGCTGGACTTTTTGCATTCTGGCCAAAACATTTTTTAATCTCAGGATTTTTTTTTTGTGCGCTCCTTCAATCAGTGGAGGATTGGTTCCAGGCAGCAATAATGATTATTCTCAGGGACTGAACGACTGAGCAAAGGAAGGGATGCTGCACAAGAAAGACTGGCATGTAGGACTTTAATATTTAATATTTTCTCTCTCCGTGTGTGTGTGTTTGTGTGTGATATGGACTGAGGGAACAGCAGACTGAAGTTACATTTTTTTTCTGATGGTCACAATTTTGATGGGTATATAGCAGTGGTGGAAGACGTACTTGAATCTTTCACTTAAGTACAAGCAGTAAAACCGGAGTGTAGAAATGCTCCCTTACAAAAAAGCTGTGCACTCAAAATCTTACTTAAGTAAACAAACAACAGTATCAGCATCAAAATATGCCGAACACTTTCACGTATAGTGGTCACTACAGTGGACAACTAGTTAAAAGCCATTTTCTTGTATATGCATGGGACCCTTGTGTGTCATGCATATACACTGCCACCCACAGGCCAGGTGTTGTCAGTGCAACACAAAGCTCTCAAAACCAAGATGGCCGACGGAATGCAAGAGATGTTGTGTGGCTCAAGAATATCTTGGCAATCCCTCTGTAATAAAAGACCCTTACAGGTAAATAAAATCTGGAAAAATCTGGCAACATCTAAGGAGTATTACAGTTGTTAAACTTTACAAATGTTGATAATATGTTGTGAGGAAATTACAATTAATCATCTGTCCGTAAAACTGCACATCATGCAGCACTGGCTATACTTCAACTACAGTTTTATAGTATTACTGCAACTTTATTGTTCTTGAAAATACTTCATCTGCAGTGACTTTTTTTCTTGATTTCTTGAAATCGATTTATGTTTTCTAGAAGGTAATGTACAGTTTTTATAACAGAAACGGGGGCTGAGGAGTGAAGAGGAAGGAGATGAGTGAGCGAGGAGAAGGAGAGGGGAGAGGCTGAGGAGTCAGGAGCAAAGTTCAACTATCGATCTATATAGTAAACTGTAGTTAAAAAGCAACTCATGCCAGAAAGTAGTAAAGTAAAAAATATGTGTAGCAAAAGTAGAAGTGGTATAAAATGGAAATACTCAAATAAAGTACAAGTATCTCAAAATTGTACTGAAGTACAGTACTTGAGGTTTCTATGAAAGAAACTGAGAATTATTTTAGTAGGGTTAGAACACAGAGGTTTACACTGAATTTCTATTTCTTTATTTCATTATTATGAAAACCAAAAAACACCACAACTTCACATGCATAAGGCTGAACACACCTCCTTCCCGGGTTTGCCGTCACGTCCAAGTGATCCAGGTTTTCCATCTTCTCCCTGTTTGGCACAGACAAAAAAAGAGAGTTTATTATTTAAGGTGAAATTTACTTGATCTTAATATACTCAGAATGAAATTATCTTGGATCAGAGAAACCAAGTTTGGCCTGTTTGTATCTTGTGTTTTATTGTAGTGTCATGTCACTGTGTATCTGTGTGCTTAAGGAAAATAAAACTGAGTCACTTTGTGATATAGGCCTACTTTTTTTCATCATCTTCCATGTAGCTTTAATGTAAAAATGAAAAGGTTTTTTTTTTACTATTTCAGGATGCCAGAAATATTTTAATCCAACATAGTGGCTTTGATAGTGCTTACTCTTATATTCTGACATTATAGCTGTGAAGTTCTTATGTTGCTTCATTCTTTTATCATCGGCATGTATAGACAGCTACAACATATGAAGCATTAATAACAGAAAGGGTATTAGGAATAACTAGGAAATCAGGTTCTGACAAGAAGCTTTGAAGCACAAAGTACTACATGCTGTATTTGCAACAAAGCATGGCATGTAGCCCTAAAACTGGAAATAGAAAAACAACAAATTAAATTGGTTTTAGTGTTGTAGCAAATATCAATAAAGCTAACGGAAGATGTTATGGAGACAGGAGTATGGTGTGTTTATGAACGACTCATTAGTGCTAGTATGCTAACTTTCTTAGCATTAGCTTGCACACTAAAATGCTGTCACTTAGCATAGGGTGTATACCATAGATGCCGGACACCAAAATGGCACCTCTTCTTTCCCATGGAGCTGCTCGCCTGGCGCATAGGCCCAAAATGTTTTCTAGTTTCTGGGTTTACTCCCATAGTATGCAGCCCACTGAAGGACAGGAGAAAAATACGGCGTTCCTCCTGCTGTCCCCGCCTTGGAGTTCCCGCTCAGCTCATGGACTTTACATTGTGATGACGAAACGGGTTTTTAAATCACTTTTCTTGGCTTGAGGATTTTTTTTACAAATATAAAACCACTGTGGCTCAAAATTTCTGAATAGAAAGTTTCATAATTGACCTTGTTTGCAGCTCGAGGTGTCCTATCAACAACTTTAACAACATCTCTTTTACAGTGGTGGCCTATGGGGAAAATGCTTTTTGGGCTGCAGGGAATTTTTTCTTTGCTGCAATACCACAAGTGACCACTGGGAAAAATTTGCTGTAAGTCTGAGCGGCTTTCCTGAGGGCCTAATTTATACAGTGTCACGTAAGTGGTGTATGAATGATAAACGTTACGTGCACCGGTGTGGTTCGATTAAAGTTAACTGCAGCTTGTTAACTTGCTGGGAAGCTGCTCAGTATGTAAACTAGCCACACACTCCTCTACATTTCTTCGACACTTTGTTGAGTTAAGGATACTGATGATGGCACTCGGGATGAAGGACTTCTTAAATACAATTTTAGTTGCCTGAGGGGCTCTACAGCACCTCCTGGAGCTCAAGAGCTGGCCAAAGAGAGGGTGAGAGCTATCTGCCAAAATACTCCTCACTGTCTTTCTCATCCTTTCTGTAAAGAGTTGGGTCGAGGGCTTTTGTGGCTTGCCAACTATTTTACTCCCCAATATTACAGTCTCATTCAAAATCTGAAGTTTAAATGTCTTTTTAAGTTCTATTCAAATTATTTATCGATATGCTTTCTTTGCCTTTTGTCTGTTTATTTTCTCCATTACTCCATAACCACACCCTGAAGAAAGCTTTTGTGCCGAAACGCGTGGGCTGTAACCCACTTTCATCATGTTTTAACCTTTTCTAAATGAAACAGCCATTTTTTAAATAAAGGCTTTCTATACATTTAAAGAAGAGTGCCTTGGATTTCCCTTTTTTTTTTACTCCATAACTATGTGTTTTTTGTTACATACTTAATGAGTGTTGTTGGAATGAGCCAGACACCGAACATTTTAATTGCTTCTCTGTATCCTAACTGTTGTGCATATGACTATAAAGACCTTTAAACTGCTGTATTAAAGACACGCCACAGAACAGGTAAAGGCAGAGATACGGTCTACAGAGTTGGTCATAAGGATTTATATGACACTTTTACATTGTGCTGAGATACCGAGCTAAATCTGTACTTCTAATTGTGTACATCAATTTTCAATTTCTTGAATAATAGTGAGAATCATTTCCGTGTGACTGACATTTAGTGACAGTAATTATGAGCAGTGGAGGGTAATTTTCAGTGTGTCTACGGAAACACTTCATGGCTCCTCTAATAAGTTGTCTGCTGTCTGTGTGGCAGTGCGGGCTGCAGGGCTGAGAGGCTGCCCGCCTCGCTGTGGCTCAGTCAGAGCTGTCTGTAATGAGCCATGCTATTGGTCACGGCGCTGTGGCAGAAACCTTTCCTGCGGGTGTGTGCTGTGTGAGAGACAAAGCAGCAGGTGCGGTGGTTCTCTTGGAGAAGGTGTTTGTGAAAAAAAAATGCAAGTGTCAGACATATCCTGACATCGCAGTGCCACATGCCAAGCACCGACTGTGGCTGTGTGCTATTCCCTGACCTGCAGTGAATAGTTACAGTTATGGCTGTTGAGCAGAGGAGGTTATCTTTCTAGATGCATAATCTAATGTTCTTCAGCAGTTTTACACTCTTGTGGTCTTTAACTGACCCTTCACTAAGCCCCACCTAGGGTTGGGTCGGTATGAGAAAAAAAAAAACGGTCCGGTTTTTGTGAAAAACCACATCAAGTCGGTAATACCGGATTTTCGCCACTTGGGGGCGCAATTGACTTTTTTAAAATAAAAAACGACCATAGGACAACAGAGTGACAGTAACATCTTGTTTCTTTTATTCCTTACAAATAAATTTTGCAGCTTACTCAATCAGTGCAAACAAGGGTTGCCTCCTTCGTCTGGCTCACAGCCAAAGTGTTGCCATAGTGGCGCATTCTTTGATTTCTTCAAGACCAAATTGTCCGCCATTATTGACTCCCCGTCACTGTTAAACACACTCCAGGCTACAGTAGAGGCCTCAGCGAGGCGCACTTGCACCCCCTAGCTCAGTCCCCGCCCCACCCCCACCCTCCTCTCTCTCCTGCTCGCTGTGCGCTTGGCGAAGAGGCAGACACAGGTGCTCACAGACTCAGACATACTATAAGCGGAGCGGACTCCGCGAGGAATGTCCGCAGTCATTCGGGCTTCCATAGTCGAGCGCATTTCTGTGTTGTACTTTCCTACAAAAATGTCCGTGAAAAATCCCCGCGATGTGAAAAATACATGCCCAGCAGTCTTTTCCGTCTGCGTGGTCATGCTTTGCGTGCACAAGGCTTGCGGACGTCCACTTTTATCGGGCGGAACGTACGCGGAACGGACTCCGCGTATGTTCCGCCCGAGTATGCGATCCGGTCGCAAAAAAAAAAAAAAAACGGTCCCAGACGGAGTACTGAACTGAATTGGTATTAACAAGAACCGACCCAACCCTAGCCCCACCCCTTTGTGAAGGTCTGTCAAGCTGTCAGAGTAAGCATGGAGCCCACACTGTAACTAGAGAGGGGTCTACAGTGTGTGTTTGAAGGATATATCCAGGATGTCAAACTGACTCAGCAGCAACAACAGGTTAAAAAGACAAAGATAGTTAGAAGCTAAAGCCGAACTATAGGCTACAGATCACAGTGTAAAAGTGAACCACCACATCACTGCTGATCGCCACACAAGACAATGAATATAAAGGGAAACTTTACTGATATTGAACCAGCTGTGTGGCATCACAGTGTGTGCAGATGAACAGTGTTTGGCTCCAAACATTGGCTGAATACCAAGGTTGACTATCAGCAAAGTTTCCCAGCTTCCCTTCACTGGTTCCTGTACAGCAGGATCGGCCTTTGTTTCACTGTTATAGTCATTAAAAAGCAAAAGCAGCATGTGTATACATTCAGTAGGCTATATCTTCAGTAGCTAGCTAGCTAACCCTACACTTTTCAGGGTTTGATTTTGGTTTTGGAACAGGGAAGAAACGTATATCTTTTTCCAACCTCTGCAGGTAACGAGTATCATTAACACGCGACGTGCCCCAGGCACAACATTTAGCTCCAAATCCACAAAACCAGCCTGAAAATGAAGGAAATCTGAAACGACTGCATTAGAGTCAATGGAGCACAGCTGAGTTTGTGTCGGAGCCTGGTCTGAGCCGGCCTGATGCTACGTTATGATTGGCCAGTCTGCATCTGGAAGCGGGGCTTAGTGACGGGTACGGTGTGATGATGTTGTTAAATCCAAGAATGCTGATATATAAAAAGAATGATCTTCCAAATCAGTTGCTCTTAGTGTCACGTTTTTCAGTGGATGGGTTTACATTTGAGCTAGTTGAAAGTCCTGTGCTAAAGGCTGCCTTTGGTGTCAACATCAGACACCTGACAAAGCATCGGTATTTGACAACCTGGGAATGACATCAGGCTGCTGTCCTTGTCCTTGTATTTTTGTCAGTTGATAAAGATAATTGGCATGATTCCAACTGTTTGATAAAGTATTAGATAGCATTCATTATTTTGCCATCTTTCATAGTGGGTTAGGGTTGGCCTGCAGAGACACTGGTGCTATCTTAATTGCAGTTTTCCAGCAGCACCATTGACTTGCTGTCTGGAAAACTGCACATCTCATCAAACAGAGTAAAACACTGTCACCTAACAAACTAAACCACACCAGGGTAGATTTCCTGCTTCTCCAACTGAGTCGGATTCTATAAAGAAAAACATTTTAGCTCACATTTTTAGGGTGAAATGTTTAAATTGAGCACTGCTGTCAAAGAAAGTGGAAGCTTTTACTGCTTGGCCTTGTCAGAGAAAAGTAAAGGGAGACATGTTACTGCCTCTTGCCCTTCGAAACCCTGAGTTATATGTCTGCAGCTTCACTGAAAATGGTGAAATATCATTGCAGTAACATTGAACCGATGTGAGGAATTTATTTACTTTGACAACTTAAATAAAAATTTCAAGTCTTAAAAACTGTTCAGCAGTCCAACACCACATTGAAGAGGAAAAACTAGAATTACCGCCTTGCACTTCTTTGCCTTGAATCACTCAAGTTGCTGTTACAGTTTACATCCATGTCTGTGAAAACATTAATGCTTAACACACAACTTCTCCCTGAAGGCACAGAAGATCTAAACATGTCTCCCCATCTGTTATTGAGATATGACGCTAGGTAACAGTCAGAAAAGTGACATTATGACATCACAGTGAAGTTGAACTTTGACCTTTGGGATATAAAATGTCTAAACTTCACATCACTACATCCTAATAAATATTTCAGTCATCGTAAAGGTTTGTGCAAAATCTGAGGAAACTCCCTCAAGGCCCTCTTCAGATATTTTGTTCACAATAATGCAGCGCACAGGGTCACATTGAATCTGACATTGGGCCACCAATTTCATTTCAGTTCATCCATGACTTACAATGGACGTTTGTGCCAAATATGAGGAAATTCCCTCAAGGTGTTCCTGAGATAAGAAATGAATGAGAATCTGACAAATGCAAGGTCACAGTGACTTTGACGTTTGACCATAAAAACCTTATCAGTTCAGTCAGATGAACGTTTGTGCCAAATATGAAATATTCCCTCAAGGTGTTCCTGAGATAACAGTGACTTTGACATTTGACCATCAAAATCTTATCAGTTCATTGTTGTTCATTGAGTCCAGATGAACAAACGGCAGAAACGTTCCTGAGATATCAAGTCACAAGAATGGAATAAATGGATGGACGACCCGAAAACATAATGCCTCTGGCCACGGCTATCGTCAGCACAGAGGCATAAAATGGCATTGCAGTTTGATATTTGTTAGGCAGTGGTGGAGGGAGTATTCAGATTCTTCACTGAAATAAAAGAAACAATACCACATTGTAAAAATCCTCTGTTATTAGCAAAAGTCCGGCATTGAAAATGTTACTTCGGTAAAAGTATGTAAATACAATGAATGTATCAAAAAACAAAGAAAATAGAAAAAGCAACAATTATCAAAATGGTTGCCAATTAATTTTCTAATCAATCGACTAAATGTTTCAGCTGCACGTCTTTATTTTCATACAGTGTGTGTGCAAAAATCTTAAACTGTAAATTTCACTTAAGTTGTCATATCACCTCAGTCTGAGATATAGAATAGAGGGATTTTTTTTTAAAAATTACTTGTATGTATTGTTATTTATGCATTTTCATATTATTATTTTACTGAGTTAGTGTTGTTTTCCCTCATGTGTACGTGCACTTATTTGATTTATTAACACTTGATGCCACCGTTTATTTTAGAAAAAAAGTTCGATAAATTATTAATAATCAAAAAAATCGGAAGCAGAAAGTGGCATGAGATTAAAATACTCAAGTAAAGTAAAACTAGCTTTAATTTGTACCTAAGTACAGTACATGAGGAAATGTACTCTGTTACACTGCACCACTGTTGTTGGGTAACTGTTGTATCCCCCAGTTTCTATCTTAGCAATATCTTTAGCAATTTACCAGACAGAAATTCACTGTACCTCCCTATGATGACGCTCATTAGGCAGGAAAATGATGCAAAAGAATAAATAATGCTATTGTATGTGTTAAAAAAAAACACACAAAAAAACATTGTGGTCCTTAGATGCATGAAAAAAACACACTGACCTTAGATCCAGGGGGTCCAGGTTCTCCTCTGTGGCCCTTGAAGCCCTGTATTGGAGGAGAAACAGCGCTGAATTAGTCCCAGCAATCTGCACGGCCATCTTGCTTCATCAGATCTGTTTACTTGTGGTTACTTACCGGGAGTCCCCTGAGACCCGGGTTTCCTGGTGGTCCAGGTTCACCTTGCTTGCCCTGAAATGAAAACAGAAATAGAGCATCATCGTCTGGCCACATTATCCTATCACATGTTTCCAAAAACAGACAATGTCTCGTGGTTGGTGTTCAAGCTTTACTCTCTTTGGATCATCAACAAGGTAAACAGCTCCATGTACTCACAGGATCTCCTGTTTCACCTGGTCTGCCGTCTTTTCCTATTTTTCCAGGCTGACCCTGCAGATCAGTTAAATTAATCAGTGAGTGTCTGAAACCTTAAAGACCTATTTCTGTTTACACCACACTGTGCGAGCCACTCTATATGAATACTCATGATGCTGCACATCAAATCATTTACTTACAATCAAGCCAGGAAGACCCGGTGGTCCCTGGATTCCTTTGAGACCCTCTTTGCCCTGGTGAAAACAAACAAACACAAACAGGTCAGCGTCACCGAAGGAAAAGAAATGATTAATGGCCCCTATTACTGCACAGGGCCGTCTGACCTACATGCTGGAGGGAAGAGGTTTGTACAATAATGACACATGGGTAATATGTTTTCTGAGGGGAAAAGTACATGGAGTGCAGCCTGACCTTTTCTCCAGGGGGCCCTGGGGGGCCGGCGGGGCCAGGCTGTCCATCGTTACCCTGAAGAGGAAAGAGACAGTGTCAGTGGAGGTCAACAGAAATAGAAAGCGTGGGTTTGAGACAAAGTTCAAATAAATTGTGCTGTTTACAAAAAGCTTTTCGACCATTTCACGTGAAAAAGAAAAAGCCCAAAAAAGCAGGAACTTACAGGTGAACCCATTAGGCCAGCAGCACCTGGATGACCAGGGGGTCCTGGGTGACCCTGTTAATGTGAGAGAAAGTCATCAAATATATTTATGTAATTCATATCAGACAATATTGTATTAGAGAAAAGGAGGGAAAGCGACAGCCAGTAACAGCAAATATACCTTGTCTCCTTTCTCTCCTGGGCCTCCAGGGGGTCCTCGATCACCTTTTATACCCTGTGGTGAGACACAAAGAAAGACCATATGAAATGTCACATTTCAAGAGAACTGAATTCATCTGTCAAAGAAAAATAAAACCTCAGAACACTCAAAAAAAAACAAAGACAGAGGATGAACCATGAGTTTGTTTCACCCAGTTACCAGAAACCTTGTGAGGTTGAGAAAAACGTTGACAAAGGCAACTAATTAGCGTTCGGCCCGTGGGAGCGATAAGCGTGCAGTTAACGTGCAAACTTGCCTTTCCTCCATCGGCTCCGGGGGGCCCTGGAGCTCCGGCTGGTCCCGGCGGGCCCTGTAATGACACGGCAGAGCATCAATCTCTGTCCAGGCCGACAGTGCCAAGCACTGAGGTCCTAATCGCTCACTGCTGCCCCCAGAGGAGGCTCAGCTAATGATGCAGAGAGAGCCTTGCCATCTGTCACGCCAACTGTGACTGATGATGACAAACATGGCGCTCGGACCTCATGCCTCACTTAGGGCTAATATGGTGGAGACACACACTCCTTTAAATTATGGTCTTTACATTACAAGACAAAGGAGGTAATGTAAATTAATGACTGTGTCCTACTTGGTAACCATCTTGACCGTCTTTCCCGGCAGGTCCCTGGTGTCCTTTGTCCCCTGGGACTCCTGGAAGGCCAGGTGCTCCAGGTGGACCTGCAGGGCAGTCTGAACAAACATCCTAAAAAATGGCAGAGACATGTTTGTGATGAAGTGAGGATTCAAACATAAAGTATTTTTTCATTAACGGGTGGAGATGCTTCTTACCTTCAGATTTAGGTCAGAGAGGTCTGCTGCCTTTCCCTGAGAGACAAGGAATCAAACAGTTACTCAGTCAGAGGACACAATTTAGTGCTCTCTACTCAGTGATCTCCCTTAAGTGAGGGGTGAGCCCAAATCATGAGAACCAGGCCCAGACCAAGAGAGTGTCTATATACATTTGATTAAGTGCTGTATGCATTATCTTTTGTATTTAATCAGGCAAGTCAAAACAGAAGGTCCTTAGATTTAACTCTTTGGAACCTGAGAAAATTAAACATGGGAAGAAGTCAATGAGCAACGTGAGAAGAAATTTGTAAAAAGTACAAGAAAATTACCCAAAAAAAGGGAAAAAATAAGTTATTAGATTAAACCGAATTAAATTAAATTGAATTAAATTGAATTAAATTGAATTAAATGGAACTGAATTTAATTAAATTAAATTGAATTGAACTGAATTAAATTGAATTAAATTAAATTAAATTAAATTAAATTAAATTAAATAATAATAATAAATAAAAATGTATAAGAAAATAACCCAAAAATTGGCAAAGTTCCCTGGACATTTTTCCCAAGAAAACTAATGTTGATTAAGGTTCGAATGGTAAGCCCATCCGCAAAATGACTACAGCATTTGCACTGTTTCAGTGGTTTTTGGTTTAGTCTTGTATTATGTGTTAAACTGAAAGGGTTTACCTGCCACCTAAATTAAGAACTCAGATATGTTATTTCCATGTTCTAGCAAAGTTCAATCAATATTTGTGAAGCAACTCTCTCTCAAAGCCAGAAACCAAAGAAGTAAGACTCAAACTTGTGATGTCATAGGGTTTAAAGTTGCTCCACTAAATGAGAAAGTGATTTTGTGGACTCACTGAATGATTTTCTTTTTTATACCCAAATGAGCTTTAATCTAATGTATCACATGGCACTAAATCACTGAATCGTATCGTACATAAGTGAGGCAGGGGGAGGGTTGTTTTTACCTGCTACACAGACTCCGTCTTTCCACATGTGGTTGCTGCCAGCTTCACTGTGTGCATATTGAGTTTGCTGTGATACTGGAGTTGGTTCTGCAGCATTTGGAAGTGTACAGGCTATATTAACTGGTGCTGAATTAATTAACTGGATCATTTTAACTACAGGACCCACCCACAAGGTCGATCTGCTGCGTCACATTGCCTCTGGTGCCATCAGGTATTTAATGAGGTGATCATTTTTATAGAGGGCGTGCTCATTTTTTTAACAGTGCTATGTCGTTTTTAGCTGCTGGACGGCTGCATAGAGAAAGAAATAGACCAGGATGGGTCCGTCCAGGCTGTTATACCAGTAGTTCGTCTTTAAGCAGTTCAGTGATCAGCCTAATAAATACTGTGTGATTTGCATACATGGAGAAAGCCTGTGTTTAATAAGTGCATGATTATTCTCTCCTTCATACAGAATTCAGAGCACATTCAGAATATAAAGTGAAACATAGGAGTTAATTGGAGAAAGAACAATTATTACAGACTGTTCCCTGCCGGTCTATGTACTTACAGGCTCTCCTGGTGCTCCCTTATCTCCCGGCCTTCCTGGTAAACCCTGCGTTGGGAACAAAGGCAGAGAATTACATTTTCCGTGAACTGTAGATTATGGAGACCCAGAGTGTTTCAGGTCAAATACATTAAGAAATAATGGTATGATATAACCATGAAATTATAAAAATTAATGCAATACTCTGCTAATTCCAAATGTTTCATTTAAAAAAAAAAAGTCTTTCCTTATCAGATTTTTTGCCCTACAATCAAAGCAGGCAGATCAGATCCTGTCATGTGATTGGCTGTTCTTCCGCTCCTCAAATGATCACTGGGTCATATGTATGTTGATGCTTTCCAGTGTCAAGTGTCTGATCATGTGACGAGATGATATGTGGGCGATAACGTGCCCACATATGGGGCCCATCGTAACTACTTTACACCACTGTTCGTACATACATCCTTTTTATACATGTAAGATTTCATTTTTGTTGATTATTAGAATCTATTCACTAATTTATTTAACTTTGTGTAGGTTATCATCAATTTGAAATATTTTTTTCATGTTCCAAATAAATATCAATCAATCAAACATTTGATTTTTGGACTCACATTATGTCCTGCTGGGCCCTGAGGACCGGCGACTCCTGGTAGACCCCTCAAGCCCTGGATCCCACATAAACAGATATTAGAGGAACACATCTTACAAACATGAACATATTCAATATGAATCTTTAGAAGATATTTACCGCAGGCCCAGGCTCCCCATTTTTTCCTGGTGGCCCCTACAAGAAAAACAAAAAATCACATTTTAAAACAGGCAATTAAATGAACTGGAGGAAGATGATGTGACCCTGGCTGGTATTGAAGCTCATACCGGTGGTCCCACTTTGCCTTCTCCTGCAGAGCCCCTGTCCCCAGGTGACCCTGGTTCTCCTCGTGACCCGGGTTGGCCCTGGGAGAGAAAAACCACAAAGTTAACTTCCCCACCCTCAGATAATGTCGGTTCAGCCGTAATGTTTGCCTAAGAGTCTGGCTTGGCACAGAAAGTGTCACATTCAGCGATGCCTGCTGATCCTAGAAATACCACCCTGTTTTTAATTTGTGATGAAAAAAAAAACAATCTGCGGTTGACATTTTGCTACTCAGAAGTGAAAACGTGTCAGTGATGAGGGTGAGCGATTTGACACCATAAATCCGGCAAATGCCCCCTGTCCGGCCTCTCTCAGTCTGCGCCCCCCGACATCACACTCTTCACAGCAAAGAGCCGGTGATAATCAGAGCAATGGTCACAGTGCAGTGGACATAGAAATTGCTTTTGCTGCTTTCAACAAAAATGAATTGTTTTTCTCATCTGTGCCAGAAAAAAAAGTTTTTCACATCAACAAAAGAGCACCTGTGCATGATAAAAAAAACACACCTCAGGCAACCTAAAAAGCTCACACACACACACACACACACGCTCTCACTTCCTTGCAAACTTCTAGAATGACATTACCTTTGGCCCTGGGGGTCCTTGAATTCCCTGTGGTCCTGGCTCCCCCTGTAATATCACAAACGACATTAATCAAACCACTTGCCACTCACGCACTGAAATTAAGCCTCTTTTAAATACGTAACTCAGAGCTGAAAGTGTGTTTGAGTTGCTGTTCGTGTGCAGCCAGCGAGGCCTCGGGGCCGCACCTGGCAGCTGTAAAAAAAAAAACGAGCTGCTGTGAACCAAATCTGCTGCGCTCCTGTGTTGCTTTAATGCGATATGTCTTAACAATGTTTTTCCTGTTTGCTGCTGCCTCGTCAGCAGGACGGCCACATGTCTGGGCTGAAAAATGATGAAGAAACATGTTGAGCTGCAGTGCTAAAATGTGCCTACTCAGGCTCATTTTCCTCCCATACAGACGCTCATATTGCGTTGTGGTTCAACATGTATTACAGGCAGGGAGATGTTTACAAGCAGAACACATGTGGAATACAATGAGGGTGCTATTACTACTGAGAGGGAACTGATGAACGTGCATTTCTTTGATCAGAATACTTGCAGATATATAATCATACATAACACTACATTAATACTATACTTGTGAAGTTTACCACTGACACGCTAATGGACCAGGCCTCACAAAATTAATACTACACAAAACCTTCTAGCTGAGATCAAACAGTTTCCAGAGACACCAAATATCAGGAAATATGCACAAAATGGTGCACAAGACATCGAGAACTTCAAAGTTTAATGGGATGCTGCAGCTATAAAAACATGGAGTCTACACTCTTAGAAATACAAATGCTAACTAGAACCATACAGGTTCTTTGGCATGTCCCCTAAGGAAAAATCTTTTTTGGTTCCACCTGAAACCTTTCAGAAGGTTCTATCTAAAACCAAACATAAAGGGTTACACCTAGAACCATCTGCAAAAGGTTCAAGCCAGTGCCCAATATGGGAGGTTCTACAGAGAGTCTTTCTATGGTGTAATGATCTCTTCTAAGGGTGCCAATAAGAACCCACACAGGGGCCCTTTTATACTCCAAGGGTTTCATCTGGAAAAAACAAGATTTTGTAAGACTAATGTTGTGATCACACTGGGCACGAATAAAACAATTTGCGTGAGTAAATAACATGTAAAGTCAATGTAAAGACACGATTTGATGTGAATTCCCGCCGGGCACAATGGACACGACTAGCCTGGAAATCCAGACCCAAATCTAGAAAGATTTAGGGTCTGGCTATGAGTAATGAAAATGGCCCAACTCGAGGGGCGGCACCAAGCATGCATTTGAAAATATCACTGCACGCAATTGGGTAACACTACGACCAATCAGAACAATACACGGGGTGACGTATCCAGAGTTTAGCTACCAGCGGAGCTAACTGGTAGATTAGACTCTTGCCGTATCTGGTCAGCAAAACAGCAAAAACGTCCTTCTTGCAAAGGAAAGATTCGAGCGCCGTCTTCTGTTCCTCTTTTAGAGAAAAAGCCAAGTCTAACTCGTTCATTGTAGCGGCCAAAGCTGTTTCAAACAACTGGTGTTCATCCGTAGCCATCTTGCAATGTTTACTGACTGATTCCGGACTTCGTCGTCGCAGCGCTGTTGTCATCTGTTTAGCTCGCCTCTGGCCCGCCTATATCAGATACACTGATGTGATTGGTGCAGCTCGGTTTCATGGGCATAGGTAATGAGCATCATTACTGACTGCCAGAGTGACTCGCTGAGCAAATTCAAATTGTGCTCTCGCGAGAACTCTGGAGTTCCAGGGTAGGACACGACGAGAATGACATAAAATATGAGAATTAAGCGGCGTAAATGAAGCGAGTAGCACGATTTCGCGTCATACGCTTTTTTGCAAGACTTAAACTTCAGTGACCAATTTGTGCCGCAATAGCCAATCAGCATTGAGATCCTCCGGGAACGTATGACTCCGAGTACATACCTGCAGATGTTCATTCAACGATTCAGCAATTTCATGCGCAGATGATGCGAGTAAATTGCACGTATGACACAAGTTAACACAAAATATTCTAGCATTCAAACATGACAAAATCATATTGCGTTTGGTGCAAACACAACATACAGTAAGGGTGCTTAATGGAACCTTTAGTTTTACAAAGAGCCTTGAAGAACCTTTTATTCAAAAAAAGGTTATCAGAAGCAAATGGTTCTGGAAAATTATCACTAATATGACAACAAAAAATTTAGTTAGAGGGTGGCAAATTTGAATTAAAGTATGTTTGTTTAGGAGTCAAAATGTTATTTTCAGAAGCTCTTTAAAAAACTTTTCCCTTGTGAACTGACAGTTTTCTGCACAATGGCATTGCCACATTTAAACCCTTATAAGCCCATGTACTGCTGTGGAGGTCACATACCTCATTTTTAAAAATCACACAATAACACAAACACACCGAATAATTGAGGCGGCAGGTAGACCAGGAAGTCCTGCGTGCTCTGAGGTAAAATTACAGTTTCGGCCATTTTACAACGCAAGAGTTGGTGGTCTGCCGCTGCCTCTGATCAGTTAGTTTGTTTGCATTGTTGTGTGACTTTGAAATCAAACTAATGTGGCATCCACAGCATAATGTTGCTCAGCTTCTGCGCCCCAAGACTCCTGTCTGCTTCTCCAAACTGGCAGCATGCTGACCGCTATCTACTGGAGGTTATACACTGACTATGGATCTAGACTATATATGTGTTTTTACAAGTTTACACTGTCCGGCTATGTGGGGGTTCCCATTTGAAAGTTGTCCACCATATAACTTACTTATATATTAGAAAAGCTATCACTAAAAACATGACTAAACAATGTCCTGCAAAAACAATATGTGTTAAATACACTCAAGTTATAAATACAATGTGACGGAGAAAAATTGTGTCTCACATTTTGCCCCTCTTTCCCCTTCCCTGGTGGTCCAGGGGGTCCAGTCAAACCAGGATCTCCGGGTGGGCCTGCGGGACCTGCTTGTCCTGGTTTACCTGCTTCGCCCTAAAACAAACGTTACAATAAAGAGAGAATTTTATTTCTACTATCAGCCTCTGGTTGTCCTAACTAAATCAAAGAGAGAGAACAAAGACAATGAAGCAGCCATGAGAGACAGTCCAAAGTGTTCTGCGTTGCTGAGTTGTGAGACTCGGCAGCTACGTGTGGCTGCTGCTGCAGGGACCGAAATGAATTCAGAGACTTCTCTGCTGAAACAATAATGGAGGACACTCAAGGTCACTCTTTCTTCTCTGCAGACTGATTCTCACTCTGCGTTGCCAAACCCGTCCTGAACATAGTCGGAATACTTTCACAATAACATCCAATCAAATGTATCCGTGGCTTTTAAAAATAGATGACTGACCTTGTCTCCTCTCTGTCCAGCTGGACCGGGAGGCCCGATGGTCCCTGGTATGCCCTAGAAGACAGACAACTGGTCATCCATACTGAAGTGAACCGTTATTACAAGCTATTGTTTTAACGTTTTTTATACTATAGTCAGAAAAAGAAAGCAGGCATCAGGGACTACAATAATTAACAAATCTAAAATGGAATAGGAAAGACTCACCACGTTCCCTGGTAATCCACGAGGACCCTGAGGACCAGCTAAGCCAGGTGGACCCTGGGAGAAACACACCAGCCATTACAGTACCGCACATCTTCCTATTTGGTTTTATAAAGTGTAGCACATTATATCAGACAGCTTACAGGGTCTCCAACACGTCCTGTCTCTCCTGTAAGTCCGGTTTCACCTTTTGGACCCTGGAATAAAAGCCGCAAATTACACATAATCCACCAGAAATCACCGTAAAGCACTGACTGGGAGTTACAGGATCAGTATCATCTTACCGCTGGTCCAGGTGGTCCCTTAAAGCCTTGCTCACCAGGTAACCCTCTTTGACCCTGTAAGAGAAGGCACATGATTTAACATGAGTGTTAGGTCTATGTGCCAATAAAGGGTACGGTTCATGAGGGGTGTGCAGTAATGGTTGTAGATGATGCATCACCTTCATAGAGTGCTGGAGAACATCAAAGATAAGATAATTTAAACAGATACTAGCAGTGTGTTTATTATTGCACGTGTTTTTGTGCAGATAGATATTTCAATGGTCCACAGTCTGCTTAAACCAAACTGTACCCATATGTTCTGCTACTCTGGTCCATCTACTGTAAATATAGGAGGCTGAATAAATAGAGAATCAGGCCAGTGCATTACTGGCTCTTACAGTTTAATTTACTTAGCCCAGTTAAGGAAGGCCCCTGAGCTCCTGTATTGTAGCAGGACAACTTTACTATCACCACGCCAAATCTCTACTGACATCTAGTGGAAACCTCTGTGTATTGCCACAGGCTGGACCAACATTAAAAGGGAAGAAGACAAAAGATGGAGGGGAAAACTCACCATCTCTCCTGGGCTTCCTCGATCCCCCTTCTCTCCCTTCTCTCCGGGTGTTCCCTAGAAGTGAAAAGGAACATTAAAACAAGTTTTAATGAAGAAGAAGAAGAAGTAAGCAAAGGACAGGTGTAGAAGATTTTTTTTTGGGGGGGGGGGTGTAACTGACACGTTCCTTTATATTTAAAACAACTGCATTTGTCCTCCCAATAAAAGACGTCTAGACCCTAATTTGCTACAGAAAAGGCATAAATTGGTGCATAAATTGTGCCAGAATGCGGGAAATTAAGTGTTAGATGCTCAAAATTTTCTTGCACAGGATCCCAAAACCCCTCGTGTCATATGTGTCTGCCCAAAGTTGAAACAAAACCTACACCCTTGAAAGGAAGACGAGAGGAAAAAGATTCGACTCTTAAATCACTAAAGCTGGTACATCATATGCAAAAGCACATATTTACCTTTGTGTACAAAAAAAAGAAATAGCCATTCTCAAACTTTCGTTTGGTTTGTGTAATAATAAAGTGAACTCACAGGTTCACCAGGCTCGGGGATGACATTCGCCACCTGTGAAGAATCAAAAAGAAAGTAGATAACCACCTGAATGCTGCACCAACTCCATTTCCTCCGTTACGGCTGCATCACATATTACACTGCTGTAAGTGGGCAGTATGTTAACATGCACACTAGAGACTGTACGTACATTTCCTGGAATACCAGGTTGTCCCCTTGGTCCCACTTCACCCTGAGGACAGAGACAATATGTTCACACTGTCTGCATAGTAATGACTTTGTTACAGCTAATGCTGCAGGGTGACCATTACTGAGAGCAATGAAGCTACTGTAAGCTGCGATATACAACAGAGAGATTTCATTAGGTTCTGAATTTTCTAAATGATTTCACGTCACACAGAATATGAAACAGGTTCCTTGTTTCTTATTTACCTTGTCGCCCTTTTCACCTTTTGGCCCAACTGGTCCGTCCTGTCCTCTTTCTCCCTGAAAGACAGCCACAATCCAAATGTAAAATATTTCTTAACGTCACAGATCCTATTTGCACTTTAATCAAGTGGCAACCACTGAGGCTAAAACGCGAAGAAGATGATGAGGGAGTGCTTCAATGCTGACTCATTTCCAGGTGTTAGGACTCATTCCTGGGGCACTGTATAGACCTCCACGTTAAACTGTCCAACGTTACAGCAGAAACAAACTTGTTTACAGCCTGGTACAAAAAAACGGTTTTGGTCACTTTAACTCATTTCAACATTCATGACAAGTCTACTGGCAGTGAATTTTCATATATATATATATATATATATATATATATTCTTTATATTCACCTGTTCAAATGTTATTAAGGCTTAAAGTTATGCAAGATAAAGGATGTTGCCAGTGTAGGAGATTAATTTTTTGACATTCATTCAGTCACTTTGCATCTTTTCACCATGCAGGATTGCCCAGTCTTGGCACAGCCTACCTCCAGACATTTTTTGTTGCATTGCCTGGATTGCCTGGTAGAGTAATCAAAAAGTAATCCAATATAATAATTTACATTACTGTTTTGAAGTAATTAAAAAGTATGTTTTTAATGGGCTAACTATTAATCTGTAACCAATTACATTTCAAAAGTAACTTTCCCAACACTGGGCGTGGCAGCTGTCAGTGACAGGTGAGTGCCATCCGTTGACAAGTCGTTTAGGGAACATGACCATGGTGTAATCCTAGATTCTAGTATTTCCGTATTTTAGTATTGTTATCTTTTCATCTACCTGCCCAGGGACTACAGGTGGAAATTAGCAAATGCTGCTATAACCTGGCTAAAGACATCTTCTCTTGTCCTACAAGATTAATGTTAAATTGCGAATTGCCCCTGTTTTAAATAAATAAATTCCTAAATTCACAATCCTGGAGTACAGCCGTAGCCACAGCTGACACTATTTCAGTGTGTTTTTAGTTCATGAAAGTTAATCATGACGTTTTGTCACCTAAAAAAGTCTTCAGTGTTTGGTTGTACTAAGAGACCCTCTAAGAAATCAAATCAGATGTTCAGTTTTTCCAGTAAGCACATTTTGTTTAAATGGTTTTAAGCCTGTTCTTCGCAAGCAAAAATTAGCATTAGCATTATCACAATAGCTGTAAATGCACTGTGCTAACCAAACTATCAGCTAGCATTAAGGTTATCTCCACCCTCTCTTCCAAATATGGTCACTTCTGGTTCCAAAAATCCAAGATGGCGACAGCAAAATTGCCAAATTCAAGGCTTCAAAACACGGCGGTAGCTCAGTCCATAGGGACTTGGGTTGGGAACCGGAGGGTCGCCTGTTTGAGTCCCCGTCCGGACCAAATATGGAGCGTGGACTGGTGGCTGGAGAGGTGCCAGTTCACCTCCTGGGCACTGCCGAGGTGCCCTTGAGCAAGGCACTGAACCCCCCAACCGCTTGGGGCGCCTGACCAAAGGGCAGCCCCCTCACTGTGACATCTCTCCACTTTGTGCATGCATAGGTCCTGTTTGTGCATGTGTGTGTCTTTCAGACCTGTGTGTAATTGACAAGCAAGAGTGAAAACACTGAATTTCCCCTCAGGGGATTAATGAAGTAAATAAACTTAAACTTAAACGAGCCCACAAACTGATGGATGATCTAACTGCAGCTATGTCCATTATTTTATACAAGTGGCATTTGGGGACACCCAGCAGCCCCTGATGGCGTCCTTGGAGGTTACACAGCCAAATTAGGAACAGTTAATTATACTAGAGTTTATGTGATCAGAAATTATTTCTGTTGCATGATATAACAGCGACCTTTAGAGGATGTCTCCTCATGCACAGTCATAGATATTAAACAATTCAATACTACATCAATATCATAGGACAATCTTACACCATGCAGTAAATGAGCATAATTATGGATATGCCTGATAAGAATAGTCACACCCACCTGAACACCCCTTTCTCCTCTTCCTCCATCAGCACCTTGTTGACCAGGGGAACCAGATTCTCCCTTTAGAAAAAAGCAAACAAATTTATGACATGATTAACTATGTTTAATTATCTTACAAAATACCCCAGACCACAAAAAGTCAACAGCTGCGAACTCACTCTTTCTCCTGGAGGTCCTCTTGGTCCGGGAGGCCCGTCTTCACCCTGGGGAGAGAAGACACACCTGGCCATTAAAATGCCAGATTTGCATATGGAAAACACACATGCTATCTAAGAAGCTGCGTGTGTCCTGTCTTCAGTCATGTCTGGTGTGTTTCTGGGTATACGATGAAGTCACAGTACCTTTGGTCCAGGCTTGCCAGGAAAACCATCTGCACCGCGCTCTCCCCTGGGCCCCTTCACAGACACAAGATTTCCATTTAGATGTCATGCTTTAAAAAAACTGTATCTGCCAGAAACATTTGACAAATACTGTGTGCAGTAAACATGAGCCCACCACTGCTCAGTTTAGCCACTGCATTTACTTTATTGTCAATTAAATGTCCATGTTTTAAACAGGCAGCTGTGGTTTGAATTACTGTTTTAGTAACTACAGCCTTTATAGTCATGTGCATCACATTCAGTAACCATTTAGTACTCAGTAACTTAAAGCAGTGTAAGTCTCGTTGATGTCCACTTGGGGGCAGAACTCCACAACAAGCTGAACAACACACACATTTGACCTATTCTGGCCTTGTAACATTGACAAGGCGAACACATTAGCAAGCAGTTGCCTGTTTATGTGTCTAGCAGACATATTAGCAACATTACCATCCATTTTAAGTTGGGTTTCTGACCATATGATGAACGTACTTCCAATATTCATCATCCTCCTAGCTTTGTTTGTGAGTTCACGACCTCCTCAGAAATATATCTGGGTCTAAAGTTGCTAGTTGCATACTATGTCTGCTGTTTTGTAGAATACTGTTCAGATCTTTATCACTGAAAGTGTCTGCCTGCTGCAGCTGGAAACAACTCTGATTAGAGTAGTGAGAGTGAAGCTAAAACTCAATAATCCCCTTTCCATAAATGCTTATCATGTTGGGGGTCGCAGGGGATCTGGAGCCGATCCCAGGAGACATTGGGCAACACCCTGGACAGGTCGCTAGACTATCACAGGGCTGGCACACAGAGACAGACAGCCATTCACAACTATGGACAATTTAGAGTGACCAATTAACCTGCATGTCTTTGGACTGTGAGCCATGAACCCTTTTGCTATGAGGCGACAATGCTAACCACTGCACCAAGCACAACTCTTGGGCCATAAAACCAAAACACTGAGCTAAAAGATGCTAAAATGCTCCACAGAGCTGAGAAGAACTGCAGAGTTGGACAATAATTCTCTGTGGTTTTGTCTCTATAAGCGACTCCTTTCACATTAGAAAGTCATTTGAGCCATTGTTGATAAAAATTTGGCATGGAAGGCAAGAAGAAAAAAGGTTATTCTAAAAGTATTCTAAAAATACTGACCACAGCGCCATCATTTCCAGGAAGACCATCCAGACCGTCTTTACCAGGAAGACCCTTCGAAGATCAGTGACGAAAGGTTGACATTTAGTGACATGAGCAGAGAAACGATACACCTATACCTGGTTTTATTTGAGAATAAAAGGCCGACTCACAGGCTTCCCAGGCTCTCCAGGTTTGCCTGAAAATCCAATTTCACCAGGAAGACCCTTCATAAAGAAAGAACAGGTCATTCATTCTGTAACAGCCAAAACAAATCATAATACTTCAGAATTATTATGTCTTGAGGTCACTTACAGGAGGTCCAGTGTGTCCTTGGTTTCCTGGTGGCCCAGCTGGACCCTGAGGACCCTGCAAAATAAAAAACAGCATCAGTGACCATTTATATCCCTTGATAATCATAGCATAAATATACTTATATGATGTGGGTTTCTGTATATTTTCTTCTCAGAAACAGTGTGCATTAGTACCAGTGAGCAGCCACTAGAGGGAGGTATTACAGCACCATTTACAGCTCATTCAACCTTGAACACCACTTGACAACAGGTGTATTTCTATTTGGCTCCTGGGAGCAGTTTGCAAAATTAATTGACATAACCTGTTGGTTTTAATCTAGCCTGTTTATTCTGCCTCTATTAAAACACACAGTGAAGACACCTTTGAGAGTACAGTGATTCTGTGCTTTGTGGGTCACATCAAATACTGAGCAAACCACACAATTGAAACACCAAATTAATTCTCCTCAGTTCTCCTTGAGAGATCATTGAGGCGTGAGAACAAATACTGACAACAGCAGGACGTTAATGAGATGTCATTTTAAAAGTGTATTACAGTGTGTATTTTGCTTGTTATGAAACTGAAATCGTTCTTACAGGGGGTCCAGGAAGTCCGTCCACACCAGGCAGTCCACTTTCACCTTTCTTGCCCTGAAAGACATTTGAATTAAATTAAAAAACATCCAAAACTTTTCTTTCAAACCCTCCCAAAGTTTCATTTCCGTAGGCCTGATACAGTATTTTTAAACCCAGCACACTAAGATTCAGCTGCTCTCCACTAAATGTGAATTTGGCAGTGTAGTGACGGTTTTGAAACAACATTCAGATCAACATTCAAAGCTAGACAATGAAACTGTAAAAATATCTGTGGGCTCTGGCCAGAAGACACAGTCACACAGACAGCACTCTGTCACATGTATCTGTGCTCACAAGGCTCTGTGATCCCAAGTTTAAAATTTTGTTCACACACATTTACTCTCCTATTTGGATTGTCAGATTTGACCTGTTTCAAATTAAAATATTTCATAAATAAAATTAACCTGACTTTAAATCTCTTTCCTATTCTTAACCCATTCGGAAATGCCAACACTCAACTACTCACCATTTCTTCATCCCGAAAGTTTTTTTCTTTAAAAAATATTATTATTATTATTATTTTAAATTTAGGGCTGAAATATGTTTGGGAGTTCCTCCCTACAAAAAGACTAACTGCTGGGGTGCCACAGTAGCTCAGTGGGCACAGCATGTACCGTTAAGGCCTTGGAGTCACGATTAGAGTCCCCTAACCCTAGCTCATAGGTTGGGTACCCTAACCCTACTGCATAGCTTGGGAACATGTTTTTCAGGTTCCCATTATTAGTGCCATATATTGCTGGTAAACATATGCCCAGGAACATAGCACCTAGGGAACCCAGGACCCTTTGTCATGCTCCCATTATGTGCCATATAAATCTGTATAGGACCCCGGGAACATACAGTAGGACCCTGGTAGCACAGGACATGGAATTGGACAACTTGACAGCTAAAGTAAGAGAGCTACATCACATCAAGTGAAAGCCAGCTGGTGAGATAGCCACGACCTTTAGCCTCAGCTAACACTCAAACTAAATTTACTGACTGTTTTTCTTCGGGTTTGTATGCAATAAAAACATTTTGTTAAACCAACATCCTGATAGGTCAGTCAGTTTACACATAAGTAAGTGAGGCAGCAGCTAAAAAAGGGGTTCATGTCCCTGGTCCGACAGCCCATTAGTCCGACGTCCCGTTGTTCCGATATGTGATTATACCAGGCTATACTGTATTTGTGTACCATAGAGGATCAGCAAACGCAACAAAAGTAGGCTACTGGTCGAGATACAAGTGTCATAGAGAGGAGAGAGTGAAACACCATAACCTCCTGTTATTAACTCTGGGGTCGGGGTTGTGTGGCTAGCTCTCAGCGGTGCTCAACAGCTCCCAGTGGACGTATTTCTGTCTTGATGGTGCGCCACGACCAGCTCTGGGTCAGCTGGGAAAGGCTTGAGGTGGAGCAGGCTCACAGCTTATGTGTTTGCCACTTTCTTTTTCATTTTAACCCACACCATGATCTTTTCCTGACCCTAACCAAGTGGTTTTTGTGCCTAAACCTAACCAGACCTTAACCACAGGGCATCATGATGATTTCGGAAAAACGAGACTTCAGAACAATGGGTTTAATATGGTCGGAACAATGGGCTGTCGAACCAGTGGGCAGTTCCCCTAAAAACAGTAGCAAAACTCCTGCTAAAGCTAACATGACTAGCATTAGCTTAAAGGGATAGATTTTTTTTGCAGTGGGGTTTTATGGGGTACTTATCCATAGTCAGTGTATTACCTACAGTAGATGTTGGTCAGAACAGCCCAATTTAACAGGTTTTTTTTTTTTCAGTTTAAAGGGAAATTTCGGTTTATTTCAACCTGTCTCCTATCGTCCTAAATTTGTTTCAAGTGACTAGTGACATAAAAATAATAGTTAGCATGTTAGCCGTTAGCCTAGATACAGCCGGGGCGCATAGTAGCGTCAGACCTGTTAAAACATAAGTGAACGGGCAACCTTCAAGTGCAAAGTTAGTCCACTAAAGAAGCTTTTTTTCCACAAAGACCGCCTCATATCGTTAGGATAAATGTCAGAGAACATATAGAAAACAACATGTAAACGTGTTGTCTTACCTTACCGGTGTGCTGCCATGTTTGTTTACCATTTAGCTCTGCTTTCCAAAGCGTGGAATTTCCCTTTAAGTGTATGTTATATTGAGTGTATTTTCATCACTTTACCTTTTCGTCAGACAGCCCGTTCCTACAGAGAGGCCATTAACGGCTTCAGTTCTTTATCTATGCTCTCATCAAAGTCACCAGACTCCATTGACAAAAACTGTAATCATAGCACGTTGAACACAGGAGCTGCTGGTCTACTGCTGCTTCGGTCAGTTAGTTAGTTTGTGTTATTGTGTGACTTTGGTGAATCTGAATTACTGTAAACCTTTTAAACGCCAAGGTTCACCAAAATCAAATCTGTGTTTTTCTTAATGGAGTCTGGCTGTAAAGAGAACAATATAACGGCTTCATTTTCCCATTGGAAACTGCTGTCTGACAGCAGGGTGAAGCAGTGAATGTAGTCTAAATATAGCACACACTTTAACTGATATTGATTTTTTAGGTGGGCAGTAGTTGATTGCCTAGCTTCCATGTTGGACTCCAGTCTGCTTCTCCAATCTGGAGTGTACTGACCACCATCTACTGTATGTAATGTATTGTCTATAGATAAGTACCACATACAACCTCACTTTGAAAAATCTGTACTATCCCTTTAATTAAGCAGCAGTAACTTTCATTTCAGCTTTTGACTCAAGTGGAATCATGTGATTTGGTTTACTTAAGTGGATTAAGCTTCCTTTAACTCACATATTTTAAGTACTACATTGTAAATTAATTACTTAAATAATTTATTAAGCATTTAACCACTAACTATGGACTCTAAATAGTCAAAAATAAAGACATAATACATAAAATACATAAAGAAAAACTGATTCAAATTGACAAAAAAGCTAGATTCTATGTGTTCCCCTTGCATTCATAGAATACCTTAACATTTCCACACAGCTGTCCAAAAGAAAATCATGCTACTCGCTCTTTATTTATCTTTGTTCATGTGTTTGTTGGTGCTTTCTTCCACAGACCTTTGAGTTCACAGCTCAGCTCAGGCTGCCCTCAGCTGTTATATCAGGATAGAGGTGAGCAGACAGGCCTCCGCAGGGCTGACACACACCACTGATGAGAGCTGTGCTGCAGTGGAGGTGAGAGTGGCTCAATCTATACCAACTCAACCATACAGCCAGCTCTATCTGCGCTGGCAGCAGTGGAGACCTCGCTATTATCGCAGCTCTCAGCCCAGCTTCACTCACACTCCCACTCTCTCCCTGAGAATCTTCAGCTGAGGTATAACAACCCCAAACCTGGAGGAAAATAGGTCAAGCTCCTCACCATCTGGTTTTTTTTTTTTTTTTTGGAGTTACGTCCCAGCATCCCATGGGGCTGTAAAAGCTTTACTGGGTTCTCCAATGATATTATCATATAAAAGCAAAGATGCACAGAGGGAGATTTTTTAGATATTGTGGAATCTGATCCCAATGCGATCACTTAATTCATATTAATAAACTATAAACCTGCCTTGCTGAGGACAAAGAGCATCCTGGTGGTAGAGAAGTCTTTCATGTACGTCCAGAGGAGCTCTGCTTTGCCTCCACTGCCCAACTGAGCAGCTGCAAATGTTGATTCCAACATATTGCTGATGAGATGTTAATTGCTCCCAGTAGAGACGGGGAATGGGGGTCACTATCTTTGTTAATGTTTTGGAAGAACAACTCGAGTAGAACCACTGTGCCTGTTTTAATTACACACTGCGGTGTGATGGGACCAGTGCGGAGTGAGACGGAGGGAAAAGAATACGAGAGACTGGGGACACTTTCGTAGATAATTCTACAAGCAGCGATAACAGCTACAGTATCAGCGCTCATTAGCATGAGGAATAAATATCAGTTTTCTTCTTTCTATAATCCCACTGGAATATGATAAGTACAGTTATGGGAGCACGGTATAAACTTCCAATTACTGCTGATTAGAGTTTTGTTCTACAAGAGCTTCTCTGGAGGCAAAATAATCTCATTTTAGTCAAAACTCGGCGGATTAAAGCGGCAAAAAACACTCCCATGACACGATGAAGATAGCTCTTATGAATATTTTTTAACTCTCATTATCACAAAATTATTGTTTTGTGATTTGAACGTTACAAGATTGGGTTTCTTGCAAGCACAAAAATAGCCACTTACAAGAAACTGGTTTCTTCTTTCTTGTTACAAAATAAAATCCCTTGTGATGCAAACATGTCCCCTTATTATTACATGCAGATACTTGTTTTGCCAGTTATGTTCTGATTGTGAAACGCAGGACAGGATAAGACCTGAACATCGGAGACCACAGTTTGAGACTATAAATCCTGCCTCTGGTGAAGTTAGACTTGGGTAACCTTTCAGCCCTTCAGTCACACGTTGACAACTGCTGGCTTTTTTAGTGCTAAACCAAGACAGGCTTTGTCCACATGTACACGGGTATATTTAAAAACTGAACTTTTTCTATTTGTTTTGGCCTTTCGTCCACACGCAAGCTTTCCAGAAGCTCTGTTTTTAATGTTGACATGCAACAGTTTGTACAATGGCAGATGTGATCAAAACAGTGCCGGCTCTGACCTTGCTAACAGGACTTTGTTGACATGTTTACACATCAATGTTTAGTGACTCTTACACTATATTGAGGTACGACACAATGGCCATGAAAATACTTGTATTGCGCATTTCTGCAAACCACAGATACCTCACATTTGTACATTATTTTTTACTAGATTGTTAAAACTTTATGTTTTCAACAACACTATGGTGAAGGTGTGGTTGGGTTTAAGCACAAAACCCATTTAGTTATGGTTAGGAAAGGGTCATTTTTTGGCTTAAAGGGATAGTGCAGCCAAAAATGAAAATTCAGCCATTATCTACTCAGCCATATGCCGAGGGAGGCTCAGGTGAAGTTTTAGAGTCTTCACATCACTTGCAGAGATCCAAGGGGAGAGTGGGTAGCAACACAACTCCACCTAATGGAGGCTGACAGTGTCTCAGATTCAAACGTCCAAAAACACATAATTGAAACCACAAAATATCTCCATACTGCTCGTCCGTAGTGATCCAAGTGTCCTGAAGCCCCGACATAAAAAGTTGGAGGGAGTTGTGTTGCTACCTCCTCTCCCTTTGGATCTCCGCAAGTGATGTGAGGACTCTAAAACTTCACCTGAGCCTCCCTCGGCATATGGGTGAGTAGATAATGGCTGAATTTCCGTTTTTGGGTGCACTATCCTTTTAATACACCAACATCTGGTGACACAAAAGCCACTCGAAAAGCAGGGACATGTAGGCGAAAAACGCCCAGGTTTGGTAACTCAAACACCATTGGGAAACGCCATGATGTGCAGCTCTTGACACCCAGGATCTGTTAAACCTACTTACGGTGACACAAAGCTGCAATATGCCACTAAAAACACCCAAAGGACTTGTCACCTCCAGTTGACAAAGTTAGCTCATACACTGTGTCACCATAGAAGCAATCATTTTGTGCTTTTATTTAGATGGAGATTTTTTAACAACAGTGCATGTGTTGACAGGAAGTTTTTGAGATTGGAAGAGAGAAAACCCTGTTCTCAAAAATACCCATGTCCAATGCATTGTTGCTGAAAATAAAGTTTGCAGACAGGAGGCAGAAGCCACACCAACACATTCTCACCCCGACCTCGTCACATATCGATGTTTAGTCATGGACTTTCCACGACGAGATACAACGTGCAAGGTACCCCAGGTGAGTTGGTTGTTAACGATCTTCAACAACAAACTCGTGTGGTTACATTTCGCCAACACATGCACCTGGTTGGGTTCAGGAAAAAAGAACATGTTTGGCTTTACAATCACACAGGAAGTGAAGCCTCCCAGGTGAAAGTCAAAGGTAGTTGGACCCCTCCATCCCCACCTGCTCTACTCGGACTTTTGCCTCCTTAAAGGGATAGTGCACCCGAAAATGAAAATTCCGCCATTATCTACTCACCCATATGCCGATGGAGGCTCAGGTGAAGTTTTAGAGTCCTCACAACACTTACGGAGATCCAAGGGGAGAGTGGGTAGCAACACAACTCCACCTAATGGAGGCTGACGGTGCCCCAGATTCAAACGTCCAAAAACACATAATTGAAACCACAAAATATCTCCATACTGCTCGTCCGTAGTGATCCAAGTGTCCTGAAGCCCCGACATAAAAAAGTTGTTTGGAAAAATGTCATTTGAACTCTGTTTTTAGCCTCACTATAGCCTGTAGCTCTGACTGCCTCTCTGTGTTTTTGGATGTTTGAATCTGGGGCGCCGTCAGCCTCCATTAGGTGGAGTTGTGTTGCTACCTCCTCTCCCCTTGGATCTCTGCAAGTGATGTGAGGTCTCTAAAACTTCACCAGAGCCTCCCTCGGCATATGGGTGAGTAGATAATGGCTGAATTTGAATTTTTGGGTGCACTATCCCTTTAACTTTTGTTGTTGTCCCACCACATTTCCCTCTGGTGCCACCAGGCACCATCAAACAGAAACAACAACCAGCTGTGTCTCATGCCAATGTGAGTGCCGGTTTTCAATGACTTTGGAGTGAGACCACGTTGGCCACACAGTCTTTCTAAGTGGAAATATTTAAGATTTTATCTGGGGAGATCTCCGGAGCTAGGATGAAGGGGGCAGGTCACATCATGCTTAAGGCTAGGAAGGAGTCACTCAGCTTAGCTAGAAAAATGGCATGAATTTGTATTCCAATTTGTATTGAGACACTTATAACATGTAAAGTGGAATATAGAGAAAGACCCATTGGGAAGGTTACAGTTGAGAAATGATCAAAAGGCGCAGGTGTATATGTTATGTTACTACTTTGTGTCTTGGGGCTGTATCATATGAGGTATGATGTTATTTGGTGAGGGTCAGACCATTAACCTGGTTATGATATGTAGTATGGGGAGAAGTACATGGGATAGGCTTATAGCTGGTGTGAAGTTCTGCCATCTGAGAAACCTGGTGTGATTTGTATGCAGACTGAGAGGTGCTGCCTCAGAGGCTGAAGTCACATCAAGAAAGGTCCCTGCTGGAGTCTTGCCATACAAAGCTTTAAGTTCATGGTTCAAGTTAATGGTTCCGTCAGAGAGCAGATTTGCCTTGTTTGCCTAAATTGTGAACGCCAGATGCATAAACAAAAGAGAAGAATGATGGATTGCCACTTGCACTCCTTTCGCCCACTGATTTAACTCAGCAAATAAGACTCGCTCTATCTCCTGAACAGTTTTGCTCCTGTGAAATGTTTACAAGAAAACAGCCTGCCCTGTTAATGTGTGCTGTAAACTCAGGCATAAACTCAGGTAAACAGAAAGATAACAGCACTTGAGCAGGTACTTAACACCTGTGTACTTTGTTTAGCATCTCCTGGCGCAGTACAGCGTCTGAAATTGTGAAGAAATGTGAAGAGGAAATGTTTGGCTAGCCTTCCATCAAAATGAGATTCTTACCCTCTGGCCGAACTCTCCCGGCTCCCCAGGTAGACCCTGTACACCCGGAGGACCCTGAGGAATAAAATGTTCAGCTACAGTTCACACAGCTTAACTGGTGTTTTCATGAACCGCTCAGTATTACATCTGAACAGGTGGCTTTTCCACAACAACAGAATACCAAAAGCTATAAAATGCAGGAAAGAGGAAGTCATAAATCATGATCCTTACTTGAGGCCCCTGGGGGCCCTCGGGCCCTTGAGGCCCAGGAGGTCCAGCATCTCCCTAAAACAGATCAAATGCATATATGTATGTATTACACATATCATTATATACATATAACTCCAGTTACTTTGAGATTTGAGATTACAGTAATGTATTTATTTTATGGTCCATCCTGGTGTATGAAGTTGCTGATCACTGCATTTTTCATGGCAGGATAAACTGCATTAATAATCTGCTACTCACTTCTTTTCCTAGTATACTGTAACGGATGACACGTCATGATATAATGAACATGAACATAATTGGAAAGTTACTCACCTTTTCACCCCGTAAGCCTTCTTTTTGAACCTGAAATTAAAAGAAAGATGAATAAAAAAATCAGTGTAGGTTATTTTTAAATTATGCAAGTCAGTGAAATTCATTTTGTTTCCTTGGGCTTATTATTGCAAAGAAATTAGGCTATGGGACAGAGTAATCTAAATGTCACATTTGACATAAAAAACTTCAAAAACTTAAAAAACTAAATTCAGTATCTGACCAAATGTCTTCCCTTCTGTTCCTGAGATATGGTGCTGAAAAATGGCTGGTAAACAATATGCTGTCACAGTGAAATTGACTTTTGACCTTTTGGTTCATGATATTATATCGAATTGTTTGGATGGCAATATGATGTTTGCCGATACCACAAAGTCTGTCGCGATGTTGATTTGATTCGATTCAGGAGCCTGCGATCGATAGGACGCGATATCATATGCCCATCTAACACAATCATTTACATCAACTCACAAAAACAACTAGAATATGATTTGACCATTGTATTTCTGAGCTCTGTTTGTTGTTTGAGCTGAGGCGCGCTTGCCCAGACATGGTGACACAGACGTGCTATGTGAATTTCAAAATAAATGTGCGTCTTTATGATGACGATATGGATCGATGTTTTCATTTTGCATCGATACAATCGGATCGTTAATCAGTGAATCGATGTATCGATGTGGATCGATGTATCGTTACACCCCTATTCATTGTTTTATCCAATTAGGCATTTGTGTGCAATTTTGTCATAATTAGCGTGTGAATTTTTGAGTCCAGGCCAAAAACATGTTCTGTGAGATAATGATTTGAACACCAAAATATAATCAGTTAATCCTTGAGTCTACGTGGACTTTGGTGCCAGAGTTGAAGAAATTCCCTCCAGGTGTTCCTGAGATATTGCCTTAATGACAATGGAATAGATGTGAGGTCACAGCAGCCGTAACCTTTGACCTTTAACCATCAGAATTTAATCAGAATAAGAAGATATACTTCATTTATCCAGAGGGGAAATCAAATTTGTTTTCACCCTGTTGTAATGAAAATGCACACACATGCACAAACAGGACCTCTACATGCATTAAATGGAGAGGTGTCAGAGAGAGGGGGCTGTCCAGGGAGAGGTGCCCTGAGCAGTTGGAGGTTTGGTGCCTTAATCAAGGGCCCCTCGGCATTGCCCAGGAAGCAAATTTGCACATCTCTAGCAATCAGTCCATTCTCCATATCTGGTCTGTGAGAGGACTTGAACTGTCGACCCTCTGGTTCCCGAGCCAAGTCCCTATGAACTGAGTTACTGCCGCCCCTAATCAGTTCATCTCGGAGTCCAAGTGAATGTTTGTGGCAAATTTAATGAAATTCCCTCCAGGTGTTCATGAGATATCGCATTCATGGGAATGGGATGGACGTGAGATCGCAGTGACTTTAACCTTTGACCATCACAATCTAATCAGTTCATCCCTGTGTCCAGGTAGGAGTATGTGACAAATTGGAGGAAATTCCCTCAAGGCGTTGGGTGTTGAACGTGAGATATCATATTCATGAGATTATGGCAGACTTACAGACCTGTGGCCACAGCTGTCGTCGGCATGGAGGCATAAAATCCCTTATAGCTTCATGTAGAAAAGATCGCAATGTCTTCTGAAATCTGAAAATTCAGATTTCTTGTTTTTCCCAACCAAAACGCCAAAGCCCAAACAAATCTGATTCATTCATACTGTAGATGGTACAGTAAAGTATCAGTATCCTTTTATTTTAGAAGCTGGGACCATCAAATGATCAATCAATTATCAAAATATCTGTCATTTATGGTGTCTTTTGTCAATCGACTAATCGGTTAATTGGCTTTCTGTTAAGCTTCTTCTATCTGGAGAACATTGCCCCCTCTTTATATGTGCTTCCAGTTGAAGAACAAGGTCAGCAGGTCACTTCTGTCCATAATTAGCTGGTTTGTTTTAAGTAATCAAACAAACACATAACTGATCAAAGATGCACAAAATAAACTTAAATTACATGCTTATTTGTTTCCCCTCTCCATCTCTTTTTCTTTTAAAAAATGCTGTTTATCTTTCTAACTCCATCTCTCCATTTTGCTCTTCATCACTAAACGAGCCTGTAATTTGTTATCCTTTTGGTCTATTTTCGGTACTCACCACATCCCCAGGTAATCCGGGAAGGCCTCTCTCCCCCTGTGATGTAATTCAAACAAAGATAAAACCCCGTCATTAGAATCAAGAGACTTAAAGGGTAATGCACCTAGAGCAATATGGTAATGATACGCCAACGACCATAATTTATGAGATGACACGTGTGTACTTATTGTAGGCCTAAAGGAAAGTGAAACTTGTGGGTGAATTACCATGGGAATCCTCTGTGCAGATGTGTGTATGCGTGCATCCTTGTGCATGTACATGGGTGTGGTGTAAGCATACGCGCACCACTGGAAGACTCATCAAAGTCCGTAATTACAGACAGACAAATGAACTCTGCATTTTATTTTCTCAGACAAATGAGTGGGCTGACTTTGATGGTACACAGAGGAGACGGAGGAATGTCTGGAGAGCGCAGACAGTAGTTTGGGAAACTGATGATAACTCTTTGAAATGATTTATATCAGCAGTGCTTAATAACGTGATGCTTACAGCAATATCCTCTTTCAATTGTTTCTAATCAAGTCAACGAGATGTTTTGCATAAAGCACAGAAGGAGGGGGGGGCATACCTTCATGCCTTTAAGTCCACTGGTTCCGGGTGCACCAACCAGTCCTCTCAAACCCTAATCAGTTCGAGACAAAAGCTTTATTAATAAAAGATGACTCAGTGAATCTGTCTCAGATTAATATCTGTGGTGTGCTTGTAACTGCAGGCTCTTAAACAGAGGTACACGACTTACATCTTTCCCGGGAGCTCCGGGTTTGCCAGGGAATCCATCCAAACCTGGCTCGCCCTAAAATGGAGACAAGTGTAAAAGAAAGCATTTATAAAGTAATGTCAACTGTTAAAATAATATAAATAATAATTCTGCCATATTTATGTATCTTACTATATAATGACGAAAACTCTGTCTGTGTGTCTGTTCCATGTTTTTCTCCTCACTGACTTGGTCAATCCATGTGAAATTTGGCACAGTGGTAGAGGGTCATGGGAGGATGCCAATGAAGCAATATTACATCAATTGGCCAAAGGGGGGCGCTATAGCAACCGATTGAAATGTCAAGCTTTGAATGGGCATATCTCATGCCCCGTATGTCGTAGAGACATGAAACTTTGCACAGAGATGCCTCTCCTCATGAGGAACACATTTGCCTCAAGAACCCATAACTTCCGCTTATATAGATTTTCCGCCATTTTGAATTTTTTGAAAAACACTTCAAATGGATCTCTTCCTAGGAAGTTTGAGCGATCTGCATGAAACTGGGTGAACATAATCTAGGGACCAATATCTAAAGTTCCCTCTTGGCAAAAGTTGGAAAACTTCCTAAAACTGAGCTTCTATAAGGCAATGAATATTGCGGAGCGTGGCTCATCACATAAAGGTGTATAACATCTCAAGGGTTTCACCCATCACCACGCAACTTTGTAGGCATATGACCACACATAATCTGAGGGGACCCCTCCATTATTGACCCCATCAAACAAAATGGGGGCGCTAGAGAGCTCATTTCTTATCTAGGCCTAACCGCCATATGGATTTTTACTAAACTTGGTAGATATGTAGAACAGGACGCCTCAAGGTGACTGGAGAAATTTAACTCTAATTGGCAACTGGGTGGCGCTATAACAACAGAAAAATGCTTAAAAATGGCTAAAATGTGACCGATCGCTGTGGCTCCCCCTGTGGACCAATGTTGGTGTTTTTCTAATTTTTGGTATGACTAAGTCATGGTATGGTATGCTGTACTCATTGGGTATGGACTAGTATGTATATGTATATATATATATATATATATATATATACACATATATAAATGCCAATTTTTGTACTCCACTGATATTTAACAAAAGTTTCTGTAAGTGTCTCTAATCACAGTCTGGAAAATTGTATATTTGGCAGTCTACACAACCAATGTCTGGTATTTTCAAAAAATAGTTTGCTAAGAAAGTAATGTATATATTAGAGTTCGTTTGCAACAAATAAAAAATTCCCAGAAGTAAAAATAGTATGTGCAACACATTCACACTCCATCTTTGTCACATATAGACGTTTGGTCATGGACTTTTCATGTCTAGATACAATGTGAAAGGTACCCTGGGTGCTTTGGTTGTTGATGTTCTGGGACACCATGTCAAGTTCTGCCTGTTACATGCAAATAAATGCACTACATCTGTAAAACAGAGCGAATTTACATTTTGTTTTTTTCCTTCAACAACTAACACACATGGTTAGGGTTTAGGAAAAACGATCAGGGTTTGGCTTTAGAATCTTACGGGACATGAACACCTCTCTCCTGGATGAAAGTCAGTGTTTGGTGGACCCATCCACTACCCTGTCTGACTTTTGCCGCCTTAAGTTTTGTTCTTGTCCCGCTGCGTTTCCCTGACACTGCCGAACACCATTAAACTATAACGGCGACTGGCTAGGTATCATGCCGATGTTAAAGGACAGCTATTTCAGTCAGTGTCTGACGCTTCGAGTCACTGCCCAAACACTGGATTTCAACGACTTCAGAGTGAGGGGGTGTGCAGGGATAGCCACCATCGCTGCACAGATAAAAACAAGAAGCTCAAATGTCATCAACAGAAAACCCAAAGAAAAAGACCTCTCAGCAGTGAACCAAATGGAAAAGTATATCAAGAAAGCTCTGTGAGGCTGTACTGAGGTGCTGTCCTTAGCAGACCTCAGGCCAGGGGAGGGAGGACTCCTGCTTCAATTGTTTTCTTAAAAGCCCTGAATCCATTCTCTTCCCTTATGAAATCTGATATAATTGAGTAAACGTTCTTCTGTTGGCCTAATATTCAATTCAGAGTACTGAAGCCCACATTCACTTGGCATTGCTGGGATCCTTGAGTTGCAATTAGAGCAGCCCAGATAATGATGGCATGGATTCAAATGCAGAAGGTTTGTCTGCTAAACATTCATCTGTGAAACAGCATTAAAACAAAACTAGGTTTCAAGATCAGTGATGCTATTTATGCCAAATCCCTCCTCTACCTATGTTATGTTAGGGTAATAGTAACATCAGATAAATTTTTACCTTCTTTTAGGTCACGGGAATGAAAATCAGTTATCCTCAAATTTATTATGTTGTGGGTTCACAATGCTGAAGACAGCTGGAGAAGCTTTAGATACAAAACAGGATATAGTCTCAACTGTTTTTTTTTTTTCCTTGACAGCTATCATGTTTTTTCCAAATGATGTACAGATGTTTAGGCTTTCTATAATCTGAAATGGCTTAAAAATAGTGCATATAAATGCTGTAAATGGAAAGAAAAATCTCCCCGGAGGAGAACACCCCCAGGTTTGGACTGAGCTTTGGATGTTTACAATGTCTGACCCCAGAATAAAAATAAATAAAAGCTCTTCAAGCTATTCAAATCCTGTGGAGGAGTTATCTAATTTCATAAGGTACTGCTGCAGGGTCGTAGAGCCGTTAAGGAACTTAATGACATTACTGTAAGTACTGTTCAATAAGCGGGAGGTCTTAGTAGTAATGGCCCTCAGCCTTCTACCTGATGGAAGTACATTTAGGAGTGGGTTGGCAGGGTGGGTTTCGTCCAGGAGGATTTTCATACCCTTGCGTCGGATACGGGCCTCATAGATATCTGAGATGGGGGGTAGATTGCAGCCTATAATCTTCTCTGCAGTGTGGACGATTCTGTCTAGCTGTAACCTCTGCTGGACAGTAGAGTTGCCATGCCAGACAGTTACAGAGAAGGTAAGGACACTTTCTATGGTGGCTTGATAGAACTGCAACAACCCCCTACAGGCCACCCCAAATTTCCTCAATTGACGAAGGAAAAAGAGCCTCTGGTGGGCTTTTTTGGTAATGCAACTCAAGTTGTCCCCCCACTTAAGTGAGGAGGAGATAGTGGTACCTAAAAATTTGAAGTTTGAAGTCCACTACTAACTCCTTAGTTTTAGAGGCGTTTAGCTGTAGATTATGGAGGGAGCACCACTCAGTTACTCTGAGGACCTCATCCCTATAAGCAGTATCATCATCCCTAGAGATCAGCCCCACTAGTGTTGTGTCATCTGCAAATTAATACATTTTAACAGAATCTGTGTGTGATACACAGTCATTTGTATACAGTGAATATAACAGCGGTGATAAAACACACCCCCTAATGTATTTGACTATCAAATTATGACTATTAAATCTATCAGCCACTCAATATATTATTATTGTTTGTTGGCTAATGAGTGAAGCAGCTCTAGCAGCCACTTGCATTTGGCTGGTGACTGGTGCTAATTTCTAACCCTGCTATATGTCTAGCTATTCCAGCAGATAGACCTAAATGACATGACCCTCTGGTGGTGCTAGATTATAGACTGAATCACTGTGATGTCACGCTAACAACATCAGTCACTTCAGGTAGAAAAATGGCAGTTGATTACAATTGCAGACATTTGTAAAATAGGCAACTTGTTGATTTCTGTTGTCATTTTCAGTCATGACTGTAACATTTAGAGATAGATATATAGTAAAACAGAGTAGTCCGACCTATCTTGACATTTCTGCTGTCCTTATTTTATGTTCTCCGTTTCTTCTCTATCATCTTTGATAAACCAAATATACTGGCACAGAACCTAAGCAATGTCCTGCTGTGGATAGGATCACAGCAAAAATGTATTTTAGCCACCTTAAAAAATCCACAGTAGTGTAAATGTATGCTATATTTCAATGTGTGCTCTGGTTTACCTTACAGAAAACCAGTGGACACCACGGTAGACCAGCAACTCAGTGTTCTGCTCAGTTAAATTACTAAATTATTAATTTTGTCAATGGAGTCTTGAGGCTTTGATAAAAAAGGCTTCAATTCCCCGTCAGAAAAGGCTGTTTGACGACCAGATAAGTCGGTGAAAATACTTCTATTGTTCAGTTATACTGTTATAACCGACTGGTATATTGGTACACTGTTCAGCCCTGTTTGATTTTATGTCCGTGATGTGAGGATTTTCTACCCAGAAGTTGTTGTAAATAAACATTGTGATTCAGTCTATAAAGGCAGCAGAGGTTCATCTTCTGGGCACTATTATATCTGTACCAACTGTCATGGCACTCGTTGACCCGACTAGCCCACATTACCGTCCCTATAGCCGCGCAGCTAGCATGGCTAATAGAGGGCAGCTTCATTCAGAAAGTGATGTATGACCCAAAACACATCTTAAGTTTTCAGTCAGGAAACACTGCCCTGATTTCAACCCCAGGTGCCTCCTCTGAACCACCTATTCCCTTCATCGCTTTACTCAGTAAAGTACTTTTCCAGTTTTCACCTACAGGATATTGCCTCCTGACTGACTGGCTGACACACAGCTCTAAACCTGGCATCAGCATGTTTGAATGGAGCTTCAGTGTGCCTTGAACCTGCTACACATCCTCATGCCATATGGCAAAGTAATCAGTGCACTGAATACATGTTTACTGCTTCATACAGACCCCTTGTTAAAGACGGTCAAATTCAAGTTGACATCTCAGCACGACACAAAAGTACGAGTTGCAGCTGGTTCGTCTACTGTATCCTTCCGCTCAATCTGTTACTTGTAATATCACTGAAGTCACGATCACAAAAACATCTTGACAACTTCACTTCAGTTAAACCAATGTGATGTTTGCAGATAAGCTGTCACTGGTTTATTAGTGCTTTCTAGCATCATTGTGGGAAAGGAAGGAAGGTGTTAGCAGCTCAGAGGAAAACTTCAGACATCAACAAAGCTTCGGCCTGAATGAGCTGCATTATAGCCAAACGCCCTCACAGGGTCCCAGACAGGAAGTGTGGAGAGTGAATCAAGGAAGCCACATCTGTTTGCACCATTACGCCCCTCAGTCCTCAGTTCCTCTGAGAAGAATGGCCTCTCTCAGAAGTTAACCCTGTCGTTAGGATCCCTGTTCTGTACAGGTTGAATCTAACATGGTTCAAATCCCGGGACGTGCTGGGAAAACACGGACGGGGAAAGTAAACATATAACTCCCTCCTGTCACTCGAGCAAGAAGAAAACCTGTTAGAAAACCTATGAATGTGGCACATCGTGTTCACATTTAACAAGTCAGATTTAATCTCGTAAATGAAAGAACTGGTGCAGTGTTACTTACGCTGCTTCCTGAAGATCCTTTTTCCCCTTTAACACCTGCTTCCCCCTACAGCAAAACAGAGTAACATCACAATAGGATTCCAAAAACAAATCTAATCATTAATCAATATCAGATCTTAGCCAATGACTTGGAGAAGTTCATTCAGATTATACTCACAGTGACACCTTTTGGTCCTGGTGAGCCGGGACTTCCTTGATCCCCTTGGATTCCCTATATAACACAAAGTGACAACATTTTATTAGTGCGAGTTTATGGCTCTTCAAAAGTGCTCCTCAGCAGTACAGTGAAGGCCAACTGGGGACTGCTGAGTCGGAGGTGAATCAATGTAACTGACCATCTGTGAAACCTGAACTCCTGAAAAAGAAACAGCAGTTGTCAGTGACAAGACCCCCAACGTCCCCATGGGACCACTCTGAACTTTGACCTCTGACCTCACTTTCACTTTCCTCACACACAGACAGACAGAAATGTTTTATCCCAGCTCTTTTTTATATAAAGCTTAGTTTTTTGGCTTTGGTGAAAAAATGCACAATACAGACAGTGAAAAACAAAAAGAAAGAAAGACCTGCGCCATCTTTAATGTCACTGATAGCACCTGTGCATGCTGGGGTGAAATAGGCTGTAATAATAGAGCCCCAGGAATGAGTCCGACAACCCAGAAATGAGTTAGCATTTTGGCACTCCCAGTTCCGTCATCTCAAACTCATAGGGTTTTTGGTTTGATGCCTGAAATAAGGTCTGTGGTTAACACAAGCTTGAGAGACTGGAGAGACGCTTTTATGTTTTTCTTAAGAAATGTGGTTGCTAACAAGTGGCTAAATGAGACTACAGAACGTCATCACAGAGAATACAGCTTTACAGCCTCGCTGTGGGGTCAGTGTTAAGTAGGGGTGCAACTAATGATTATTTTCATTGTCGACTAATCTGTCGATTATTCCTTCAATTAGTCGACTAACCATTTCATCGAAAAATGTGTTAAAATGTTGAAAAATGTCAGTCTGTCTTGCCCAAACCCCAAAATTACGTCATCTAATGTCTTGTTTCATACTCACACCAAAGGGTTTTAGTTCACCGTCACGGGAGAGTGTGTAATGCTGCCAATATTTGAATGTTTTTGAATATTTGAAAGCTGCAGTAAGAGTATTTTGGGGTACTTTTACAGTACTATTCTATGAAAAATGACTCAAACCGATTAGTCGACTACTAAAATAGTCACCGATTACTTTAATAGTCGATTAGTCATCGATTAGTCGACTAATCGTGGCAGCCCTAGTGTTAAGTCATGCTACCGTGGTGTAGTTTGTTTATAGCCTAACGTTAGCTTTTTACTTCTGGCGATTGCATCTATGCTTCAAAACTCATAAAAGTGGTGCTCAACTGTGAAGATTAACTTGTTGAACAAAACGTGTAAGTATCATAAATGTTTGTTTGCCACAGAACTTATTTTCTGCAATAATCCAAAATGCAGTGGAAAAATCCTGTTAGCTTTTTAACAAGGGAGCCAGGGTGACACTAACTTCAGTATCTGCCTACAGAAAACATCGTCCCTGGAGCACTCTGTTTTAAGTTCCACTTAACTATACTCAACTTTTAGTTTGGTTGCACTTCGCCAAGAATCACACAGCTGCAGCTTGGAGCAGCTGCTGCAGCTTTCCGTAGACATTGCATGATAGCTCGCCACAGGCCGCACTTCACCACTGCTTGATGTGTGTTCGACATAAGCAGGTGAACTTTCAAGATAAATGGAACACAGCATCTTGCTGCATGCCATTTATCTCAAACGTCAGAGGTCAGAGCTGGGAGTGACCTTACACCCAAGATGATCACATTCCAGTTGGGACCACAAGAAGTTGGAAACCATTATGTTGTTATGATGCATTCCCTTTGAGTTCCTAGTCGGACATTTCAACTGGAACGCTCCCAAAGTCAGATTTCTTTAACTCCGAAAGTTGGAGGGAACCAATCAGCCCCGACCTCAAAATCCAATATGGCCTGGGTTTGTTGAAGGTGGCAGTGCTGTTTGGGCAGAGAAAGCCATGTGTAAGTGAGGTGAAGGAGGTTGTTGGGTCGGTGCGGGGAGCAGTGAGACCTGGCATTAGGGGAGTGTCTCTGGGACGCCAGAGATCACTGTCTAGCCTCCTGGAGGTGTCGTGGGACCAACTAGACGCAACACTGGTGAAAGGAGGTTCCCACCTGATGACCCCAAAGACACGTTAGTGATCACTGCTCACTGGTCTGTATAGTTAAGCCTTGCCATAATAGCTTATCATAGGGCTTAGGAGGTTATTCACTGAGTGCTGATCCTTTATCTAGAGCACAAACTTCTTGTGTTTATTTGACCTGGCTACACCATGCATCACCAGTAGTGAAAGCTGTGGTAATATACCGTTTATTAGCACTTCCGTCTTGTCTGTGTCTCTTAAAAAATTCACGCACACACAGACCTGTCCAACTCCTATCTTTGGAGATGTTGCTACAGTGTACAGTGCGCAAAATTGTTATCAACTGGTATCGCTAACAATGGCTAACCTGGTTAGAACTGGTATTAATAACAAAATCTTGGGTTTCAGATGTGCAACTTCCAGTTCTGACTTTGGGCTTCCACGGTAAATGGAACACATTAGCACCACTTCAGGCAAGATTAGCAAACGTTAGCGATACCAGCTGATAGTAACACATTACACTGTATTTTGCACATACAAACACAGTAGCAACATGTCTACAAATGGAAGTTGGACAGAACTGTTTGTATGGCTGTTTTAATGAGACACAAGTAAGACAGAAGTGCTAATAAACTGACTTTAGGGGGCGTTCAAGTTGAAATTGGACATCCCAACTTCCTAGGAATATGAGTCCCGTGAATTCTGTGACATGTGGACTTATGTTACAAACAATTTCTTCCTGCCTGAGACACATGAACATGTCTCCTGGCTGCAGAAAAATGTATTGCCACACTTCGCTGCTTCTTGGTGTGTTGCCAGTGTTACACACATATTTTGGTTTCCTCATTGAAGTTGTGTTTATGGTAATTTCACATCACATCGTAGTTGTTATAACATACACCAGGTCAAAGCTGAGGCTAGGAGGTGAGCTCCATTTCCTTTTAGTATTTCACATGCATCCACAGTCTCAGCTCTCTGCCATGAAAGCAGCATTGCACTAATTGAGTAACCTGTGTTGTATCAAAAGGGGGCGATCATTCCCTCCAGTCCTGGGTCGGGCAGTCTGTCACAGTCCATTGGTCAAACCTGAGCCAGCACCCCCCCGCTCCCTGCTCCCTCCTCGTGGCTCTTTCACCAGCTGCTGCCTCATCCAAGGGAAAGCCAACCAAACTGCCCCCTTCTTCACAGGAAATCGATAACAAGCTGAGGGGTAATTGTCCAGAAAAACGTATGTACGCCCACATAACACAACAAATGCCTCTCTGAGATCACTGCCAAAACCAGAATGACAAAGGCTAAACCTTTTTCTCCCTACATCAACACTATGACGAGCCAAATGCGTGTGCACAGTCCCGTTAATGAATAAAAAAAATGGGAAGACTGCGTTCACACACCTTTTGTCCAGGTGGACCTGGCAGACCTGGATCACCATCCTGTCCTGCGTCACCCTGTTAAAAAAGAAAATGATGAAAACGTATATTTGCTTACAAACCCCTGACTGAAATATGAAAACATTCACTTCTTACTTGGTCTCCTTTGTCTCCAGGTAAGCCATCAATCCCTGGCACACCACCAATACCCTGTCAGATGATTGGAAACACATAATCAACACCAGTATGTAAACTCTGACTTTAAGATTTAACGAATTAAAGATGTCCGCCACACATCCACGGTCCAAGTGCCACACCTTCTCTCCTTTTTGTCCAGGAGGACCTGTCAACCCTATCCTCCCTGTATCACCCTGTAAACAGAAGGCAGGTGTTTACTTTGGCTGTTGTGTAATACACAAGCATGCAGGATGGCCGGAGATACAGGCGACGATGGCGTGCTGTCAGAACATCAACCTGGTAGCATCACAGAACGTGGTTTAGTACGCGGTGGGTGGAGGATTAACACTGAACAAATGCTAGCGATTAATTAATGTTTGATGGAACATAAATACAGAAGTTAAGTTACACAAGTCAAGATACACACACAAACACACAGAGAAACTTTTGAGTAAATGTTGAGAGCCAGAATATTCAAAAAGCTGTCATCGTCTTCACCAAGACCCACGATGGTCTGGTCGTACATCAAGAGACTCAAGGAACAACGGCTTTCCATTGTCTTCGGTGCTGCACTTTTGGTTTGTGTGTACACTGATGTCACATGCAACGCCAAGGAGTCCCTCGGATTTGGAAAGCCGGACTGAGTGAAAAGTAATGGCTGTTAAATTACACAGTACCACGAGGTCTTGCCCACCGCAACACTTCCCTCTGCTTCATAAACCACTTTACAAGTCACAGAAGGTTGCCCTTTAATTATTTTAGGAGCTTATATCATTTTAACACACGACATCTCGTTCATGGCAGAGATTAGGAGGAAGGCCCCCGCTCTGCTGCGCCCGAAGAAGACATTATCTATAACAACACTGCTATACGGGGAATTGCCTGTTCTTGTCGGTTAAAGATGCAATTAGAAGCAATCAAAGCCGGATGAATTCACTTTCACCCCATGCGACTGGATGACCGACATAGCCATTTTTAACCACAGCGTGGAGCGGGCTTACGTCATGTCTTTGCATCAGCTTTGGAGAAGTTTATGGCAACAAATTGCAGCCTTCTTTGGGAGAGAGTGGAGACAGATGCTCATGCAGAAAGTAAAGAAATAGAAAAGCAACAGGGATGCTCTGCATTAAAGCTTAATTTAATGCAGTTTTATCAAAGCAACGTTTCCAGCAGCAACAACTACAAGATGGAAATCAATTTATCATGAAATGAGTTCGGCTGTCTGTCTGACTGCTTCACTGAAGTTACAACAGCATCACACCACCTGTTTTATGCGACAGAATCACAGAGGCATCCTCAAAACTATCAAACCCAGATCAGATAACACAAGAGCGAAGACCACGTCTCGTCTTCCAGACCTTTTGTGGCCATTTTAAGTGTCTCTCTCTGGACAGCTTGAATGATGCATGCAGAGGATTTTGTCTCAAGGAATAAATTATACCGTGAGACTCCCAGCTGGCACTGCCAGGCAGCGGAGGCTGTGATTTGAACAGACTGGGTGGGCGTCTGCATAAGCCTGCCCTCCCTGCTACACATCCTCTGTGGTAACCTGTCCTGTAATTCTGACAATAACAGCTGTTTGAGCATTTTCCCTAACCACTCCCTGACAGAACAAAGGTAAGATAATGAAAAGAACACCATATTAAAGACAAACATAAAAAGAAACAGGACAAAAGAAGAGAGAAAATAGAAAACAGGGTCTCGGATTTACATGCATATAAAATATGCACGGACACAAACGTGTATTTGGGTTAACATGATGCTCATGCAGCATCAGAGAGAGCAGGTGTACTTACCTTCTCACCTCTGTCACCTTTGACAGAGAGTGCTCTGCCCTGCAAATAATTAATCGATAAGGATCAATTATTATCGAGGCGGGAAGAAAAGCAGAGATAATAGCTGGATGGCATGCAGTGTGAAATAAACATGATGTGCTGAAACTCAATTATCTCTCCATTAAAAGTAAAACTTGTAAATGTGCACATTTTAAGTTTCATACAGAGTCTCCTTTTTCTCCTCTGTTTCCAGGCGGTCCAATGGCGCCCTTTAGGCCTGTGTCACCCTAAAAACGCACATTCACACAGTAAAAAAGTCGAACAAACAACTTTGAAACAAAATGAAACTGGAGTCTTTTGTCACACACAAGCAAGTACTTAAAGGCAACAGTAGATGACCTTTTCACCCTTGGGACCTGCAACACCAGGTGCACCGATCTCTCCCTGTGAGAAATGAAAATACAGACGTCTTTCGAAAGCCATTTGACAAAAGGATTCCCACTCATCTGTGAAAGTCTGGTAAAATGAGTTGGCGTTACCTTAGATCCTGCAGGGCATGAACAGTTCACATGAGGGCCTCTTTGCTGCTCCAAACTGGTGGGTGTCGGGGTGGGGATCTGCAGAGGGGGCGCCTCCGTAACAACTTTCTTGGGACACTGAAATGATATGATTTATTTATTAAAATTAATCATCAAACCAAAATAATTGTCAGGACTATGTGATGAGCACTGAACCCATCTGGCTTTAGTGATTATCTTAGCTTAAAGACAGAGTGAGAAGGATTTGAAAACAGCACTAGAAGTTCGGTGGTGTTCAGTGGCTTCTCTTGGAGGGTTTTGAGTTTTGTCTTGAAACCAGCTAAAAGTGCCTTTAACTCATCATCTCCTTTGGAAACAGCGTCACTCTACACAGATTTTCGGCTGAGGGAACACATTATAAATGTACTTTATTCAAGTTGTTAAGTTGTTAATGTTATATCAGTAGTCACACTGAACAAAGCTGTGCAATTACGATAATGCTTCCTGTTTGTGATGTGGTTTTTTTGGCATGTCAACCTCAGTGATGCAGGAAATCTGAGCAAGATCATTATTTTATTTTATTTTTAAGGTTGTTCTTGCACTCACTGAACTACTGAATGTGTTTGCAGTGTTCTCTGGTCCATTTGTCCACGCTGGCTCTAAATGAATACTTCTATATATGAAATCACAGGTAGCATTATATATTAATAGTTCACTGTTATTAATCAGTATGACGTTTACTTGCATATAAAAGATGGTATTAATCCCTTCACACCATACCATAACGTTACCACTGTGAAGTATGTTTTTATGCTTAGTCTTGAGTTGCTGAACAAACATAAATGCAGTTCTTATATATGTTATCTCATATATTATGGTATATTGTAGGAACTGGTGTCACTTATTTGCACCTTACTGTGCTTAACTGTACTGTGAGCTATTTTTATACTTTGCACCTTACTATTATCTAGTTTATATTTAGTTTTAGTCCTCATATGTTGCACGCTTTGTATCTGCAAATATATGCAACTATTTTTATCTACTCTTGATGTACAGCACTTTGTATCAGCTGGCGTTGTTTTTAAGGTGCTTAAGAAATAAAGCTGGATTGGATTGGGTTGGATTGCACTTCTCTAACTTTGTATTGCAGCTGCTGCACAGCAATGTCCTTCACGATAAATACAGTTCTGTCTTGTCTTGTCCTGTCTTGCGTTTCGTCTTGTGTTTCGTCTTGTCTTGTCTTGTTTCATCTTCTCTTACGTCTTGTCTTGTCTTGTGTTGTCTTGTCTTGTTTCATCTTGTCTCGTCTTGTCTTGTTTCATCTTCTCCTCTTACGTCTTGTCTTGTCTTGTTTTGTCTTGTTTCATCTTGTCTCGTCTTGTCTTGTTTCATCTTCTCCTCTTACGTCTTGTCTTGTTTTGTCTTGTCTTGTTTCATCTTGTCTTGTCTTGTCTTGTCTTGTTTCATCTTCTCCTCTTACGTCTCGTCTTGTCTTGTTTCATCTTCTCCTCTTTTGTCTTGTCCCGTCTTGTCTTGTTTTTTTTTGTCTTGTCCTGTTTCGTCTTGTCTTGTCTTGTCTCATCCCATCTTGTCTTGTCTCATCTTGTCTTGTCTTGTTTCCTCATTTCTTGTTTCGTCTTGTCTTGTCTTGTCTTGTTTCATCTTGTCTTGTTTTGTCTTGTTTCCTCATTTCTTCTTTCATCTTGTCTTGTCTCGTTTCCTCATTTCTTGTTTCATCTTGTCTTGTCTTGTCTTGTTTTGTCTTGTCTTGTTTCGTCGTCTCGTTTTGTCTTGTTTTGTCTTGTCTTGTTTCCTCATTTCTTGTTTCATCTTGTCTTGTCTCATCTCATCCCATCTCGTCTTGTCTCATCTTGTCTTGTCTTGTTTCCTCATTTCTTGTTTCGTCTTGTGTAGTCTTGTTTTGTCTTGTCTTGTCTTGTTTCGTCGTCTTGTTTTGTCTTGTTTTGTCCTGTTTCCTCATTTCTTGTTTCGTCTTGTCTTGTCTTGTTTCGTCGTCTCGTTTTGTCTTGTTTTGTCTTGTCTTGTTTCCTCATTTCTTGTTTCATCTTGTCTTGTCTCATCTCATCCCATCTCGTCTTGTCTCATCTTGTCTTGTCTTGTTTCCTCATTTCTTGTTTCGTCTTGTGTAGTCTTGTTTCGTCTTGTCTTGTCTTGTTTCGTCTTGTCTTGTACTGTCTCGTTTCGTCGTCTCGTCTTGTCTTGTTTTGTCTTGTCTTGTTTCCTCATTTCTTGTTTTGTCTTGTCTTGTCTTGTTTCCTCATTTCTTGTTTCGTCTTGTCTTGTCTTGTTTTGTCTTGTCTTGTCTTGTTTCGTATTGTCTTGTATTGTCTTGTCTTGTTTCCTCATTTCTTGTTTCGTCTTGTGTAGTCTTGTTTTGTCTCGTCTTGTCTTGTTTCGTCGTCTTGTTTTGTCTTGTCTTGTCCTGTTTCCTCACTTCTTGTTTCGTCTTGTCTTGTCTTGTTTCGTCTTGTATTGTCTTGTCTTGTTTCGTCGTCTCATCTTGTCTTGTTTAGTCTTGTCTTGTTTCCTCATTTCTTGTTTCGTCTTGTCTTGTTTCGTCTTGTCTTTTTTCATCTTGTTTTGTCTCATCTTGTACGTCTTAATTTACAGCACATACAGTCCTACATTCACACCCTCTGAACTTTGTTTGGATAAAGACAAGACATCTTGCAATTAGAACCAAAACTACTTCATGAAACTGTCAAATTTGTGACACTGCTTCCAATACTCACAGGTCCGTTGGGTATATCACAACAGGTCTCCAGCTCTGCATGTTTGGAGTCACAATAAATCATCATCCTCTGGAGGTCAAACTAAATGGACACAGACAAACAACAGATGAACATTTCAACCTCAAGAAAATAACCTTTGCTTACAGAGTGTATTAAACTACCACATAAGCAGGGCTGAGACTCACATCAATGGGCACACTGTCATACAGCCTCTTTCCAATCACTGTCCTGCCCTGGATATCAATGTCCTCTCTGTCTTCAATGGGCAGTGTCTCGATGTGTTTGCAGTCCAGGTACAGAGACACAGACTTGGCCTCCACGCTGAGGGCAATCTTATGCCAGTTGCGGTCAAACAGGTTCTCAACATCAGGGCTCTTGAACACAGCTCTGACGGCGTCTTTTGTCAGGCCGACAGCATTGTACTCCACTCCCTTGTTCTCACCGTCCAGGCGGATGGACACCTGACAAGTCAGAGGCAGGAAAATGTTAATGATAGGAGCTGGAGGACACAAGCAGACAGTCACGTGAAGCCAAGACAGAGTCTTGAACACAGAGTTTAGAGACATTGTCTGAAATCTTAGCTTTTAATTTAAGATTTAAACATCGTGATCATGATTGTGGATTTAATTGTATCTGGCTTGACAGAGGTAAACTCACAATTTCCATGTTTTACGCCCTATGATTTAAGAAGGATCTAAAGAGTCGGTGAGCCGAGCCAAATCCAGACACATTCAGTAACAGTCGCATTTATCACAGTTTACGTTCAGCTGACCCACCTGTGGGATTCCATATTTGTCAAAAATCTGCCAGAGGTACCAATCTTCCCGTCTGGAGGTTTTCCTGAATTTGAATGTTGTCACGAAGGCATACTCATCTGGCAACCCCTGGGGAAACACATCTCTGCAGAGTAAAAGCAGGTGGTTATTGCTAACATAAACGGTGCTTTGTTGTACTTGTATGATAAACACACAGCTGAAGTGACCCCATCACTGTTTAGACTTCAACGTGCAAAATCAAACAGTCTGTGTTTCACCTAGAAACCACTTTGTATATACTGGTCCTGCTCTCCTAGATAGAGTGATATTGCATTATACATTTAATCAAAGCTGACGTTAGTAACTTTTATGAAATAACTTTTTGTCATATTTGTGGAAACTGTCACTTTATTCACACAGCAGAACATGTGACAGATAATCATGTTCCTCTGCCTCCTTGTACTGCTTCTAATTACATGCCTGCACATGGACGAAAACAGCCAATCAGAGCCAAGGACATGTGGCAATGACTGCCAATGACTGCCCGTGAACTGCTGTGGTCAAACTGTCAAACTTGGCAGCACTGATCAAATATCAATCGAGATTTTGTTGCTGCATTGTTGCATTGCATTTCTCTCCTCAGATGTTTTCAGAAACAGATGAGAAATTTTTGCTCCATTTTGCCCAAACTATTTCCAACATGGCAGCCGGGTTACAAACTTTCTCATTTTACAGCTGAACAGTACATTAAAATATGTATCTGAAAAAATTTGAGGCAAGAAATATGAAATGCAGTAGCAGAATCTTTATTCATGTAAGCATGAGCAGCGATTGACATGATTGACAGCTGCATTAGAGACTCTGTGGCTCTGATTGGTTGTTTTTCTTTAACCATATCTGATTCCATAGACTCTTTAAATAATAGACGTAGCTTCACACATTTGTTTGTGGGATGCTGTTTTGAAGCCTAGAGTTCGGCATTTAGGCTGTCACCATCTTTAGAGCCAAAAGTGACCATATTTGGACAAAAGGTTGGAGCCGTGGAGGAGCAATGTATTTTCATCCCAAGCTGTCACATGTCGCAGTTTTGTCAGTGGTCTTTCACGTGTATATGTTACGCACTAGGTTTCCTTCTGCGTCTGCTGTTGACATTCTGGGATGCGGCTACCAAAGATGGCGTGTCAACAAAAGCACATGCTTAGGTTTAGAAATAAACACCATGGTTTGGCTCTACATTCATATGAGAAGTGAACACTGGCTTCCTGGATGAAAGTCCAGGGTTTGGTTGACCCATCTACCACCCCTGCCATCCGCTCTTTACGACTTTACTGCTCCCTATATTATGTAGATTTAACCTGACGTACGGCCGACCAGCAGCATATCATAACACCACCAAAGATTTTGTTCAGCCATGTTACCAACTTAAACCCAGCGGTGTATCATATGGCTGTGAAAGGTGGCTTTTGGCGTCAGGTGTTGACAAAGCGGCGGTATTTGACGGCTCTGAAGTGAGAACGGGCTGGAAGGAGTGAGGGGTGGATCTGACTCATAGACTGTGGTGATGCCTTGAAGACAGCCTGTTACGCAAGTCGCCCAGCCCTTAAATATATGCAACTTTGGACCTTGATAAAATGTAAATGGGTGAGTTCTAAAAACATTCACCACCTGTGCAGTTGTAATCAATGTTGAATTTAGCTTTAGAGCCCAGAACTGTTTTTGCACCAGGCTGCAGGCATGTTTATTTCTGCAATAAGTTAGGCATTTTACATGGGAGTCTATGGGGACTGACTCTGTTTTAGAGCCAGCGTCAAGTGGCCGTTAGAGGACCTGCAGTTTTTGGCACTCCTGCACTGGCCTCATTTTTCAGCCTCAGAGTTTGCTGCTTGGTAGATTCTAGCAAATGCCATGAGATGCACAAGGAGCAAAAGGAACAAGATTTTTTTAGACTATTTGTCTTATGTTGCTCTGCATGGATATAGTGACAAAAGGTAATTTTTATAAAAGTTAGCAAAAAGTTTTGTATATTTTCTGTAGGGGCCCAACAGTATTTTTTTTTTTTTTTGCCCTGCTGTTCCCTAACAAGTTTCTCTAGTCGTGACTTCAAGTTACATCTTTACAAATATTTAGAAGACAATGTGCAATGTATTGTTTGCAGTATAACAGGGTGGTCACTTACTCTGTTTGCTGTACAATGGGCATGGTGCCGAGGCGAACGTAAGCACTCTGGCCTTCATCAACTCTGGTTCCCAGAATATCTCTCACATTGAAGTAGTCCATCAGGTCAAACCCTGCAGCGACACAGTAACATAGCCTAGTTGGACTCAAGACAGTCTCTCACACACACACATAAATAAGCACACAGGGCTCTTAAGTCTTGAGGTTGAGTTATGGCTTTGTCAGATTTCTCGGGGTATACTGCGGTTTAATTGGGTCAGTCCCACCACACCCTGCAGCCGCTGTGTTTGTGGCTTTTTGGAGAGCGATTAAAAATGCCATATTACTGAATAACTGGAAAAAAGAGCCATTTGTTGGCCACTCAACATTTGTTTCATTCGCTGCCAGAGGTAAAAAAAAATGTTGCCATCGCTCTTAAGGTCTGTGTGTGAGTCTGTGAGTGTGTGCACGTGTGTGTACATTGCCCTGCAGTGTGTGGTTTGAAGTGGTGTAACCACAGGTCATATTTAGGTGGTTTAGAGAGGGCACTCCCTTGTACAACAAACAAACGCTGTAGCTATGGCAATGCCAGAAGGATGAGAGCCTGTACAGTACTAATGCTGCCAGTTTGTCCAGCAGATCTCGCTGAAAGCTGGTGGTTATGTTGTGTGCGTTGAGCTCTACTGAAAGCAGACTGTGCCATTAGTGAGCCAACAGGATGAGGACACCCTCGACATATTCCTGCATGGCCTCAGTAATGCAGCACAGTCTATGAGATGTGAGGTTTCCGCTGGGAATATGAACACCAGTGCACTAATCTTCCAAAGAGGAAACCGGAACATTAAGGTGGTAATGTGAGAGTCTGGCCAAAGCTTAGTGGAGGTCATTAGAAATAGCCTGGAAACAGGTGGCAAGACACACAGGCTGCCCCCACGCCATTAGCAACAGAGTAAAAAATAACATTAAAAACAAGAGCATCAGAACAGACTGAATAACTGAGGGGAGCAGTCATCAGTCCTCACAGCTACTCCGTCTCAGATGCATTGTCAGGGATAACTGATTACTACGGACTCACCACGGGGGAAAAATTCTCTGTATATGAATAAACATTCCTCATACACCTCCATTCATTTTGGACACCATGCATGCACTTGCATCTTAAACAGATACCTTTACTGGCCAGTAGATGGTGCTGTTTCTGCTTTGGATTAAAATACAAGACATCCAGTTTGCCTTGGATTCCTCTTCTTTTGTTGCTTGTGTCCTTTTGTCATCAGATTAGTATCAATGTGGGAAATAAGGGGAGTTTTATCCCACAATTTAAAGCTTGATCTATACATTAAGATGTAGTTTACACAAAGGAGCAGCATAGCTTTTATAGCATTACCACAGGCTTGCTTTGTAGTAAGACAAAGGCCAGGGAGACCATCAGTTAGAGAGCTAGCATATCAAACAGCAGAGTTGAGGATTCAAGTCACAAATTTGGGATCTTTAGACTTGACAAAATCAAAAAACGACTTGCAACTCTATTTGCACTTTAACACCATGACTTGTGTCTTTACTTGGACTTCAGACTTTTGACTTGAAAATACTTGATGCTTTCCTCCAAGGTCAAAGATTAAAAAGTATGTTATTTAAAAATTTCATTTCCTGAATCTACTAACATTATTCATTCCCAGCAAGTCGTCACTTAATTCTCCTGATCCATTGTCGCTGAACCAATCTGACAGCATTCATTCATTTTGCAGGAGAGAGAGAATGAACGCTGCATTACTGCGTGCCAGCTGGAAAAAATGATACCAAAGATAATTGTATTCCTGTACAAAAACCATGTAGAGGACAACAATTGGAAATTGCAGTATCCAAAACACGAGGGTCAAAAATTCCAGACAGAGACGCAACAACTTCCAATTAACCTGTTTTAAGAAATAAGTACATAATTTAGAAAGCTCTCATGATTTTTTGTACATTTAGTACATTACTCTACTATTAAAATCACATTATATTTGGAAAAGAGCGCATCATGACTTGTTAAGGGCTCGACGCTCAAAGGTATAGACTTTGGACTTCAATGCAAAGACTTAGGACTTACTTGTGACTTGCAAAACAATGCATTGGTGCCCCCTTCAAGTGGAAGTGTCAACGTTTTATATGTTTAAATCAAAGGACACACTCATACTTGCAAAACCACAGCATCTCAATCAGAACGCATGAAGCTAATTGTAAGGAGGGTTCTGCATGCTTTTGAAACAGAGCAAAAGTTTATACAATACAAAAAGGTTGAGTGACTTGAGCCTTAGTGATGCTTTACTGAGGGGATATTTTGCTGCTCATCAGTCTCACTGAAGGGTTTGCTCGAGGAAGCCGTGCAGCTGTGACTTTTGCTGGCCTCGGTTCTTTTTGTCACCACGCTTGCATCGTGCACATTCGCTCACCGCGCCGTTTCTGTGGCTGTTTGGGGGCCATCTCAGCACAGAGCTGTAATTTGGACTGGCAGTGGATAGCGTATAATCAACCCAAAAAGTTATTTTGGACAGCCAAAAACGACCAATGGGGTGATCTGCGGGAAAAGCCAGATGAGTTCACTGACTGGGAAAAGGCAAAGGCACACACACAGCATTCTTTTGATCAGAGCAGATGGCAACAGTTGTGCAGTAGATAGTGAGCTCAGAGCCCCAGAGACGCTCTGCAGCCTCCTGTGTGTGCTCAGTACCCCGAGGGGTCAGACCAGACAGCCTATGATAAATACAAGTCTGACTCAAACCGCAGGTCTCTTGGCTGTCAAATCATAATCAGTGGCAAATAGTCTTGACATTTCTCACGGAGAATTACGCTCTCGCCTCACCAGCGAAGAGAACATTTGTTGTGTAATTATAAGTGGGAGCCTACAGGAGCTGCTGGAGAACAGACGATAAATACTGTTTGTCTAGTACTCCTCTGCATGTAGAGAAAAAACTCTATGTGCTTACCACAATCTGGAAAAAGCTCTTTACCCAAATAAGTTTGACAATGTATGTCCTGAAGCGAGGCCACAGTAACAGACTCACTGCATTTTGGGAAAACCCCGGACGTCTTTGTCATGTCAGGGAGCTTCAGACCTCAAACCGCCGTTTGATAACAGCGGTCTGGGGCCCAATGCAGGATGGGCTCTCAGACCTGATTATGACACAACTGTCTGTGCAGTAATATAGGTAGAGAAAATCAGTAACCATCTTCATAGGGACAGTCTGTATGTATGGGCACGCCCACAAAACGTCACATCCTTTTAATCCGAGGGGGAAACAAAGCTTTCGTTACCATGCTGAAGAGTCGCTGTGTGGCTTCCTGCACATCAAATAACAAACAAATCCAGAGTTTAAGGGTGTTTTTGTTTTACTTGGACTCTATTTTACCATGTTTTTCTGTCTAATTGGAATAACATGTTTTGAATTTGGTCAAGTATTGAGAGAGAGCTCCGCAACACAGTTTAAAAATTCCCTCCCCAGCTGTAGAGGTAGCTAGGTCACATAACGAAAGCTGGCCAGGCTGCAATGTTAACACTCAGGGCAGGTTTGCATTGTCAATTTACGTCCACTGAAAGTGTTTTTGCCACTGACAGGCTCAGATTGTTATTCTCTGCAGGGACAGACATTTTTGGTAAAGAGTAAGATCCTTTGTGTTTAACCTGAACTACCCCCAAAATCGCTGTCATCAAACGCACAAAACTCCATTTAAATAAATAGTAATTACAACACTATAATTTAAATTCAACAGCAACAAAATAAAATTCAGAAATTCGGAAACCATCTTGGATTGCCTCTCCACTGTTGCAACAATCACCAGCTCTGGTTTAAGTGAAATAAACCCTTAATTCACCCAGTTAGCTGTGAAAACATGCTGCCTCTCTACATGCTAAAATTACTGTTCATTTAAATGGAGTCTGGTTGGTTTAGTGACAGCAATTCCAGGGCTGTTCCTGGTTAAACAAAAAGGATCTAAGACTTTATCCAAACAGTGTCAGATTGCTTAGACACTAGTTAAAAAGTTGTGAGCCTCCAAGGATCTGTAGTTCTAGAGGCTGCAGAGCTGTCAATGTAAAATAATAACCAGACACAGAATACCAAGATTCATTTCAGTGAAGTTGCTCACCTGGCGCATGGAGACATGCATAGATGCAGACACATTACGTTTTTAGCATAAGGCCTGTTTCCACTGAAGAAGTTCCTGGTACTATTTGGGGGGCAGGAACTTTACAGGAACATCCTCTCGCTCGGCCCTCTCAACCGCTGTGTCTCCACTGAGAGGGCAGAGTAGGAGGAAGGTTCCTGTAAAGTTACCGGGTTCTGGATGTGACGTAATCTTTGCGCAACCGTTTTGACCGGGGCGACGCGGCAAAGAAACAAACGAAGAACAACAAAGAAGAAGAAGAAGCAGAAGTATGAAGAAGAAAGCAGACATAAGAAAGATGATAATCAACATGGAAGGAGCTGAGGTGGTTGCTGGGTTTCTGGCGTGTCTCTTCGTTTACATGGCGGTGGATATTTTGTCGCTTTCTGTTGACGTCACATCCTGCCTTGAGTATATCCAATCCAATCTCCAAGCCTCACCCAGGAGTGTTTAGGGCCCGTTCTGAGTACCTACCCCGAGGCAGGGACTTGTTTAGCCCCTGTAAAAGTTCCATAACTCTGTCCTTCGGGGGTGGTTCCTGCGGTGGAGACACGCACCAACGGCCCCGGCCCCGTAAAATTACCCCGAAGTTCCTGCGGTGGAAACGGGCCTATACATGACACGCCCCTACAAACCACATCCACTACCAATATAAGACACCAACTAAGACACCAATAAGCTCACCAACATGATGGTTATCCAGTCCTTGCCACAATGAGACATTCTAGTGAACAGTCCAAATGTAGCAATAATCCACTTTATAATTCATTAAACATGAAGATGAGATTCATCTCACAAGATGTAACCCTTCTCAGTACCCTTATCCTAAACTTAACCACCTCTCATTTAACCTAATACTTCATAGCTAGCTAAAGGCTAACTTAGCATTTTCTTCAGGGCTGCCATTTTCGGGCCAAGGAACGAAGGGGGCTGATCGCGTACTTACATATATGTGGGTGGGTGATATGGCAGCTCCAGCTGCAGCTATACCTACTCGAGCATGTATGCCAAAACAAGTTTTTAACCTTTCGGGTTTACTTCCATGATATGTGTCCCACTGAATATGCACAGTAGCATTTCCTGCACTGGCCCAGCCTACAGGTTCCCACTCAGCTCATAGACTTTACATTGTGATGACATCATGGGTGTTTAAATCACTTTTCTTGGCTGGAGAAAAGTTTTACAAACATAAAAGCATCGTGGATCAAAAATTCATAATAGAAAGAGTCATATTGACTTTGTTTGTCCTGTCAACAGTTTTACAGACGTGTATTTTTACAATGGTGGTCTATGGGGAAAATCCTGGGGAAAATGCTTTTTTGGCTGCAATACCACAAGTGGCCACTGGGAAAAATTAGAAGCAAAGCTGAGCAGCTTCCCTGGGGGTCTGGTCATAGCACATAGTCAAAGCATAGGCTAATAGCGATGAGTACAGTTAGCGCTGCTATAGTGTCTGGAAACATAAACGAAATTCACTTAAAACACATTAGTCAAATACATCATAGCGTTAATAACTGCAGGGTACACATATTATGTCAAGTTTGGTTAATTATGTCTATGGTATTTGTAACAGTGTCCCCTGTGTGAGTTTAAAAACAGTGCTTTCCCAGCACTTACAGGCTCAGGAAACTGTTAACCCCTTCGCAGACTCTGCTCTCACCACACCCCCTTACTATGCCTAGACGCCAACTGCACCTGTACTTTCTCTCACTGTGCCAAAGTTGAATGGGTACCTGCTGTGGCCTCTTCATGTTCTCCCGGTGGTCCTGGGACCAAACTGTGGGACTTGATGCAATATAATAATCCGTTTCTAAATTGGTAACCTTACACCATAACAGTAACTAAGGATATATATAGATTATAGTGACTAGTAAATCTTAGGAAGCACCATTTCATTTGTGGTGCTGGTAGCCAAATGTAAAAGAAATATAAATCAGTGTAGAGTACAGTATATTTATGGCGTACTCCTCAATAACCTAGCTTTTGGTTACAAGAAAAGATTTTCTCATATAATTTCCCTGTGGAGCAGGACTCGGATTGGAAAGACAAACAAAACGCAGCCCAAAAGGATTTACTCCAATTAGAGTGCTTACAGCACATCTGACAAAGTCGTACATCTGAGTAAGAAAACATGAGTGGGTTTCAGTGATTTATCTAAAGTTCCAATTCCTTTGCGGTTTAGTGGAAAAGCCATAATTAGCATAATTAGCACTTGCCTGATGGCGATTATCTGATAATATGTCTCGACAGTGGGAAGTGAAGCTGTCAGCTATGATCAGAAGCACACGCTAATACTCTGTGCTGCCAAATCACCCATTATGGGCTGTTCTTTGACTTTGACCCAAACGTCACCCCAATTTGTAGAAACAACTTTTGAGAATTTCCGAAGTTGTGTTGATGAAGCTTGCTCAACCAGCTGGGGCAACAGTAATTCAGCTTCAGTGGTGAAAAGTTACTAAGTGATATATCTATTATATGCACCTTAATATTTAAAATTAATCTTCCACAACTGAGATGGAATTATTGTTCTTATTACTACATCAGTTTTCAACATCCAGTAATGCAGCATAGATGTATGACAATGCAAAACTTTGATACAACAATATAACACAAAGACATATCACCCTGTTTTCAATATTCTTTGATATTTTTCTTTTACTTTTTGGCTCGCTGGTTGGCACATGGATTAATAAAGAGATACAGCATTGGAGGCAGGGCCCTGTTCATTTTGATAAAAGTTGCTCAGTGGTACCCTGGAAATCCAGAGTTCTCACTAGAGCACAATTTGAATTTGCTCAGTGAGTCACTCTGGCAATCAGTAATGATGCTCATTACCCATGCCGTTGGATCTGAGCTGCACCAATCACATCGGTGTATCTGATATAGGCGGGCCAGAGGCGAGCTAAACAGATGACGACAGCGCTGTGACGACGAAGTCCAGAATCAGTCAGTAAACATTGCAAGATGGCTACGGATGAACACCAGGTGTTTGAAACGGCTTTGGCCGCTACAATGAACGAGTTAGACTTGACTTTTTCTCTAAAAGAGGAACAGAAGACGGCGCTCGAATCTTTCCTTTGCAAGAAGGACGTTTTTGCTGTTTTGCTGACCGGATACGGCAAGAGTCTAATCTACCAGTTAGCTCCGCTGGTAGCTAAGCTCTGGATACGTCACCCCGTGTATTGTTCTGATTGCTCGTAGTGTTAGCCAATTGCGTGCAGTGATATTTTCAAATGCATGCTTGGTGCCGCCCCTCGAGTTGGGCCATTTGCATTACTCATAGCCAGACCCTAAATCTTTCTACATTTGGGTCTGGATTTCCAGGCTAGCTCAGTGGCACGTGAAGCCAAAAAAGCTCAATTTCCCTGATATGAAATTTCCCAGATCTTTCGCATCCTGGAGCCAAAAGAGCAAACACATTACAGACTTATGTTGTGTTCACGCCAAATTCAGTGCCAAATTTTCGTGTGGAGTCACTCGTGCAAGTTTGCACGGCATAATATTTTGTGTTGTTGTTCACTTCATACGTGCATGAAATCGATGAATCAATTAATGAACTTCTGCTGGTACATCCTCAGTGTCATACGTCCCCGGAGGATCTCAATGCTGATTGCCAAAATCCCACTACTCACTTCATCTCGCCGCTTAATTCAAATATTTTACATCATTCGAAATGTGCCAGCCGAAGGGACTTTATGTCTAATTGTGTCTTTACATTGACTTTACATGTAATTAACTTGTGCAAATTGTTTTATTTGTGCCTGCTGTGAACACAACATTAGGTTGGCCAAGCTGCTAAACTTCCGGTTTAGCCCTCTGCTAACTTAAATGGGGATAAAAATGATTCAAGTGTGGCGCTCTAGACTTGCAAAATGTTCTCGGACCGCATGGATCAAATTGTGTTGGTGAAACAAGTCATTTTGTGGGGAGCGTGACCCTCAAAAAATTGTATCCACTGATTTACAGACCTCTTTGTCACAATGTAGACTATGGGAAAAAGTCTTTTTCAGCCCCATGACATCACGTGAGAGACTTATTTCCACATTCGGCCACTATGTCAAATTAGATTCAAGTTCCTGAGGGCTTGAGTTGGCACAGCAACCTTATAGCGGAAGTCCAGACAGACTGAACCTCCAGTCTTTGTGGAGCTTGCATATTATGTCTGCGTGGATTTCCTCTGGGTGCTTTGGTTTCCTCTCTCAGTCTGAAGACATGGAGGTTAGATTGATTAATGTGCTTGTTTAAGTTTTCAGCTCTGTGATAGACAGGTGACTGTTCCAGGGTGAATCCTGCCTCATGCTGGGTTAGGATCCACAGCCCCACAAACCTAAAAAAAAATCAGGGGGTGGACTGTTTAACTGTGGATGAATGTTCATTATTCTGTTTTGTTTCTTAAATGGATTTCTCATTTACATGCCCACTTCCATCATGAAATAATGATGCTGTTCAGTGACCCATGAAATGTTTCATAGAGGACTTTACAGCCTGTCAAGAATATATTTCTTAAGAAACACAGATACTGTCACGCAGTCCATCAGCAAAATGTCAGTAATTTGCTATAAAAAGCTCTTATCAGTTGACACAGATTATCAGGTGTCAAGGTGCCAGCCAGATTTCTTTAGAGTCAAACTTTCTAAAACACAGCTTTCAGCGCTCTGACATTTCCCTTTCCGTGAAGTTCAGCGTAGCAGGAGTCCAAACAGTCATGCCAGTGCATCTGTTTTTTCTCTCAGCGTGTTGGATGTGGGTGGGAGACACAGACAGGAACTCAGATCCCCCAAAAGACACTCTTAAAACAACATCCGACCTTTCTGGTGAAACGCTATTCAAGAGCTCTGAGAAACCTTTAACTCAGCAGCTTGGAATATAAGAAAATAAAAACATTCAGATGGTGGAGGACTAGTGATGTACTTCACTTAGCGGACGACTAGCTCAGCCACTTAACTACAGAATAAGAGCTGTATTTAAAGCAACATAGAGTGTTTGGAAATGTTCCCTCTTTAAAGAATAGTTTGACATTTTGGTAAATACACTTAGGGTGCTTTCAGACCTAGAGTGGTCTGCTTTGGTCTTAATCAGGGACTAATTTTGCTCCAAAGTTGGTTCGTGTTCTCACGGCAGCATTTACAAGAGGACCAGATCAAACGCCTTGTGTGAGAAAGCTGCTCTTGATTGGTCAGAATTTCCATGTGGGAAAAATCCAGGAAGTAAAGCAAACGTTGAAGAAGAGTACACTTGCAAGATAAATGTGACACTTTCTAATGTCACAATGGAGGGACAACTACGCAGGTTGATTTTAGCGCTGCTCATCGTGGACTATATTGCTGTCATTGTTCATTTTAGTCAAACCATACAGTTTGAAAACGAGGCGCGGCTCCAACTAGAAAACAATGTTTTGATGCATTGGATGTGCTGAATGTGCATATTAAGGCAGTACAGGAGGAGGTGCACATTAATAATCCTCCAGGACTGTAACATGCTCATGTTTAACCCAAACAATGTGTGTGACTGCAGTTGCTTCACATCCAGGTCGGAACACGTAACGTAAATACGAAGCTCTTAGCAACAGCTTAGCTTAGTTTAGCTTTAGCTGAAAGACTGGAAGCAGGGGAAACAGCTAGTTTGTTGTTTTCACACTTTTATTTTGGGGGTTTAATAAACAAGATAGTTCTGTGTTAATTTATAAGGCTTCTCTCAGCAATAAAGCAAACAGCCTTTCTCCAAAAAGTGGACATGGGAGACCAACTATGATGAAAATGGCTAGCTTGTAGGGTTGACCAGGATACTCGGATGAAACACGTATCCAGTATGGATAATGTACGTTTTACGAATATGAGAATCATCCGTGTAAACTGTGTAAATATCCGCACTAGTGATGAAGTACAACCCTGCGTTGGGTAGCTGTGTTCAGTCTCCTACTCTTGTGATCAAAAATGATCAGAAGCTCAATCCTGAAGCTGTTCTGTAAATAGTTTTCCAATGAATAGTAAGTACAGCAACTTCTGATCAACCCGTATCAATGTCAGCTTTAAAACATGGATGAGAACTGGATACAGCATTGGAGGCAGGGCACTGTTCATTCCTATGAAGGTTGCTCAGCGGCACACAAAGCCAAAAACCTTCCACTTTCAGGGTTTAAAAGTACTCAGAGTTTTGGGCCAAAAGAGGAAGTGCACCAGAGACTCTGTCAGCCAAGCTGAACTTGAATGGGGATAAAATGATTTAGTCATGCGGCTCCTCTAGACTCTTGAAATGTTATCGGACCAAAGGGATCCAATCCTCACAGTGAAACAAATCCATTTGTCGGGGCTGTGATGCTCAAAAAATGTAGCCACTGATATACTGATGTCTCTTTGCCCATGTTAGTCTATGGGAAAAGTCTTTGGGGACTCTCTGGCACGCTTTCTGGGGCCTGATTTAAGATAACAACTTCCCAGATGGTTCCAACCAGTAGCCGGTTTAAACTCCACCCATTTTAGGTGGTGACTCCGCCCACTCTGAGTACAGATATGGATACAGGTAATTTTGTTGGTCGAACAGATAAAGATAATTGTGTACTCGCTCATCCCTTGTAACATGATATTGAGTGTAATTGATAACATAATTCATAGAAGTTTATTGTCATGCCATATGAAAATGAATGGAAGTCAATGGCTGCCTGGAACTATAGACAAAGTACTTCTTAAACACAGCAGCTTGGTTTGCAAAATGATTAGCTGTGACGTAAAGAGAAAAAATGTGGATAAAGTCAAATCTGTCAGCAGTTTGGTTTTTGCAAGTATATTGAGTTTTTATAACGGTGAAAATGGATGCAGCAGGAAGGTAGCACTTTCCAAGTCATGAATAAAATCAATTCGTTTTCAATCAGAAACGGAGGAAATTGTGAGTGAAGACTGTCTAAATGCATCTAAAAAGTTTCTCTTCATGTAAAAAAAGCTGAATGTGGGAGTGTATAGGAAATGCTTTAAAAAACAATGAGCTGACTTTGTGGCTGACAAGTTTTGCCAGCGCTGTGTGTCGCCGTTAGAAAAGCAGCAGTTTGCACATACCTGGAACCTCTTCAAGACCATAACTGGTGCTGTTGGGCTTAAAGCGATCAGGTTGAACCTTCATGTTAGGACACAGGACATCTGAGGAGAGAGGACAATAGTACAGTCAGACACATTGTAAATCAGGTTATGATGATCTTTTGGGAACACAGGATACGCAGAGAATTGTTCAAACACTTGTATTGTTAACCTTCCTGTTGGAAATCTAATCATGTCTTACTGTGTCATGACAAAAAGCAGTCATCCTGAAACTTTACGAGGGGTCAGATGAAAAAGGTGTGAACTGCCGGATTGTTTTACGAAATGGTGATCTCATGATATGTGATCTGCAGAGCAGCGGCGCAGACAAAATGCCCTCCATCTCTCCTGCCTGATGTCTGGGAGTGGAGTGTGTGGCCTGACAAGAGCAGGAGGCACCTCCACAGACCTGAGAAGCAGTAACAGTTTCATATTTCCACACACATGTATTCCAGTCATGGTGATGACAGTGAGAAAGGCAATACCATCAGGTTTGGTTTTTATTGGCAGGAGGGGCGTTTTCTATTTGTGTCAAGATGCCAGCTTCACGGCTAAAGAGCGCAGATATGGATCCTGTTTGGTTTATTAGATGTAAACATTACAGCTGTGATTGACATTTTAAAGGGTTCATCCAAATAACCAAAAACAACATGTCACTTGGAGGTGGAGGTGGTGAGACATTCAAGGACACGTTACTGTCGAAATGTTAGACACGTTAGCAGCACGGCTAGAAGGATGGCAATGTCACCACTGTGGTACAGAGTGAAATATCTCAACAGCTATTGGATGGATTGATATGAAATTTGGTACAGACATCCATATCGCCCTTGGGATGACTTTTAATAACTTAAGTGGCCTCAAGTGGTTTTATACTTCTGCCTTGAATCGATGACATACCTATGGCGTAGGCTCGGCCTGGATGTGTATTCTACACCATAGCCTACGCAGTAGCCTGACTTCTACCTCCCCAGAAGTAACTACATGTCGTGACAACGCAGACTTCCAGTTTATTTTTGAAAACTGAAACCATTTCCCTCTGTGGAAATTAAGCATTTATTTGGGCTACTTTTATTCCACAGAGACAATAAAGCCCCACATAACAACATTTATAGTCTTGTGTAAGATTTATCCTCACTACATATGAGTACGTCTGCTAGTCGCCAGGCTAATTTATGCATTACATAATGACAACTTATATGCTAATAATGTTGGCATGTTGTTATTGTGGAGGAAACATGTCCAGCAAAAACACTTGGATGGATGACATCCATTGACATTTTTCTGGAGGCCAATGCAAAAGTTAGCGTCCTTCCCTCGTCAAAAAGCCCATAAGATTCTTTCATGGGATTTTGAATTATCATAGAAAATAAGCTCACAATGAACACCTCTTTGTGATTTTTGAAGTCCAAATGCAACGCCAGAAGTAAAAAGGTAGCGTTAGGCTGTAAACCAATTACATTAAGGTTGCATGATTTAGCATCCCCACCTCAACAATGCTGTAAAGCTGTGTTCAGCGTGATTACAGTCTCTACTCTCATTTAGCCACTTGTTAGCAATTGCCTTTTTGAAGACATATAAAAGCTGCAAAATTCATGAGTGTGGTACTTATTGACGTATTTTTGGTCATAGAACAAAATGTGAAAGTCTCTTAAACTTGGACTTAACCATTCAAAACAAAACAATAGCTGTGTTCAAAACCGTCCACTCACTCACTCTCTCACTACTCCCTATTTCATGTTTACTATATAGTGCACTACATGGGGAAAGACTGAAAGAGATTTCGGACACTAACTGAAATTTTCTGAACGTTGTTGCGTCAGTAGCTGCGCCGCATACTCCTGTGACACAAGTGGACGTGCCGAGCATCATGTAAACAAACCAGGCGCTTTGAGGATGATCGAACTGTATGGTGGTTGTACTTTTTGTCAATAAATTCAATGGTCAATGGTGTCGACGTTTGGGTTTTGTCAGCTACGGTTGTGTGTCTGCATTGTGAGCTGTAATAGCCCACAATAGTGCACGAGCTACAAGCTACCTGGCTCGTGCGAGCTAAGTGGCTATTGTTAGCTCGTGAGCTAACAAGCTTCTATTTGTGATAGGGAGCGATTTCGAACACAGCTAATGACTCTGAGACAAGGGAACCAGGTATGCTAAAATGCTAATGCTAACGATCGTTCACGAGGCGATCCCTGGAGTGAATTTTGTACTTTTGTTTAATGTTGTTGCTTTTAAACTTTGTTTCATGTGTGTTTTGGAGGTTTTAGTTGAGTCAATCAAACTTCACTGCACTTAACAGAATCTCAACACACTGGCAGAAAAATCCACCGTCCACTAGTGTTCTGGAGGTGTAACTGCAAGTGACACAAACACACCTCTGCACAAGTTTAAATGCTCACAACAGGAACAGCCACTTGCTTAGGCTCTGCACAAGCTCTACATAGGCCCTACGCTCAACTATAAATCAGCCTCTGGTCATGTTTAAACGTAATTTTTAAAAGTGAGCACAACAAACAAAATATCTATTACCTTCATTGCATTTGGATGATGTAAGAAATCAGAAGCTGATATCAAAAAACCTGGGTAAATAAAGCCAAAAATATCTGTATGTCTAGAAACTACAAGAGGCAAGTGAGGAACCATGTTTCTTGCTGCCATTTGGGTGAAACAAAATAGATCGTATAGCTGCAACAGTCCCCACTAAATAATTGGTGTATTTTGCACAAATGACGTCTCAGATATATCAAGACGAACCTGGATGCATCGGCGTTTGAGAATAACTTTGATCTGCTCCCCTGCATTCATTTCACAATGTGACAAGGTGAATTTGAAAAGACCCCTCTCACCCATCCCATGTGGGGAGATATATTCTCACGCTGTTGATTAGGTGCGACAGCAAATCAGGATCCTGTCATCAGTTTGTAATCAATCTGTTCAGAGGAACTTCTCATTAAAGCCTCATATCAGCCCCACAATTTGTCTGCGTCCCGACTGTCAGCCCTAAATATTATCTGCGGCTGAAAATATCACAGTGAGACACTCCAACTTCCCTAATAGATCAAGTATCTGTCAAACACCTACTATCAAACCCTACAATCTTCTTAAATCACAGCTATAAAAATCAGCCTGTCGGAGCAGCTATTAACCTTTGCAGTGTTCATTATGAGGACGGCTCTGGCTTGACATGGCTTGTTTTTCTGTTCCCTGTCTCATAGCAAAATACAAGCAGCTAATTTAACTCGCAGCATACTTGTCAATAATTCCACAAGTGGTATCTCACATGATTTATTTCTAATTCCAGCAGTAAAGTTTGTGAGCATCTGTCTTCAGTTTGCTCAGCAGTTAAAGAGAAAGACTCTTTTTCCTTCTGTCTTAAAGTCTTTTTAAAGTGATAATTGAGGATCTCAGAAAAGATGCTTGGTTTTTATTGTTTATAAAGCCAGCGAGTCCACCAAAAATTACCGTGCTGTGAATGAATGGAAGTGCGTCACCCTTTTTTAAAGACGCTGTTGTCACACAGCCCTGAGACTTAGCATGCTAGATAGCTGAGCTACTCCCTGCACTCGTGGCCCTGGAGCTATAATTTAGGGATCCGGCTGTGAGTTAAAATGGAAGCAATGTAAAACCTGCCTGTGGAAACAAATGTCTCGCACAGGTTCATGGTATCAGCAGCAGCCAACAACCACCTTTTCTTTTTCTTTTCTGCAGCCGGAGTTTGATCAATTTTTAATCCGTACTATTACCCGTGTTACCTGTCGTCATTACGGCTGCTGAATTTTTTAAATGCACTGCAGGTGTTAGACAAGAGCTTTGATATTTCTCTGTCACTTGAGTCACGTAAGGTCGAGTGTGTGATCTATGCAAGCCCACACGCGCTCTAATGAATCAGTGCGGCACATAATAAGTAGCGTCCATTTTTAAACCTATAGATTAAAAGGTGAAAACTTTCGACATGGACACTGGAGCGGCTGCACCGGACCCACTTGAAACATTAGAGCTATAATTTTCTGGGTGAAAATAACTCCGAGCCAGTCGTGCTGACCACTGATATACTTAGAGACTCACTCGTGGTGATTTTAGAGATTACAGAAAGAAAACACTGGAACTTTCTGACTGTAAATTTAGCCTTTGGCGAGTTCTGAGCTCTAAACCTGCATGTGTGGCATGTTTTATAAAATATAACCTACATTATTAGTTGACAGACTGGAAATGTATGGAGTCAGGGAGCAAGGTCAAAGGTCAGTGGCTTTAAAATGAATCTCCACGCTGCACCAGTATCACTCTGCAAGATGATACGCCCTTAAAAAAGAAGAAAGGTGTTTTTGTCTGAATCAACACTTCCTTCAGAGCAATCTGTACTTTCACCTCATCACACTTGACAGTTTAGAGCCAGATCACAGCGACGGTTGAGAGTTTGTCTTTGCTCGTCTGTGTGCTAAACCGTGTAATCATGTCACTTCCGTTTTTGTATTTACTGTTTGCGGCTAGGACTCATGGCATCCTTTTCTTTCCTGACTGGCTAATTTTAGGCAGGAATTTAAGTGCTGGAGTGCAAAGCATCCATCTTCTCTGTGAAAACACTCACACACAGATGCCTCTCCACTTCTCCTCGCAGCTACCAGACAACATGAAGCTGTGTTTTTTAAGCCTGTTTCAGTTACTTCATTTGTAAGCTACTCTCTGACCCTGTGCGCCTGTGTTAGAAGATTTTCTCAGCACACTAGTGGAAAAAAAATGTTGAGGTTAGCTTAAGACAGGCTTTCCAATGCTAAACACCTCTGCACCAAAGCAGCAGTCAAAAAGGCAGCTCCACCACAGAAATGTCTTGGTTAGAAAACTGTCATTTACAAGCCAGTTTCTGCAGCAGCCCCCCTCATGCTTTATATTCTGTCAGCCATGATAGCACTGTAGCCATGCGCCGCAGCTCTTAGTGGTCGGGGTGGGGTTTTGTGGTGAGGGTCTTTCCTCCGAATAGTGTTTAAAGGTTAAAATAAGCGTCTAATTTGATTAAGTGCACGTTCAGGGTGAGGCAAGCCCTTCAAAGGGAGGCTTCAAACAGAAGCCATGCAGCATGCAGTGTGAGTGATGTGTTGGCACCGAGCCCGATGGCTGACTTACTCTCACACAGCCTCCTCCTCAGCCTGCCTCTGATCTTGTCAATGGCATTAAAGTCCGTCACATGGAAGACGTGGGCATTTTTTGGCTCGGCGGCGATCTCCTCCAGCTCCACCTTTAGCGCCTCCCCGATGCCCACGGCAAACATCCTGATGCCGGCTTTGGCAGCAGCCTTCGAGGGCTCCAGAACATAATCCTGGCTTCGGCCATCTGTCAAGAGGATGGCCACCTTCTGAATGCCTCTGGCTGCAGGCCTCGCTCCGTTCCGCTCCGTGAAGATGTTGGTGGTGGTGTAGCTGATAGCATCCCCGGTCATTGTATTCCCCCCCAGGTAACGGATATTACGGGCAGCTTGCTTCACATCTTCCAGGGTTCTGTGTCTGCCCAGGGTGAACTCAGTGGTGGGTCTGTCACTGTAGCGAACCACGGCTACTCTCGTCTTGTCAGGCGCCACATCGAAAGACTCTACAAGGTTGGCCACCCATTGCCTGATCTTCTCGAAATTCTCCTTCCCAACACTGGATGAGGTATCCAGGATAAACGCCAAGTCATAGTGAACATTTTTACATCCTGTCATGAGTGGATACAGCAGGGTTTAGTCACATCCGGTCAAAATAATCTCAAACACTAGTATTATATCAAAATATTTAGGCTTAATGGTCTTACCTGCCCTCTGTGCTTCCACTCTCTCGCCGGAAAGAGTCAAGGCCAGGATGACCAAGACCAGGGTGATCCTAAATCCCAGTCGTAATTCCATCTCGGCCTCGGTCTGTTTAGTTTAGCTTATTACCACCATCAAGCTGTCCAGTCTGTGGAAAGGTCAGTGGAAACATCAGCAATTCACCACAGTCACTTAGTTCACTTTATAAATGTGAAACAGAACTATGAGACACTTTAGAATCTAAATCCTGTTTGCAGAGGGACAGCTTGGCAAACAGGATTTAGGATAATTTCTCTCCAGCGGTGAAACCAAAGTGGATGAAGTACTTCCTGTAGTGCAGGGAAATTGCTCTAAAAAAAAAGCAGGCCTCCTACAAAGGCTGCTGCCACATCTCTATGCTGAGAAGGGGACTGATGGAAAGCTGAGTTCAGATTGTGTTTTGCACTTTATATGTAAAGAAACTCCAATAAGAGAGAAATCTCTATCTCATCCCCCCTATTGTCTGTTGTCCCCTGTTTGAATCTCTTCTCGGTATGGAAGCTGGCAGGAAATGTTCTCCATTCTCAGGATGTGATAATTAAAGCCTAAGACTGAAAAACACGTCTCCGTACAGCAGCAAGTGAACGCTCCATCCAGAGAAAACTGGACACTCCAAAGATTGTAGGAACTTGCTGCCAGACATTTTATTTTACCATCCCCACCCACAAGACAGCAAAAGCACAACGTTAGCAGTGCGCAGACTGCTGATGCTGCACCGCATGATTTCTCCATACTGATGTCTCAAAGTTTGAAATGCACACAGGTATCTCTAGTTGTCATTTGGAGCTGCTAGAGGGGAATTTGTTCAGCTTTGATCCACCAGCATGTTGCAAAGGACCACTCAGTCCGTCTCTGTTGGGTTCATTTACGAGGCTGTTGTGCCCGGCTGGCGCTGACAGAAACCTGTCAAATAAACACAAAACTATTCCTGCTCCTGTTGTACACCACTGGCTGTGATGCCTGCCCTCAGGGCTGATGTGGCACTGACTGTAGCCATAACATGGACTCATCCGGACTGGGAGAGCGTCTCACTGTGGAGGGTCACTGGGGGACGTTGAGGAAAGTCTGAGTTATGCACAACCTGGAAAGCAATGATACGAGTCCTTTGTGTTCTGAAAAGTTCTTTACCATCCTTTGACGTCTTCTCTGTGCTCTCTAATGTTTGAGAATGTCTTCAAGGAATACTTTGGGATATAAGTTTATTCCTTGTTTGATAAATAGGAGACATAAAGACTGGAAAGAGAAGAAAAAAGCAAGTCCACCACTGACCGCATTTTATCCTGCTTAATACACACAAAACTAAGGTGTAAACAGGTTGAGGTTTAACGGTGGAATAATGTGCTGGACTATTTCTCGGCTGAGAGCAGTGACTCAAACCCAACAGGATGGAGCCGTGCTGGGAAGCTATTTTGGCATAGTGGCTATACTGGGTATTGCAACATCTGAGTTTATCATGTGATGCACCTTGGCCCAAAACGCTTTATTTCTTTGGAAAGAAGTGGCTGTGAAACCGTGAATACATTTTTCTGAGTGCTACACACCCCCAGGATGACTATTTCTATTACCAGAATTTGATCCATTTGGCGCAGTAGGATTTGGAAAGTCTAGAAGAGCTGAATGATTCAACAGGAAGTCAGCCGACTCGCCCAGGGGAGGTCTATAGACGAGAGTGGGACTCAGGTGTGCATGCTGAAGTGTGAGAAAGCCAGTGGTGCCTTTTTCAGTGTATATATGTCACATTCACACATTTGAACTCACCTTCACACACTGGCGGTTGAGGCTACTGTACAATGTGCCACCTACTGTTCAGTTTGAACGTCACAGCCGCGTCACTTTTACCCCTTTGCCACCACATTAGCTCTGGTTCTTGAACCACTTCTGGTCAGGATTCTTGGAACCTTGGTGCTCTCTAGCAAACCAACACACCACCACATTTCCACCAGTACTGAGTGGAAAAATTCTAAATAAGGATGTGTCATCACTGGAAGATGTTGCACAATGCAAGTCGGTGGTAGCAAAACTGTGTATCACATGAATAACCTGCAAACTTCTGTTCTGTTGTTACAGATATTTGTTAGAACCAAAAAATCAAGTATGGATCAACTATAAATGAGTCCCTGATGATTTCTGATGAAGTTGATTTCTCCAGAAGAATATGACACGCCCACTGATGCTGCCACAATTTGCACTTCAGGTCAAGGAAAACCTCCTGTTTTTTGGTTCCAACTTTTCAGGTTCTGAAAAGGTTCATTAATGATCCAAAGGCTCTGAATGGTTCAAAATTAGGTGTGGGAATCAACTCCATGTTGGTGGAAAAGGGGTATCTGGCATGTGGAGTAGAGGAGCCAGGGACTGAACTGCCAATCTACCAATTAGTGAACAGCCACTTGAACCTCCTGAGCAACAGCCACCCAGTGAGTAATGTAGGAATGAATGAGGTGTCATCTCTGAATCAATCTCTGAATGTGGTTGCTGTCCTCAATGAACCCATGAGTGAGTCGCAAATCCCACACATAACTTCCTGTAAAACAACACATTTGTCATCTTTACACAACATTTTGTGCACTAGCGGGGGTTAATAACTGAGCTTTAAGTCCAGATGAAATGACATTTTGTGAGCATCTAGCTGTAGATTCATGGTATCATGATTCCAAGATAAACAGGATAGGCAGGGAAACAAAGGAGCACTGACGGAGCATGCTAATGCTAGATAGCTAGCATAATCTTAGCTACTGTATGTGCGGCTAAAAGCTGCAGATTGACTGACGGGTGGATGTTATTATATTATTGATTGTATTGCTATATGTTTTCATTATTATTTTTTGGAGGCGGGATTATGCAGAGTGCACACTCTATCAGGTGATCTAGAAGTCGCCCCTATTGTATTTTGTTTTCAGATCTTGACATAAGAATGAGAAGATATTGATATATTTTTTTTGTATCTTTATTTATTTATTTATTTATTTATGTATTTTCTGTCATATATTGTTACGTAGCTGCACAATATGGCGAGGGATGCGATGTCAAATGGTTAAAAAAGGCATTTTTATCTTATATCAACTTTAAGTCTGCTTAAATAAGTGCAGGAAGATTTTGTTACAGTTGGACGGAGCCAGGCTAACTATTTGTCCTTGCCTCGCGTCTTTAGGCTAAGCTAAGCTGAAGCTTTATATTCAGTGGCCAAAGATAAGAATAGAAAGCTAACATGTGTATTTTCCAAAAAGTCAAGCTAACCCTTTAATGGGAGGCATATTATATAAAATGATTTAGGGCTAAGACGTTATTTGACGCAGTTTACTGTGACTATACTCTCAGCTTTTGAAGTGAAATATTTTGCCATCTCTCTAGCACATTTTAGATCATGGGAATTTAAATAGAAAGATATTTCAGTAGAAAATGATTCCAGGAAATAGCCAATTTAAAAACAGCACCCTTTTGACTGTGGCTTGGCCGGTGTAGCCTGTGAAATAGAGGGTGCATTATTTACTGTGGATAAAGCAAAGTGTTCTGGCCTCCAGATACAAGTTTCCTTATCTGATTCTCCACCGGGCTATTTCTGCTACTTGGTTTCACTGGTGCTATTAATGAGCAGAATAAGCACACTAACGGAATCGCTCTAATTGCTCCAATTAGAGTGCATTTAAAATCTGAGAAATTCAGCCCAGCGAGACTTCAGTGGGGAAAAAAAATCTCAGTCGCCCAATAAAAGCGGCTGAACATGATTTGGATTCATGCTCCTAATCCGCTTTACCCAACTTTGCATGAGACGTACATATTCTAATTTGTCTCTCTTTCATCTGTGATCACATTTAAATACACTGTATGTGTCTGTCAGTGCTGCGTTGAGCTAATCTGCAGTCCTACAAGCAGATACAGTGTGTGAGGTAAAGCTATAAACAAGCTGCTTTGCTTCTGTCAACATCTGAACCTGAGGCCAGATTCCTTACAAAATGTGGGTCTGTATCATCAGGCCCGTTTCCACTTCCTCTCTCAATGGCAGACCTGGGACTGCGATGTAGATGTCTATAACAGAAGCACCGCGTTTGTCATTCCCAAAATGGAAAAAACAGAAAGTGGTTTTTTTTCCATGTGCAACTCAAGATGAAGAGAGAGAAAAAAGTCTGTTCTCTGATAGAGCATCTGAACAGCATGCTGATACAAAAAAAGCACCTCTTGCCAACAATTTAAAACTTCTTAAGAAAAAATGAGAACATTAGAGTCAGGTCTGAGAGGAAGATAGCAGTGATAGATGGATGATTTTATGATGCAAATGTTCTTCTTACCTGGCCTGTCACTTGTTAGTCAGCGTTACTGAGGTGTGTCTCTGCCTCCAGCAGTCACACCCTGAATCAGCAGCGGGGCAGCATCATTATCAGGAGATAATAATCCAAAATATCTCCCCTGCAGGCGCCAGAGATCAAAATGAGATTATCATTTAATCCAGGGTGACAATCCAGTGTACAGTGTTGTTAAAAAGTGAGGTGAGGTGAGCTCCAGAAACCTTGGGTGGACTCAGTAGGAGGGAACTGTGAGTGGGGAAAGTGTAGGGTTTCACTAGGGGACGAAGTGCCTTCTACTGTTCTTGACTGGGCTGTGCTCACACACATAAAAAAACAGGCTGAGAGGCGCAGCCAATTATAGACGCAACTTTCTGGATATTTTTGTCCTTTATTTTCTCTCCTTTATGGCTGCGCCCATCTGAAGTGTTGCCCTCAAAGAAAAGGCACGGCTTCTTGGCAACCGCCTCAACTGTCCGGCCTTTGCCACTGTGATAGCCACAGCGGAGCCGCCCTGGGGCTGGTGGTGGGCCGGGCCGCGTTGGCTTCAACCAGCCACACACTTATGGAGAAGGGCTGTATTTAAGTTGGGGAAATGATTACAGAACACTGGTGCTTGCAGCTTTGTGTTAAATGTCTGTCCTCGCACTGGCTTACAGTAAAGCTCTGTGATCTCTATTACTCATGTCGCGCTGTTTTGACAAGTTTACAATCATGTCAGGCCGCACTTTTTTTTTTTTATTCAAACATTTTCATATAAATTATGTATCTTTTAATTTACTTCTTTACTTGCCTCTGTAGTTTCTGTTTCTCTCAGTCACACTTGTTTTTTTTGTTCCACTTCCCACCATTTTTCTTCCTCTAATCTGTTTTCTTGTGCCGAACATTTTACCATTGTTTTTGTTTTGCAACATCCCAATTTCCTCCAAGATGATGAAATTTTCATCCTGCAATATCCACTTTGTAGAACTGATTATTTATTTACAACAAGCAACACAAACTCATGGATGAATAGTCACATTTTCTGTATTTCCCTGCAGTTTCTCAGTAACCTCTCCTCCTTGATAGAAAAGTCAGCTCCATCTGCAGACCTGTAAATCTACATGTGTTTTGATTTGATATACACATTTACAGGCTGACTGTAATTCACATTTCAGTGTATGCTGATGTCCTTATCATGTGTGGTCATGCTCCCTGGCAGGGGAGGAAGCTGCAGTGAAACACACCAGCTCTCTGTCTGGCAGACAGTCTGTGTCTCTCCTCTGATGTCCTCTGCATGACAAGTCTCATGTGCTGGCAACTCTTGGATAGACCTTTCTCTTTAAAGTGCTCCTACAGCTGTCACCACATGCTTTTGCTGTGTTTGAAAATACATCCAAATCTGCCGTGGAGCTCGAGAGGCACCAAAATGCTCTAAAACACAGTGTCAATATTTGAATGTCATGGACAACAGACAAGTTAGCCATTACATCCAGGGCCTATTTACAGTGCTTTTGTAGCCAAGGAAAGTGAGCACAGGCCGGGCTATGTATAGGCTCAGTGTGAAGTGGATGGGAAGTGGGCTGGGCTGATGATTCGGGGCAGATGCATGTTATGAGTGATGGTGTCAGTCTAAGCAACCGTCTGTCGCCTTATGTGAGAGGGCCAAAGAGGTGACCAGCTTGTAGGGTGAGCGAGAGGCTGTGAGCAGCATGTAGTGTTGGAGAAAGCCATCTGTCACCTGATTGACAGCCAGCTTTCAACCTCCCACGTCAGAGAGAGGCTCCTCTTCCAAAATATGTTCAAAACATTCACGTGTGAAGTCTGTCCAAGCAGAGCAGACCAGGCTTTTGTAAAGTGATAACCACAAGTATCACACATTAGTTTAACTTTCTAAAAAAATAACAAAGTGCTTCACATTGTGTCTTGTATGCCACCCATAGGCTGTATAAAATAATGGATGTAGCCACCTTGCATCATCCATTGCTGTGAACTCCTGTATTGAAGCATTTTGGCTGTCATCTTGGATTTCTGGAGCCAGAAGTGACCATATGTTTTTAGCTGAACCTAAAGCTAGCTGCTAGCATGGTTAGCATGGTGCATTTATAGTCTATGGTTAATTGTTAAAATGCTAATGCTAATTTTAGCAAGCAATAAACAGGCTTAAAACCATAAAAACAAAATGTACTTACCAGCAAAGCTGAATATCCGACTCCTTGCAGGGTCTTTAAGCACAACCAAATTTTGAGTAAGACTTTTTAGGCGACATTATACAGTAATGGTAATATAATTATCATGAAGTGAAAACACACTGAAATAGCAGCAGCTAAGGCTACGTATACTCTGTGCAAGGTTCCCACAGGAATATAAAACCTAGAAAACTCATTGAATTTGACAATCACATTTTCCAGGCCTTGAAAAGTTAAGGAATAAGATTTTTTTTGAAAGTTTTTGTTGTGTGTATTGTAGGCTGACCAAACATCCTCTTTTGCCCGGACATGTCCACTTTTCACGTCCCGTCCGGGGCGTCCAGGGGAGTTTTATAAACTGATGATAATGTCCGGTTTTCCGTGTGTTTGTGTGTGTGTTAGAGTGCAGCACGGGCTGCATATTTCTGTCCGAACCTGAACCGAGCCCGACATTATTTATGACCAAAGCACTGAGTTTGTGTCACACAGTTGTTCCGGTTACAGGCTATTTAACAGGCCGGGCATGTGCCGTGGGTGCTCAGCGGAGAGGGAGACCTCCGTGTTTGAGGCGGGAGCGGGAGGCGGGAGCGGGAGGCGGGAGGTCCGACGCTTCCAGCGAGAGGAGAGGGAGAAATATAACAAAATAAGATAAAATAGGAAAAACCTGTCTCCCTCTTTTATTTTATTTTCAGCGTTTAATCAAGGCGGAGGCGAGTGGCTGGAGGTCCGAGACTTCCAGCGAGGAGAGAGGTGGAAACAAACAGCCAATGTGTGTCTGTGTGTGTTATGTACAGGTGTTGTCACGTAAATAACAGTGCCCAAGCAATAAACAGGACAGACAATAGGATTTTATTTATTTTTACACTACATTTTCACTGAAAGCTGACCGAATCCGATCCGAGCCCGAATACAATTTATAGCTACATTTTTGACCAAACCCGGCCGACCCCTCGGGCTCGGATCGCCACACTCTAGTGTGTGTATGTGTCCCCTATTGGGGCCTATCTGAATTCCTGTCTTTGAGAGATATTATTTTGTAATATAACTGAATTTTCTATCCATACATATAAACTTTAAATATATTAAAATTATAAGGCATCTTTGAGTAAACTGCGAGTATCATTTAAGTAGGCTATGTCGTGGCCGGCCGAGTGTCCTCTTTTTTGGAAATCAAAATATGGTCACCCTAGTGTATTGAAATTGTTTCAGTAATTTTCCGTGGATAACCTTCCATGATATGTAACGTGGGATACATGATCCCCGCAGCTGCTGTATCTGTCCCCTGTGTCCCCAGACTGTAAATCGAGTTGGACAGCCGTTAAATTCATTTTACCAAGTTAGAGCTTGTTTTTCCAAGTTGTCCTGAACGCACCACGAGTGGGCGGGCCAGGTGCGCACTGATTTTTCGCACGGATGATTATCACTGTGGCACAGTAATTAATTACTATTCACTTAAAATATTTACAACAATATACAACAGTGTGACAGACTGTGAGACAGAACACTGAATAACAGACAGAAATAACAAAATAAAACATAAAGGGAAAAAAAACAAACAAAAACAAAACAACGGAAGTGCGTCACGTGACTCACGTAGACTTCCCGGAAGTTATCGGCGTAAACATCGGTGTAGGAAAACTGTTCCAATATCTGGAAGAAACTGGACAAGATAATTTACGTTTTTTGTTTGTTTGTTTTGTTTGTTGTTTTTTTGCGGGGGTGGATAAATAACTCTGGGCAACACTCCAACAAAGTGGGTGGCGGTAATGCGCCGCTGGTTACCACCTGTCATAAAACCGACGAAGAAGAAGAATTTGTTATTGGCGGGCCGTTTGAATACATAATACACACAGACAGAGCGATTTTCGGTAAGTAGCTGTCAATAACTATTGATTTACAATATGTAGCACATCCTGTGCTGTTGTATCATGCATCGTATCTATGCAAGCAATAAAAACGTTGATGTAGCTAATGTACTCATTATTTATTTGAACATATATTTGGTTTTAATCCACATTATTGTGATAAAAAGAAGGGGAGAGGGACAAGGCAGCTTTCAGGGACCACAACGGGAGCAGCACTGACAGTCAGGAGGCTTCACAGGTACAGGTGAGGAGAGATTTAAGTGGTTAAAGAGATATTTATAGAATAAGAGTGAGTTTGAAAATAATTCCCATAGCTATTTACAGAATTCCTGTTTTTACCATCTTGATGTATGAGGGTCACTGGTGTCAATGCAGCTAGAGTTTGATGGCTCACAGTCCAAGTGATTTTGGTCGCCCAGTTTATTTATGATTTTGATAATTAAAGACCTGGAGTTGGTCCCCATGTGCTGTACTGTGGCTGCCCACTGCAGAAGATGACCTCTTTCCTCGGTTATCAGGTGTTTTTGGGTATTTGGTTCACGCACAATTAAATGGGAGAGAATACTTCAATAAATGATGTATGCTAGCTAACTGAAGTTATGTTTGAATAGAGTTTGAATCTGATGTGTTTATAAAATGTCTGGCAAGTAATTTTTTTTTTTTTTTTGATATGGGTCCTTGAGATGTCATGGAAAGTTTTGAAATGTTGTCCATGAAAATACCCTGTCTGTGAATCTGGGGTTACACCATGGTTGCGCTACTTAACAAACGCTGACACTGTGCTAGCAACTTGTTGACGGTGAGCACCCACCTGTCGCTTCAATTTTAAGCCTTAATAACGTTTAAACGGGTGAGTCATATAAAAATATAATCCCTGTACAGTTGTCATGAAGAGAGATATTAGAGAGACCAAAACCGTTTTTTTCTTATCAGGCTATAAACATTTTCAAGTGGGCATTTTAATATGGGAGTCAGGACTGACTTGCTTTTGAAGCCCAACCTGGTCTCACTCTGAAGTCGTCAAAATCCAGTGCTTGGGCAGTGACTTGCAGCGCCAGACACTGACGAAAAAAGCCATCCTTTAATATCCGCATGATACACGGCCAGTCATTGTTATAGTTTAACATCACTCAGCAGCATCGGGTGAAGCACGGTGGGACAAGAATGAAAGTTAAGGGGGTATGGACAGGATGGGTGGTGGATGGTTCCAACAAACACAGACTTCCACCCAGGTGAGCGGTGTCCACGTCCAAACCCTGTCCTTTTTTGCTAAACCCAACTATGTGCTTTTGTTGCCTAAACCTAACCACGAGCATGTTCTTGAAGGAAAAAAAACTGACATAATGCATTTATTTTGAAAGAGACTGTATGTAAACGGTAAATTTCCTGTGAAAAAAGAAGTGTTTGAAAAAGACAATGCATGTAACAGGCTGAAGTTGACACTGCGTCCCAAAACGTCCACCTTTCACCTTTCACGTTGTATCTGGGCGTGGAAAGTCCATGACTAAATGTTGATATGTGACAGGGCATTGGCTTAATTTTTCAGCCCCAGAGGTTGATCCAACCAGATGCCTCCTACTCGGCTTAGTGTGATAACTGCTGCACTGCTTTACAGCACAACAGAGCAAGAGGGCGCTGTTCTCCCAGTGGAGTCTGAAAAGGTTTTCTAAAGGCAAATTCAAAGAAATTAAAGTCTAAATCATTTTACTTTAACAGCGGATCAAATGACACAGGTAAGCTTAACTTTGACACCTCGTTACATTTATAATGACACAGTTACTTTGATGATACAACTTGCTTAAAAGAAAATATTCAAAGAATCTGGGTTGTCATTAAAACCCTCCTGACAACAACAAAAGTTTGCACTGAATGGAAATTTAAATACACGCTTTGACACAGTTTATTTAAAAAACAAATAAGTTTACAAAAAAGTAATTGAAATGTCCTCTTGAGTGTTTGTTCAACTTAAAAAGTCCTCCTTCATGAGACCACAACAGTTTCCCCAAAATGTCCAAATAACAAACATCAAATGTATGTCACCCTTTCAGAATGCAAAAATACAAATCAGCAAAGCAATGCATTGCAAAACAAACAAACAAAAAAGAATTGAACTCAGTGGACGTGTTGGGAAATAGTAATCACATCTTGGCTTGATTTCAAATCCTCTACCCAATAATTATGACCCTCAAATTATACTGACTTCCTTGTTTACTTCAGGTTGACGAGGTGCAACTATAATAATGAGACATTTGCTTTTTCCCTTCACAAACACCAGCCCAAACATTTCTCTTCCCTGTAGGCCATGCTCCCCTGCACCTGTTATCTTGGAGGAAACATCACCTGAGTCACTGGTGATAGCTATGTAACGGCATAGATGACAAATATAGTGGACCAGATGTTTAACCTTGTAGGGTTTTCAGTACGAAACCATCTAATATCCGTATATCCTTCCCCTTACGTTTGTGGCAGCTCAAAGTGGAACTGCACTGATGTTACTCATAAAGACGTGTTTACAGGTGTCATGGAGCACTCCTGAATGTGTCTCCGGAGGGGGAACTGTGTGAAATCTGCTCCAGTGCCTCAAGAGCTGGAGACTATAAGTTTGAAAATGAAAAAAATCTGAGGCTGTGAAGTTAGAGTGACCAAACCAGACCTCTGTAGCCCGCTCTTCATCTCTGGAGGCTACATTAGCAACTGATAGCATAACACACATGATTAATCAACCACACTATTGGTGATTGTGTGGCTAGGTTTTGACAAGGAGAAAGAACACATGGAAGTTCTGCTGCATGTTTTTCTTAGTTGTCCATCGTAAGTCTGGCGATAGGGGGCAGTGCTAAATTGGCAGATGGTACGGTGGTGTAGTGGTTAGCACTGTCACCTCACAGCAAGACAGTTTCCGGTTTGAATACAGGGTGGGGGAGCCCTTCTGTGTGGAGCTTACATGCTCTCCTCGTGTCAGCATGGGTTTCCTCATGGTGCTCCAGCTTCCTCCCACAATCTAAAGACATGCAGGTTAATTGGTGACACTCTGGTGATGGCTGTCTCTATGTGTCAGCCCTGCAATAGTCTGGCGACTCCACCTCTCGCCCAGTGTCAGCTGGGATAGGCTCCAGCCCCCTGCAACCCCCATCAGGATAAGCAGTTAGGGAAAATGAATGAACTCTTTGTATGTGAAAGGTTTCGCTAGTAGTGACAAATTCTCAGAGAATTTTCACCGACTCTGCCGTTCCCCTCAGCTTTACCGAGCATTTTAGCTTCTTTCAGCTCATTGTTTTTGTTTTACAACTGTAATGTTTAGGTTCAGTCTCAGTGCTCTCATCAGCCTCGTTTTCAGCCGCAGCAGGCAGCTGTTTTCAGTGAAAAAGATGAATGCAATAAAGCCAAAGTAAACTATCTGCTCAGCACTAAACAGCAGCCAGTCAAAGTTAGAGAATAGCTGGTAAAGATAGTGATGCAACTAACATCGTAAGAGCCAGATCTTGCCTTCAGAAGTTGGTAGAGTCCAAAATAGATTGAATATTGGACTCACATTGTCAGGTGGACAGAAACATGACTCCAAATGAATGTGAAAAGTGCTCTGTATCTGCTGGGTGTGTGAACAGGCAACTGTGTGCAAACATGTTAGTCATGTCCATTTTGTAAGGTGAAAATATGTCGTTTTTTAGCTTACAGCTTGTTTTGCTGCCCCCAAGTGGTCAGAAAATCAATTATTGCTGCTTTGACCTACTATATAACAGTATTTATTAGGTTACCATTCAACTCCTGCACTTCTAAAGTGTTATCTCATCACAGCCAGTTTTCATTTTTTGTTTTTACCCTTGACCCTGGGTCATCACTGGAATCCACTGTAGCTGTTTTCAAGCTGAGTTTAAGCTGACTACAGTTGCCATCTCTGTGACTGAGTGAAATACAATCTTTTCAAAGCCACCTTTCAAGTCCACGCAGGATGAAATTTGATATGCCAAATTTTCAGTGGCATTTTCCTCTAACTAAGACAGATCGATGAAGAACAGCCTCTAAACACTGAGCTGAGAGCCAAAGCTCAGTGGAACGGAGGCTATATCTTTGCAATTTTGGCTCTGTAGCACCTCGCAGGTGCAGAGTCTGTGGTCTGGTCTGATGTCTCTGAGTGAAAGACAACGGGAAACTCATGTTCATCTGCTTCACTAAGGTTTAGTAGTGTAGAGACCAAAGAAGAAAAGATACAAAGCAGGGGTGATAGAAATGTAATCTTACACATATTGTAGAGTCTTGGTCACGGTCTTATTTGTTTAGGACAAACATTCATAGACAAAGATAAATTGATGGTTGAACCAGGCAGTGCATTTACAGACAGTGAGGTGGTGAGGACCTATTTTAGGCCATGTTTTATGGCTAATGTCACCCGTCTGGCTGATGACCAAAGGTCACATAAAGCATCATTCAGGGGGGATTTTGAGCGTCAGCCAGATCCTCCAGAATGCAGAGCGTTGTGTGTGGGAGGAGGGGAGGAGGGTAATCAAACAACAAGACAGCTCCTGCTCTTTTAAAAGCAAAAAAATCAGCAGCCACTACTAACACATATGTAAGTCATATTTTAAACATGACATTACATAGAGACTCCTTAAGAGAAGTGAACACTTTTGTAAAATCTTTTATTATTAAATGGTTACATGCATCTTCTTTTTATTCTCAGGGCGTCAAATATGGCAGCTTGGTCAGTGGCCGTCTTTGTATGATTCTGACACATAAAGCACCCGTTATGTCAGTTTCTCCAGGATTTGAAGGGCCTTTTTGTGTGTGCTAAGGTTATGCAGGCGACTTCCGTGATTGGTGAGACTCAGAGGAAGCTAGAGAGATTGGTCAAATTCACAGAAAAGTTGCAGTGATTGGACAACATTGCAAGGTCACGCAGAATATATTGCAACATCCCGGGGGCTGATGAGACCACTTGCAACAATGACAAAGTTTTTAAAAATGATGTCATGTAGTTAACATCATGTGACATACATCACATGACATACGTGTTAACACATAAGTTTAGTTACGCAACAGCCAAAATTATTTTGACCTTAACCATGATCTTTTCTGTGGACCTAACCAAGTAGTTTTGTTGCCTAAACCTGTGGTACTTTTGGTGACGAAACCTAAATTTACTGCTAACACAGAAGTTTATTTTGACACACCATGCATGTGACAAGCAGAAATTGACAGGTTGTCTTTAGGCTTTCAAATTTGTTGCTAGAGGGGTAACTAAAGCATTATAGATCAACACATTCTCACTCCGACCTCGTCATATATCGTTGTTTGGTTGTGGACCTTCCACGTCCAGATACAAACGTGAAATGTACCCTAGGTGCGTTAATTGATGTCGTTCTGGGGAGCAGTGTCAAGTTCTGCCTGTTTGATGAATTGTCGTCTTTCAAAATACACTTCTGTTTTCACAGGAAATTTAACGTTTACATACAGTCTCTTCGAAATAAACGCACTATGTCAGTACAACAACACTAATTGGCCTTTTTTTTTCCTTCAACAACAAACGCACATGGTTAGGTTAAGGAAAATAGAACAGGGTTTGGCTTTACAATCTTACAGGACGTGAACACTGCTCTCCCAGGTGAAAGTCTGTGTTTGTTTGACCCATCCACTACCAATCCGACCTGCCCTACTCGGACTCTTGCTACCTTAACTTTTGTTCTTGTCCCGCAACGTTTCCCCCTGATGCCACCAAGCACCATTAAACTGTAATAGCGACCCACTGTGGATAATGCCAACGTCAGAGGGCAGCTTTTTTCATCATTGTCTTATGCCGTAAGTTACTGCCCAAGCAATGGATTTCGACAACTTCAGCGTGAGACCGGATTGTATAGATGGAAATGTAGGGCCTCTGACACGGCTGGCGTATTTGATAAGTTGGGCGTGAAAATCTCTTGTTATACTGGGTTATATGTATATCATGAATACGTGTACATCATAGTTTTGATTAATATATGCGGGATTCAACTGATAAAAGTAAGGATATTCACTGACTGTTGGTCAATCAGTATCTTATCCGTTAAATAACTTACTTTTTCGTCTGAGTACTTTCTGTGCTGTTTCATTATCTCGCATCATCTATAGTGATTTAACTCTTCCTGTGATGTGCCAGGAGCCTTGCTTTGTGCCGTGCCCGCTCCACCTAATTGAATCGGCGCATACTTGATCTGGGGAATTGCTTTTGGAAATGGGACAATCCATAACTTAGAGCGAACTGGCATACACTTTTATGAAATGTTGCTCATTTATTTATTTATTTTCTATTTTGGGAGCACAAAGAGAGCCAACCAGACCATTAATGAACTTGAGATTGGTCTGGCTTTGTGCCAGCAGTATGTTAGTGAAACACACCTCTGCTACGCTGCTGTTTCCCTCAGAGAGTTGTGGACAATGCAGTCTTTGAGCCATTTCATTTAATAATCTAGTGCAAGTACTTTATCTCAACATAACAGACTGAACTTTTTCAATGAAACTCTTGAGAGTAAGGTTCTAAAATAAACTTTATTTGCTCACGTTGTCAAAGTGTGTAAAAGCAGTTTTTAATGGCACAGCTTTAGAAAGCAAAGCACATTCTGATTCCTATGTGTTTTTTCACTAAGTAAATTACATTATTTAGTTCATGTATTCGTCACATCACTGGTTAGCTGACTTTAAATCAGCTTCCAAACTGAGATTTAAGCCTGTTTCTGCTGGGCCTCCTTATGACCCAAGTGCATCTCTCAAAGATTGACATTATTTCACAAAGTCCCAAGCTGCACAAGTGAAAGATCAAATTTAATTACAGTTGGAGACGCTCCAGAAGTACTGCATTGTTATGCTCTGTGATCAAGGGTTTTTTCCTCTTTAATCTCCAGTTAGAAGCACTTGGCTTCACACCGTTGAGTGCATGTTCACCGCTGCCACCTTCAGCCGCCTGTCGATTCAGAGTGCATCTTGCAGATTGCTGACTGCAATCCTCTTGATGGCTTTTCCTGACACTTCCACGCTCCCAGGAGGCTGCAGGAGGCTCTTTGAAGCCTTTTCCAGCATGCGGCAGGACTCTCGAAGCCCTCTCTGCTCGCTGCCCTTTGCCTTGTCCACCTTGGGCCAGCTTGCCTTTATCTGCAGATAATCCCCCTGTTGACGTGTCCGAATTGCAGTGATCCTCTTCTAGGCATTGTGCTTTCCTCAGCCTCAGCCGCCTCCTCCCTGCCTCTTGCTGGAGGGTGCTGGGGTTTTGGCATGCCACCACTGCACCATGTGTAGCCTGAGCTTTAAGTTGGGGATAAAGTAAAGGAGGGGCAGGCTTGCTGCGCAGAGGAGCTGGGGTACCTCGACAAACCACATCTTCCAGATGCCTGTCTCCATTCTGCTCTGTGTTGATGGAGCGTGTCAGCTGGGGCCTGGAAGATGTGTTTTGCTGTTGGGCTTTTAGTGGCTCAGTGGAAGCAGAAGGACACACTGCAGCTTTTACCGGTCTCTGTCTCACACAGGATTTCACCTTCCTTGTAGGGGGCTCATTCACCATCACATCCAGCTTACAGGAAGCAGGTTTGACTTCCTGCTGGATAAGCTTAAGTTTTTGCTTCTGAGCTTCCTTCACCTCCTCTGGCAGCTGTAGTGGGGCGAGCTTCAGAGGGCGCCTGACTTTCTGATTCTCAGCCTCCCTCTCCGAGTCAGGCCTGGGTGACTTCAGCAGCAACAAGTCCAACTGTGCTGTGCCCTCCTGGGTCGGCGAGCAGGCCGTAAACTGACCCACTGCCTCCTTTCCATGTGTCGCTGACAGATGGAGGCCAGGTGTCTTGGAATTGCAGCCATTTTTAGCCGCCAGTTTGAGGTTTTGACCATTCAGATGCAACATGGTATTTTTAACTTGGATGGTCAACATTTCTTCTCGCTGGGGAGCCCCCTGAACAAAAGACACATATCAGTATCACTGAAATGATCATGTGGGCTCTGTTTGTGCCTGCTTTTTTGTTACCTCGATACTGGAAAGCATACAAGTACTTATCCAAAGTAGTAAGTGTAGTTGTCTTAGGAAGATGACCACCACTTTCTAACAAGGCATATTTTATATACGGTTACAGTGCTGGGTACTGACATGTCCTTCAGCTAAAATGCAGACTTGGACTATTTTTAAAATAAGAAAGTTATCAGTGAAGGGTCATAGGTTTGCAAATACAGTTTGCAGTTGTTGTTAAATTTATTTTAGACCAAATACTATAACAGTGGTTCTCAACCCACAAATTCTCATGAGATTGTTGGGTCATAGGACGATTGCCCAAGTAGGTAATAAGAAAAGTCTAAGTTTTCAGCCTGGTCTCAATCCCACGGTCAACAAAAATCACTGCTTTGGGAGTGGCCCTTAGCGTCAGATGTGGACGCACAGCCTTTAGCATCTGTATGAGATGCACCAGGCTTTCAGCAAACTTTAGTGTCAATGTGATCTCAACCTTATACGTCATATTTTGACTCTTGAGCAGAACCTCTCAGCATCACTATAATGACGGCAGAGGCAGACTTTTGCATTGTATTTTGATGCAGGGGGTCAGTCATTAGGTTTAGGCAACAAAACTACATTAGTCATGTAGTTTACTCACATGACTCATGACTGATTAATGACTGACTAACAACTGACATGATACCATAACTGTTGACTTTTAGTCCCACACAGGACCAAAAACTGGTCTCCTGGATCAAAGTCCTGTGCTTGTCAGACCCATCTACCTGCCCTAAGCGAGAGTGTCCGCTGCTCTAAATGTCTAAAAATGATGCCCATGGGTTTATATTGTCAGCTTGGTTTCACCCCAAGGGCTTTCAGAAATGTTGCAGTGGCCCTCAGCGTCACATTTTGAAGCACAATGCCCACTTGAGCATCTGAAAGTGATGCTAAAGACGCTCTTAAGTGGATGGGTCCAATAAGCACAGGACTTTGACCCAGGAGACCGTAGTTTGTTTGAACTAAAAGTCAACAGTGAATTATTTTGTCACGCCACTGGTTAGTCTCTTGTTAGCCATCATTTATCAGTCATTAGTCACATCAGTCTTTAATCAAGTATGTCAACCACGATATTTTCATATTCCTAACCAAGTTTTGTTGTCTAAACCTAACAGCTTCCCCGTCAAGATACAAGACAAAAGGTTGCTCCCAGGGTCTTTATAGTGAGGCCAGGGGCTTCAGTCTAAGCGTCAAAATATGATGAGTAGGGATAAGATCAAGTTGAAGTTTTTATTTTATTATCGCTATTTTACGAAGTTTTCCACAAACTTTTTTTCTCCTACTGTAGTTTTACCACGTAGGGCCTACAAATGACTAGAAATTACTCTTCAGTTCAGCTGCTCACAACTAAATATGTGCAGCCTGTGGTGAGATAGAAGGAGATATTACTTTAGATTACAGGGTCATAAGCAAAGAAATTTGAGAACCAGTGTTTTGGAGGGTAAATAAGTGGTTGAACAGTCCATTGGAGAGCTGCTTGTGATGAATTAAAGAACTAGCTAAAAAAACAAGTTATGCTGGACACAGGCGAAAGGCAAAGTGCCCTTGACTTTTGCTTATTACTGTTTTAAAAAGCATTTGCAATCAATTTATTAACCATTACTTAAGCCATTAGTTACAACATAAACCAATTATAGAGTAATCCATGTTAGGCAGTGAAACCAAAACATCACTGGGACTGAGAATGCAATTACATTTCCACATGCATCTTCACTTTCTGTAATGCCAAACTAAAGATTCCATAACATGTAATAGTAACCAGCAACACCCAAAGTTCTCTTACCTCTGACAGGAGTTAAGAATACAGCTAGTAAGTATTTACTATTAGAAAAATACAGAGGTTAAAGACGCATTTTGTGGATTGCCCTATCAAAATGAAGCATTGCAAGCACAGTGAATATTTGGTTGCAGTGTCTCAATGGAGCAGTTCATAAGTTCTGTACACACTGTACAATGACAACTATGTTCCTTCACTTTCTCTACATGTCACTCAAACTAACACCAGCTTTGTCTGTTAATGACACACCATCTGAAAGTAGGTAAGTGTTTGTTAGTGATATGCAGATACTCACAGGTTTGGCAAACATCTCCTGCTTGAATTTGTTTTATTTCTTTAGGAGTTGAATTGCTTCTTGCAGAGCAGAAAAACAATCTTGTTGTTGTCTCTGTGTTTGTTTGGTCATCTGAGCCAAAGGCAGTGACACTGCAGTTGGAATAGGTTTTAGCAGCCGTAATGTCATTAAGCAGATTAGGGTCACAGCAGTGATCTCTAATTATCTCCAGCTTAGCGGCAGCCAATGTGCACTCTCATGGCAAGGCCAGTTTGTTTTCAGCGTCCGCAGTTCAACTTTCTGTTGACATGCAAGGAAGGGCAAGTTGCTACTCATGATGTTGAAGAAGTAAAATGTAGCAGGAGTTTTTGCATTTTACTCGACACTAGATGGTGCCAGAGACCTCCTTTGCATAATAGCATCAACAGTGGAGTTTTTGTGGCCTCGCCATCATTATGTGTAGAACATAGCCAGCTGTCAGGGAGCTGGTGGAGATCAGCAGAACAGAGACTCATGATAAATACTTTGAAATGGTCTTTTATGAGCCCAGCCTGCCATCAAATTATAATATAATATACTGTGGGTGTATGTGAAGCTGTTTCTTCCAAACTCCAGTTGTTTCCCTTTGCATTTTAAGACATTAAAGCCTTATCACAAAATATCTTGCATCTGTTCATAAATAATAAATATGGTATCCTATTATACTGTTTTTTTGTTTGTTTGTTTTTTTTTGTTTGTTTGTTGTTGTTGTTTTTTTTTTTCAGTTACATATTTGCTTGTATCCCCTGAAGGCATCCCGATAAAAATTTGAGGGGTTGTCACATACTTGGGTTCTTGAATTTTCTAGAAAGAACTAGTATCACTGCCTTGTGATAGTATGTCCAGTAAGTTGCAGTTTACATTCATGTCTGTAGAGACTCATGGAGCCATGACACAGCTTTAAATATGGATGCTGCTGCAAAGAAGCACAATATTCTAAAACGTGGATGGGATGCATCAAACACATCTTCAACCTGACAGCATAGAAGATCTACACAATCAGCGCAGTTTCAAGTAAACAAATGTCTCCCCTTCTGCATCTGAGTTATGGCACTGAAAAAAAGCTGGAAAACATTATGTTGACACAGTGAAATTGACCTTCGACCTTTTGTATACTAAATTTCATGAGTTTGTTGAGATTTTTTTTGTACATTTTTGTTCTAAGTAGCTTATGAATTCTTGATTTACGAATGAAAACATGTTTTGTGAGGTCACAGTGACCTTTGACCATAAAAATCAAACCAGTTAATTGTTGAGTCCAGGTGGACGTTTGCACCTAAAGGCCCATTTATGCTCAATGTTAAATACGGATCCGGATACGGACAGAACCTTCTGTCTGTGCTCCGCGTTCATTTCATCTGTATTTCTGAACGTTTCCATAAAGCTTACGGATACGGGCAAAACGGAGCAGTACGACTGGAAACCGTGGGGGCAGTGTTGCTGTCACTACCCGATACGTAGCTCTAGTGAGACACGAAGAAGAAAGTACTAGTACTAGAGAAAAGAATTCTCCGTCCTCCAGTCGCGATGTATTTAACGGCCTCACCGACCACCGCCTCCTACAACGCTGCCTCTGTTTTTGTCTTTTATGCAAGAGGTACATTATCAATATCTCCTCCACAGTCACCATGTTTGTTTTTGAGTTTGTTGTTGTCATAAACTTTTGATGCTGGGCTGCCCCCTAGTGGATATATTGGTTAACATCCATGCCAACTTAAAGGGCGCATGGAAGTATGTGGGCAGTGACAGTAACATCGTTTGAAACGGACGTATACATTTTCGTACGTAAAGGGAGCATAAATGGGGCTTAATCTGAAGAATTACTGTCAAAGAGCTGCAGAAGATTCTTAGTCATCCAGTTCATGGCAATCTTAAGTGCTATATCATAGGCAACTGACCTTGCTTGAGTTTCTTGAAAATGTGTCACCTCTCATCCAAGACAGAGAACTGAAGAAGCCTCTTGGTTGAGAGGTGACACGTTTTCAAGAAACTCAAGCAAGTTTAGTTGCCTACGATACAGCACTTAAAATTTCCTTCAAAGTGTTCTTGAGATATAGCACTCAGGAGAATGATTTGGACAAGAGGTGACATTGACCTTTGACCACCACAATCTAATCAGTTCATCATTGAGTCCAAGCAGACGTTTGGGCCAAATTTGAAACTCCCTCAAGGCGTTCTTGAGATATTGTGTTCAGGAGAATGGACTGACAATCCGACAACATAATGCCTCTGGCCACAACCGTTGCTGGCGTGGAGGCATAAAACTCAGCGCTGAACAACTTACAACTCATGTCCACACTAAGGCCATAGTCAGTGATGACAAGAAATCTTTACATGCCAGAAATTTGGGCGCCACTGATGACATGGTAAATGCCAGGTATTTGCTCACCTGTTGACTCTGACGTCACAGGTTGTGTCTACAGGTGAAACATGCTTTAAGGTTTCAGCCCATACTGACAGTAAGGACTATAATATGCATTGCTACAGCAGCATGGTGTTTTGTAGCCTTGTGTATACACTGCACTGATGCATATTTAATATGCTTTTTGTTTTATAAAGTAAACTGAGAAGAAGAATCGAAGTAAAAGCCTCTATATCTTATTGTGTTATTGAATCACGAGACCCAAAGGAGAAAGGAGACATATACTGTTAGTGTTACAGAAGGATTTGTAACCTTCTAAGTGACTGAATGGTGGATACAGGTGTTGCAACTCAATATCAGAGAGATGTCCCAAATATTGTCAGCATTCACTGGAGTTCAACTTTGATCAAATTCTCTTCCAAGTCCCGGCTCTGGTAATAGTTTTCAGTGCAAATATCATCAGACAGGCCAGATAAGACAATGATGTGGTGTGTGCTGCCTGCAGGAATATCTGCAGATCTTAATCATTTCAAGACAGCAGCTTATTTAAAATTTTAGCTTCATCGCTCCCACGTCAGTCTCATTTATTATATTTAGAGGCAGACTGTCGCAGAGTTTTCCTGCGATGGATGAGACTGGTATTAACGGGCAGTTGTGCCTCCTACAGTAGATCCATTTTTCATCAGGCAGACAGACTCAATCACAGCTGAAAATCTCCTGTTCTCCGTTGTCTCATTCTCTCGCCTCGGGCCCCAACAAAAGCAACATGTCAGCACCTGCTTATTGCAAAGCTTCATCATATCAGTGGAGTGGTGGAGACGGTCCCACTGCAGAACAACTTGGCTCCGCTTACATGATCATTTAAGATGCAAAATTACAGGCTTGACGCCAAGTGATGGCCTTAACGCCCCTCTGCCACTGTTCTTATTGTGTCGCCCTCTGCGTTGCCTGATGTTCACGGCTGACAGTATAATTATTGCGGTGTGGGAAGAGATAAAAAGGGATGTTGCCTGCTCATTCTCCCACCTACTGAACATCCAGCTGCACTACATGGGCCACTGGGAGAAAAGAAGAAGGCGACTGGACAGCAGAGATGCTCTATCAGTCAAATTCTGCCAGAATTTGTAGCACATAGTGTTCATGCCATAAAGTCACTCTGACATGGTTTTCTCAAGTCTCCAGCAATGTCATAGATGCTGGACTATTTTCATGGCAAAACTTACAATTACAAGGCTTTAAAAAGAATTAAATGAATTAATAAAATGTGTGAATAATGCCCCTTTCCCCACCAAATTTAGCGAGTGTTTGCAGGTTTTTTAAATGCGGGAAAATGCTGTAAATAGTCAATCAACTGCTTTCCCATTGCCAGCAGGCCAGAGCCATGTACACGACTCTTTAATAGACAAGTATGCCTCTCTGTTTTTTTTTGTTTTGTTTTCTCACTAGTGTGTCACGTTTAACATCAAGAACGCACCAGAAAATAGGGTTAGTAAACAGTAGAAAGCAGAATGGACCACAATGAACATGTGACTTTGTGCAGACTTATTAAGAAATACAGTTTGAGGGCTGCTTGGACCGAGACAGATGGTATTTTGTGGCAGCACATCATTGCATCATGCTGCAAAATAAATAGCAAAAATTAGCCCATCCACCCAGGTGTTGTTGTTCCATCACTGCCAGTTGGAGCCGATTTGAGCTTGAGCCGATAAATACCAGTGTCCGGGCAATGAATGTTGTTGCCTCACCCATTAAATACAAAAAACAGATGTTAGTGGGTGTTAGTGGGTTTTTTTTTGTCCTGTGGGAAAGGTTCTTAATGTTAAAATTTATTTAGGGTTTTCCAAAGTCCTCTAAAGCTTATAAATGACATCTTTTTATCTTTGTGAAATTGAAGAACGGAGGAGGAGAGAGAGAGAGGTGCAACAGGTAGAGGACGAGAGAGGAGGAATGGCTGCTGCAAGGCTGCGTAGCTCTGGAGATTGGTGGTGTACCTGTGAATGCTGTGCCCCAGTGCCCACTGAAGAGGAATGCCTCTGTTGCAAGGAATGGGACCGGTTGCAGCCTTATTTTCAAGGTCTGGATGTGACCGAGGACGAGACACCTCCACCTGGAGTAGTATGCAGCTGGACTTTATCTAGAGCTTGCGAGATATATTTTGGCCGCGCTTTGGCAAGCAGAGCTAAATGGTAAACAAACATGGCAGCAGTAAGGTAAGACAACACGTTTACATGTCGTTTTCTATATGTTCTCTGACATTTATCCTAACGATATGAGGCAGTCTTTGTGGAAAAAAGCTTGTTTAGTGGACTAACTTTGCACTTGAAGGTTGCCCGTTCACTTATGTTTTAACAGGTCTGACGCTACTATGCGCCCCGGCTGTATCTAGGCTAACAGCTAACATGCTAACTATTATTTTTATGTCACTAGTCACTTGAAACAAATTTAGGACGATAGGAGACAGGTTGAAATAAACCGAAATTTCCCTTTAAGTTTTTGTTCAAATTTAACAGTTGAGATATAATGTGTTATTTACTGATCTTTAAAGGTTTTGGAAAGCAGAGGTTGTTCGCTATGGAGTGGGGTTGAGCTGAATACTCGGATGAAATGAGTATCCAGTAAGGATGATATACCTTTTTACAAGTATCATCCATGTAAAATGTACCAATATCCGTACTTAAAATGAGGGAATCAGAAATTATCTGACGCTCAATCCAAGATTCTATAAAACATCTTAATAAAGAAACAAATTTAGATACTTCTGATTGATCCACATCAATTTCAAGCTTAAAGGGATAGTTCAGACTTTTTTAAGTGGGTTTTTATGGGGTACTTATCCATGGACAGTGTATTACATACGTTAGATGTCAGTCAGCATGCCCCCAGTTTGGAGAAGCATAAAAAGAGTCCAACACAGAACTTAAGCAAAGTACTTCTGTGGAGGGGGGTCAACAACGAAACATACTTTGTCCAACTAAAAACAAGTCCAGCCAAAAAGAATCAATATCAGTTTGAGTATATGAAGTATATGAGGATGTTGGGGTTCTCTTTGGGAGTGACGAGGATGGATAGGATTAGATGGAAGCAGATGATTCACTGTGGCGACCCCTAAAGGGAAGAGCTGAACGAAGAAGATCACTTTGAGTATATGCTGTATTGGGGGTGTTTTCATTGCTTTACTTTCCCATCAGACAGCCTGTTTCGACAGGGAAGCTGTTATTCTCTGTTGTCATCATAGCCACCAGACTCCATCGGAAAAACAGTCATTTTATCTCTCTTAACATGGGAGCTGGTGGTTTAGCGCTGCTTCGATGAGCAAGTTAATTTGTGTTTGCTTGTTTGTGTGACTTTGATGAAACTGAACTGAGCCTTTTAAATGCCAAAATCACACATCAACAGAAACAGACTAAAGTAGCCATAGAGCAACAACTCCTGCTTTCAGTGATGTTAAATCCCTGTTTTTCGCAATGAATTCTGGCTTTAAAGAGAGCGATATAATGGCTTCATTGTCCCGTTGGAAATCACTGTCTGACTTAGAGGTGAAGCAGTGGAAACACTTTCAATATAATGTACATTTAAACTGATATTGGATTTTTCAGGTGGCTGAAAAACATTTTGTTGCTTCTCCAAACTGGGAACATACCTATAGTCATCTACGGTTTGTAACATACTGTCTATGGTTAGGTGCTTTGTACACCACTTCAAAAAATCAGAACTATCCCTTTAAAATAACTAATGGTTAGGTCTTGACCATTTCCAGTTCAAACTCATTCTAAATACAGACACCATAGATTTTAACAATGACTAGATTCCAGACGCCAAGATGGCACCTGTTCATTCCAGTGGAGTTACTCGCCTTGTGCATACGCGAGTTAAGTTCCAATCGTTATGCGAAGCTAAGCTAACTGACTGCTAGGAGTGTAGCTTGTTATTCTTGACAGACCTGAGAGTATCTCATCCAGCTCTTGGCATGAAAGCAAATGCATACATTTCCCAAAATGGCAAATGATTCTATAATCACTGAGACTTATGAAAAGAAGGTGAAAGGTAAATAAGCATAACAAAGATACAGAGATCAGGTCTGCAAACGATTTTCTCCTTTATCTCTTGCAGCTAAGATTTTTTGTTCTCTGAGTCGATCCTTGCCTGACAGTCTGAATATTTAAGAGTTTAAGTTTAGCTCGCAGTGCCTCTTTGTGTGTATCAGCAGAAAGTCTTGGAGGACATGTTAGAAGGCCACACCTGTCTAAACCTTGACTTATAAAAAGTGTGATCTGGCGAAAAATATTAGTTTTAGCTTTGTAAATGAAATATACCCAGATGCTTTGAATGAATTCTTAAACTATGAGTAAGTTCAAAGTTGATCTTAAATCAATTTAAACTGAGGGAAACTGGCCTGTGGCACATTTAGAAATCATTGAAACTGTTGTTTTAATGAATATGTAATGCTCTGACTCCAGGCCTGAATTTTACTGTTTTTAACAATGAGGGAAAAAAAACACACAAATTTGTGAATTAAACTTCTCAGTGGAGCAGCCGGAGATGTTAGGCAGGTTAGAAGAAGACAGAGGGTTTCAGAAGGAGGCTCATCATTTTTATTCAAGTGTGTTATGGCTTCACTCAGGCCGTGTAACCCAGTGAGTCATTCACACCAAATCATGCACACACACGCACCAAAAAAAAAGAAAAGAAAAAGAAAACATACAAATGTAAAATGTTATGTAAAATGTTCATTTCATTCTGAACAATTCTTAACAATCTCTTCTCTGTGTGGTGAAAAGAGAGGGGACCCATACTGGAGTGTACTGTACAGACATCAGTTTCAAAATTGTGACAGAAGACGTCAGTCGGTTCAACATAACCGCCAAACCACATGGATGCCAACGAGATGGGATATAATCTCCTGTAAGGAATATGGTACATGGTATTATTTGTTCATCAGACCTACAGAAGAACCTATTGCAAAGGATATTTCACAAATAGAAGTTATGGAACACAGCCGTTCTATTATATTGTATTACACAGATAGTAGTGCAATTTGTGTCTCTTTGTCCCTGTCAGAAAACATGGCACTGTTGACAGAGAAATGGCCTGCACATACTGCCACATGCAGTAAACGGCGCCTGGAAGCCAAGCACAGCTACGTACAATATGCCGAAAAAACTAACCGATAACCATCAGGAATAAATTCACCTTAAGTGTTGTTTGATGCTGCGTGGCAGGGAAATGCTCAAGAAAACAAAATGTCGCGCTGTTGGTCTCTTGAGAGCGATGGCGTGTGTGGCTGTTTCTCTGTGCCATCTGTGTTATAGAGTAACATTCAGTGGAGGACCATCAATATGACATGTGGCATGATGGCAGACAAATCTGAGTAATATGTGTGGGAGGGGTTGGAAAAATGATCTGACTCGCAGCTCATGAAAAGCAAATGAGTACATTTGTTTGCTGCTTCCTCTCAAAAAAAAAAAAAAAAAAAAGATCCATTATGGCTAATACATTCCCCAAAATGCTGCTTGGAAAGTTTGACTGTGAACTGAACGGAAGGTAGACGACACTGATAACCGTCAGTGACTCTTATTATAGGTAGGTATTCGCTCAACTCTATCAGTATTGGAAAAGTTTAAAAAATAATTCCACTTTATTACAATTTGGATCTTATTTTTACACTTCATTATTAACAATTACAATAACATTTCATTCACCAAAGTAAATGCTGAAACTTGGGAACAAGGCATCGTCACTGCAACAAAGTCCAGGGAGGGATGAAATGAACAGCCACACCATCAAACAGGTGCTAACAAGCCAATAGTTGGGCCAGATTGCCTCTAGGGACCACCCAACATGTCAATAATAATCCCTAAAGGTTGGATGAAAAAGTTGGTCTGTAAATGGTGATAGACGTTTACAACATTGGGTCATAAATGGGTCTTTCCCTGTCTTTGTTCCTACTGAAGATGTAAATCTTTAAAGCTGCACTGATTGATACTTTTATATGAAAAATGAATTAAATGACGGCGTGTGATCTGGAAAGGATCACTCGTAGTGAGAATTATCACTCAACTCTGCAATTCCCCTAGCTCCTTTTCAGTCTATTTTGGATAAATGTTCTGGTTTTCGTGCCTGCTTTCAACAGAATTGTTTCCAGACAGACAAATTTATCGTATGTTTTCCTACAAAAAGCACTGCACCCAAATTCATACATATCCCAAGGAAGCAGTCCTGAGCGCTTGGAAGGAAGCAGGTGGGGGTGGTGGATGGGTCACAAAAACAAGACTTTTGCCTAGGACTTTGCCCTGGAGTCACGTGTTCGGATCTGTGTCAACTTTGAGTGAACTTTGAGTCATTTTACTCATTAGATTTCAGGTACATCCACACCATGATTTCCTTTCCTAAACCTAACCTCTGTAACTTAACGTCTTTTCTTTGTGAAAAAAGCTCAGCTTATCTCACTGTATGTCAGCTGTTCGGCGGTAAACACCAGGCAGAAAAAGTTAACAACCAGTTAGTGAACATAGCAAAGCAAATATGAAGTTATATTTTTTGTCTGGAATTGGTAGTAATCTAAATAGAGCTACAAAGAGAGTAATAAATTGGGCTTACAGAGCTTACATTCATCATGTCTCCAGATACATGGCTCTAAATATAATGTAAATGGAAAATTCATGAAGTAATAATCAAGCGGTAACCTCCGGGGCTGAAAAGTGAAGCTAACACAGAAGTGTTAAAAACTGCAGTTCCTCTAATGGCCACTTGGGGCTGGCTCCAAAAGCAAGTCAATTCCCACAGATCCCCAGTGTTAAAATGCCAGACTTTACAGCAGCAAATAAAAATGATTAAGCCTAATGCAAAAATTAGTTTTGGTTTTTATTATTAATTGGTACGGGGGTGGATTTATATAACTCACACATTAAAATGTTACTGAGCCTTCAACTTAAGGGCACGGCCACTTTGACTGACAGGTGGCTGCCGTCCATTGACAACGTTGGTTAGCTAACGTAACCATGGTGTAATCCTAGATTCATGGAGTATAGACTAGCCATAGTTGTTGCTATTTCATTGTTAATTGTAATGTTTTGGTTGCCTAAAAAAGTCATATTCAGCATTTGATTGTAATAAAAGATTTGGATGTTCAGGTTTTCCGGTAAATACATTTTGTTTATCAGTTTATGGCTTCTTTTTCATCAGCAAAAAAAAAAAAATGTATCAGCATTATCACACTTAACCATAGCTGTGAATGTACCATAGTAACCAAGCTAGCTGCTAGTGCTCATCCAAATTTGGCCTCTTCTGGCTCCAAAAAATCCAACATGGCGACAGCCAAAATGGCAAACTTCAGGCTTCAAAACAGAAGTCTACAAACCAATAGGTAATGAGGCTACATCCATTATTATAAACAATCAATGGTGATAAGGTTGTGTTTTCAGATTGTTTGGCTGCCTCCAAGTGACCAAAATAATCAATGAATGCTAGTCCTAGTCCACCTGAAAGGTCATTACAACGGTGTGGCTCATTCATGTGTTTTTAATAGGTTTAGACAACAGCTAAACTTTGGTTAAACAGACTATACTTGTTGATTTGAGAATTTTGATGTGATTTGTTGAGGGAATATTGCAAGCATTACCTTTCAAGCTGTTTAATCATCCACCTGCCTAAGTTTCTTTCACCATCTGACATCTTTTTAGCAATGTTGTAGCATTCCCAAATTTCAGCAATTACTGATTGGAGTGAGGCCAAAACTCTAAAAACAAGGCCCAAGTTGCAATACACTGGAACAATCGTCTAAGCTGTTACAGGATGATTATGTTTTGTAAAAGCAAGGGAGTGATTCAGTCTGCTTTGGTGCTGGGTGTGGACGTGGTTATAGACGGTAGGTGTAAGGTCAGATGTCAGTTTTCATCTCCTCATATGAACTCGTTTATCAGGTCTAAGATCTGTCTATACATTAACCACATCTGCTCTCCAGACCTCCGTAACCTCCCAAAAGGTTTGCTAAAGCACAAACAGATCCACCGTGTTTAAATGTGCCCACTTCAACAGAAACACTGACCGCTGTTTCTTCAAGGCACGTATGCTAATGTGTAAAAATACATATGCATCTCAGCCATGAAAAGGCCTTTTTATTCCAAAGGTTGTTATAAACATATTGTACAGGATATTTAGATAAGCTGGTATAGTTCCAATAATGAAACAATGCTTTTAGGGCTTATCTCGGACTCCACGCCTGCTTAGGTTTGACACGACTGAATGGGATCCATGGCATTTTACCATTTGCCCAAACAGAGTGGCATTCACCTTGTGAGGCATGCTCAGCTACCCAGGAAATTAATAGAAGCCTGTTAAACACAAGGCTGCAAAGAATACTGACAGTAACGCTTCCTGAAAGTCAAGGTCCAGAAATTTGGTGTAAGAATTGTCGGTTTCCAGAAACTTTGATTGATTTTGAAGGATAGGACTTGCTGAGGGAATAAAATAGCTCCCAGCCCTGCATAACTTAAAAAAAAAATCCCCCCTTTGCTCCAGTCTTTACAAACCATATACTCAAATATACATTTACAGCTTAAAAGGCCTTTGGAAATTACAAGAAGCGCTTTAATCCTGCTTAATTTAGGAGCTCAGTGATAGTGAATATTTCGTCTTTGACAGCTAGCATTGGGATTTAAAACAGGCCTGTAATCAACTTAAATATCCAGAATTGTCCAAATGTTTTCCAGCCCTGTCTCAAATGATGCCTGTAATGCAAACTGACTCCTGGTGTTCACGTCGCATCAGACGCGGCACAGGCTTCAGTGAGATGATGCATCTCAGTCGCATTTCTCTAAAAATTCCTACTTGTAAATAAGGATTTGATATGTACATTGTATTATTTGGCCGATGCGCTTGCACTTCTGGAATTGTGTTTGTTAAAAGAGCAAACCAAAGAAAAAAGGTGATTCATTCAAACCTGAGAACAAACGTTATTGTACAGTTTGTTTGAATGAAAAATAGAAACGAAAAGTATATCCCTTTAACAACTGCTGGACTTTGGCAAAAGAAACAGCTCGTATTGTAAATCATTCTTAAGACTATTTGCCATTAAGATACATTTAAAGTTATTATGAAATTATTTCCCCATTCATCATACAAAGTTCATGCACTTATCTTTCAAACATAAAAAATCGTCCCTATCCGTTTCCTTCTTCTGATATTTTACAGAAAATGAAAGGATCATACTGACGTTATTAAGTTTCTCTTATCTGTGATCTTCGGCTGTTCTCTCACATTAACTCAGACTCACTGTTTCTGCTCGTTTCTGTGTTGATGCATTTATCAGGTCGTGTTTCCCTAATGGCTCCAAAGTGCATCCAAACCTCCGAAGTTGTCAGTTTAGATCTGCATGCTTTTCCATCACTGTAAACAGTTCTGCTCTCAGTGCTGTGTGGTTAGATCTGAGCAGGGTTCATCAGCAGACCCAGGGTCAGTTGCTACAGGCATGCAGCATATACTATGCAGGACTTTGGAGCATAATCATACACGTCTGTAGATTAAAACTGCTTATAAATTCAGCTGGAGTCATTTAATTGCACTTTGGTAGCTGCAGGTTAAAGGAAATATCCACCTTCTGGTCCTCTTACACTGTCTTATATCACCACTTCATTAACTTGAGTCGTTTGATAAGTCTCCAAGAACCTGTAAATTCACTTAGGCTCCAACTACACTTCCCATAATGCTTCTCAAACAACTTGTCGCACCCAGTCAAGGGACATTTTGTGGAGCTACCTGACCACTGTCTTTGTGAAGAGCATGTCAGTGATGACATGATCTCACAGGAGCATTACTCAGCCTATACACAATTACAAAGTGTGTGTGTCTCTAAAGTTTGAATAAGTAATGATGTCATAGTGATGTCATCAGGGGTACCTCAGCTTGGGCGTGAAATTCCCTTTTTTATTTGAAAGCCTGAGTTACAGGGTTTGCAAAGAGTTGGCGTTTCAGAGGCCTTTAGAGTTGAAAGAAATATGCCATTGAGTTGCATCATGGGAATTGTAGGATCCAGTGTTTTCAGAGCTTGATCCTTACTGCACTCTCAGAAATAAAGGTGCTACCTAGAACCATATAGAGTTCTTCAGCTTGTCCCAGTAGGAGGGCCCTTATTGGTTCCTGGTAGAGCCCTTTTTAAAGGTTCCACCTTGAACCCTTTCAGGAAGTTCTACCTAGAACCCAAAATAAAAGGTTATACCAAGAACCATCTGTGAAGCAATCCACCCAAAACCACTTATGAGAAGTTCTCAACTCTTCTGTGGTGCAATGGTTCCACCCAGAGCTCTCTCTGGGGCTTCTGTCCATAAGCTTTCCGCTGTCTGACGGTACTAACAAGAACCCACTTGGAGAGTTCTATCAGGAACCCTTTTATATTCTAAAGGTTTCATTGAGAACCAAACAAGAGGGACTCTAAAAATAGTAATGGGTCACACTACCCACTCTATGTGGCTTTGATGAAAAAAAAATAATTATATGGAAATAAATAATGGTTATTTTTTCACCATCTTGATTTTTGTATACCAGTGTTGTAGGCCTTAAGAAATTTTTACATTTTCTAACTGTAAAAATGTGAAGCATATATACCAATTAATTTTGCCGAAATACCAGCAGCTAGCGTTGAGTCTCCCTAGCTGGATGCCAAATCCAAAAAAGTAAATGTCTTGCAATAAAATAGAGAATTTCGTAGTGCTTGGGCAGATTTTATTTGCTTCTACTGCCAGCTCTATAAAGTTGGAGTACCAAATAATCATAAATAGCGCCCTGCAGAGGAGCCACCTTCTGTTAAAACATGAATATAGGCTTATTTAGACTATAAGTAAAGCCTAATTTACGCTTAATGTGCTGTTTAACCTTCATTAAAAGCCTCAAATATGTTTTGCGGGTCCACACAGATGTTTTTCTCATTTTTATGATTGGTCAAAAATGGCTCTTTTGATGGTAAAGGTTGCTGATCCCTGCTGTAAACAATCCTCAAGGAACTATCTTCCAAAAAAGTCCCCTTTGGATAATAAGGGTCCTTAGAGGAAGAACCCTTGAAGAACCATTTCTTCAGAAAAATGGTTCTTCAGAAGCAAATGGTTCTGGGTAGACAATCAGCCCTTCAGGAAGAACCCTTTAGGAACCCTTATTTCTCAGAGTGTAGGGACTAAAAGTCTGCACTAATAAGTGCATTATTCTGTTTTTTAAATCTGTCCCCCAACTTCATGGGATACTAAATCACTGAATGACTAAACTTTGGTCAATTCAGGGACCGACTGTAAATGAAGAAACTGCTCTTTTATAATGAAGTTATCCCTATATGATTGGTGTTGTCAATAATAAAACCTGTAATATTAGTTATAAATGATCAGCATAGAAAGGGGTGAACTTTAATAAAGCTCAAATTCAATATAAATGTCAATTGGAGAAAAGTACACAAATAACCAATAATACAGACACCATAGTTGGTAAATCTTTTTAAAAGTGGAAGGAGGGTGGATTTTCCTTTAGATCAATTTTATATCTCATTACAGAAAAGGCCGGAGGTGAAATTAAAGCTTTTGTGGCCAAATATAATTCTTGATGAGGATGAAATATTAATAACAGCAGCATGATCCTTTGAATCCAAGACAAACAAACACCTTCATACGGCTGCTCTATAAACAGACTAAAGAATGTCACGAAACCATGGCACACTCAGTAAATGACATCTAATGCACATGCTAATATTGGCAACAATATTTTGGCTTGATGTGTGGTGAAACCGTTGAAATATATGATTGCTTATAGAAAACAATACCTGATGCTTTAAGTCATTTTAAAATCTCTGTCTGCAGTGAGGCAATGGAATAGTACATAACGGTAAAAGTTTCTTCAAGTTAAGGTGAAACAAGCATACTCCCTTTTGAAAAATAGCATTTCCCCAAGTGTGCATCATTTGGTATGTAACCAAAGTTAATATATCAATTCTGTAATGTAAATCTGAAATAAGGAAGGTCTCGTCATCTGTGTAGTGTTTGTCAGTGGAGCAATCTCTTGAAAAAATAGACATCCATGCTTCATGCTTTGCATCCCATTGTGTCCACGCTGTTCTGCACAGTGTTCTTCATCTGTTCCCAAGAATACTTTGTATATTACACACAACCAAAAAGGGAAAAAAGTGCTGAAATAAGATTTGGTAAGGAGCAGCATTGGAAATGTTTGACCTTGTGTATAAAACATGGAAACTCATTAGTCCTGTGTGTGTTAGGGTTTAGATGGATTTCCTTCTCCTCATGAGCTGGTGATTGTCTGTGAAGCTGTGGAGGCCCGGAGACACCGAGCTGATGGGTGAAGGAAAGAAGCTGTTTTTCAAGGTGCTGGGAGAGATCTCCTCGATCCTATAGGAGACCGAGTGAAAGTACTGATTGGGATTCAGCTGCGAGCTGAATGAGTTCTGATGGGAGAAGGCACAGCCCAGGCCTCCCATCCCTCCCCCAGAGCTGCCGAAGTCATGCGAGTGGTAGTGCATACAGGAGCAGACTGACTGTAAATCAGTCACTTCCGGCCGGTACGGCTCACGCCGCCGCCGGCCCCGCTGCAGCGATTCGTCCTGGATGTGGATGATCATGCTGTTCCGGTTGCCAGCTAGTGAGGCCCGTTCCTCAGCGTCCCGTCGCTCGTCCTCGCTGTTCATTGTCAGGAAGCGGAGCACCACCAGGTTGAGGAAGGCCCCAATGACCGTCAGGCCCACCAGGATATACATGAAGCTAAAGGCCACATACAGGGGCTTCTTCTGGAGGGCCCGGTTCTTTTGAAGGGCCACAAAGTCCCCAAAGCCTATAGTTGTTAATGTGATGAAGCAGTAATAATAAGACTGAAAGAAGCTCCAGTCCTCGTAATGGGAGAAGGCAGCGGCCCCAATGCACAACGTGCCGATGCACGAGAAGAAACCTACAGTCACCATGTTCTCCATGGACACGTCGGTGATGCTCATGCCACAGCACTTCTTGATTCGCTTCAGGAGGTACTTGACAAAAGTGTTCATCCTCTCGCCGAGACTTTGGAACATGACAAGAGTCAAAGGGATTCCCAGGACGGCATAAAACATGCAAAAGGCCTTCCCTGCGTCGGTCCCCGGCGCTGCATGCCCGTAGCCTGAGAAGAGAGCAGACAGACAACAGAAATTAGTGATGCAGAAAGATTTCGCCAAAGTGCTGGGCGCTTGTGAGGCAGCAACGATGTCACGAGCGTTATGGCCGCTACTCAAAAAGCCCCAGATCAGCTTTTGTTTACAAACATGACGAAGCAAGAAATCTCCCTAAGAGTATGTGAGCGCTGCCAAAAGGGGTATTGAATAGGCGCATGCCACAGAAATGTGTCTGCTCATTAATCTTATTTGGACTCAAAGATTATGGCGGGCGGGGCGTCCAATTAGTCAGAAGTTTCCGGTGAGGTAGAAGAGTTTGGGGGATGGATTGGAGAGGAGTCATGGGGGAGCCAATGAAGCTTTTAGCTTAATTAAACTTTATCTTTAGCCCACAAACTGCTGACTCATACACAAACAGACTTTTGAAAATCAACCTATGAGGCTGACAATAGGATTCATGCACTGTTTTGGATTTAATTTTTAAATGCAATACATGATTTTACGTGCTTAGCAGGAGATTAAAGTATGAATGAAGCCGACTGCTCTTGAATATGCAGGGCTGCAAGAAGAGTGTCGTATTGATTATCGCTCCTCTATCACAGCCCATAACTGTGAGTATTAAACACTAAAATCATAGCCAACAAACGCCCACCGTCAGTTGGCATGCGTATCACTTCGACAACTGCCTTCCAAATGGAGACATAATATTTTTGGTTTACTGTATGTTATTATTCATTTATTTATTGTTTTATTTTCGATACGTGCTGAGCAGGTTCTGTATTTCTTACACTCTCAAATATTGATTTTGTGTTTTTCCATATGGCTCTCCACCCACAGGAGCATGTTTTTAGTTATGCACTTTAAAAATAAACTAGGCACTAGCAACCAGGGCACTTATATTTGCATGTACAGCGTGTGGTATTATTGACCTGAGGGTTTATTAGTGTGATGAAAAGAAACATACTGCGCCAGTACTGAAATGATCAATGCACTATCAAGGTATAAAAGGTCAATTTTAACATCTGATATTTATCTATTTCCTAAAATGTAGCAGTTTTCTTTGTGTCAAAGTTCCAAATTAATTAAAGCAGCGTTATCATTATGTTTTATATTAAGAATAGGTCGATTAACTACATGTAATGTGAAAGTGGTCACTTTTAGTAATGAACCTCAGATAAGTCTTCAGTTGGGGAGCGTATCTATGTTTCCCGGGTTCTGTGTTCCCCATTTAACCCTGCAAAAAAGGTTCTATGTTCCCCGCTTACACAAAAAAAAGGTTCTGTTTCCCGGGTACTATGTTCCCTGCTCAACCAAGCAGGAAACATAGAACCCGGGAAACTAAGAAGGCTAATTTTCAACTGTAGTCCTCCGGTATGATGTTAAAAAAACATAAAAACAGAATCACAGAAGTCATAATATATAAAACAGCAAATAACAAACAGATAGACAATAATTCACAACGAAAAACCATATGTACAGTGCAATGTGATACAGTGCAAAATAGTTGATTGAGAGGCTATGGATAGTGAATAGACAAAACAATCCAAGTCCATGAATCACTGGCATAGTGTATATGATATATGAAGTTATAAAGTGCTGCAGTGCCCATAAAAGTCGTCACAGTAAGAGTCTAAATTTAATTAAATTACAGTAAGTTGGGAGAGATGAAACTGTCAGGGGTGGATAAATGGGATGACCCCTTCAGTTGCTCTCTGATCTACAGTCATTTCTTTATTTCTGTTGGATCGTTGTTTTGGTTTTCTCACCAGCAAAATCTCTTTTTTAAGGCAGCAGTTTTTAGGAAACAAGCTCTGATAAACTCTCCGTATGCTAAGATAAAGTTAGCAACTAGCTGGTAAACACAGTGGATCACTTAGCAGCTAAAGAACGTGACATTTCCTCCAGGAGTTGGTGGAGACCAAAAACAAAGCAAAAAGGAGAGTAAACATTAGAGTGAAATTCACAAGGTGGCCACAAACATGACACCAATTAAATGCTAATGTGTAAACATTTAAAAAAAAAAAAAAAAAAAAAGCAGCATGTTCACAATAACAACTTTGTTAGGTAATGATATCTAAATGTTGTGTTTTTAGCTCCCATTGCCTCTAGCTGACTGAAACATTTAAAAATGGCTTTCCATTTTGCGTGGAAATAATATCTGGCCGTACGAAACCAGTGGCAAACAGTGCACATAAGAATGGCTGGAGTTAGCTTTACTGGAAACATCAGAGAGTTTCTGCCATACATGTTTGAGCATCAGTCAAATCAACACTAGCATCAGAATAGTAAGTGTACTTAGCATCTTTGATTTGTTTATGGTCTTTGTTAGCTTTTTAGCACTGGCTGACACGGTGCTAATGGTTGTGAAACTTTCAATATTTGCTGCAAAGTCATGAGTTTGGTTTATGTCCAAAAATTGCACACTCTATCATGTTTGCTGTCAAAGTTGGACTATGCTAATGCTAACTCTGCTCTCTGTACTGACAAGTCTGCTCCGCACAAGGTTTCAGGTTTCTTTGCTGGAGTTGTGTCAAAGTCTTTTCCACCATCAATGTGTGTTTCCACAGGCTATTAGACAGTGATTGGCTTTCATATAGAGTGCCCCAGGAATTAGTCAAACTTTGCCGCAGGTACAACTCAGTATAGTCAAGGTCAGACATTTTAGGGGCATAAACAGAAGGAAAGCACATTTTTAAGGGCAGTGGGACTTTAAGTAGTGATAGATCTTCTCTTTGATAAAATAAAAGCAATGGGTATCCACATCAGCCTTGTTGGTATCTGCTGGGAAAGAACAACTACAGATTATATCTCAGAGCCAGTGCTGGTATGAAAGTAGCTGCCTTATTCCAAGCAAAATCTGATGAAGAGATCTGATGCTGGTTCACTACAGAAAGAACAAATGGACGCTGAGGAAAATCCCTGACCCGTCTCTCATGACCACTAGTCCATATATAATCTTTCTCATCCTATATGCCCTGAACTAAATTGAATCTAAAGAAAGCGTCTAAAATGTTACTAGATCTGTTATGAGTTGGAGAAAGCCACTTATATGCAGCTGTCCTGCCAGCTAGTGCTGATTTTCCAAACCCTGTGCAGCAGTGACGTTTTGCGGCAGTATAATACCAGGCTACATCGCAGCTGGGTGTGGTCACAAGTACAACAGACCGCAGCTGACCACATCTAGCTGTGATGCAATACCTTAGAGGCCGTACACTCTACAACTCATTACCAGTATACCATGCTGATAACCATTTATAATATGGTTGTCCCAGTGTTTGAATTTTTGTTTTCCCTCCTACTAAAGCCATCCATTTATATTTATATCAGAACACTGTGAACATAAATGTGATTGAAATGCACTTGTGGGTTCAGACGACTCTGCAGCAACGCTACAGCAACAATGACGCTGAAGCCTGATGATTTTTTTCTGAAATTGGATACCAAATAATCAGTGTTTAAGTTTAAGTCTTTGCAAGTTCATATTGAGGTGAAATGAATGTGACAGTCAGGGCTGCCAGAATAAAAAACGCTGTGGCACGCTGTGGAAAATGGCAAACACAAATGTGAAGTACATTTAAATGCAGAAGATGCAAATTCACTGGCGTGCCCTTGAAGTTTGAGGTCTGTGCAGGAAGCTAAAGGATGAGCTGCAGGTCAGCAGCAGCACACTGTGTCACCGCTGTGTGCTGACTGCAGATGAGCTGATTGAATTCCTTAAACAATGTGCAGCGATGTGCACATTGTTTCCACAGGTTTCTATCAACATCAGCCTTAATAAAAATAACTAAAACACACAAATCTACAAATTTTCCCTGCTCTGTTTATCACGACGCAGATAGGATATTAATGTTAATGCGCTTTGTGGAAGTGAGATAACAGAGCCAAATATGATGCAAATCTGTAACTAGTGGCTTCATCAAGATAGCAGATATGAGTTATTCATAGAACCTGCCTCTACAGTGTTCTCACACAGTTTATTCTGAGACCTTCGTTATACTGTGTGAAAATCAATTGGGTCAAAGTAAACATCATGAGCAAGATGCAGCAAAACATGCTCGTGGCATCCCAAAAGTGTTAGTCAATTCTAATTACATCTCAGGACAGATTTATATTCTACCCAGCCATCTGTCTCCTTCCCTCTTTGCTCAAAATTAGCAAATTAATTGATATTGATTCTTATTGCTTAAATTTGTTCTCGTGCAGTTAATTAGGACATAATGAATTACAGTGGTAGCTGTGAAGAAACGACAACTTTCATTTGATTTGCGCTGCGACTCGACTGCACAGGCAGATTACCACAAATCTCCTCGGTAGATAATCCTTCAACATTATGTTTCACGCTCAAAGACATCATACCAACTAAAGACTATTTCTGTTTGGACGATTTATTTGAGGGCCCTGTGTGACTGTCACTCTCAACAGCCTCTCCCTGCTGCAATCAGACTGGAGTGTATTAAGTATTGATTCAGCAGTCGCCAACTGCAGGGTCACCACGCTCCTATGTATTTCCTGTTGGATTTGCAGACTTCTTTTTAAGTCTAAAACTGGACAGATGAGTGCAGATGAGTGAGATGAGTGTGTGGTGATGGTTGATAGCACTGTGATAACATTAACAGAGGGAGCCATGAAAGGAGTATGTTGAAAGGATAAAAAGCATTGAACTCATGCCCACAGTGATGTCATATCCATTTAAGTTCTCATGTTTCAGATTAGTGTCCCTACAATTTCCAAAATAATATGTACAGGATGATCTACAAAGACATACAGGGACTTAGTTCAGTCACCTGCAGACCTGCACTCTTAAATAAAAAGTGTTCCAAGAGTTTTATCCATGAAGGGCTGATGTTCTCCCCAGAAGAAAGGGTTCATCGAGGGTTCTTTGTCAGACAAAGGGTGCCACTGAGAACCCTTTTTGAAAGAAGGGTTGCTGAAAGCATGGGTGTTCTTTACCCTCAAATATTCAAATGTTTACCCATGTTTAAAATGGTGTTGTTACATGATGTATCTGGAATCCCCTTAATCCACTTATTTTACTTTTGTTCTGCCATAGTTGATTTCCCGTCTTTCATTTCCAACCCGGTCTCATTCGTGAAATACCTGCGCTTAGGAAGTTACTTCCGTGTCAGGCACCAACAAAAAAGCCATCCTTTCACATCGGCATAATATGCAGCTGAGCAACGTTAATGCGTAACGGCACCTGACGTTGTAAGGGGTAAACATAAGTGGACAACAACGTAAATTAAGGGGGCGAAAAGTCAGAGTAGGGCGGGTGAGAGTGGTAGTGGATTGGTCCAACAATCACCAACTTTGACTTGGGTGTTCACTTCCTGTTTCAATTTAAAGCCAAACCCTATTAACCACATGCGTTTGTCGGCTAAACCTAACCACGTGCGTTTGTTGTTGAAGGAAAGAAACATCAGATTGTGGTGATGTACTAATGTAGTACATATATTTTGAAAGAGACTGTATCCAACTTTGTGAAAACAGAAAAACTTCACCCCTCCATCCTCCCTTTCCAACCTGTAGAATATGACACACCTGCTGATGTCATCACGGCCCACTTTTCAGGTCCATTAAAACCTATTTTTTGTTTTTTTGTGGTTGAAATGCCTTGAATAGTGGCGGCACAGTGGAGCAGTCGTAGCATGGCTGCCTCACCGCAAGAGGGTTCCTGGTTTGAACCCAGAGTGGTGTGTTCAAACCCCAGGGTGGGGGGCCTCTCTGTGCATGTTCGCATGTTCTCCCTGTGTCAGTGTGGGTTTTCTCTTGGTACTCCGACTGTCTCCCACAGTCCAAAGACATGCAGCATGAATGGTTGTCTGTCTCTGTGTGTCAGCCCTATGATAGTCTGGTGACCTGTCCAGGGTGTACCCCGCCCCACGCCCAATGTCAGCTGGGATAGGCTCCAGCCCCCTGCGACCCCCAACAGGACAGAGCATGTGAGCGGAGCGGGTGAAAATTTCCGCTCCTCGCTCGCAGACCTGTCACTTTGCGCCACTCGTCCGCTCCGCTTGGTTCTGCGCATTTTTCGCTCCACTCCACTCCACTCGCTCACCACTCCGCTCAAAAAAACTGCATCATGCTACTCTAACCTGTAATCTTCTATTCACAAATAAAACATGAGCTTGGTAGATTCTCCGGGGAAGCCCTCTCGCCTCTCCCTGCAGTTGGGGACCATTCTCCAAGGTACCGCTGCTTCTCTTCTCAGTTTCTTTTCTGAAGTACACAGTAAACTCCATAGTTTTGAAAGAAAATAGTGTGGGTGTGCATAGGTGCAAAGATGCATTCTGGGTGGGGCATGAGCGACCGGAGCAAAATTGGAGCGAGAGATAAGGCTCCTCTCGACCTTTTTAAAAAATAGCCGCTCCTCACTCAACACAAAATCCTTCTGCTCCCCGCTCCGATAAGCAGTTACGGAAAATGGAAGAACATCTCAAAATTAGATACGGGAAACCAGAATGGAACTGGCTCCATAGAAGAGTTCTCTGTGGGGTTCTGGGTGGTACCTTTTACAGATGGTTCTAGGTATAACCCTCTCACTGGATTCCAGGTGGAATCTTTACAAAAGGTTTTACCAGGAACCAAAAAGAGTTCTCAAATGGGGACAAGCTGAAGAACCTTATATGGTTCTAGTAAGCACCTTTATTTCTCAGAGTGTACAGAGGTGATATTGACTTGTGAGTTCTGATCTGTGACATTTTCAATTAAGATAATGTCCACCAGGTGACTGCCTATCATGGATTGATAAAGATGATTTAAGGTTTCAGTTTGCTCTTTCGTCTGAGACATGTTTTTTTGTTTTGTTTTGTTGTTTCTTAGATTTTTTTCTGCTGCACAACTATGGTGTGCGTTCTAGAACCAAAAGCACACAGGACATGATTGCTTCGTGCTAAATAAGTAAAAGAGGTCTTGGATTATAACTTATTTATTTTTCCCGAGCCAGTCTCTTAAAGTATTTCTTTGATGTGGTTGATGTGTGGTTTTCTGTGGCAGCGCTGCACTGTGTAATCTGTTTGTCCTGTTATAATGACTCTATTATCTACTGTTGTCTTGGGAACAGACATATTTGCTCTGCCACACAGAGCCCTGCCACGCACAGGTGCTTTTGTGCTCATGAGTGCACAGGTGATCATGTGTGTTCAGGACAACAATAAAAGCACAAGACAGGCCCAGTCACTCAAATATTACATAATAAGACACAAAATGGAAAATGGAGGGTTGCGTCCTAGACATCCACGCAAGCATCCTGAAGAGGAAGATGTGACATATTTTCAATCTATATTCTCCTGCCAGCTGCAGCAGACAAAATTTGTTTGCAAAAACACACCAGTCTTATCAGCCAGAGGCACAAAGTGTGTCTGCAACAGAGAAGCGCCCCACAATCGGCTAATTGAGATGCTGTAAGTTTGCCCACATGTAACTCTGATGTAGGGAGGCTCACAGGAGGCCTTTGAGGACTTGTCTCCTAAACAAATTTTCATTAAAAAGAAATCTGTCTGGGCCTCCTTTAGTGCAGGTTGGATTATAATAAATAATGCAATAATTTATTGGTTTAATGAAAAACACATTTCATAATAACGAAGCTTAAAATTATCGTCAGCTTTGCTCTGTAAGCCTGGCATCCAAAAGTGGAATAAAACCAAATCTGCTGGCCATCTGCTTAAAAAAAACAGCAACAAATTAAGTGAAAGTCTGGTTTTTGTTGTACCTGAGTGTGAGTTTTAAAAAAAACAGCATTTCAGGTCAGTCCAGTACAACAGTATCTCTCTGAGAACATTTCAATTTGAACATTTTCTGTTTCACTGCACATCTGTTGAGTCACTCTTTAAATGTTTGAACAAACCAGAGTGGGAAGTGCGATAACACATCTACACAAAGGTGCCTCCAGAAAATATTTTTAGAGTCATTGGGAGGAGGAAGAGGTAAAAACTGAAGCTCAACACACTTCCATGTCACAATATTTTTCTACAACCCCCACCTACTGTAAAAGACTACAAGCGTGACGTCAAGCTAGCAGCTCTGTGGGGCTCCATGCTAATATGCTAACAGGGATAGTGCTGACATGCTCATGTGGCAGGTGTGTGCCACGTTCTCCATCTTAGTTAAGAGTGTTAGCAATGCTAACATTTGCTGACTAGCTCTGAGCACAAAGTGCAGCTGGGGCTGATGGGAGTGTCAATAGTTTAGCAGGTCATAAACATGTATTGGAGGAAAACAATACATTTTGACATCATGATGACACTGGATGAAGTCAGGAGATCACAAAGGGGAACATGAGTGTACACAATAAGTGTCCGTGTTAATCAATCCAGTAGTTTCAAGAAATGTTCTTCAAAACCCCAAATGTCAACCTCATTATGGTGCTAAAGGAAAAGTCGGAGGATCACAGAAGTCATACGGATACATTAACTGAGAGCAAGTTTCAACCTCCAGTGCTGAAAAAGTGAAGCCAAGTGCCTAAAACTGCAGTTCCTCAAATGACCACTTGAGGCCAGCTCCAACAGCAAGTCAGTCCCCATTGACTCCCATGTTCAAACGTCCAATTTACAGCCGAAATAAACATGTTTACAGCCTGGTACAAAATGTTTTTGTTCTCTATAGTTTATTCCCCTGTCCGTTAAAGCTAAATGGGTGATTAATTTTTATTTAACTCACATGTTTAAATGTTGTTGAGGCTTAAAGTTATTCACAATTAAGCGGGTGGCCGCTCTGAAGGACAGGTGGGTGCCATTTGTATGTACACCTTGCTAACCAAGCTGGCAGCTACTGTTAGTGTCAGCTCTACTCATCCAAATATGGTCACCTCTAGTTCCAAAAATCCACAATGGTGACGTCAGAAATGCCAAACTCAAGGCTTCAAAATAGGAGTCCTCAAACCAGTGGATGACATCATGGTGGCTATGTCCATTATTTTATACAGTCTGGGAATCATGAATGAAAGTGTTATGCTAATCTATCCCTAAGTTATCGTGATATTTCTATAAGTGAAGAATTTGACCTGCTGGCAACATTAAATAAAAAGTCAGGGGATCACTGGAGTCATTAGGATTAGTCCTCTCTGGCCCTGACTGCTGTAACGGCCTTCTGGCAGGGCTGCCAGCACACGCAGTAAAACCTCTGCAAAAGGTTCAAAATGCAGCAGCACGTCTAGTCGTTAACTAGCCAAAAATTCCTCATGTGACTCCATTTTTCATCATCCTCCCCTGGCTCCCTGTGGCTGCTCACACTGAGTTCAAGTCACTAAAACTCACCTACATTGTGACAACTAGCACAGCACTCAACTACCAGAATCCCCTCATTCAGTTTTAAAAGCCGTCTTGTTCACTACCAACCACAAATAAAAAATAACTAGTATTTCTGCCACTGTGAGACAGGAAACTCGATCCTAATTTGTCTGCTGTGTGCTCACTCAGGGGTGGAATTGGTTGCCAAACTCGATTCGGTCAGCAGAATGCATTTCTGTCTTCAAAACTGTTCAACCTGCCTCTTCTGAAATAACTTACTCAGCTATGCATTTTCTCTTTCTGTATCTTTATCTTCTTCCAGCTCCATCTTTAAAAAAGACACATGTTATACATGCACCTGCAAGCCTTGTAGCACTTGTGTCAGGTGGGACTGACACAGGATTTATGCTTGTGCCGGAGACTCTACGCCGTAGCCTACGTTGTTGTGAGCATCTATACTTGGTGGTGTGTCTGTGTCACTCTGCAGTTACACCTCCAAAACACTAGTCGGCAGCAGAGGTTTCTGTGAATGCTGTTAAGTTTAGTTGATTCAAAACACACATTAAACATGACTTAATAGAGACAAGTACAAACACAAGTACACAATTCAGCTTCACTGTAACTCTCAGCATTCACATACAAACACTTGTCTTTATCTGGACACAAATACAACATGCTAACGTTATTAGCACAAGCTTATGGCATTTTACATTGTACTAATTAGCCTAGTGGCCAGCAAACCTTTCCTCTTCTCATATGAAGCCAGGGACAACAGCAACATTTAACAAAGGTTACATTACAAAACAACTGTCTTATACTAAACACAATTTCCAAACAAATACAACATGCTAACGTTCTTACCACAAGCCTATGACATTTTACATTGTATAAATTAGCCTAGCAACGAGCGGAATTTTCCTCTGCTCATATGAAGCCAGGATAAATCTCCAAGTATAAGTCTTATTCCTTAAAGGCTCCTCTGTGAGCTCCTGTGGTTCAGGTTGTACCTCATTCGTACGTTGCTTTGGACTAAAGCGTCTGCCACATGTAAATACAAACAGTTCATCCTCTGAGAACTATAAATATCTGTACTATGTCATGGCAATCCATCCAAGAGTTGTCAAGGTATGTTACTGAAAACCAAAAATGGTGATGAGAAGATAAGTCACAGGATCATCACAGTCATTGTGAACGTATCCTCTGGGGACCATGACTGTCTAAAGGACAGACACTGCTGTACATCATCATACTGTATATCACTACATCAAACCTAAAGAGATAAAACAAAAGACGGTCATCTTTTTTCAGCTGTCACAAAATTCAATCCATAATTGAATAAATATATCACACCTCCCGTGGCTCTCCAAAGCCATATCCAAAGTGCCTCTAATGTTTGACACATTTATGAATATACCAAGGCAGCTCTTATCATAAACCGCATGACTCAACCTTTGTTTGGCTCCAATCCACTTTACTATGACTTATTTTGAATGTCTGCCCACACCCACAATGTGAGCTCCATAGGTCTGTGCGAGTGAGTGTGAGTCATTGTTGCTCAAACTCTTAAATTGACACAGCCAGCAGCCTAAATCCAATTATTATATCATTCTATTGTTATATCATAAATATTTAATTTTCCCTGTACTGGAAGAAAAGGGACATCTCACGGTCATGTAATGGCTTAATGAATTAACCAACAGCCTACACCTTGAGTTCAGACTCAGAGATCCAGCGGCTTCTCATCTGCTACCAAGTGACTCAACACTAATCCTTAAAGCAACTGAATTCTAGAAAGTATTTCTCTGCAACATTAAATATTAATAACTAAATAAGAAAAATCTCAGTGAAAACGTCTTTGGGTGTTGTTTATAAAGATTTCATCACAGTATAAAGGTGCAGTCTGGTATTCTAATTCAGTACACATTTTGTCTATTGTGTGTGTGTGCTGAAAGAAATCCAGTGTTTATACAAAGCCCTGGCTCTGTGAAGAAAGAAACAGAGGCTTGGAACGAGCCACACTCCACCATGCCAGCTCCTCTCCCTGTCCCACGTCCTCGCCAGTGAGGAACAGAGCTACACCATCATAAGGTGCGTCCCAAGTCTCTTATTTTTATAGTGCTACTGCTAGCTCCACGCTTGAACCGGAAGTCGTTCGAGGTCTGCCATCTTCTAGGCCGTCCCAAGTCTCTTATTTGTGCAGCGAGGAGCTAGCGCTAGGAGCTAGCAGCAAGCTTTAAGCAGCTACGAGCTAGGATGGTTGAGAGGTTCCTAACAGGAAGTCTTTTTCAGCTTGAGGCCATGACGTATAAATACCCACCCCCTTTATCTGGCTCATTTGAACGAGATGGCGGAGAAATAGCGCAAGTGTACCCGTTACATGCATTCTTTGCAATGAAACGCTGTAATTCACATGCCTACGTGACTACAAAGAGTAACGTTAATGATATTTCGTGCAAGACTGTCATGTTGTAATTAAGTTTATTTCATTCACAATCTGTTGCGTTGTTCAGCGGACTGTCGGTGATGTGTGGCTGTTAAATGTACAGCTGCTCATGTCCAGAACCACACGTGTTGATATAACACCACACACAAACACACACACATTTGCCCATCATTAATTGTCCTGCATGTCATGTGAGTGGAATAATGTTTAATAGCTTTAGGTAATATTAATTAGCCTATTAATATTAATATTAATTAATATTATTATTATTTTCATGTTGTTGTAAGCTACTGTCATTACCGTCTGTCCTGCACCTCTCTCTGTCTCTGTCTCTCTCTCTGTCTCTGTCTCTCTCTCTCTCTCTGTCTCATTGTGTCATACGGATTACTGTTAATTTATTATGCTGATCTGTTCTGTACGACATCTATTGCACGTCTGTCCGTCCTGAAAGAGGGATCCCTCCTCAGTTGCTCTTCCTGAGGTTTCTACCGTTCTTTCCCCTCTTAAAGGGTTTTTTTTGCGGAGTTTTTCCTTATCCACTGTGAGGGCCCTAAGGACAGAGGGATGTCATATGCTGTAAAGCCCTGTGAGGCAAATTGTGATTTGTGATATTGGGCTTTATAAATAAAATTGATTGATTGATTGAGGTAGACTGACAGGTCTGATGTCTTATTCACACAGCAGCTGACTTGTTGAATGATGGCGAGTGGATTTAATAATAGTGATAATAATGATGATGATGATAATAATAATGATAATAATGCTCATCACAGTGACAGTGGCAGGGCTACAGACCGTTCTTCAATTGCCACAAACTTCGGCAAATGTCTCAATAACAATGGTAACACATGCAAAACTGCAAAAAGTCATGACGGCGGGGGGCAGGGGGTTACGGCTTTGATCAGCGAATATAATGAGACTTGGGATGTATGCTAAATGCTGGCTCCATTATGCAGCAGATCCAGTTGTGCCGCTGTCATCAGGAATGGACGTCGCTTCACGTGACGCTTCAGAGTAAGGCCGTCTCATGTCTCTTAAACCGACAATGCTCGCTCATCGCTCCTAGCGCTAGTTCCTCGCAATTTTTCCTAGGTGGGAGGGGCTAAACAGCTAGCAAAGTCAGCTAGCAGTAGCACTAGCAGTAATTTAAGAGACTTGGGACGCACCCATAGTAATGAAACGTAAACACAGCCCAGAAAATGTTAGCATTGTACGTTACTGCAAGCCATAGATACGTTACATTTGTTGCTACAATTGACCGTTTAAAGGGCCAGTGTGTAAAATGGGTTGAAAACAGTGACATCAGTGGTCAAATTCTATATTGCAGGGCTCACTTGCTCACCCCTCCCGTCGGGTAAATGACGGTGGCCTCGTAGGGACAAAAAGCCAAAAAGACAAAAGTTTTTCAGGAGTAGATCTATCTAGCAACGAGGTGTATGTTTATTTAGAAATCTAAACCATGTTACAATATTGTAATGAATCCCTCACGAGCAGGAGACCACAGGAACGTTCGGGAAAAAGGCCCGTTTATTTGAGCACTCCAGAAACTCCGGTAACACTCCACTCTGTCCCAAACTCTGACTCCTCTAGCGTAACAGACACACTTCATAACTTTACACACACACACTCGTTTACCATACTGAGTGGGGACCCCCTGCCCTCTCTGCTCCGCCAATCTCCAGCCCGCACACTGACTGACAGCGTAGCCGGTAAACAGAGCTCAGCTGTTTATTTAGCCTAGCAATATCTCCAGACTATAGTAGCTGCAATGGACGACTTTGAACGCGATTTTGAAGAGTTTCTTGTAGCGGACACAGACCCAGAGCCATACCTGTTTGAGCCGGAGCATACAGATGAGGAACTCCATGTGTTTGATGCTGAGCGGGCGAGAAGAGAGGCTGAATGCACAGAATGGGATTCGGTGCTACTGCTACCATCGCTGGGGAGATATATCATCAGGAGGAAAAGCGCCGCAGAGAGTGCATCACAAGGAGTGAAGTTGTGTCTTCTTTTCCTGGCAGATGACGGTTCGGGTTCATTCTCTCCTGTTGCATGGTAAGTGTGGTCCATTCGCAAACTTTAGAACTAAAAAAACTTTTCACTACTCTCTATCGACGAACTACTAACACTCTCTGCTGTTTCCTCATCCTTCTTCCTTCCTTCCGCTGTCTTCGAAGGCTACGAAAACCAAACGAATTTTATTTTATAGCGATCATACACTTGCATAAACATATTAATGGGTAGAATATTCACATTCAGATTCAGATTGACAATAAACCATGCCAAATATTACACACTGGCCCTTTAAAAGAAAAACTTGCCGTATAGTACCAGATTGAGGCGTGAATTATACAGTTATATTCACAGTTAATTAAAATAAAAACACAGTTGCTTAATGTTTGGTCCTCTGAGCACATTATTATGTGAGAGAGCACAATAGGGAGAGGATACCTCCCTCTGGTTTTCATTTATTTTCACGCATTGCTGGTTATATAATCTATATCATCCATAATTCATAACACTATCAAGGTAGTCCCTCATTAGTACCCACACACAGCCTGAGTAGTTATTCTACAAGTGTCGAGCAGTTGCTTAAACCAACGCCTCTTGCTTGTTTGATCCGCAGGTTAATCTGCCTCATATGACTCCAGGTGCCCCAGTGGCATTAATTGCTCACAGGCCATGGCATTTTAATGAAGGTCAAGAAGAGCAGGGAGCACAGAGGTGAGAACACCTTGTTCAGCTCTCTGCCTGAGTCTCCACTACGTCACCGACAAGAGCTTAATGTGTCTGGGAAGTGGGAAAACCATGGTTACCTACTACAGGCAGGGAACCTTTCGCTATCAGTGCTTTTTAAAACACTAAGTCTGCACACAATTTCACTTTGTTATGGTACCATAATGGTTATGGTCTTTCAGCTGAACGTCGTCTTAACTCCATTGTTAAGGGAAAAATGTCAAACATAAAATTCTATGCCAACACAGAGGCAATTCCACCGATATCAGAAATGCCTGCCAGCAGCTTAGAAAGATCACATTTACATTTTAAGTGTTTTGTCCGGTGCTTTTATCCAGGACGTACGAATGCAGCATCACACAGAGTAACACAGGACAGACATACAAATAGTGGATTCACCTAAAGTCATCATCAAACATAGTTTCAGGGACCAACTTATTTAAAACGAAAATGACTCAAACTATATTTTTCAAAACCACTTAAATGTTCTCACAGTCCTGCTGTGGCTTTGGACAACATGGCAACCACACAAGGTGCTGCAGTACTAATGGCAATTTGCTGCTGGCTCCAAGAAAACACTGACTGTGCTTGAAACACCTAACTTCAAGTTCATTTGCCCCCTCAGTGCGGTTCATTTGGGCAGGTGTGAGCACAGCAATCACACTCGGGTGTGCACCAAATCAACCAGACCTAGACCTTCTTGAAGAGGTGGTCTCAGTCCGGTTACAAATGAACTCTGGTGCGGTTGGTTTGCGGTGAGAAGGTGTTCAGACCTGGATGTGAAGCAACTGCAGTCACATGACACATTGTTTGGGTTAAACATGAGCATGTTACAGTCCTGGAGGATTATTAATGTGCACCTCCTCCTGTACTGCCTTAATATGCACATTCAGCACATCCAATGCATCAAAACATTGTTTTCTAGTTGGAGCCGCGCCTCGTTTTCAAACTGTATGCTTTGACTAAAATGAACAATGACAGCAATATAGTCCATGATGAGCAGCGCTAAAATCAACCTGCGTAGTTGTCCCTCCATTGTGACATTAGGAAGTGTCACATTTATCTTGCAAGTGTACTCTTCTTCAACGTTTGCTTTACTTCCTGGATTTTTCCCACATGGAAATTCTGACCAATCAAGAGCAGCTTTCTGGCGCAAGGCATTTGATCTGGTCCGCTTGTAAATGCTGCCGTGAGAACACGAACCAACTCAAACCAAAGCAAGCGAACTCTAGTTCTGAAAGCACCCTAAGACAACTTTGTTTTTCTAACATGCCCCCATGGTGAACAGAGAATCTAAAAAAAGCAAACATAATTTATGAATTACAGTAATAAGGGGTCTGCATTTAACAACAGCAGTTTAATCCAAGCGTCATTAATCCAGTCGTATGCTCAGTACAAACATGTGGCTAAAATATTACAACTTACAATTCCATATACTGAGTAGGACACCCTGAGCATGCCAGGGCACGTCTTGTTCATGCACAAGACTGTTTGCACTGGTGTGTTTTAAATCATCATGTATTTTTGATTCTCTGTTCAATGTGGAGGTGTGCAAACCAAAAACTTTCCTTGATAAATACAAGTTAACACACAGTAAGTGAGTAGTATACAAAAAGTCACCTTGCTGCAGAATGGTTTCTTGAAAGCAGCATTAACAGATTTTTTGGCCACTTTTCAGTGTGAAGTTAATTAAAGACACTGCCTGTAACAAGTGTAAACTGATACCCTGGAAATCCAGAGTTCTTGCGAGAGCACAATTTGAATTTGCTTCGCGAGTCACTCTGGCAGTCAGTAATGATGCTCATTACCCATGCCGTTGGAGCCGAGCTGCACCAATCACATCGGTGTATCTGATATAGGCGGGCCAGAGGCGAGCTAAACAGATGACGACAGCGCTGCGACAATGAAGTCCGGAATCAGTCAGTAAACATTGCAAGATGGCTACGGATGAACACCAGCTGTTTGAAATGGCTTTGGCCGCTACAATGAACAAGTTAGACTTGGCTTTTTCTCTAAAAGAGGAACAGAAGACGGCGCTCGAATCTTTCCTTTGCTGTTTTGTCGACCGGATACGGCAAGAGTCTAATCTACCAGTTAGCTCCGCTGGTAGCTAAGCTCTGGATACATCACCCTGTGTATTGTTCTGATTGGTCGTAGTGTTATCCAATTGCGTGCAGGGATATTTTCAAATGCATGCTTGGTGCCGCCCCTCGATTTGGGCCATTTTCATTACTCATAGCCAGAACCTAAATCTTTCTAGATTTGGGTCTGGATTTCCAGGCTAGTAAACTGACACGTTGTCCCTGAATCTCCAAAACCGAAGCTGGCTAAACTAAACAAGTTGGGAGTGAGAGCATGTTGGTTAATCATGTTAGGTTAACATCTCCATTTCCCCTCAAACTCTTTTTGGATTTTGTGGCCTGAGTTACTACTAAATATAACAATATGCTGTAAGCCCCATTCCAAGTTTTAAAACATGTTCATATGCCTGTGGTTGACCATAAAACAAGTGAGTTTAGGTAGACAAGACAAACACAAAGCCCACACACATATTAAGACAGTATGCAATGACAGAATTTAGGAAGCTGCTGCCAGTCAGGTGCCTGCATCCTTAACACATTTCCTTTAAAGCAGAAAAGTTTTCAAGGTCACTGCATGAGCAAGTGTGTGACTGCCTGTACCCGCAGCTAAGGTGAATAAACAGGTTTGACTTCGGTACATGTGGGGTCATTTTGTGTACCAGGCAGATAATGTGAAACCATCTGGATTAAGAAATGCTAGAATACCCTCGCAGAGTCAACTAACAATACGGATAGTGCAGCCTAAAATCTGTCGTGCCTCAGTTGTCTGTTTGCTCTGGAGAGCTCAATTTTTCTTGGAGAGACGAGGTAGACAGTACACAAAAGGGAGTCTGAGCTAGAAGCTGTGCAGCCTGGTAATCCTCAGTGTAGCCCGTGGGGAGATGGGTGCTGTTGCTCCTCAGAGAATTTGAGATTCCTTAAATCTTGAGGTACAGCCAATGCATGCTAGATATGTAATCCATCTCATGATTAAGTCTTGTTATGTCTATCCTAATTCTCTTGATGACACTTGCATCAGAGGATGCGGGTCCATTAATTCCACGAATGGTTACACTGTTATTTTGTGAAACAGGCTCCTCTCATAAGTGTGCTCCCTGATGATTCTAAGCAGCATTGCAGGATTCAGCAGGAAGCGCGACTAACAACCCCCTACGGCTATAAAGAACAGAAGCCAGCAGATGCACGTCACTGAGATATGGGACACACAGAATGCACAAGGCAAGAGATGCCATCACCAAGTATGGTAATGAGAAAGTAGGAAAGAAGGAGCTGGGATGGCAGAGGGAGAATCAGTGGAAACAGCAACAGACAGTGGTGTTTTGTAGGCAGAAGTAACACGAAGAAGTTAGACTTAACAAGCATCAGTGGGTGAGACTGATAGACTGGTGATCTCATCACTCATTGCATTTTTTATGTTTGTTTCAGATTAAATATCTGCTATTTTTAGCCACACTGATGGCATCTAGGCTGGCAGTGTTGGCGTTTTAATTGTACTTCTCACCACGTTGATCCAGACTAAAATATCACAACTGCAATTAGATGGATTGCCATAAAATGTGCACAAAAAGTCATGATCTCTTCCTCAAGCACCAGCATGAGATTTGTGATTTCTCAACCACTGTTGGATGGATTTCTGTGAAATGTTGTATGCACATTCATGTCCCCTGTAAATTAATTTTAATCACTTAAGTGATCCTCTGACTTTGGTTTGGAAATGGATACGGACGGAGCCTTCTGTCCGTGCTCTGCGTTCATTTCGTCCGTATTTCTGCACGTTTCCATAAAGCTTACGGATACAGGCCAAACGGAGCAGTACCACCAGGAACCGTGGGGGCAGCGTTGCTGTCACTACCTGATACGTAGCTCTAGTGAGACACGAAGAAGAAATAACAATTCAATCTCTCTCATCGGCAGTACTAGAGAAAAGAATTCTCCGTCCTCCAGTCGCAATGTATTTAACGGCCTCACCGACCACCGCCTCCTACAATGCTGCCTCTGTTTTTGTCTTTTATGCAAGAGGTACATTATCAATATCTCCTCCACAGTCGCCATGTTTGTTTTTGAGTTTGTTGTTGTCATAAACTTTTGACTCTGGGCTGCCTCCTGGTGGACATATTGGTTAACATCCATGCCGACGTAAAGGGCGCATGGAAGTATGTGGGCAGTGACGGTAACATCGTTTGAAACGGACGTATACATTTTCGTATGAAAAGGGAGCATAAATGGGCCTTAAGTAGAAATATCTCCTTTTTCAGAATAAGGGCAAAAACTGGAATATTTTTGGCATGTAAACGGTTGATTGATAGCCCCTTTTACACTGCCAGATTTTCAGCGAATGTTGGGCCGTTTTGCCGGCAAGCTGCAAGCGTTTAGATACACAGATTGTCCAGTTGATCTCGGTTGATCTGAGGTGCCCAATTTTCCGCCTCATAGGGTAGACATATTGGTGGAACCTTTTTGGTTCGAGGCGCCCTTCTGCCACGGGAGGGGCTGTTGAAGACTTGTGGGAGGAGTTGTTGATGACGCTGCACATGCGACCCACTGGCGGTGGATAAACAGGAATTAGCGAGCAGCTAGTAGCAAGAGGGAAACACAAACCTGACAGACACTGTAAAGATGAGCAACTGGGGAGACAAAGAATTGTGCGCCCTCCTTGTCCTCGCAAACAAAGAGGCCATTAACTGTCAAATGACGGGGACGGTGAAGAACGGGCCGACATACGAGAGAATCGCCGAAGGACTGACCAGCCGCGGCTTCCCTCCCACGTCACTGTTTACGTCACACGCTGAGCTACACGTTTTGTTACTTGCTCACGCCCCCCATTGCCCTGAAAAAGGCGCATTCTATATAAACAAAAGTAGGTAGGCGGCATTTTGCTGCACTCCCCGATTTTGTTTTTATACTGCCAATGCAAAGACTGATTGGGCTTTCCTGCAAATTTGCACAATTCCTATTTAAAAAGGGCTGATGATTGCCAGCATGTTAGCACCACTCTGCCTACTGTAAGCACATCTGCCTCACAAACGCTTTTTCCACCAAATTAGTTGTAGTTCGTGAGCTGGTTCCATTAAGGATTCTTGGAACCTTGGTGATATGATTCCACCAGACGGCAACCTTTGGGACTAAAATAGCCGTTCTTTAAATGGCAACTTGAGGCTGGCTCCAGAAGCCAGTCAGTCCACATAGACCCCCATGTTAAAATGCCAATGCCAAATTTACAACAGAAATAAACATGTTTACAGCCTGGTACACAAAACATTTTTGGTCTCTATAGGTAATTTCCACGTTCATAACATCCGTACAAGGGTGAATTTTCATATAACTCACCATTTACATTTTATTAGGGCTTAAAGTAACGTATGGTTAAAGGCAGACTACTTTGAGTGACAGGCTGTCTGCTGATAGCGTCCTCGGTGTCTCAGTCAGATCCACTCCTCACTCCTCTACAGTGCCTCCCTCTCCCCCAAAAATGATCACTTCAGACTCCAATGAACCAAGATGGTGACGGCTGTAATGCTGAACAAACAGGATCACATTGATTACCTGTGAGCTGTTATTTGTTACGGTTATTTGTTTTTATCGAAAAAAAGCAAAGACTAATTATCAATGATAAGACGATGTAGTAGAAGACTATTACATCTAAGACTCCATTCTCTTTTTCCAATCTGCAGAATATGACATGCCCACTGACGTCATCATGGTTCGTACTCGTATTTTTTTGGTTCCAGCTGGGACCCAACTTTTGCAGTGCAGCACTTTTATACTGTGGTATTCTTATTTTAGATATTAAAGGATATGTTCTTTTGATATTATACATGTATGATGAAGAGACAGTAACATCAGCTCATTTAAATGGCTGGAAATACTTAGTCTGTTATTGAGAAAAGCTGATTGGGGGTGTCAGATTACACGTCTTGTTGACAGTGTCACTGCTGTATGATTTCATTGCTTCAGTATGTAACATATTTGTATGCTCAATATCTCGGCATCATGTACAATAACCCTTTTAGCCAATTGAATCTGGTCCAGAACTTGTCCGACTGACCAATGTGACATTATGGCGGCTCTGACTGATTGACCCGCAGAACAACACAGACTCGGGCTACATTCTCACTGCGGCCTGAACAGCTGCTAGTAGTTCATGTTTCTGGATTGTAGTTCTCTTGAAGGATGGGACATATATCCACAGAGTAACAATAACAATCTAACATCCAAGATTTTTGCTCAGAACACATTTCAGTTATCATGTGCAGCTTCCAGTTTTGCTGAATTATTTATCCTTCCTTCTTTTGTTGTGCTTTGTTGTTCTCGTTGCTGATAATGAGTCAGCCAAGCCGTCGAAGAGGCCAGAAACTTGACAACTGTCTTCAAAATGCACGTGGCTTAATATTACAGCCAAGTTGCCAGAAGAAAGTGTTGGCATTTTACTTTTCTGTAAACCACAGATACATTGCATTTGTGCGTGTTTTACATATCATAGTAATGTGTCTTATGTGCATAGTGTTTGAGCTGACTTTGTCATCAGGAGGTGGAGGTGACGGTGGATGGCTTGATACCTGGGCAAGACACGTGCCAAGCTGCAGACCAGTGATCATCACTGTTTCCTGTTGTGATAGTGTCACGAAATGCAGTTATTTGTTACTAAGACACTGCTGCGTTTCCTGCCAGAACAATGCCACAAGATGCGGTTATTATTTTCCAAGCCATTGCTGTTTTTCCTGCGTGGATAGTGCCACAAATTGAGGTTATTTTTTTACCAAGACATTGTTGCAATTCCCTCCTGCATAATGCCACAAAACACAGATGATTTGTACCAAAGCATCACTGCATTTTCTGCCCACAATAAACCTTTGTTTTTTACCAAGACATCACTTGATTTCCTGCTGGGATAGCACCACAGAAGGCGGTTGTTTTTTACCGAATCCTAGCTGTGTTTTCTGCCAGGAAAATGCCACAAAATGTGCTTGCTTTCTCTTGACATCACTCCATTTTCTGTTGGGATCGTGCCACAAAACACAGTTGTGTTTTCTTAGCATTCCTGCATTTTCTGCCAGGATAATGCCACGAAATGAAGTTATTTTTTACTTTGACATTGCTGCAATTCCTGCCGGCATAATACCACGAAACATGGATGTTCTGCCGGAATAGTGCCATGATAAACTTTTGTTTTTTTATGGAGACATCACTGCATTTCCTGCCAGGCTAGTACCACAAAACGCAATTGAGTTTCCTTTATATCCCTGCATTTCCTGCTGGGATAGTGCCATGAAATGCGGTTATTTTTCACTGTGACATTGCTGCATTTCGTGCTGAAATAGTGCCACAAAAAGCAATTGTTTTTAACCGAATCATTGCTACATTTTCTGTTGGGATAGTGCCACAAAAAGTAGTTATTTTTTCTTGACATCAGTGCGTTTCCTGCCAGAACAATGCCATAAGAGGCGGTTATTTTTGTCTGAGACATTGCTGTGTTTTCTACTTGGAGAGTACCACAAAACACAGTTGTGTTTTCTTGACATCGCTGCATTTCCTGCTGTGATGTGCCACAATATGAGGTTATTTTTTACCAAGACATTGTTGCAGTTCCCACCTGCATAATGCCACAAAACAGATGATTGTACCAAAACATCAAAGCAAACAAACAAGCATTGCTGTGTTTTCTGCCAGGATAGTGCCATGATAAACTTCTATTTTTTACTGAGACATCGCTGTATTTCCTGCCACGATAGTGCCACAAAAAGCAGTTGTTTTTTACTGAATCATAGCTGTGTTTTCTGCCAGGAAAGAGCCACAAAAAGTGCTTGCTTTCTCTTGACATCACTCCATTTCCTGTTGGGATAGTGCCACAAAACACAGTTGTGTTTTCTTGACATTTCAGCATTTTGTGCCAGGATAGTGCCACGAAATGCGGTTATTTTTTCTTCGACATTGCTGCAAAAGTTTTGTTTTTTAAGGAGACATCACTGCTTTTCCTCCTGGGATAGTGCCACAAAAAGCAAATGTTTCTCTTACCAAGACATCACTGCGTTTCCAGTTTGGACAGTTCAACTAAAAGCGATATATTTTTTTTCTTGTCGAGACATTGCTGCAGCAGTGATACTGCCACCAATAACCAACCATAATAACATACAAATGTAACATATCAGGGGTTTGCTGAATTGTACAACATTTATTCAACAATGATTTTGTTAAAAAAGGCAAATTCCACTTTGAGCAGACTTAATGGACATATGCTGCAGGATCAGGAGAGATTAGTTCAGGATCACCGGACAAACGGGATTCCAATATAATCTTTCATCCTCCATCCTTGAGATTATTCATCTGTGTATGAATGATGTGATACATCTGGTTTGGGTATGAGATTTGGAAAAGTGTTGATGACACTGCTGTTAAGCTAAAATAATAGAGCATCTGTGGTAAACGGGGATTATTTGAAATCATAGTAGTGTTGCCTACTGAGAGTCCCTCCACAGTTCTCTATTTATCCTTCTAACACTGTCGTATGCATTCTCACACACACGCACACACACATTTTTTCACAGAGGGGACTTAGAGACCTACCTATCACCTCAAAACTACTAATCAACAATGAGTCACCCAGCACCTTATCAGATAGTCATTGTAGCTCGCTCTTCAATCTTCCGTTTTTCAGAAGCTCCCAGCACAACGCTGTCTGGGAGCAATTTCAGTGATAAAACACCACAGGGGAGATGAGCATTAACAAAGGTGACTCATGCTTCTGCAACCTTCAAGGCAAATCATAATTCCATATTTCATCTGAAAGGATGTTTCACTAATTTCTGCCTTTTTAAATGCACGCTGTGAGCTGTCTTTGAAGTCTCCCCTCTGAAGACGGTTTGTGATGTCCTCTGTCCGTGCCAGTGATCTCAGACTGTGAGCGAGCTACTACAGTGATAAACATGACTGGAGGACTTTACTATGAGATGTTGAGCTGACAGCGACATGCTGCAGTGATCATGCGAGCTCACAGCAGGCGACCAAACCCCAGGATTGGTTTGGGAGATTACTCAGGTCAAAATTGTATGGTTTGTTTTGATGGGTGAATTAATGAGTGAAGCCTGTATTAACCCTCGGGGAGCCGAGCCCACATAAGGCACAGTATGGGTTCTCTTAAGACTGACACGTGGTTTTGTTGCAGCTCTTTTTGTGCACTACATTAATACTCATGATAATTAAGGCCACAATAGGTGGTAATTCAGCAAAAAGGGTCTTATCAAGCAATAAAATGTATCCTTTGGTATAAAAATGATCACAGACCAGTGTGGTTAGTAAAATAAATGTGCTGTATGCAGGTTTGATGTCCGCTCACAGCATTACTGAGCTTTCAGATAGTTTGTTTTTGGTATATGACGTGTGGTTGTGATAGCTTTGGAGTTGTTTACAGAAGCTGTATGTGACATTCAGACATTCATGTGGCATATTTATGCCTATGGATAATTGATTATTCTTTGGCAGCACGGTTGATGCAGTGGTTAGCATAAGCTATGTTTCCATCCAAAAGTGATTCGAATCATTGGGAAATGCGCATTAAAAGAAATACGAATCCTGTGTGTTTCCATTAAATGTACGGACTTTGGTGAAAACTACGAACTCGTGTGAGTTTTCCGCAGAACCAGAAATAAAACAAGTCTCGCATTCTTCTTCTTCTACGTTTTCTGGCGGTTGGCAACCAGCTTGTAAATGCATTACCGCCTTCCCGACCCGGAGTGTGGATATCACCATGGAGAGAGGTGCGCTACGTCAGACTTAATTCGAACATAACTGTGTCCATCCCCCATTTTGCGAATCAACATTTTTTCCAATCAACCAAAACCCGGCTAAAGCGAGCGTATTTTAGTTTGTTGTGAATCAGGGGATTTTAATTCAAATTTTGGTGTTTCCATCATAATTTTCCGATGCGATACTTCTAGATGCGCATCTAAACAGGCTGATGGAAACATGGCTATTGTTGCCTCATAGCAAGAGAGTTCCTGGGTTGAACCCGGGGTGGGCGGTTGCATGTTCTCCCCGTGTCAGCGTGCGTTTTCTCCGGGTACTGGGTGTGAGCATGAAGCATGATAAACAGTTATAGAAATGAATGAATAATTGATTCTTTTTTTCAAGTAACACGCCCAAAACTGATGATAACATTGTACTCGAGAACTTACTTTCTTAGCATAAGAAGTCAGACAGGGCAAGAACGCAAGCAGTCGGACACTCAAACAGGTTATAAGCAAACCGCTAAAGTTAGCCAAAGGTTATTTGGAGCAGGAAACTAAGACAAATGGTAAAACTCTCACCAAAACAGTTCTTTAACGTCTGTCCTCGTTTATTGTTAGCCAAAAACCTCTCGTGGTCATAATAATCTTTATAGGGGCAAAGTAGGAAGTGAGGCAGTGTAGTAAGACGGGTAATAAAGTCAGCTCAGGGTGAACAACTTCAGTGTCCTGTGTAAAACCAAAAGTCAGCATAGTGTAGGATGGCGTAGTATACGTCATGGGACATGTGTGATGTCTGTGACTTGAAGTATGTGGCGTCATGTGAGATATATCACTTTACATTATATTAGTAACACATTTAAAGCCAAACCATGATTTTTTTTTTTAAACTTAGCTTTGGTGCAACTGCCACCGTTTCACAATACTACCCACGTGTTAAAAACTGCAACATAGGAGTGATTCTGTCATCCACTGGTAGAGGGCGCTAATTTTGGAAAAGCTCCTTTGGGTCATATTTGGAGAGCAACATACAGCCTATGGACTTGCTGGCTCTAGCATATCTGCGATGGAAGTGCGCACAATTTCCTGTGCAATGAGAATTATTACCCACATTTTGTTCTGTCTCCAAAAAAGGTTTATAATCGGATTGTTGGATTTTGTTGCAGCTATGTTGCCGTGCTCCCAGATCTCAGTAATTACTTTCGTGAGAAGAAAGTGATCATAACCAATAGAACTGATGGACAAAACTGTAAAAATAAGAACCAAGTTATATTAAACCATAATTAAGTTATACCCTAGTTCAGCAAGGTTGATATTATGCCTCACCATGTGGTTTCTGGGCTTCAGTCACGTATTGGATCCTCTCAGTTTCAACCAAAACGCATTTCCTTCTTAAAAGACATTTAACCGTCAGATTACTTTGACAGCCGCGATCGAAAGCAAAACCTATTTCCAGAAACAGCTGCTCCAATTTTACCGATAAACAGTCAAGGAAAATGTCAATGGACTGTCAATAATGCAAAGGCCAGTAATTAATGCTGTGCAGCGGAGGCTTACTTGTTCTTAGCTGACGATGAGGCACCACAGCCGTATGGATTTCTGCTTCATCACCGAAGAGCGAGGTTCCACGGCATGTTGCACTACACACATTTTCCCTCATTTAACGGACTGAAACTCAATTTGTGGTTATTTCTCTGTCACTGAAACAGTAGGCTTTGTATAAACGTATATGCTTTTATGATTAGTGTGTGTTGTGGCGTTGATATACAAGTAGTAATGTGTCCCACTGCTGTTATGTGCAGTTAAAATATCAGTGGTAGATGCTTTAAAAATGGAATTGAGTTAAACCAGTAGGGGCAGACGGGAAACAAAAAAGCAGCGAGGAATTTGCTCTCAATAAATGATTAATTTCAAACAGGAGTGAGTTAGGCTGATGTGTAAAATGATGAAGGATTTTTTTTCAAGGTTTTGCACCCAGTGTTTGTAAACAGAAAGCAAGAAGTCAAAGCTGAATCGGCAAAATGATCATCTGACGCTTAATCTGATTTAGTTATTTACTATCCACTGCACACTATATTCACACTACATAGACACACAAAGCACATTTATTTAAACTATGTAAGTATTCAACAAATATTTTTTATTGCTGGGCTGGCTCTCCAGTTTTGTTTTCCTTATCAGGAAAAGCCAACACAAGTGCCTGGTCGCCTGCAGGGACCCAATGAGTCGCCCACAGGGCACGTTCTAAAACTAACTGCGTCCAAGCCAGCTGCATCTCCGTGGTTAAATCAGCCGGAGCTATAACTGTAGTGCAGCCATAGACTGACACTCATGGTAATTGCATTCAAACTGCCCAGATCAAGATGGTGAAGTTAGGAGAAGGATACACATGTGACTTTGGGGTTAATAATGCTGGGGCTGGGTAAAAAATGACCAGCTCGCACACGATGGGTCACTGGGAAAATTGCCAAACCTCCGGATGTGTAGTCCACATCTGTGGATCAGACATTACCAGTATTCCTTGAGACATCTTGTTGCACATACATGATATGCCAAGAGCTTGTTACAATGCAGCATTTAAAAAAACCCAACATTTTAATACCTTTTTTTATTATTTTTATTTATCGTCAGTGTCTGCATTGCTCAGTTTATTTTGTGTCTCTAATTTTTTTATTTTATTTTGTTTGTATTTAGGTCTACCAATTCATGCCCTTTTTTTTTCGCTTAATTTTTTTCTTTTTTTAATTTTAGTTTTTATGTGTAAGGTCCTCATAGGTCAGGTACAGGTCTAAATTTATGAATGAATAAAACTACAATCTAAGTATTCTGCAGTTCTCCTCAACCCCAGGATGCTTTTTTCTCCCCTGCTCTGTTGATAGCGATACAAATGCTAAATTTCTTCAGGCGAGATTAATTGCGGCGTTATGTTCTAGCAGATGAACTGGAGGATCGGGGGGAACCTGGAGCACAGTAGCAGCATCGGCTCTGCTCAGTGTTGATAACTGTCATTAACTTCAAAGCATAATCTCCTTGCACTTCCTATAAAATGTCAATTAAACCTCTGTAGAGAACATTACACTGAGCGCATTGTACTGCAGCTGTAGCCCAGCGTGACCATCACAGTCCTCCTGATGCGCAATCATTACAATTTCTTCAGACATTTAAAGTCACGTCCAAGTCACATCCTGCAGCCTGCTCCTGGCAGGACGATGAGCTGTCCCAGGTGTCACTCTATATCCCCTGTTAGGCCTCACCTAATGAAGCTCATTGCCCAGCATCGGGAAATACGGCCATTGAGTGCTGCTAAGCAACAGGCCCTCGTGCTGTTCTCGCTAAAATCACCTCCCCAGATAAACTGACACCACTTGGCTCCGTGCGCCCTGCTGCCTCTCTGCCAACAGACTTGTAACAGGGATGTGTTTTGCTGTAGTCAAAAGGTCATCTCAAACTGACGTCTTGGGTATTTTTCTTGCAAGACGAAGACATGCGAAGTTAGTCCCAGCAGGTCTGTGATTATGTCGACACACAGCAGCCAGACAGCCTTCACTAATGGTCAGCTAGTCGCCTCTTGGCTCCACGCTGCAGCTTGTCTGGCCTCTCAAGACTGAAGACCGCCAAACAGAACAGACTGCAGACTGGTTTTCCTGTTTCCCTTCTCACTTTTGTTCAGTATACCTCACATCGCTTTTCATGCCAATTAATTCTGCAGCAGATCGGCGTTTATAATACACATGCTGAAACTAATTAGGCTTTATATTTACATAAATCATCATATACATCATGTTTACTGTGCACCTGCATGCATAATGTTGCAGCAATCACGCAACTGAGCAGTCTCAGGAATCACATGTTGCATATCATGTTTCATGATAATACCTCAGCTGCACATTATATTCCTTTTAGTTATCATGCATTAATAATCATACAGTAAGGAACATACTATGTCAACATGCACTCATGGCGTTGCCAAGCAAACTGAAGGTGATGCTGTGACAATTACAGCCCTCATCCTTTCACCTTATTTGTGTTTTTCGACCTGTGTAATTCTACTGTCACTGTACTTTTTGCACCGTATTTGTTTGCCACCCTCCGGGGGTACCACTTTTAGTATCAGAGACACTACTCATGGATCAAAAACGCCAGCGGACCACACACTGTGCACAAGCCGCCGACGCTGATTTCATGCTGCTGTTCCGTGGCAGTAACTCATACAGGAGACCACACACTCCCACTCTTTCTACAGATGGAATAAAGTGGTTGTGATAAGACCATGTGGGAGTGCATTACAGTGCAGAGCTGCAGAGGGAAGATGATTGTCAGGGTCCAGCAGGAGAGAATTAACAGCAGGTGGTAGTGCTGGAGTAGCACTGGTCATCTGCACTCTTCCTGTACCCACTGTAAAATTACATAAAATGCCCTGGAGTTTTATGCACCGCTTCTTTGAGGGAACATCGTGTCAGAGAGCGAAGTGAGCCGACTCCAGGAACACTGTGTATGAGCATAACAACAAGATGAAATGCAAATCCATCTCGTGCCCGAGCTGCAAGGAGGGACACCCAGCAGTTTTGCAGCTGGATACTGTGTCATGCTGACTCACAGCCTGGGGCGGCCAGAGTGGATCAGAATGCAACGATCTGATGACGTGTGGTAAATGTCAGAAGTTGTGTTGCAGCGTCCACTTGATTCCCTCTGTAGAGAAATATCTGTTAGGTGATGCAGTTCAAAGGTCTGTAGGTTTGACACTGAGAACACGAGAGATATCCTCACAATGCAAGGCACCTAAAGGATGGTGTCATCCTATATTTTCTTACTGTCAGCAAATCCAGTGAAAAGAACAAAAGCAGCAATGTGTGTTTTCCCATCCAGGGAACACTGGATCTTTGTTTTCTCTGTACACAAGGTGAAATTGGTGAGATGTAGATTTAACTCTGGGGAGTCAAAGTACAACCTGAACATCCAGGCTGTTTCTGAAATAAGAAAACTCAAAATACCTTTACCATACCTTTACTCAGAATTACGTTTTGTAGTTTACTCCGTATGGATCGATAAGGACACTATTTGTTTATCCATTGCTTCTGTTTTTGGGTGAGTTGAGGGATCTGTTGATGATGTAAGAATTTTTAGACAGCAGAAATTAAAGTTGAAAATTTGCGGTATTTACTTTATAGGAAAGCGTGTATTGAATAGGGATAAATCAAGGTAATGATGATGTGGGTTAGCACATGGGAACTGTAGTTTTTCTCACAAAGTAATTTTTGTTTAACTAACTGTAATCCAGCCCCGGTGGCCAGGAGAAAATGTTGGCATTGTACATTTCTGCAAACCACAGGTATGTTTGTACATTTCAGACGTATCATATCAGCATTTCTAAAGCGACAAAGTATATGAGCTGACTTTGTGTGGATGTCTGATTGTGTAACATCTAGGCAGACAGCAAAACAGCATAAGCAGTTGTATTTCAGGACGTCATCACTGCATCTTCCAGCGGCTTTTTAGCCACCAAACATGGTTGTTGTTAGCAACCCATTGCTTTACTTCCACCAGGGATAATGCCACAAAGAGTGCTTGTTTTTTGTATCCCAAAATCGCTGCATCTAAAGCAACTTTTTAGCCACCAAGCCCAGACATTTCAAGCTCAAACATGAACCGGACCAAGTCGTTTTTGGTCCGACCTCACATTAGTCCGATGTCCCGTTGTTCCGATACGTGATTATACTAGGCTATACTGTATTTGTGTACCATAGAGGATCAGCAAACGCAACAAAAGTAGGCTACTGGTTGAGATACAAGTGTCATAGAGAGGAGAGAGTGAAACACCATAACCTCCTGTTATTAACTCTGGGGTCGGGGTTGTGTGGGGAGCTCTACGCTGTGCTGAACGGCTCCCGGCGGGCGTATTTCTGCCTTGATGGTGCGCTGCGACCGGCTCTGGGTCAGCTGGGAAAGGCTTGAGGCGGAGCAGGCTCACGGCTTATGTGTTTGCCACTTTCTTTTTCATTTTAACCCACACCATGATCTTTTCCTGACCCTAACCAAGTGGTTTTTGTGCCTAAACCTAACCAGACCTTAACCACAGGGCATCATGATGATTTTGGAACAACGGGACTTCGGAACAATGGGTTTAATATGGTCGGAACAATGGGCTGTCAGACGAATGGGCAGACCCCCGTTTTTGTGCAAAAACCTAACCAGAAATATGCTAGAAAAGATAGAAAGTTCCTGTTCACTACATAATGATACACAAATGCAATGTATCGGTGGTTGGCAGAAACATGCAAACCCAAAATCTATTCTAGTGACTGGGTGGTGAAATCACAAAAGTTCTTAAAGAAAGTGCAGCGGTGGATGCGGATTCATCTTAGAACATAGAAAGTAAATCTCAGTTGCACACTTCAGTGTTTCAGAAAGACCGATCAAATAAATACTGAATGACAGATTGCACTGAGTTACAGAAGCTAGGGAACAGAGGCTACCTTGACTTCCTTGAGTGTGGCTGTCACCTTGATGATGTTGTTGGCAGCCAGCTCTGCTTCCAGCCATGATGCTAAGCTACTCTAATCACCTCTTGGCTTCTAGCTGAAAAGCGCACAGTAATGATTGTGGCATGGATCATCCACTCTAAATGTCAGAAAGAGTATTTCCAAAAATCTCTACTTATCTCTAAATCTCTAACTATCATGAAAGAGAGTTAGCATTTTAGCACTCCTGATTTCCTCGTCTCAGAGTCACTGGGTTTTTAGTTAGATGCCTGAGGTGGTTCTGTGGTTCACACAAGCTGAAGAGACTTTCACATTTTGGTCTACCACATAAAGTAAGTCAGTAAATACCCCTCTTATGGAGTTTCAGGCTTTTAGGTGTTACCAGCGTCATTGTGGTGGCGATGTTGATGTCATGCAGCCATGGTGTTTGTTTACAGGGTAACGTTAGCGTTTTACTTCTGGTGATTGCATTTACACTTCTGTAGTATGTAAGTAAACTTTTGTTTGCCACAGAGCTTATTTTCTGCAGTAATCCAACATCCAGTGAAAAAATACATCTGACTTTTTGAAGAGGGAACCCAGGCAATGCTAACTTCTACTTTAGCCTACAAAAAGCATCATCCCTGCTGCACTCTATATATAGTTTTGTTTTTAGAAAGGCTCAGTCATTTTCTTAAACAGCTAGAAAATGTTATTTAAACAGGAGGAAATTGTGCGTTTTTTGGGAACTTTTCAGCTTTGGATTAATACACATCTGGTGCACTCATGAGTAATTACAGCATCAGCATAGTACATCTGGGACTGACTCAAAATGATACCAGTGCCAACGTGGTGACCAGCTAGGAAGAAGAACAATCAGATGATGGCTGTGAACAGTTTAGCCACATTATCTAAATCACTTTATTTGGAGGTAAAGATAAAGTGAATGTTTGCAAAATGTTGGTTCTACTGTCCTTGTAACTGTAAACTGTGATTGATGTTTAACAATTCTGGATAGTAATTATATAATTTGCCTAATTTTGTCCAGCTGCTCGTGTTTCTAACCCACTGTGACTTCTTTGAGTGATAGTGCAGCTTTCCCCAAATCCCAGCAATTAACATGGTGAGTACAAGGTTATTATAACGAATAAATAATGATGACCTGGGTAACAGGATGAGGCCCAAGTTGTAAAATGTAAATTTTCCTGTAAGATGTAGCAAGTACCATAAAATGTAAAAAGACAAATGTCTCGCTGATGTCAAGTTCAGAAACTCTACTTTAATCCCATTTTGCCATCTTGTCTCATACGCAGCATGACACAGCTCAGCATGTTATAAAACTTCAAATCAATATTTCAAGGAAATAACTGCATTAATACTTTTGTATAATTAATAAGCAAACCCCATTTGCAGCAGATGTCCTTCATGATATTTTTATTTTTTTAAAAGTCATGAGAGTCGTGTCAGATCCAGTGTGACGCTGACACATCAAGGTCTCCCGTTAGGTTTGGTGATATTACTGTGCTGCAGTTTAATTTTTCCATAGCTGGATCACCGTCTCTATTAAATATTACATTTACATTTGCATTCAGTGCTGCTACATTATGCCAGGATGGTGGAAAGTGTGCTTGTTTTATTAATTGCAGAGTGCAGGAGTTCACTGTGCACATATGTTGGAGCCAATGAGGCAGGTGCGTTGGACAACATATCCTGTGCTGCTCTGGTTGGATTCACTGGCACCCAGAAGGAATTTTAACAACAAGGACTGATAGATTGTGAAACAGCTGCTTTGTCACTGTGCTAACCTGAAAAATGACATGTAACAGGACAATAAAACTATGCTTGTTTTCCTTTAGATTCACCCCAACAAACCATCTATTTATTGACAGTGTCTCCCTCTCTGTCCTCTCCTGTCACAGTCTTCCTCCATTTCCCTCTCTCAGCCAACATGGCTCCTCTCTGACAGCTGCTTCAGAGGGATACCACCTGGACCTGGGCCCCCCAACTACAAAGAGGATCTACGGTTCATCAAGCAACAGCTCACCAATCCCACTCTCCATATACACTGGCCCACTTGAGCCTGGATGAGCCTACTGAGCTCGTCGCTCTGCTCTGCTTCGCCCTGTGCTGGAGTGAAGCAGCCAGTCGCCACCACTTGAATTCTCTGAGAAAGTCCGAGGATGAGAGGAAGCCTTTCGCTGGCCTGTGGGCATTTGAGCACATTTTATGTCTATGACAGAGGCTTCTCTCTCTAGATGCTCGACAATTGCTGGCCACAAGCCACTGACACTGTCATGATGGATGAAGTCAGTGGCACAGTGTGGAGAAGTAGGACTGACATCACTGGAGGAGAGCAGTAAGAACAGAGGAGTGCACTGAAGCTAAATATGCTACAGAGAGAATTTATTCAGCCTGTTTACTTGAGATTACCTACATGCTCTGGCTGTTGCTTCATCTCTTGTTGTAGCCCTACAGATGCTGCTCACCTCAGCCTCAGGTGGCTGCTGTTTCCAGGTAGATAGCTCTTTGAGATGACTGACAGGTGTTGAGCCAGGAATTAGACCGAGGGGAGTACAGGGAGATTTACAAATACGCGCTCTGCCTAAAGGTGAGGAGTCAGATACAGTCAGATTATCTGCATTTCACACCTCCGGTAAAAACAAAAGAAGCAGGAGGAGCACTTTTATTTTGAGGACCTTGAGGATGCGAGTCGTAGACGCAACAATGCTTCTGGTGAAGAAGCAACCTCAAAAGTAATGTTGATTTTCTTATTGTGGAAAAAAACATGTTGAAATATTCAAAAATGATATGTTTCACCTTGTATTTCAGTCAGTTTTCATCGTTTTAAACATCTTAAACGGATGAAAACTGACTGAAATACAAGGTGAAATTATTTCAGTTTCACAGAGGGTGAAATAAAGGCAGTGGCGCTCAGGTGTAATTCACATCAGATATATATTATTCTATATTTATCCTGTAAAAGTTTCTAATGCAAAACAGAGTTATTTGATTTGATTTGATTTTTTTTGTGTGAGTGTTCACTTACTAATGTATTAGGTGAGAAAATACAACATGTGACTTCCTGTATCAACCTTATTCCTGACGGTGCTACTGTAGAAATGATTTTGGGTGCAACTTCTGGTGCAGCCGTGCTGCTAGAACAGCTAAAAAGAAAGGTCAAAATCGAAGCAGCAGAGGCCAAGATATCCTGATTTTTAGGATGCTTTCACACCTGCCCTGTTTGGTTCGGTTCAATCGAACTCAAGTTCATTTGCCCCCTCAGTGCGGTTCGTTTGGGCAGGTGTGAACACAGCAATCACACTCAGGTGTGCACCAAAACAACCGGACCAAGACCTTCTTGAAGAGGTGGTCTCAGTCCGGTTCCAAAGGAACTCTGGTGCGGTTGGTTTGTGGTGAGAAGGTGTTCCAACCTAGATGTGAAGCAACTGCAGTCACATGACACATTGTTTGGGTTAAACATGAGCATGTTACAGTCCTGGAGGATTATTAATGTGCACCTCCTCCTGTACTGCCTTAATATGCACATTCAGCACATCCAATGCATCAAAACTTTGTTTTCTAGTTGGAGCCGCGCCTCGTTTTCAAACTGTATGCTTTGACTAAAATGAACAATGACAGCAATATAGTCCACGATGAGCAGCGCTAAAATCAACCTGCGTAGTTGTCCCTCCATTGTGACATTAGAAAGTGTCACATTTATCTTGCAAGTGTACTCTTCTTCAACGTTTGCTTTACTTCCTGGATTTTTCCCACATGGAAATTCTGACCAATCAAGAGCAGCTTTCTCACACAAGGCATTTGATCTGGTCCGCTTGTAAATGCTGCCGTGAGAACACGAACCAACTCTAGGCAATTATACAACTTTGTGACAAAATTAGTCCCTGATTCAGACCAAAGCAAGACAACTCAACTAGTGCAGGTTCCCATAACACTGGATCCTAGTTTTCTCATAATACACCATGACAGCATCTTTAGACCCCGTGTCTTTCAAATGCCTGACTTCAAGTAAGTAACAAGGCATTGTTATAAATTTGCTGCTTCCAAGCATAAACCAAGCTATTACTTGATGATGTCAACAGAAAATAACCTCTGATCAGAGTTATTTACTTTAAAGGCTCCCTGTCAGACGACATAGTCTGACTGAGTATAATTTCTTATGATGAGTGAACTGACTTTGATGTGTAAAATTGAACCAGTGTTCCTTTAAAATTTGGATATTTGGACATGCTAGAGTCTTTTATATCTTTCTCTCAGACTAATAATATCTCGTGTCATTTCTTTTTGTTTTTGTCTTTTTTTAGTTAAAGCTGCAGGCACAAACTGTGTTGTACCGAGGGACCTTGTGTGCACAGTTTACCCTCTGCGCAGTGAAAACAGACCAGCCGGCTCCGGAGCCAGTGACTCCCACAGAGAGCATCAGTACCACAGGACCACATTCCCATCGATCTGTGTGGAGAACTCCATCAAGCTCCCAGTAGGACACTACAGCAAAGTGAAAATAATCTACTGACTACAAAGTGCAACTAGGGTGAACGCCTCAAATCATTTTCCAATAAGCAGCAGTAAGACAGTGTATTAACAACTTTTTTTTTGTAGAAGAAGAAAGGCGGATACAAATTCCTCCGGCATTATAAGGAATTACAGCCGGCTGCCAAGAAGCAAGGTGTTGATTTACAGCACAGATTTGATCTCACAAATTGGGGACATGGAAATAAAATCTCAAGTGAACAAAAGCACTAAACACCTCAGCAACACTCCATTAATCATTGATAGATACTGCTGGATCGGTCCAGATAATGTAGCACAAGCGTCCAGGGGATAACAACACAAGAATCTTCTCCTATTTTTGTTTTTATCGATGTTCCTTCTTTAAAGTACTAAATCAGACTGTAAAAAAGTGCAAAACACAATCATTTAAATTACAGGTGCAAATACTGCTGTGAACAAATGAGCATTTTAATTAATTCATGTAATACTACAACACATTCATACAGTTAATGTTCATCAGAGCTGAGGACAGATTAAATAAATTAAAATGAACATCACATTTTAAATTAATTTGAAGTGAATAAAGAAGACTGTGTGCTGACGTACAGTAGGTTGTGCATTAGGTATCAATTCAGTGTCCATCTTCTACAAAGTGATCATCCACAGCTATTTAAACCACAGGGGGAATTTGCCTCCTGAGGGAAAATGCTGGTAGTAATACTATAAACACTTCTGGGAGCTCATGATCTCTTTATATGCGGTGCATGGACGGGATACCACTAGCAAACACTGAATGAAGTGACCTGTTAGGTTATTTCTTGCTTTCTGAAGCCAGTGCGAGGAGCTACTAAAATTAATTTACATGTAGACTCTGATGTGGTAATAAGTAGGGCTGCACAATTATGACCAATGACCAATTTTTTTTGTTGTTTGTTTAATTTTCATACTTTGATCAATAATGAGATCACAGTTATACATCTCAATTATTCATTGTTTACAGGGACAAAATATTTTTATTGCACTTTCACATTAAAATAATACAGACCAGGGGTGTAAATATAGACAGTGCAGGCAGCGTTGTTGCGCTGGGGCCCGTGGGGTGAAGAAATACACCTGTGTTCAAAGAAGACCTCATGTCAAATTAAACTCTGAAGACATTGAAATGCGGCGCCTGGGCAGTGACTTGCAGCGTCAGATACCAACGAAAGAAGGCATCCTTTAATGTTGGCATAATGCACGGCCGGTTGCTGTTATAGTTTAACGGTGCTCGGCGGTATCAGGTGGGACAAGGACGAAAGTTAAGGTGGTGAAAGTCCGACTGGGGAGGGTGGGTCTAACAAACACCGTCTTTCAGCCGAGAGAGCAGTGTTCCCATCCGGTAAGATTCTAAAGCCAAACCCTATTATGTTTTTTTCCAAACCCAACCACGTGCGTTAGTTGTTGGAGGGAAAAAAAAAAATGTCAATTTGCAGTGTTGTACTACTCACTTATCTTTGAAAGAGGCTGCATCTTAATGGTTAATTTCCTGTGAAAACAGAAGTGTATTTTGAAAGAAGACAATGCATGTAACAGGCAGAACTTGTCACAGTGTCCCAGAGCATCATCAACAAACACACCCAGGGTACCTTGGATGTCGTATGTGAACGTGGAAAGTCCGTGACCAAACGTCAATAAGTGACAAGGCCGGAGTGAGAATGTGTTAAATGTCAACATGCTAACATGCTCACTATGATAATGTTAGCATGCTAATGTTAGTAGGTTTACCATGTTCATCATAGTTTAGCATATTAGCATGCCAATGAGTTAATAAGCACCAAGCGGTAGCCTGAAAAATGATGCCAAGGTAGAGGCACCAAAAACTGCGGTTCCTCTAATGACCACTTGAGGCTGGCTCCAAGACAGAGTCAATCCCTATAAAGTCCCATGATAAAATGCCCAACTTCACAGCAGAGATAAACGTTAACAGCCTGGTGCAAAAAACGGTGTCAGTCTCTTTAGGTCTACGATCTACTTAAAGGGATAGTGCACCCAAAAATGAAAATCTACTCACCCATATGCCGAGGGAGGCTCAGGTGAAGTTTTAGAGTCCTCACATCACTTGCAGAGATCCAAGGGGAGGGGAGGTAGCAACACAACTCCCCTTGGATCTCCGCAAGGGATGTGAGGACTCTAAAACTTCACCTGAGCCTCCTCCTGAGTAGATAATGGCTGAATTTTCATTTTTGGGTGCACTATCCCTTTAAGGCTTAAAATTACGCATAATTAAGGGTGTGGTCACTTTGAGTAACAGGCTACAGTCAGTTCAGTCGCCCCTCGCTCCTCCACAGTTCCACCCTCTTTTTCCAAATATGGTTACTTCAGGCTCCAAAATATTGAGAGGGTGACGGCAGAAATGCTGAGCTTGATTTTTAAAACAGGAGTCCAAAAACCAGTGGGTACAGCCATTACAGTCCAGAATTAGCACACAACGTACAGCAGAGTCTGATAGGAACATGTTTGAGCCTAAACCTGGACACACAATTTGTACCTGATGATGGTGCTAGATAAAAAGGTATATGTAGTTATGATCATATCTGCACCACACACTGTGGATTATATCTATCTATCGCGCCTTCAAGACAAGATGTTTTGCTAAAAACAATTAACGTCTCAGTGGCACCAGAGGAAAAGTCAGTAGGAGGCACCCTCTGGGGACCACGCACATCTGTGCGAAAAAGCTAAAATATGGTTATTTACTTGTATGACAGAGTCTGAAATAAAGGTGAATGGAATTTTGATTGTCAGCTCAAACAGTTGAAAATTTAAATTTTAGTGTGAACTTTGGGGGGTATGTGGGGTTACACATATTGACATTAAAGGTTTTTCCTCAATTAAGTCTGTAATGCTGTGATCACCACAAATTAAACACCATTCACCTCCACTGTACTATACTGGAGGTTTAAATCTCAGAGGCAGATATCCTAGCGCTATCTGCACTGCTTGATGCCACCGGAGTTGAGTTTTATGTAATTTTGATTAACTAGTCCTTGAAGAATAACCATGTGTTTCTGCAAAAGTGCTAGAAGCTGATAGTGTCTCAAAAATAAGACTGAGGGTGATTTAATGGTTCGCTGTAGCAGGAGTAGTTGCTGTGTAATTTAAGGAAGGTAAACTGAGTTTGTGTTTTATTGCCATTCATATGAAGATCTGAGTGCTTTGGATAAAATGTGCTTAATTTGTTTTGCTTAGATAACTGCTAAAGACTCCCCCAAAAAAACAACGGAAAATCTGTCAAACTAAAAACCTTCATGACATTTACAAATTGTCCCTTTACTCTGAAGAGTTCTCCCTTCATAAAAAACATGACATAAGCCGTTAATCGTTGTATATACAGCTGTTATGAAACGCCATGCATAATGAATGAGCAAATCACCTGGATTTAAAATATGCTCAATCATTTGATTGACGCGCTGCTCGCGAAAAGAAGTCGTGAAATCCGGTGTCCTTGATGTATTGGAGATTTACATAATCCATACTAAGTAATAGGAAACCCGGGGTGTTACAGCACGTATGTCATCAGGAAAATTCTGATGAGTAAGCGGGCTTATTCACCCTCCTCATGGTTGTGATTTTGATGCTTGAACACGAGCGTGAACACCGACACAGCTGGAGGACCAACAGGTTCTCTCTGGGAGTGAGTATAGTGATATTGTACATCCAGCTCTCCAATCAGTCACATGGACAATTTGTGTGTCCCACGAAACTGAACCACTCTCCAGCCCACCTTACTCATGTACACACACACATGAACAGACAGCAATCACTGTCCACATGCTTCACATCTGCAGGACTCCACCAAACAATCCCTATCAAGATCACAGTGTGTGTTATCATCCACAGGATGACAGCTGAGCGGAGGCAAAGTGCAGCTTTTAACAGCCTGTGGCCCTGCGTCAAGTATCGGACAAATCACAGAGCGCGTCTATTGTGTGCAAATGGACCCTTGAAAATGTTTCCATCCCCTGACCCTTATGGGCACCATATCATTTCCTACAGTCAAATATGTTTCTTATATTCTGTCTAAATCATGCATAGATTTCTTTCCTGTGCTGTGGGACCAGCTCTGTTTGAACCTGACATGTGCTACACACACCAACAGGCTTGTTTATGTGGCAGAATACATGAGTAAATAAGGATGATTTACAGCATGATCTATGATTATAATCACCGACTAGAAGTTAGTTTACATACGATCACATTTATAAAAAGCCTTTTATTTTATAATGGCTTCCTCGCATGGTTTGAATCATAACGCACTCTCTCTTAGTGCATCCTACCGGCACGTAAACTGTACATAATGTGTGAGTGAAATTCAAGACATCCGTAACTGGCATTTGCTGTGCGGCGTAATGGAAACTGTGACGGGCACAATAGGTCCAACAAAAACACGGCATCTGACTCATCTTCACAAAGCAAAGCGCTTTCATTAGAGAGGACGGATGATGAGTTTATCTGTGAGAATGTTGGGATCCACTTGTGCAGCACTACAGAACAGAAGCGTTTTACTATACTATGGTGTAAATAAATGATGCTCTGTTTTCAAACCATTGACTCGTGGCGTTAGAGTTACCTCGACGTTTGGAAAATTTATCTGGGATTTGCTTTTCTTGTGTTGTTGTTGGCAATAATGTTTATTTAGCACAAAAGTGTTGTTTTATGGACAGTTTCAGTTTTATCAGATTAAATCTGCAGTGATCAATATTTTAATGTTAATGATGCATCAGATTATGATGTGTAATCAGAAAGGGTTCACTCTGACTGAAAAATCAACAGATTATTATCATCAAACTCCGCAGTTCCCCTCAGTTATTAAGTGTTTTTCTGCATTTCAGTTCATTGCTTTGGCTCTCCACTCTCGTCAACCTGATCTCCAGCATCAGCAGCAGGTCTGCAGCTAATTTCAGGGGAGGGCAACTTGAGTCACATGACCTGACTGGAGTCAGGCTTGAATCACAAATTTGAAGACTTGAGACTTAACTTAGACTTGAGACAGATGACTCAAAAAGAACTTGATTTATTTTTGTGAAATATTTTTCTAGAATTTGAGAACGTACTTATGATTGGGTGATTTATGAAGCAATGCCTACAAATTTGGCAACTTTAGGATGCAGCAGACCAGCAGAGGCCAACGTGTAAGGCAGCTATCACAGAGGAGGCTAGTTCAAGATTATAAAATCTGGATTCAAGATTATAAAATCTGGATTCAAGGATTATGTTTTCCATGACGGTAGAATGATGAGAGCATGCAGGGTCTGCAGTTCAAAAAATCAGTGACATAACCACCACAACATCCAACTTCATCCGTCACAGAAACCACAAGGAAAGGTATCTGAATGTGTCTTTTTAGCTAACTTTATTAGCTTAGCTTCTTAGCTTAGTTAGCTAGAAAGATATTTGACCAGCATGAAAGCTAATCATGACTTGACTTCTTTTGCTTGACTCACAGCAGGGACCAGCTTGAGACTTGAAGGTTAACACTTGAGACTTGCTGCTGACTTGCACACAAGTGACTTAAGCCCAGTTCAGACCAATGATTCGTGACGAGACGAAACTGTTTAGAACGTTGCAGAGAAAAGTTGCAGCAGTGTGAACTGGCCGGTCTGAGCTCGACTCAAGCCGGCTGATGGTGTCACCTGCAACTCACCTGGTCACATCACTGGTGGCTGGTTTTAAAACATTAAGCACATCACCTGTTTCTACAGTCAGTCGACTTGTAGTGAAGTCTGCTGGACGGGTCAAAATGGCCGCAGACAGTGTGTCCGCTTGCTGCAGCATGTGCCTGTGCCAGTGTTGGATGGTGGGTCACTGCTGCTGCACGCTGACTGATTAATTAGCGCTGGTTATTTATAGTATTGTGGTGTACTGGTTATGAATACGTTCCATCTGATGCTGGTTTTGTTTCATCACTGTAGCCAGTATCTCACTATCACTATGCTCATTCAGACTTTAAGAAGCTACAAATTATATTCAGCCACAAAATAAACCTGAAAAGCTGCAAATCAGAACAAAAGTTCAGAGAGTTGTTGCATAGGGATGATTTAGAGTGTTGCATTACAGCACATTGCGAGTAGTCACCTGTTTCAACTCATCTCATCACGACTGTTTGCTACAGTTGGTTGGCAACTAGCTGGTGAAAAATATGGAGCTGCCAGGAAGCTAAACTGACAAATATTTTACTCAAGACTTGGTGGAGGCCAAAACAGAGCTAAAGTGAGGGTGAATATTGGTGAAGATTCATCAGGGGGCCAGAAATGCAAATCCAAATGAATGCTAATGCTGCTCCGTGTCTGTTGGGTGTGTAGATTGGCTAATGTTTGCTAGCATAGTCGGCGTAACAACTTCATTAGCTGCTAATATGTCAGATGTTTTGTTTTCAGCCTGTTCTGCTAAAGGAAATATTTTTCATCAAACACAAAAACAAAGTTAAATGCCTTATCGTTGCGGCATCTTTGCACTGCCCTTCCCAGAGCTCACATATCAGTCAAACACTAGCTGTGTTTCCATCCAAAAGTGATTCGAATCATTGGGAAATGCGCATTAAAAAAAATACGAATCCTGTGTGCTTCCATTAAATGTACGGACTTTGGTGAAAACTACGAACTTGCGCGAGTTTTCCGCAGAACCGGAAACAAAACAAGTCTCGCATTCTTCTTCTTCTACGTTTTCTGGCGGTTGGCAACCAGCTTGTAAATGCATTATCGCCTTCCCGACCCGGAGTGTGGATATCACCATGGAGAGAGGTGCGCTACGTCAGACTTAATTCGAACATAACTGTTTCCATCCCACGTTTTGCGAATCAACATTTTTTGAATCAACCAAAACCTGGCTAAAGCGAGCGTATTTTAGTTTGTGCGAATCAGGGGATTTTAATTCCAATTTTGGCGTTTCCATCGTAATTTTCCGATGCGATACTTCTAGATGCGCATCTAAACAGGCTGATGGAAACATGGCTACTGTTTCTAGTAGCCTGACAGTTTCAGTGATTTTCCGTTCCTATAGTTGGCACTTTTTTCTTATTTTGTTCAAGCTACTACTGCTCACGCTAACCAAAAACAGTTTTGACATTCATGAACAAAGCGTTGGAGGTTCCAGTCGTAGCAGCCTCTTAGATTTGCAGTTCATTTTTATTCTCTGAACACATTTTTCATTTAATCTTTGTTTGTGACAAATAATGTCTTCATTAAAAAGCAATTATGTTTTTGTCTGCTGTTTAATACGGTCTTAAAGTGCTGCTCACCCTGATTAAACTTCATTAGTTTGGGTTTCAGGAAGAGTTCTGTTAAGGTGTCGTGACAGTCGTGATCCTGTTTCTCTAGCAAGTCTAAAAGAGTAATTTAGACATTTATAGTAAAGTATGATTTGAGTTATTGTTCAAAGCATCACCGGCCTAAACTGCCTGTTGACTATATATACACGTGTTGATATTTCCAGACATTTATCAGAGATGACTTTCACCTTTTAAGCTGTCTGATGTCTCCTGGCAACATGAGCAACTCAACACTTTGACAAAGGTGGTGTGTATGTATGCACTCCTACATGCTGCAGTTGCTTTTCCCTCTCCGAGTGGAGTTTGGGTGAGAACACCTTGCTCTCATCCCATGCTGTCATCACTGAGTGTCACATTGAGCGCAATTAGTCACAGGTATAAATATAGTCAACTTGCAGGGTCGATCTGGGTGGAAAGCACGCTGCGGCGGGTGCAACAGCCTCATCATGGCGACGAGACGGGCCACTCAAGACAGCTGGTCTGACATGTGCTAACAGTATCACAGCTGGGCTCCAGTTTCAGGCCTCCAGCCGCTTTCTTTTTTTCTTTTGGAGCAGTTTATGGAGGTATGATGAAAATGATGATGAGCGTCTGATGGATTATCACCTGAAGTTCCCTAAAACTTAAGTTTCACTGCGTTTAGTCTTTTATCAATAAAGCACAGTCAGCTGAGGCCTGCAGCTGTGGATTACAGATTCTTAAATCTTCCATGAGTAAGTGTGTTACCTCGGATCCAAAACTCAAAGTGCAGCCCTCAGATTCAGCCTTTTTCATACCGCAGCTACTACTGTCATTACCATAACTACTACAACTGCTTTTACTAGTACAGCTACTATTACATCTACTGTTACAGTTTAATGACACTGAGATTATGCTGTTTCTGTCTGCCACACATTCAAATTTCTGCTGCTGCCACTTTTATCATTGGACTTAAGTGCCTCATTCAGTCTAGATTTTGAGATATGCAGTCTTTATATCTACGGCAAAATATTTTAAGCTGCACAGTTAAGTGGTGCTGGTTTTCTTGCTCTGGTTATTGAGGTATAAAAGCATTTAAAACCTGTTCTCCAGGTGAGAGCTGATTCGTTTAATTTGTACTGTACATGTACAATGATGATTTAAGACTCTGCAGAGCCTGAAATATTAGATGATAAATGAGGTCCCTGATACTGCCACTACTACTACTACTTTCATACCTGCAGCTGTGACTAAAACTGCTAATATTGCCACTACTACTACTGTTATTGCCAATAGTAGTACAACTACCTTTACTCATCCAGCTGCTACTAAAATCACCAAAACTGCCACTGTTACTCCTGCAGCTGCTACTAAAACTACTAACACTGCCACTACTACTATTATTGCCACTAGTAGTACTAACACTGCCACTACTACTATTATTGCCACTAGTAGTACTAACACTGCCACTGCCACTGCCACTACTACTATTATTGCCAATAGTAGTACTAACACTGCCACTACTACTAATACTACTTTTACTCCTGCAGCTGCGACTAAAACTGCTAATACTGCTACTTCTGCTACTATTACTGCCACTACTACTACTACTAATAGTACCACCACTACTGCAACTGTTAATTTAACCCCTGCAGCTGTTTCTAACACTGCCACTACTACTACTATTTCCTTTACTCCTAGAGCTCCTACTAAAACTGCTAATACTGCCACTACTACTACTAATACTGCCACTACTACTACTGATACTGCCACTACTACTACTATTTCCTTTACTCCTAGAGCTCCTACTAAAACTGCTAATACTGCCACTACTACTACTGATACTGCCACTACTACTACTATTTCCTTTACTCCTAGAGCTCCTACTAAAACTGCGAATACTGCCACTACTACTACTACTACTTATACTTTTACTCCTGCAGCTCCTACTAAAACTGCTAATACTGCCACTACTACTACTACTACTTATACTTTTACTCCTGCAGCTCCTACTAAAACTGCTAATACTGCCACTACTACTACTAATAGTGCCACTACTACTACTGATACTGCCACTACTACTACTACTGATACTTTTACTCCTGCAGCTCCTACTAAAACTGCTAATACTGCCACAAGTACTACTAATAGTGCCACTACTACTACTGCTACTGCCACTACTACTACTACTTATACTTTTACTCCTGCAGCTCCTACTAAAACTGCTAATACTGCCACAAGTACTACTAATAGTGCCACTACTACTACTGATACTGCCACTATTACTACTACTACTTATACTTTTACTCCTGCAGCTCCTACTAAAACTGCTAATACTGCCACTACTACTACTAATAGTGCCACTACTACTACTACTACTACTACTGATACTGCCAATACTACTACTGATACTTTTACTCCTGCAGCTCCTACTAAACCGCTAATGCCTGCCAAGTACTACTAATAGCGCCACTACTACTACTACTGATACTGCCACTACTACTACTACTACTTATACTTTTACTCCTGCAGCTCCTACTAAAACTGCTAATACTGCCACTACTACTACTAATAGTGCCACTACTACTACTACTACTGATACTGCCAATACTACTACTACTGATACTTTTACTCCTGCAGCTCCTACTAAAACTGCTAATACTGCCACTACTACTACTAATAGTGCCACTACTACTACTACTACTGATACTGCCAATACTACTACTACTGATACTTTTACTCCTGCAGCTCCTACTAAAACTGCTAATACTGCCACTACTACTACTAATAGTGCCACTACTACTACTGATACTGCCAATACTACTACTACTACTACTGATACTGCCAATACTACTACTGATACTTTTACTCCTGCAGCTCCTACTAAAACTGCTAATACTGCCACAAGTACTACTAATAGTGCCACTACTACTACTGATACTGCCACTATTACTACTACTACTTATACTTTTACTCCTGCAGCTCCTACTAAAACTGCTAATACTGCCACTACTACTACTAATAGTGCCACTACTACTACTGATACTGCCAATACTACTACTACTGATACTTTTACTCCTGCAGCTCCTACTAAAACTGCTAATACTGCCACAAGTACTACTAATAGTACTGATACTTTTGCTCCTGCAGCTCCTACTAAAACTGCTAATACTGCCACTACTACTACTAATAGTGCCACTACTACTACTACTACTACTACTGATACTGCCAATACTACTACTGATACTTTTACTCCTGCAGCTCCTACTAAAACTGCTAATACTGCCACTACTACTACTAATAGTGCCACTACTACTACTACTACTGATACTGCCAATACTACTACTGATACTTTTACTCCTGCAGCTCCTACTAAAACTGCTAATACTGCCACTACTACTACTAATAGTGCCACTACTACTACTACTACTGATACTGCCAATACTACTAACACTGCCACTACTACTATTTCCTTTACTCCTGCAGCTCCTACTAAAACTGCTAATACTGCCACTACTACTACTAATAGTGCCACTACTACTACTATTATTTCCTTTACTCCTGGAGCTCCTACTACTACTACTACTAACACTGCCACTACTACTATTTCCTTTACTCCTGGAACTCCTACTAATACTACTGATACTACTACTACTACTACTACTACTACTACTTATACTTTTACTCCTACAGCTCCTACTAAAACTGCTAATACTGCCACTACTACTACTACTACTACTATTATTTCCTTTACTCCTGGAACTCCTACTAATACTACTGATACTACTACTACTACTACTACTACTACTACTTATACTTTTACTCCTGGAGCTCCTACTAAAACTGCTAATACTGCCACTACTACTGCTACTATTATTTCCTTTACTCCTGGAGCTCCTACTAATACTACTGATACTACTACTACTACTACTACTACTACTACTACTTATACTTTTACTCCTACAGCTCCTACTAAAACTGCTAATACCGCCACTACGACTACTACTACTATTTCCTTTACTCCTGGAACTCCTACTAATACTACTGATACTACTACTACTACTACTACTACTACTACTTATACTTTTACTCCTGGAGCTCCTACTAAAACTGCTAATACTGCCACTACTACTGCTACTATTATTTCCTTTACTCCTGGAGCTCCTACTAAAGCTGCTAATACTGGCACTGCTACTACTACTGATACTCCTGCTGCTGATACTATAATGACTACAGATACTATGGCTACTGCAACTATTACAACTACTTCTACTGCTACCATTATGCCTCCTCCTAATGCTGCAATTATTGTTGCTCCCACAGCCAGTACTGCTCCTGCTACATCTGCTGCTACTGTTATTACTACAGCTGCTGCTCCATCTACTAATACAGCTAAAACTAATGCTATTATTACAACTGCTATACTGCAGCATCAGCTACGCCTTACACTACTAATGCTACTAGGTACTACAGTACTATTACTATTAGGGTTACAGATACTTAAATCAATTTTGCCATCACTTCTACTGCTACATCTACAGGGATATTTACTATTGATGTGGCCACCACTCTTATTGCAGCTCGTGACACTTGAGCTGACTAAACATCTCTGAAGACGTTCGTCCAGCACAGTTGATACGAGCCTTTAAATCACTTCTGAAACTTAATTTGATTGACTGTCTTCATACACTTTCACTCTATTTTTTTCCATTATATTATTTGTCTTCCCCATAAAATATGATCGCATTGTTCTTTCTTGTCTTAACTAAGAAAGCTTTATTTTGTGAAAATAAGACTTCCTTCAACTTGTCAGCCGTCTCACACTGTTTTATCCTATGCTGTTAATACACTGGGATATCAAGTAAATCATAACTGAGAAAGCTGAAGTGGAAAAATAAGTTGAAGCTCTTCATATTTTTTGTGATCAGATGATCAGTGTGTACGGCTCTCTGTGCAGACGAACTGGTGTCTCCGTGGCGAGCTGTGTTGCTACACCTCTCCTGGGGTATTTGATCCTTCCTGTGATTTATTCTGCTGTAAAATATACACAACGGGCATTGAGCTCTACCTTCTGAAACTTAATTTGTCCCTACACTTTCACTCCTTTTTAATTTGAGTTTCCTTCCTGTGATTTGTTCTTTCTTGTCTTAACTAAGAAAGCTTTATTTTGTGAAAATAACTATGCTGTTAATACACTGGGATATCACAAATCATAACTGAGAAAGCTGAAGAGGAAAATAGTTGAAGCAGTCCAAATTGTTTTCCTGTATCTGAGCAGTGAGTTTCTTTACATGCTGACTTTGCTGACACATTTGAGTGGTCAAATATAGTTTCACAAACAGTTCATAGTTGACACAGTCCAAATTGTTTTCCTTATCTGGGCAGCAGAGTTTCATTTCGCACAAAGTTACTTTTGATTCTTTCACTTTTAGTGGTCGAAATAATTATTTGCACAAGAATAAATGCAATTTCATTACTTCTAAGAGGAAAATTTCCCTCTGAGGCATTAGCAGGTGAGTGTATGAGGTGATGAATCTTATGCTGTTTGCTGAACGGGATATTTGAGTACGGTCTTCCAAACATTGAGTGAACTCATCAAATCAAAGCTCCACTGCCGAAAGACATGGATGGCTGGGTCAAATACGACCTGCAAATAATTCTTAGCTTTGGATTTAACCTACCAGATGAAATGAGGCGGCTTTCTGGAGTCTGGATGGTCAGGCAAATCACAAAAAAAAGGTATCAAAGTGACATCAGGACACTTTCCTGTGATTGTCTTAACTTCATGGTCTGAGGCGTCAGAACATTTCATCTGTTCCAAAGCTACAATAATATCACTAAGAGCGCTGAACTTATCGTCACAGCAGGAATACACAGCACTGAGCATTTTATACAGTAAGCTTCACACTACAGGTATAGACAGTGTGGGTAAAGGACAGGCCTGGTAATTCTGTACTTTTGTTATAGCCAACAATTCCCATGAAAACTCCAAACTAACAATGTCAGTCCATCTTTCAATACTGTCCTCCTTCTCCAGCTGGTGTTTTGAACTCAGGGCCCTGACACACCAAGCTGACAGTTGGCCGCCCTAGTTTATGGTGTGTGTCCTGCACCGCTGGCACTAGTCAGCCTTTGTCACCTGGTAAATAGCCCGCTTAGCATACTGAATCACCATCAGAGCCGGCAGAGCCCATAGGTGAGAGAAATAATTCTGATTGGCGGTTCAGTTCAGCGCACAAAGAGAGAAAAGGAAGTGAGGAAAGCAAACAAAAGACTAAAGTCAAGCCGCCATGAGATCAAATGTATGTATCATGTTATACGAGGTAAGATTATTTTTTAGCCACTGAGCTCTTTATCAGAAATGGTTTTTAATTGTTTGTGTTGTTGTTTGTTTCGATGTCAGGTTGTGTTGTTGATGTGCTAACTGGCTAACTAGCATCTTGATTCCGTCCTGTCGGTTTTTCGGCTTCCCTTTTTGAAAGACGAGACTTCTGCCACCTAGTGGTGTGGAGAGTTATTTCCTCTCACACAGGTACAGAACGTACATGCTGGTTGGCCACTGGCTGTAGCCTTTGCGAGGTGTTCAAGTGCGACTTTTTAGCCGAGACACGGTCAACAGTTGGCCTGCAGTGTGTGGGGCTTCAACCCCGAAACCATGTGCTCCTACTGACAACATTAATCTTTAATAATCGTTCATGGATTTGTGGTTTCATTTTCAAAACAGACTAAATGATTTCCTAAACCCACTTGGTGCTGTAGTTTTAAGCAAATGTGACTCAAACTGGAGGAAACTGTGCCTTTGTTTGGACTGTTTACAGCTGCAGATTGATACACATTTGGTTAATATTTACAGTGGTAGAACAGTGTATGTAGACGGAGTCACAATGTAAAGTGTTGAGTAACAGCTGGTGCAATTGTGTGAATCATTGATAATTTTAATAGTGTCTGAACCACACTGGAGCTCTGTGGCTCTGAGGAATAAGATATATCAGGCTTTGGATACACGTTTTTAATAGGAGCAATTGATTGTTGGTTTATGGGGTTTGGTGACGATAACAAAAACTATAGAATATCACCCGACTTGTGTTTCAAGATGAGAAATTAGATTTTTGTTAACAGTGTTTTTCCAATTCCGATCTTTCTTAAAAGATGTCAAATGTTTGCAAAATGGCATCTAAATCATCAGACTGACGTCAGTGACTTGTGTTCTACAGGTGTTCTGAATTATTCACACACAAACGGCTCCATCACAAACTCCTTTTGTGAGTTTTTAATTACAATCTGCCTGAATTCATTCATTTATACAGCAATTTGGTGAAATTATAACAGAATATGCTCATATTATTATGAGGCAGTTCCTCTGGGAGTTCACAAACAATATTACCTCGCAGTAATTTTCCACAACATTGTAATTTGTATTTTGCAATCAGCAGGAGAAGTCGCCTGTTCTGACGGGGCTGTTTTTAACCTCCTTCTCTCCAATCTGCTGCCACCATGATGCAGTCACTATCATGAGATAATTCCTGACCTGTCGAACTTTTATTTTAACTTCTTATTGACAGATGCACGCATGGAAATAATGTTAATCCTGTGCATGCTGCAGGAAAACTCTGACTCCCCTCTGACTGTTCTTACTTCTGTTAAGGGAATGCTAATGCATTAACGCGCCCTGGTTCCTACAGAGGAGCCACAGCCCGCTGCGGTGAATGTAACCACTCCACACAACATGAATATTACAATGGCTCTTGTTGCTGTAGCCTAGAAACAACAGCGAATCCACCTTCGCCGCTCGGTGCAGCCGGCCCTGTTAAGTGTTGCCTGGCAAACTGGAGGACAGGCCTGGTGCATTAGTCCCCCCCCCCCCCCCCCCCAGATGAAAGTCCTCATCTTGAATAACACTATCTGACTTCCATAATGGAGAGAGCGCTTCTCTGTGACCTCTGCGGAGAGGGAAGTTAATTTTTAAATGTTCTGCCACTTAATCTAAAGTCAGCTGATTGAAAGGATGACTTTTAACTCGTTTTGGTATGATAGAATGAATTCAATTAAGTCCAATTCGTTTTCGCTGAAGCTTCATTCGGTGTTGTGGTGATTAAAAATGCGGAATGGATGTGGTTTGATTGTGGAGCGTAAACAAAGAGAAACTCAGCGCACCCTCCTGCTGGAATTAAAGCTTTGTGACGCAAATGTATCATCGCAAGTCGCGTCAAACTGATGTAATGGGTGTCTCCTTTCAGGGGGGATCACAGAAAATTAATGCATCCATGAAAACTGGATTAATTTGTCCTCTCAGGGTTTTGCAGTCACTTATTGTTGTAAAGCTCTTTGATCACCTCATGCAAACCCAACCTGAGGAGTAGACATTAAAATACAGTTTTTAAATGTCAAAGGTGAGCCAGGATCAGCAGAGGTGGCGTCACATCTCACTTGCTGAACTCTGTCGTCCTGCCTGCGGCTCGACTCAGAGGATCTGTCCTTTCAGCACCACAGCTCTCCTCTCCTCTCCTCTCCTCTCCTCTCCTCTCCTCTCCTCTCCATCAGTCCCGTTCACACAGCCTCGTCATCCACCTGCACAGCTCCACATCTCCCCTCCTGCAAGCTCTGGGAGGAAATCTCGGCGTGTCTAACACCCTCGACTCCTCACACTGTCAGACTTTGAGCTGCGTCTTGGTGACGCACCGGCAAAGTTGAATCATAACGTACTACAGCGGCACCAGCGGAAATGATACGTGTGTTTAAAGTCTTGTGAGTGCGCTACGTCATTCGTCTGTGTTATTTAGAGGGAATCTAAATATCCCCGTGTTGTCTGACACAGAGCTCCTCTGAGTACAGGTCCCCTCAGACCAGCGAGTGACTGCTGCAACATGTTGCTTAAAACTTTATCTTAAGACTCAGTTTGACTGCTCTGAATATGAACATGTGCTTTCGCGTAATTGCCCCACAGGCCGGTTTATTGCCTTGGAAATGTAACTGTGCTCATAATAAACCATGTCCTGTTGCGCAACTGTGACAATACGCTGAGAGGCACCTGTAATGAATATGGGGCTCGGTTTCACTGGTGTCAGAGACTGGGACTCACCAAAAGAGACTTACCTATGGTGGTTATCACCGTGATGGCAAAGTAAAATGACCCTGCAAATTTCCACTGCACCCCGGCTCTGTGGGGCTCTGCCTCCATGATGATGGTCTCCAGTTTGCGGTAATCATCCTCGCTGATGTTATATTTCCCCTGGAGACGCCTCTCCTCGGCCTCCAGCTGCTCTTTTTCCCGCATCTCGAAGTCGGACTCCAGGGCGTCAAAGACGGCGGCCCCGACGAGCAGGTATGTAAACGTGCAAATGATCAGGGACAAGGTCCGCACGTTTTGCCGCTTCATGGCCAACAGGAAGCGGCGACCGAGGGGCTCATGTCCCCTCGGATTCCCCGGGAAGGCGCAGCAGGCGTGGGGAAAGCCGTGTGGACAGCGCCTGGAGGCGGAGGCGCAGAAAGGTGCGCTCCGGTGACGGTGACAGCGGTGGACGCCGGAGTCGGAGCAGCGGTGGAAGTCCCCCGCCTTGTGGTGATCCCTGTGACAGACCCCCAGATCCTGCTCCTGGTTTGCGGAGAGACACAAGAGACTGCTCGATCGCCTGGACCAGGAGCCCTGCAGCCGAAAGACCCTGCGCAAGACCTGCCCAAACCAAGTCCTCCCGGTGCGCAGTGCCATCAACAAGCTGCTTCCAAGATCGCCTGTTGGTCTCTTTTCTCCTCAAGTGAAGTGATGATCTGAATAAACTCTTCCAATCAAATAAATGATGTGTTGATAGATCCCCGTTTCTCTCTTCCCTTTGATGCTCCACTCACTTTGTCTGTGATGTGGTTTAAAATGTCCTACAACTGGGCATCTTTCCGCTCGTCTCTAAGTTTCAGCTGAACACCAACCTGTTCATTGTAACCTCATCAGCAGTCAGGCTATTTTTAGCAGCCATTCCTCACACACCAAAAAATCCTGTTTCTGTGAAATCCTTAAATGTTCCTTGCAAACAGCGGACATCCTCATCAGAAATGTGCTGAGTCGCCGATATGACGGGAGGGTCACAGAGTATCGCAGAGGAACATCAAGTTGGGAAATGTTACTCACACAGTGCGCAGATGAAACATTCTCACAGCCTTATTCCCCTGTTCACTTGCTTCATTCCTGGATCAACTCACCACTTGTTGGAGGAATAAAAAAATATTCCAAGCACGCAACAAATCCTCGTCGACAACAGGTTCCATCGCAAAGAAGACTTTCCCCAAATGAAGATCTTTTTAAGGATGCGCAGAGGTGAAGAGAAAAAGCAGATACTTTAGAGATCGAATAAAAGGCTACAGCGCGCTCCGTGCCTGCAGTGGCACTCATGCTCCGTTGCGCACATCCAGACCTCCTCTCTCCTACTGTCTGCTGATGAGTTTATGCTGATTTAGAAAAAAATAAAAAAGAATACATGTGTTTCCCTCGTCGTGTGGGGGCCTCTGACTTAACCATGCGTGTCACGAACTGCTTGTATTTTGAAGGCTCCACATTTTATGTCTCCACACACTCCAGTCTCTAATCGGTGGGCGTTGCTCCTCCTGTCTCTGTGTTTTTCTCTTTTTTTCCAAGTGTCACGATTCATCCAGTTTCTGGCCTGAGGATCTGCCTGCTCCTGGAGGCTTCCTCCTCGGGAGGAAAAATAAAAATCAGCTGGGGCACATCTGACTGCATTCCCCCACCGTCTCCACGCCGCGCGACCTCCCACAGTGACCACTCCTACTCATTATATGGACAGAGAGGGTTTACTGAGTTGACTCAGGTGGACACATTAGTGCTTTTAACATTCCGGCAGCAGTGAGGAGATGCGCGCTCCAATCCGAGCTCGGCTGCTCAGCCTGCCGCTGCTGCGCTGTCCGAGGTGCTGGAGGCTGACAGACAGGAGCACCGCTGCGCACAGAGCAGTCCGAGTTATTGCACACTCTCTGAGGACGCATGCAACAGGGAGAGATAAATATAAATAGATTTTTATACACAATACACCCTGAAATAATGTCTGATTACCACCTGGGCAGAGCAGGCAACAAATCCAGACCCTCAAGGGCCCAAAAAATAACTTTATTTGATTCAATGCAAAACTGTTAATCCTGCATGTATGCACAGCTAAAGAACAACATAAACCTCACTAAGATAAAACCTGATTATGATCTAATCTTGAAGCTACAAAGAACCCCCCAAACCCCCATTACAGGCCTTTATTTTCTCCGTTTATGTTTAACAATGCTGCTGATGATGATGAGTCATGCTCCTATCTTGTGATTCCAACAACCCTAAATTATTTATTATTCATTCTTGTAGTCTAAGAGTTTTAATTTTAGAGTTTTTGAGGTGTTATTTCTTATCTTGATTATATTGCATCCGTGTTGGAGGAATGATATTAAACTTTTATGTTGGACTCAACCTGAAATTTATAGTTTGTGTGAGTATATAATGAAGGAAACCTCCCAGCATGCACTGGAGCAACAGACTGATGGACACAGTTCATTGTATGTGTGTTTCTCCAGTGGTGTTATTGTGATTTACACATTGTTCTACAATGTTTCCACAGTTCTAATGTTGTTGTATTATTATTTATTAGGTTAAATGGAGATAGACCGTGATGATGTTGATGACTTATTCTCCAGTGAGCACTGAAACACTAGTGGAATGGACGGGTTATTAAACCAAGAGTTAAGGGCAAAACACCTGCTGTTTTATTTCTATTTTTATTATATCAGGATTTCATTGATAGCAGACAGTAGAGTGATGACAGGAAACAAACAATGGGGTATGAGCAACAGAGGTTACTGGCCAGCCACAAAGCGGGGATGTTGCAGTTCATTGTCAGTGTTTTCATACAGTTTGAATAATTATTTCTCCATACTCTGCAAAAATGCTCTCCCTTGACCTAAAAAGTCAGTTTCAGTTGTGGGAATGGAAATATGTTGATTCAAGTTAAATATTTAGTGTGAAACATTTACTCATTATCACTATAAAAAGGGATTCATGGTTGGTGGAAGATGCTTTTCAGCATTAAAAATAATATGCTTGTTACATACATGTTTTAGTTTGACCACTCAGTATTAACACAACTTTGGATAAATATAAAGTTTATTCAACTTAAGTAAGTTTTCTGAGGTCAAAGCAAATCATATTGGTTGTACTTGAATTAATTGAGTTTGTCAGATTATAAAATACTCATAGGATTTACTCTACAAGGCCAAAGGTGGAACTATACTTAAAAAGATGCATGTAAATTGTTACCATATTATTATTATTATGTTTTTTTTTAAGTTGAACCAATGGATTCTCTTTTTTTTAGATGTACCTGTACTAATCTGTACATTATTTTAAATAAGTAAATCAATATGATACATTTGAGTGTGCATTTGTTTAATTAATTAAATAATGAATTAACCGTTACAAGCAACTACAAATAAAAAAAGGGAAAAATGCCAGCACTCGCAAATGTCCTTTTGGTAAATTTAATAAACCAACCTGGTTTCGACAGAAAGTCTTCTGACTTTCTGTCGAAACGTCTGTGTTTCTGGTACTGCCACCCAAGTTGGTTTATTAAATTTGCAAGTGCTGGCATTTTTCACTGTTTTTGGCCATGCACCTTTCGAGGGGATTTATTTTGAGAGTGCTTGCTTCTTTCCAACGTGATTTTAAGCAACTACAAATACACAAAACAAAAGCTAAAAGAATCTATTGATGGTGTACCATTTGTTGAAACTTACTCACAACTTCTACTCTTCAACCTCATCCTTTGCGATAAATATAATTCTTCTGTTGACAAGTCCTCCATTATACTATTTGTCAAGACGCCTATAAATGGTCCCACAGATTTTCCCAGTTTTGCAAAAGTACATTTTTTCATAGAAGGTGAGCGCTTTATTATTATTCTCACTTTATATCCAGAAAATGACCCATATTTCTTTCAGTACGTTGGGATAATGCTGGAATAGATTGTGCCAAATTAGACACAAACATAACTACATCATCTGCATATTAAGTCAACCTACTATATGAGCTTTGTAATTCAAGTCCAGAAATGTTTGACTGAGATTTGGTAGCTACTGTGCAGCAAGCGCTTCTATTGCTAAATAAATAGTGATGATCAAAGACTGCAGTAAAGGAACAGACATGACGTTATTGGTTTGAGCTCAAGCTGAGGGGTTAGTTTGTCAAATCTTTATACATTAACAAAGATTTCCTTAAAGCCAAAATATGTTAGGGCCTAAAGACAATAAATAAATAAATTTAATTATTAATTTAAATTTATTTTATTAATATCTATAAGAAGTCCATCTGGACCTGCTACCTTTTCTGTCTTCATAGAGGTTATAGCCTCTGAACGCTCAGCCATGTCCAGTGGGACGTCCACCTCAGAGTGGTCCTCTAAATGATCACAAACCTTCCTGTGTCAATGGATCTAAAGGCGGCCCTGAAGACTAAAGGTTTTCATTATATATTCTACAGATGGTGTTTCCTCAGCGTTCCGTAGGGTCAGAAAACATTTCTCCTTGTGGCACCTCCATTTCATTAATTGTTCTCTGGTTCTGGAAGCCTCTAACACGCCAGGCTGAAAGTTTCTCTGCTTTTTCCCTTCGGTCCTTTTTAAGACTTTTTCATTCCATCTAAATTTGCAAAAACATTGTGGGAAGAAACTTCATTAAGCTGAGTTCTTAAATTCTCTAACTTTCTTCTTGTTACTAAGAAATCACAGATTCCTTCAGCTGAAACCTGAATATATGTTCTTTTTTGCTTGCTTAATTCTTTATATGAGCTTAAAACCCCACTAATTTCAAAGTAAAGATCTTAATGGGATTCTATGAAGTTAGAAAATCAGATCATGTAAGCATTTGGTATTGAACTGCCATCAGATTGGTCCTTTAAATAGACTGTTCAATTTATACTTAACCATTAATATTGAGTGATCCGAGTTTACCATAAGTAATTAGTGCAGTTATTAACAGGCAAAAAAAACTTCAGATATCAGAAAAACATCTGAAATCTCAACAGTGATGCTCGGCTGTTCAAGTGCAGAGAAAAGCTGTGAATCCTCTTTTTAAACCACAGCTGGAAATCATACTTTGGTCTCATAGAAGCCCAACCTTGATATTTCTAAACTCACATTGAACTTATTAGGTCAGGACAAAGCAGAAGCTGTTTGTGTGTTGAGAAAATCCTCCTGAATAGATGTAAAGTGTCCACAGTTAGGGCCAGCTCATTACAGCTTATTAGACAGTAACACGCTGAACAGGTACAGGGGGAAATGGAGGAATAAGCCATAAAGGTTTCTCATACTCATTATTTTAAGTACCAATGAAAACTGGAAATAACATCCACATATTGAACAAGACCACATTATACATATTTAATGCCAGACTCTTAGAAATAAGGATTCAAAAAGGATTCATCCTGAAGAACTTAGGGTCTACCTTGAATCATTTGCGTCAAGGGTTGTTTGTGAGACTTGAGGCCCTGACGCACCAAGCCGATGGTCGGCCGTCGGTGAGCGTCTGTCAGCCTAGTTTTTGTGGTGTGTCCCGCACCATTGGCACTTTGGCATCGGCGGCTTTTCGGCGGATTGAGCATGTTGAATCAGCGGCGGAGCTTGTCCGTGAGAGAGATCACTCTGATTGGCTGTTCAGGTTTTATTCCCTCGCCCCTGTAGCTAGTGAATCTGCCTGTAGTGAAACCGGGGCTAACCAGTGCTTCCTCCTCAGGCTCCACTTCACTCAGCTGCCCCACAGACCTGCTGCTTCTTCCCACTTTAACCTGAATAACAAACCGGAGCTAGCTGGGAGCGGCTAGCGTAGCTCTCCATTTGGATCCAACCGGAGCACCGAGCCCTGATTTGTTATTCAGGTTAAAGTGGGAAGAAGCAGTGGGTTTATCGGGCAGCTGAGTGAAGTGGAGCCTGCGGAGGAAACACCGGGACCGTCTGGATGTAATAGTCCGTGGAGGTGCTGCGGTGCTCGGCTGCACAGATAGGAAACCCCTCGGCTGACAGGATGTACCACTCTGTCACTCTGCTCTCTCTCACGCACGCACAGAACGTACGTGCCACTTGGCCGTTGGATGTAGTCCGTGTAGTGTGTTCAAATGCAACTGACACAGGGCGACGTGAGGCGACGTAGATGACGCAACAGTTGGCTTTCGTCGCCGCTAGTTCTTTGATGTCGGTTTGGTGTGTTTGCACCTTTAAGGTTTCATTAAGAACCTTTTTCATCAAAGGAACCCTTTATGGAAGAAAGAGTTCTTGAAGGATTATTGAAAGCATGGTTGTTTAAAAAGTCCCCATCTGTGCAGATGTGTCTGGAATCCCCTTAATCAATTCATTTTACATGTGTTCTGCCATTGTTGATGTCTTTACCATGATTTCATGGCGTTCAACACCACATGGCATTTTGTATTCAGTTCTAATTTGAAACCACAGATTTTCTGTTCCCACAGCACATTGTCAACATTATTAATGTTTGGTCATGGCCTTTCCATGTCCAGATGTGACATGCAAGGTACCCTGGGTGTGTTGGTTGTTGACGTTCTGGGAGACTACATAGGTACAACACCGCAAATTGATGTTTTTTTTTGTCCTTCAACAACAAACACACGTGGTTGGCTTTTGGAAAAAAGAACAAGGTCTGGCTTTACAATCTTATGGGATGCAAACACTGGCCTCCCAGGTGACAGTCGGTGTTTGTTGGACCCATCCATCACCCCTCCAACCTGCCCTTCTTGGACTTTCGCTGCCTTAACTTTTGTTCCTTCCCCCTGATGATGATGATGCTGCTGGGCACCATTTAATTTTAACAGCTGGATGGTATTATTACATTAAAGGACAGCTTTTTTCATCAGTGTCTGACGCTGGGTGTCACTAACCAAGCGTTAGATTTTGATGACTTCAGAGTGAGACCGGGCTGGTTCCTAACCCCACTGCACCTCTGAAATATAAAGGCTATAGTAGTAGTGACTTCACGAAAGCTGCTGGATGTAGTTCCTTTGGCCCCTATTTTACCTGTTTAATGATGATTGGTGGGCTGGAAGCATGAGGAAACGACATTCTAAGGGTGCTAACAAGAACCCACCTGGGCGTTTTATCAAGAACCATTTTATATTCCGAGGGTTTCATCTAGAACCCACTCAGTGGCGCTCTAAAAATAGGAATTAATGACACTATCCATAGATCTCTTTCCCACTAATCATGGTTTTACTTAAGGGTACTCCATAATGTTGTAAAAAATTAAAGGTATGTGACAGGAGAACAATAGGTGATTGGGTACCCTATACATTGCCCCCACATTTGGAGAACCTTGTGTTGAGTTTGTAAATGAATCGCTTTTCTTTTTTACACTTCCACTCTGACTCCTTCAGTTATTTGATTGTTGTGTCTTCTTTTGTCTCCCGTTGTAAACATAACATCTGCATAGAGCCCCCAGAGAGGGTTCTGACTGAAGCTACTACATCATACAAGGGTTCCCTGAAGAACCTCTCATATGTGGTTCTGGGTAAAACCCTTTATGTTGGGTGCTCATGAAACCGTCTAAAAGGATTCTCCTGTGAGGACAAGCAGAATAACCATTTATGGTTCTAGTTAGCGCCTGTGTTTCTAACAGTGCTGTTGATAGTCTCCATGGTCCCTTACCCTTCAACCTAATGCAAATGTTCTGCTACTTTTCTCACTTTCACTGGGAGATAATTAGAGAATAAATCCATAAAATCATATCCTGGACTGTCCTGCAGGGCCGAAACCTCAGCTACTGTTTTCAAATGCATTATCCAGTATGTTCATTTCACTTAATACTTCTTATATTATTGCCTGGAACAAAGATAAAAATCCTGAGTCTGATATTAAGGGAACTGAGTTGGTGACATCCCATGAGATAAAAGGAGAAAAGAAATGTGTTTTATTATTTGGTTCATTTAAGTCTGGACTTCCTGTTGTTGAATTGTTGTTTTTTTATTGTCACATCCGTACTGCCTTTTTTACATCCAAAATGAAGAGAGCAGATGTAAAGGCTTTTAGTAACTCCTGAATTACTAATGATTTGTTTGTTATTGTTTCCACACACACCGATGTCATTTCCACTCCTGGAAGCTTTTAAAGGTTCTCCACAAAGGATGTGAGAGATCCTTTTTTCCCATCAGGTTAATTTTAGGTTTCACTACAAATAGTCCATCTTCTCAATGAAATCACACTGTAAACACAAACAGGAACAAGCTCATCTCATTTGGAAGTTGAGTGCATATAGCAGCCAGAAAGTCGACCGCAGTGTTTCATAAATGCAGCCATTTAAGAGTCTAAACAGCTCCGCTAATCAACAGCGCCTGGATCTGTAGTCGCTCTATATTTAGCTCCCCTTTCTCACATCTCAAGTTCCTGCTCAGCCCACCTACAGAACTCCTAATGCATTTCTGGAGAAGCTCGGAGAGAAAAGTTTAATAATGGCAACTGCTTAGATTAGTCTCCATGGTAATGACACCAAATTTACAGTGCGATCACAGACCTGCACAGACACAGACGCATCCTTTCTGAAGGCTGCATGACGGCACTGTTTCTCTGTATGATCTAAACTGACAGCAGAGACATCAGACATGCACAATTAGGGAATGATGTATGAGAGAAGTTGAAGCTTCAGCCCAGCTGGATGAGCTGACTGGCAGCTGAGTGCTTCTCTGTTCACGTGGCACCAGGAAACACCGGCCAAAGTCTGGAGATAAATCCTAGTCTCCTAACTGATTTGTACTGTGTGTTCTGTGGCAAGGTATCATACATCAAACACATCGACCCCAGGAACACTAACAAGGTGTCTGTGACGGGTTGCTTCCCAGCAAACAATATAAATCAACAAAATCAATACATGCAGAATTCAGAAACTATTCCAATAAATAGGACATTAGCTCCTTTGTTACTTCAAATTAGAATCTATTTCTATGTGATTCCTTCATTGGACAACAATCAGTGATATAACTGAGCATAACTACATGTCTTTGTGTCATTTTAACAAGCTTTCCCATGATGCCCCATTGGCATTTTACATATTTATTGATGTTTCTGTATTACATAATGGGAAATCAAACTACTTTCAAAGCAGGATTGATTTTGGGGTTTTGATTTTTTAAAGGAGACATCATGTGGGTTAGCAACGATATATATATATAAATACATACATATATATGTGTGTGTGTGTGTGTGTATGTATGTATGTGTAACACAGACAATTGTGCAGCATTAATGTGTGTAACAACATTAAATGTACATTTGTGATGTTAAGTATTAAAATTACACAAAATTTGTTTCAGTTGTTATTACGTGACACACTTAGGCCTCCACAATCAATATGTGAAATGTTTGATACTCAGTTTCTGCACCCCTACATTCACCTTTGGGAGTACCCCACCTATAAAGGGGTGTCTCCCGTCTTACAACCTCCCCTTTTGCTGTTGTACTTAACGGGAGAGGTAAGCCACATTGCTCTCGTAGTAATGTCTGTGTTTTAGCATTGTTATGCTAAATCAAATCAAACTTCATTAACATAGCACTTTTCATACATTAAAAATGCAACACAAAGTGCTCCACAAAATAACATGCTATGTTAAGTTTATTTTATGTTAACATAATCTTGTGTTGCTTGATTTGTGTAGGGGCTGGAGTTTTGTTTTTGCCACTCAGTGTTGGGTATGTTTTCTGTGGTTTTATTGTGCGTATTTGAATGTAACATCCTTTTGATGTTGTACTCCTTGGGAGAGGGGCTCAAGTTTGGATGGTTGTGTATGACAGAGGATGTTGTTTCTGCCACCTGTTGTCTGGAGAAGAATAAACAGAGATAGATATCCACAGTCTGGCCTCTTTATATCTACACAATGCAGACATCACTTGAGTCCACAGGTTACATATATAGGAGGTATAACACACTGATTGACTGAATTATGCATAAATGGCCTGAGCAGAAAACATCAACGAGCAGAAAAAAATCCCATGGTATTATATGATGTAAAAATGTGCTTAAAAAAAAAAAAAAAGTCATGGTATAGTATGTCATGAAAGTGTTCCAAGACAAGTCATAGTATACTAAGCATAACATGTCATGAAATCATGCTAAAACAGTCATAGTATAGTATTTTGTCAAATACTACTAAAAACAGTAATATTACAATTCATGGCAAAATTGTGCTTAAAAAAATGTCACAATATAGTTTGTCGTCATGAAAAAACGTCATAGGACATTATGTCATCCAAAATCACGAACAAACATCATAGTATAGCATGTTGTCCAAAATCACAAAAAAACGTCATACTATAGCATGTTGTCCAAAATCATGAAAAAAAGTCATAGTATAGTATGTCGTCCAAAATCATGAAAAAACATCATAGTATAGTATGTTGTCCAAAATCATGAAAAAAAGTCATAGTATAGTATGTCGTCCAAAATCACAAAAAAACGTCATACTATAGCATGTTGTCCAAAATCATGAAAAAAAGTCATAGTATAGTATGTTGTCCAAAATCATGAAAAAAAGTCATAGTATAGTATGTTGTCCAAAATCATGAAAAAACATCATAGTATAGTATGTTGTCCAAAATCATGAAAAAACATCATAGTATAGTATGTCGTCCAAAATCATGAAAAAAAGTCATAGTATAGCATGTCGTCCAAAATCATGAAAAACATCATAGTATAGTATGTTGTCCAAAATCATGAAAAAAGTCATAGTATAGTATGTTGTCCAAAATCATGAAAAAAAGTCATAGTATAGCATGTCGTCCAAAATCATGAAAAACAGTCATAGTATAGTATGTTGTCCAAAATCATGAAAAAACATCATAGTATAGTATGTCGTCCAAAATCATGAAAAAAAGTCATAGTATAGTATGTCGTCCAAAATCATGAAAAAACATCATAGTATAGTATGTCGTCCAAAATCATGAAAAAACGTCATAGTATAGTATGTTGTCCAAAATCATGAAAAAAAGTCATAGTATAGTATGTCGTCCAAAATCACGGAAAAACGTCATAGTATAGTATGTCGTCCAAAATCACGAACAAACATCATAGTATAGTATGTCGTCCAAAATCACGGAAAAACGTCATACTATAGTATGTCGTCCAAAATCATGAAAAAACATCATAGTATAGCATGTCGTCCAAAATCATGAGAAAAAGTCATAGTATAGTATGTCGTCCAAAATCATGAAAAAACATCATAGTATAGTATGTCGTCCAAAATCACGGAAAAACATCATAGTATAGTATGTCGTCCAAAATCATGAAAAAACGTCATAGTATAGTATGTCGTCCAAAATCATGAAAAAAAGTCATAGTATAGTATGTCGTCCAAAATCATGAAAAAAAAGTCATAGTATAGTATGTCGTCCAAAATCATGAAAAAAAGTCATAGTATATTATGTTGCCCAGAATCATGAAAAAAAAGTCATAGTATATTATGTCGCCCAAAATCATGAAAAAAAAGTCATAGTATAGTATGTCGCCCAAAATCATGAAAAAAAAGTCATAGTATAGTATGTCGCCCAAAATCATGAAAAAACGTCATAGTATAGTATGTCGTCCAAAATCATGAAAAAAAGTCATAGTATAGTATGTCGCCCAAAATCATGAAAAAACATCATAGTATAGTATGTCGTCCAAAATCATGAAAAAACGTCATAGTATAGTATGTCGCCCAAAATCATGAAAAAACATCATAGTATAGTATGTCGCCCAAAATCATGAAAAAAAAGTCATAGTATAGTATGTCGTCCAAAATCATGAAAAAAAAGTCATACTATAGCATGTCGTCCAAAATTGTGGAAAAATAGTCATAGTATACTATGTTGTAAAATCCTGCTGAAAACAGTCGTAGTATAGTATGTCGTAAAAATAAAACTCACAGTACAGTATATTGTAAATCAGCTAAAAATAGGCATAGTATAGAATGTTGTAAAAATAAAAACGGCTATCTCATAATATGCTGTTAGAAATGTTCATAAAACAGTCATAGTATAGTATGTTGTAACAATGTGCTAAAACAGTCATGTGTAAAGGACTAAGTAATAGATGCAGAAGGACAAAAGTGCAAAAAATGCTTTATTAAAGTTGCAACATTTGATAACAAATGAAATCAGTGAATTAATCCTAACACTTGCTATGATACTAGAAAAAATAGGTTCAACTTAGCACAACATAACCAAAGAGACATAAGCTCCAAAGGCACACAGGGAGATGAAATACACACATGGGCCCGCCCAAACTCACTTAAAGACATAATAGATTAGACAAAGGACATTATGTACAAAGAATTTAGCTTCCAGCAAACGATAACAAATCCAATTTTTAGAGAATTGCTAAATTCAGGTCCCCCCTTCAGTCCCAGGCTTCAGGCCTTTTGCCAGAGGAGCTCACTAACATCAGAGACAAAGTAAGACTACTTGGCAATAAAAAACCATGTGACAGAATGTTAACCATCTTCTGTGCATCCATTAGAAGCCAAACTGACATAAAGTGCAATATGTGAACACAAAAGACCATAGATATGAAAAAATACTAACACTGGTGGACAGCAGTTAATAAGGCCTTGTCTCTGACAAAGTTACAGTCCAGTAGGTTTACTTTATACAGCCCAATATCACAAATTCGCCTCAGGGGACTTTACAATCTCTAGACCTTTGCTTTGGATAAGGAAAACCTCCACCCCAAAAAAACATTTAACAGGGAAAAGGGAAAGAGGAGGGTCCCATAGATGTGTGAGCAGAGCAGACCAACATAATAACAGTTACAATATAGACAATCTTGGACATCCAGAGGGAGCTCGGAGTAGAGCCGCTGCTCCTTTACGTTGAAGGGGTCAGTTGAGGTGGTTTGGACATCTGATCAGGATTCTCCCGGTCGCCTTCCGTTAGAGGTTTTCCAGACATGTCCCACTGGTAGGAGGCCCCGGGGCAGACCCAGAACACACTGGAGGAATCACATATATCGTCTGGACTGGGAACGCCTTGGGGTCCCCCAGGAGGAGCTGTAAAGTGTTGCTGGAAAGAGGTGTCTGGAATACTCTGCTTAGCCTGCTGCCCCCATGACCTGGCTTTGGATAAGCAGGATGGATCCAGGAAGATGTTTGGCAGTTTCCAGGTGTTGCCAATAGCTACAACATCCTCTCAAGACGGTTAAAAGAATGCATCATACCTAGTAGGTCAACCACACCTCCCCAGTCAGGTAAAAGTTTCTGTCCTTTTCTCGCTCAGAGTTGCTCTGAGAGCTTTCCTAGGTCACTCCTGAGCTAGGACTCCTCACTAAATTTTTTTTTGGCTAAGTCAGGAGCTCTCTGAGAGGATTCTCAGACTGTTTGTGAATACGGCCCCAGATTTCAGGTCTGCTGCGTAGCTGAATGAAAACGATCTTGTTGATATCTTTTATGTGCTGATCCAAAGAAAGGGTTAAAGTGGACAGCTCCTGTGATTAAATTGCTCATGTTTCATTTTTGTGACCTTTTACTGTGATGCTGTAAATCAGAAAGTGGAATTGTAGAGGGCTCCTGGTTCGAACCCTGGGGTGCGGAGTTCGCATGTTCTCACTAGCTGTGTTTGAAACCATCCACTCACTCACTCACTCACTATTCCCTATTTCGTGTTTACTATATAGTGCACAACATGGGGAACGACTGCACGAGATTTCAGACACTAACTGAAATTTTCTGAACGTCGTTGCGTCAGTAGCTGCGCCGCATACTCCTGTGACGCAAGTGGACGTGCCGAGCATCATGTAAACAAACCGGCCGCTTTGAGGATGATCGAACTGTATGGTGGTTGTATTTTTTGTCAATAAGTTGTTGAAATGTCAGTGGTGTGGATGTTTGGTTTTGTCAGCTACGGTTGTGTGTCTGCATTGTGAGCTGTAATAGCCCACGATAGTGCACGAGCTACAAGCTACCTGGCTCGTGCGAGCTAAGTGGCTATTGTTAGCTCGTGAGCTAATGTTATCGGCTAGCATCCTATTCGTTTCTTTTCTTTTTCTGTATTAAAATAATGATTCCGGTGATTGTTTGGATGCTGCTGACCCAAGTCCTGCTCCTCAGGCAAAGACGGAGGCGAAAGCAAACGTATCTTAGGCGTTTAAGGTGCCTTTTGTTGATTGGCTGACGTCAACTGGTAATTAGCCTAAAAAAATCTAAGCTAACATGCTAGCTGATATAAGCAAACTACTGGCTTGTTGCGCCTTTCTTCTTCTCCTCTGGCAAAAGACGACCACATTGCATTGTGGTATACGGGAGTAAAATGTAGGGTACATCATTTGTTCACTCACATTTGCTGTGCATTGTGGGTATTTTATAGTCCACTATATAGTGAATGAAATTAACCGCGGAGAATTCGAACAACACTACAAAATGGCGAACACACTATATAGTGTACTATAGGGAGCGATTTCGAACACAGCTCCGGTGTCAGCGTGGGTTTCCTCCAGGTACTCCAGCTTCCTCCCACAGTTCAAACACATGCAGGTTAACTGGTGACTCTAAATTGTCCGTAGGTGTGAAGGTGAGTGTGAATGGTTGATAGTCTGGGGACCTGTCCAGAGTGAACCCCGCCTTCATTGCTGCCACTTAGTGAAGCTCTGGTTCAGGTGTTTGAGGTCAATTTTAGGTAAAAAACAAGGTTTGTCCTTTCTCAGGATTTATTGTGATAAAGGTGCACACACTGTCTGACATGGAAGGTTAGTGAACAAGGTGAAAAAAGTCTTTTTTCATTTCATGGGGACTTTAACTGGGAGGAAACTCTTCCATAAGCTGCAGTCACATTTTAGAGTTCAGGTTAGGTTTATTTCATATTTAGAAGCTCATGTGCCGCAGCAGATAGTGTAGTAATTAAGCCAGAGAGTCACAGTGGATCAGTAAACATGCAGCAGGATGAGGATTCCTGTGCGTTCCTCTGGCAGTGCTACAGGCATGAGAGTGAAAGAGCAGTGCAGGTGTCAAATCGCTCGTCTTTCTTCAGCACACACCTTAATCTCCCCGCAACCCCTATATCGCTCCAGTCCTGACTTCATTTGCATATCAAGGTTGCAGATAGAGTATATGAATGGACGTGACTTACCTCGCAGCACTGAAGGAGAGGAGAAAGGGATTTAATTGAACTCTGGCTCCTTGTGGATTCATTTGCATGAGTGTGTTCATGCAGAGTGACACACTATACTGTCTTCAGAGGCACCTCGGGGGGATTGCTTCACCACTAAATGAAAGGCTCTTGTTTGCTCTCAAACAACTCATTTTCCTCACTGTTGCAACTCTCTAATATTCAGGCAGGGAGGAAACGCACCAGCTCAGATTGATGGATGATTGTAAGGCTGATTACGATCGGAATTACAGGTGTGCTACAAGCTAATGAAGGTGGGTGGCTAATAATTCATTGTTGATTTTCTGATAAGAAACCTCATTTAAACTCCAGACAAGATGCCGAGTCTATGCTGGATGTCCTTAGCTCTGCAGAGGTCAGCTTATTGTTTGGGGTGAAGAGCCATAAAATCTGACACACACATTACAATCTACACACGTCTCATGCAAAGACTTTGCATATATTTTAAATCTGCTCAAAGGGTAATTTATAGTGGTGGAAGTGCTCAAAATCTGTACCAAAAAGTGCACTGTGCAGGTGTATTTATCTTCAAAGACTGTCCTCTGCCTCTATTTTCATATTTTCTTCTTATTTTCCATGTTCAGGATGATTATAGGTGTGGACGTCCACAATACTCAGGTGAGGTCGGGGCTTCATAAAAAAAGGTAGGCTACTGACAAAGTGCTAAGCTGCATCCTTTAGTTGCAGTACCACAGCTGGCCACTGGGACAAAGTTCTGTTAATAGTGTGGTGCAGAAATGAGTCCTTAAACCCAGTAATGAGTTGGCATTTTATCACTCCCAGTTCCCTCATCTCAAAGTCAGTTTTTTGAGTTGGTTTTTGTTTAAATGTCCGAAATAAGGACTGTGGTTAATACACGCTTAAAGGGATAGTGCACCCAAAAATGAAACTTCAGCCATTGTTTGTTTTTCCAAACAACTTTTTATGTCGGGGCTTCAGGACACTTGGATCACTACGGACGAGCAGTATGGAGATATTTTGTGGTTTCAATTATGTGTTTTTGGACGTTTGAATCTGGGGCGCCGTCAGCCTCCATTAGGTGGAGTTGTGTTGCTACCTCCTCTCCCCTTGGATCTCTGCAAGTGATGTGAGGACTCTAAAACTTCACCTGAGCCTCCCTCGGCATATGGGTGAGTAGGTAATGGCTGAGTTTTCATTTTTGGGTGCACTATCTCTTTAAGAGACTTTCACATATTATTCTACGGCATAAATAACGTTCCTCTTCTGAGAAATCATCATCCCTGAAGCCTTCTATACTTCCATGCATTTACGTTACCATGCAGCAACACATTCTCACTCCGACCTTGTCACACATCAACATTCGGTCATGGACTGTGACGTGCAAGGTACCCTGGGTGTGTTGATTGTTGACGTTCTAGGACGCTGCGTCAAGTTCAGCCTGTTACATGCATTGTCTTTTTTCAAAATACACTTCTGTTTTCACATTTGTCGTTTACATACAGTCAAAATCAACACACTACATTGGTACAACACCACAAACTGACTTCTTTTTTTTCCCTTTAACAACAAAAATACGTGGCTAGATTTAGGAAAAAAGAACAGGATTTGGTTTTAGAATCTTACAGGACGTGAACACTGCTCTCTCAGGTGAAAGTTGGTATTTGTTGGACCCATCCACCACCCGTCCTGTGCGTCCCAGTCGGACTTTAATTGCTTTAACTCTCGTCCATCTCCCACAGTGTTTCCCTCTGATGCTGCCGGGCTCTGTAAAACTACAACGGCAACCAACCGCGTATCATGCTGATGTTAAAGGACGCCTTTTTTTGTTGGTTTCTGACGCAACAAGTCACTGCCCAAGCACCCGATTTTGATGACTTCGAAGTGAAACACTTTCCAGTTGCACTATGGGAAGTGTAGGATTCAGAATTTTGGGTGTCAAACCTGCATCCGTGGTCCCACCTACTTGTTGACTGTAAACTCATTATCTGCACAGTAATCAATAACTAAAGGTAAAGGTAAAGCAGTTTTTCAAAATGGAAAGAACACATTTGTGTAGATACAGTAACTAAGTGAACATACATACAGTACTTTCTCCTTCAGCCCGTCTGTTGGTGGACACAGCAAGCAGTGGGAGGAAACTGTAAACTGCGTTACAGCATTTGTGATGTTTGCAATTTTCACCCCCTATCTCTTGAAAGGCGCTATAAAAACATTGGTGAATCCCTGAAGAGAGCGCTCACTTCTTTTGCTGGAGAGGATGGTTTTGTTTTTCTACTCTGGAGTTCCATTTCTTTCCTTCCTCTGCTCAGAGACGCTTCCATGCCAGATCCCTGAATTTAATTAGACTGAATAAGGTGAATCTATGCTTCGATAAGTGAGGATACGACACTTCTAATTTCAGCCCTGCTTTGTAATTTAGGTTCATAAGATGGAGATGCTTTACTGAAGAAGAGTCAGTAAACAATATGCAGGAGATATAATTTGCATACATACAGACTGCAGTGTACTGTGTTGGCCTGTACTGACAGCAGCCCAGGGTCCACACGCTCACATCCGAATATCCACTTCTATTGTTGCACGCAGAAGTCTACCCACTCAGGGCTGCTTTTAATTTTTAGCAAATTGACACTACACCCACACTCACACACATGCACTCTATTCTTAATCAAATAAATAAATAGATAAACAAATTAATGAGAGTGGAGGGCACGACTTTGGGATTGTTTGCGTTGTATGCATAACTGATGAACTCTGCAGATTCACTGATGTATTATTCACGTGTGTAAACGAACACATTTACTACGAGCGGAAAAGCTGTCTGTCGCTCAACTTCCAATGTGACCTTCATGGGGAAACATCACTAGATAGAGTCAGGGAAAAAAACAGCTTGTCATTTCTCATGCGCTCACCAGGATCAAACATGCTTTACATATCAGCGATTCCACACATAAAACAGAGAGTTACACAAAAAGAAAAGCATCTATTCTATCACTTTACATAAATAAAACTCAGCCCTGCTGTACAGTGGTCGGGCCGTGTGGATATATCCCATCCTTCGACACACTCAAGCTCTTATTTCACACAAAGCCCCATTATAATAGTGTTTTCTCCTGATAAGCCCTCTTCCAAATACACACGATGGACTTCTCCGTCTCACACCAAGACACTTCTCAACAAGGCTAATCTTCCTTGATCATCTTATCACCCGGTTCACATTTGGTGAAGGGATGGGACAAGGCCTGCAGTGGGTTTACTGTATTAGCTGCTGCTGGGACCAGGCGTAACTTAAAAGGTTGGTGCAGTCAGTATGTTAGTGGAAGATGGATTCCCAGATGGATAATGTGTGACAGTGTCAGTAAATCAGTGGTGCTGCTGGTAGACTAGCTAAATCTATGCTCTTATATCTATTTTTTAAGTGCTGGTGGTGCTGTTTGTTGTTGCTGTCGGACGGCGGTGGCGTGCAGCAGTGAGCCACTCTTTGGGATGATGAAATCAGCTCACCAGTCTGTAACCTCTCCTCCTGCTGACTTCTAACTAGCTAGCTGCTCGCTAGCCAGGGTGAGGTTTTCAAATGTAAACAATGTCTCACTCTGAGGTCGTCAAAATCTGAGCAGACAGGCAGGAGGGTTGGTGGATGGGTCCAACAAACACAGACTTTCACCCAGGAGAGCTGTGTTCACATCCTGTAACATTATAAACCACATGTTTTTGTTGCCTAAACCCAACCACGTGCGTTGGTTGTTGAAGTTAAATAAAATTGCGGTGTTTTACCAAGGTAGTGCATTTATTTTGAAAGAACACAATGCATGTTACAGGCAGAAGTTGACACTGCGTCCCAGAAGGTCAACAACCAACCAGGATACCTGCACGTCGTGGCTGGACATGGAAAGTCCATGAGCAATCGTCGATATGTGACGAGGTCGGAGTGAGAATGTGTTGCAAAGGCAAGATAAAGAAGATGGCACCAGCTGAACTAGCATCCTGCCAGCTATTGTACAGGCCTTACAAAATAAACTAACTGACCTTCGTGCTGCATCAGTTTCAAACAGGATATCAGGAACTGTAACATCCTTTGATTCACTGAAACTTGGCGAAATTCTGGGCTGCACCATGAAACCAGGAGGCTCCATTTCTGTACGTCAGTCTGACAGAGCAGGACTCTGGTGAGAGAAGGAGAGGAGGAGTGTGCTTTTTGGCAGGGGCGTAAATATAGACAGTGCAGGCAGGGCGGTTGCATCGGGGCCCAAGAGGTGAGGGGGCCAATACAGAAAGCGGGCTCTCTCACAATGTGCAGGGCAGAAAACAGGGCCTTGTGGGTAATTCAGATTGTCACTTAAGATATATGTATGTCTGTGTTAAATTTATTTATTTTTTTCTTTACATGTTTTTTTTTTGCATGACATTAAGTAAAAAATGGTGCCATTCGTTAGGCTCTAAGCCTTTGAAAATCGTAGTTTCATCATCATAGTTTTGTTCTTTTTTTTTGTAAAACAGTCAGTAGCATTCTATAACGTGCAAAATATATGCATATTCTACATAAACTATAAATAAGCTATAAAAAACAATTATATTAAATGAATGATTCCTTATTTTCTTTGGTATTTTTGTCATACACGTATATACGTATGATTATTCCTGGGTAATATGTAGGGCCTATGTTTGTGTTATACAATATCAAGTCTAAATTTGATCACATGACAAGGCGATAGAATCGCATGGTAACTAGTTCAGGTGCATAGATAGTGAGTAGTGTGAACTATAGCCCGTTGTATCCACCTTACACCACTGCTTTATGTTGAATTGATGGTGAATAAGGACCGGTGTGTCAGTGGGAATGTGAGGTGCTGTCCTGTTCCTGCTGTGGATCACTGCGATATGGCATTCAGAGGTGGCTGCAAGGCGGCAGTGCACTGCTGCACGTTAAGGAGGAGTGACCCGCCTTATTGTGGTCAGGACGTGTGGACAATCCACAACCAGAAACCCCAGATTCCTGGCCTGGAAATCCAGACTCAAATCTAGAAAGATTTTGAGTCTGGCCCTCACCGATACACCCTTCCTACCCAAGGGGCAGCACTAACTGAGGCATATTAAATGCGCCGCATGCAATTGGATAGCACGATAGCCAATCAGAGCAAAAAACAAGGTGACACATTCATTGCACTAAGCCCCTTTTGTTTGCCAACCAGTGGGGCTAACTGATATATTATGCTTTTGTTGTATCCCGTTGGCAAAACGCCAAAAAAGGCTTCTAGGGCAGTCTTCTGTTCCTCTCTCAAGGAAAAAGATAGCTGCCTTAGCGTTTCTTCCAAAGCTAAAGTGAATGGCCGCGGTCCTTTGGCAGCTGCCATCTTGGCTCTTTACTTTTCGACTCCTACGGTGCGGCGCTGTCCTCATCATGTTACGCCTGCCTCTGTCAGATAGACTGATCTGATTGGTCCGATAGGCGATTCACCGGGCTCTGCTCATCGGGGCCAGATCCCCGTGCAAGGCAAATTCGAATTTGCTAGGGGCGGGGCATCTGCATTTCCAGGTTACCGGATTCCCAGAACTATCTGGAAACATGGTCACTTAGAACTCAATGCAGCCGATGATGTAAGTTGCAAAAGGACTACAGTGTCCAAGTTAAAGGGGCTGGTGGATCACAGCTTACTGGAGTTGTACCTTTTATAACAACTGATTGATATATTGATTTTCTGTGACCGTATTTAATGTGCTGATGTCTGAAAATGTCATAAAAAGCATAACTGAAAGTGTTTGAGGTGAACACTGTGGTGTACGGTCTCACTGGACACCAGCACGTTGTTCAGTCCCCCTTCCCTGTATAAATAAATATTAAAAAGCATTATTAGTCAGCAATGTTTTCCCCGGTAATCACTGTTTATGGATTTTGGTGTGAGTGAATGTCAGACTTGAGATTCCCAAAATGCTGAGGTGATAAAGGTCATCGCAGCAGGCAGAAAATGAAGATCAACTCAGAGCTATAATGGCTGCGGCAGACAAATGCAAAGCGTTGCAATAATGTCAAAACAAACAAAGGTTGCTTCTTTTAACATTTATTTACAACAATTATAAGTCACACATAATGATAGGCTAATCTAAGACACTCAGATTCATCAGTAATTCAGTGAGGTGGCAAAGAGGCAAGAGAGAATACAGTGCATACAGCAGTAGAAATAAATATATTTTATGTGTACATAACGGGCTGTAGATTCTGGCTAATCACATTTTCCAGTGTTGGTTCACAGCATCTCTTCTTCAGTGACTGCTCTGAGGTCCTCTGCCCTGTAACACTAATTCTTCTCATTTTCTTCCTTTCATTTGTTTCCTAATTACAAATACGAGGTAACAAAAGACTCCACTGAATGAATGGCACCGTGATTCAAAAATCAAATTGCTAAAGGTAAAAAAAGTGTGACCGCGATGCTCTGCTGCACCAGGAGGCAGATGTTTAGTTATTCTTGCAAAATAACTGGTGCTGGAAGATTAGTAAAATAGTAAATGACATAGTGCGTTTCATGACCTGGATACCATCTGTTGAGTCTAGCAGCACAAACCGGAAAAAAAGTTTACACAGTTAATTTAAGGAAATGCAAATCAAGCATCCATCTGAATGAATCACACTGCATCTCCTTTGAGGAGCAGTTCATCCTCTGGCAGAGCAGCGTTATACAGAGCTGGATGATGCGTCACAGCTAATAAGAGCTCAGAATCCATTTTGGACTGTCCGCCTTAGTTCCCTCAAAGATCAGCGTTGTCAGTGCAGTCTGCTGTTGGTCAGTGATGTGAATTCATGTGTCACTGTCAGGCCTAGTCCACACGTACTAGGGTATATTTGAAAATGTAGCATGTTTATGTGTTTTGGCCTTTCGTCCTCACTCAAACTACATTTTTCGTCACTGAAAACAGACCTTTTGTAAAACTCTATCCGGAGTAAAGAACTTCAGAAACTGTTTTCAGTGTTGACAGAAGAGTTTTGGGCTTGTAACATCAGAGTGTGCAGCGTTATCTCCTTTGTGAGGCGTCACAAATGAGCCGACATTTCGTGCAATGGCAGATGTGACTTAAACAGCGCTGGCTCCAACCCTGCTAACAGGACTTTTTACGTGTTCGTAAAAATCATTTTACTCTTCCACTATATTGAGGAAGAGAGTCAAAAAGGGAGTCACAAAGGGCCAGTTGAGGTGGTTCGGGCATCTGATCAGGATCCTCCTGGGCGCTCCCTGTTAGAGGTGTTCCAGGCACGTCCCACTGGTAGGAGGCCTCAGGACAGACCCAGAGCACGCTAGAGGGATTATATATCTCATCTGGGAACACCTTGGGGTTTCCCCAGGAGGAGCTGGAAAACGTCGCTGGGTAGAGGGGTGTCTGAGGTGCTTTGCTTTGCCTGCCACCCCTGCAACCTGGCCCCAGATAAGTGGATGAAAATGGATGGATGGATGGATATCGACAAACAGAAGCGTCAGAATGAGCTACAGAGGTCATTACTTCAGGTAGCCTTCCGGTAAAACATTGCCTAAGGAATGAATCCTAAACCCGGAATTAAGTTAGCATTTTTGCACTCCTGGTTCCCTCGTCTGGAAGTCAATGGGTTTTTGGTAAATGCTTTAAATGAGGTCGGTGGTTAGCACAAGCCTAAAAGACTTTCAAGTTTTTGTTCTACTTTAAAAAACACATCAGAAAATACTCCACCAGTAAATTTGAAGCTGTTGCACGTCTTTAAAAAAGTGGCTGCTGATAAGTCATGAGACCACAGTACGTCATCATGCCGACCACGGCTTTACAGTCTCATTTTGGTACGTATGTTAAATCATGTGACTTATGGCTACTGCATTTAGGCTTCAAAAATCATAAGTGGGGTTCACTTGTGAAGATCATTTTGCTGATCAAATCGTGTAAGTACCACAAATGTTTGTTTCTCCACAGAGCTTATTTTCTTCAGCAGGGCGATGCTAACTTCCATGTCGGCCTAAAGAAAACATCATCCCTGAAGCACGTTAATGCTTTTATTTAGGCTTCTGAATGGTCTACATCTTCTTCTTCTTCTTTGCTGGCTTTAGGGTTACAGTTATATCACTGCCTGTTGGTTTTGTGTTGCTCCTGACGGTGCTTCAGTTGTGTTTTTGCGTTTCCATTTAGATGGAGATGTTTTTTATAACAGTGTGTCTGGATGGGATTTTTTTTTTTTTAGAACAAAGGTGGACTAGGCCTTAGACTCAATGCCAAAGCACGAGGAAAATTAACTTCGTCTCCACGAGTGAGACCACTGATTGCACTCATTCTGCTGAAATGACGTGATGGAGGTCCAAGCCTTTCAGATGCATTCAGAAAGACAGAGAAGTGGGCTGTTTTTAATCAGCCCAGCCACTTGTACAGATGTCAGCTCTATCATTAGCTAGATGGTAACTAACGCACTGACCATGTGCAGGAGTGTGTGTCTGTGTGAGTTTGAGCCCTTCCACTCTGCAGTACACATGCTGTAACCTTTAACAAAATGTTATTTACATGTGATTCAATCCATAAGAATAACGTATTTACAGAGAACATCAACAACAAAACTCTCCATCTTTCATTCGGCGCTAAAATGAGGAGGCCACTGCGCCCTCAGGCCCCGGCTTGTAGCGGAGCGTCCAGGGCTCTGATGTGGACACTGGGCAGAGTGAACCAGGCTAAAGGAAGCTCTCGTCCAGCACTGTCATCCTGGAACTTGATGTTAAGGTAGAAGTCTCCAGTGTAGAGGAAGAGCAGGGCGCCCACACAGACGGAGTTTTCTTTGGGTTTAACCTGGTGGTGGCAAAGACAGACAGCAGTGAGAATCATTAGCAGCCACCTTTCAGTAGATTTATAATGAACCTGGCACAATGTCAGCCAAAAAGAAGTCAGCAGGGGAGTGGGTTTGAAGCTGACTGTGGCTTTGATGAAAAGGTACCGACAAGTGCAGCGTTTCCCCGTTCAGTTGAGAACAATTCCCAAAGTGAAGTTGTTTTGCACATTCAGGAATATGGGGAATTCATTCATGCTTTCATCTGCTTTTTTTTTTTACTATAAGCTCTTTGTTCTGGCATCAACCACGCCGCTTTTAATCGCCTCCAGCTTTTTCATTCAGGAGTGAGAATGTGTTACAGACAAAGGCTCCCGTCTGGGATCCCTTCTCCGACAACGCTGTCTTTAATCTACAGACTTCAGCCGTGACCTTTACAGTCTCGTACCTTTGTTTTTGTGGTTTTAGACAATTCTGCTAAACATGTTCTGGTACAGATATCTGAATGTTCTTCCTGCCTGCTCGACAGTCACTGGTTTCATTTCAAGTCACGGTTTACAGTGACTTGAAACATGCCTGCGTTATGTAATCCGTCAAAGCAAAAGTCATGTCTGCCTGTACTGTTCCCTGAGGTACAGTAATGTGCATGCTATAGCCTGTACCGCAATGAAACACAGCGTTATTACAATTTTGACAAAACTAAAAGCAGCCATGGTTACATAACTGAAGCGAATCATAAATCTCAGCAAGTGCACAGAGAGACAGGGAAAACAATATAAAACATGATGATATGCTTCAATGTGTACCATCTTGTTCTTTTATTTTTTTGTTATGCTTTTAGAACATGGAGCTTCAAATTCTGAGATGTGCACGGAGCATGCACAGCAATGCCACGTATATATGATTTGGTTTAAAAATGATCTTCCTCCTCCTCCTATTGCCTCTAATGGTATTTGCTAGACTCTACTGCGGATGTTGAAAAAAATATAACCAATCAGAACAGAGGAGTCTCTAACGCAGCTGTCAATCATGTCACTGCTCGTGAATTGTGATCAAACTGTCAAATACAAATCAAGATTCTGTAACTGCATTTCCATTTGTCCTCTCAGATGTTTTCAGAAACATATTTTAGTGACTGTTCAGCTGTAAAATAAGGCTGCTATCAGACATAGAGTGGTCTCCTTTGGTCTGAATCAGGGACTCATTTTGTCACAAAGTTGTATAATTGCCTAGAGTTGGTTGGTGTTCTCACGGCAGCATTTACAAGAGGACCAGATCAAATGCCTTGTGCGAGAAAGCTGCTCTTGATTGGTCAGAATTTCCATGTGGGAAAAATCCAGGAAGTAAAGCAAACGTTGAAGAAGAGTACACTTGCAAGATAAATGTGACACACATAATGTGCACATTAATAATCCTCCAGGACTGTAACATGCTCATGTTTAACCCAAACAATGTGTCATGTGACTGCAGTTGCTTCACATCCAGGTCGGAACACCTTCTCACCACAAACCAACCGCACCAGAGTTCGTTTCTCTTCAAGAAGGTCTTGAACCGGTTGTTTTGGTGCTCAAAAAAATGAACCGCACTTAGGGGACAAATGAACTTGAGTTTGACTGAAACGAACCAAACAGGGCAGGTGTGAAAGCACCCTAAGAAAGTTTGTGACCCAGCCGTTAACAGCTGAGCCGAAAACTAAGGGTGGCCCACTGGCCGGAGAAAACTCTCATTTTACAGCTAAACAGTACACTAAAATATATTTCAGTGCTGCCTATTTTGTAGTGTTTCCACAATACTGAAATTTGTAACTTTGATACAACACCTTGAAAAAATACCAATATTTGACACCATTTTTGATACCACTGGAAAAAAATTCACCTTTTTTAGATAAAGATAAATATGACAAGGCAACAACAACTTTTCTTTCCTTGGTTGGCGAGAAAGCACAGCTATTATCAGTGTAACGATACTGCGGAAAACAAATATTGAAACGGTTTCAAATATTCAGTATCAATGAATTGATATTTTTGACAACACGACTAGTTTGACAGTTTGACCACAGTGATTGACACGATTGACAGCTGTGTTAGAAACTCCTGCGGTGTGATTGGTTGTTTTCATTTACATGTAGCAATGCCATTTGTAGCATCATGAGGAAGGAAGGAGCAAATCTTTTTTTCACAGATTATCTGTCTCATGTACGACTGTGTGGATGTAGTGACAGTTTCAGCAAATATGACTGGTTTTTTTTTATAAGTTACCAACCACAGTTTAATGCACTGTTTTATTGTGGTTACATTGCGGCAAAGCTTCTCTTTAATTTCCCCCTATTAGCATGTTGATATCTGCTCATCTTATCTTCTTACTATATAATGACAAAAACTCTGTCTGTGTGTCTGCTCCACGTTTTTCTCCTCACTGACTTGGTCAATCCATGTGAAATTTGGCACAGTGGTAGAGGGTCATGGGAGGATGCCAATGAAGCAATATTACATCAATTGGCCAAAGGGGGGCGCTATAGCAACCGATTGAAACTGCAAACTTTGAATGGGCATATCTCATGCCCCGTATGTGGTAGAGACATGAAACTTTGCACAGAGATGCCTCTCCTCATGAGGAACACATTTGCCTCAAGAACCCATAACTTCCGCTTATATAGATTTTCCGCCATTTTGAATTTTTTGAAAAACACTTCAAATGGATCTCTTCCTAGGAAGTTTGAGCGATCTGTATGAAACTGGGTGAACATAATCTAGGGACCAATATCTAAAGTTCCCTCTTGGCAAAAGTTGGAAAACTTACTAAAACTGAGCTTCTATAAGGCAATGAATATTGCGGAGGGTGTGGCTCATCACATAAAGGTGTATAACATCTCAAGGGTTTCACCCATCACCACGCAACTTTGTAGGCATATGACCACACATAATCTGAGGGGACCCCTCCATTATTGAGCCCATCAAACAAAATGGGGGCGCTAGAGAGCTCATTTCTTATCTAGGCCTAACCGCCATATGGATTTTTACTAAACTTGGTAGATATGTAGAACAGGACGCCTCAAGGTGACTGGAGAAATTTAACTCTAATTGGCAACTGGGTGGCGCTATAACAACAGAAAAATGCTTCAAAATGGCTAAAATGCGACCGATCACTGTGGCTCCCCCTGTGGACCAATGTTGGTGTTGTTCTAATTTTTGGTATGACTAAGTCATGGTATCGTATGCTGCACATAATCACGGAAACTGTCCGTGTGTCATTCTGTCAGTCAGTCATTCTGTCTGTCCCACGTTTTTCTACTCACTGACGTGGTCAATCTATGTGAAACTGCACATAGGCATTGAGGATTGGCATAGGTAGAAGGTGACAAAGCTACCAATGGGTATGGACTAGTAAATGTAATAATAAGCAGATATCAACAACTATAACTCCTCTTGTGGGCGCCCACTAGTGGAGGCCGGTGTACAAACAGATAATAAATGTGAATATAGTAAAACACAGTAGTGATAATATAAAATATGTCCTCATAGGAGAAGTTATAACTGTTGCCGTATACAAAACATTTGTAAACATTTAAAACAGCACTGTGACATCAGTGTTATTACCCAAGCCACTACTGACCGTGTCGATGTAGAAGGTGTTGGAGCCGATGAAGGTGACCGCGTCCTCCAGATCGTAGTTCTGGACTCCGTTCTGGTAGTCCTGGTAGGGCACCACAGTCAGAGCCAGGGGGCCCACTGAGTTCTTGCTCAGATTGGTCAGTTTTACCTCCAGGGTCACAGCGTCACCCGCTTTACAGTCGGCAATGACATCGCAATCACATGGCTTCCCATTCACCAACACATCTGGAAACAGACAAGAAAAGGCGAGGGGATTAGAGGGCCCGGAGGGGACGCTTCTTTTGTCTCACATTCTGTACAGAACTGGGACTCTGAAGAATTTGGCAGAAGCGAGAATTAAGACCTTTCAAACCAACATTTAAATCTGGTGCGGGGCCATTCACAGGGTTCTCATCCAATCTCCATTTCATTTGTATTCATCAAAACCCGAGCCGACCATTAATGGCCTATCATAGTGCTTCTGGTGGAGGATCAATAGGCTTTGTTTGTCCTAAAATACATTTTATTGACATCAGTGGAGAGTGCTGGAGCTGTGGGTATTAAACTGAATTCCCTCCTGTTAATCTCATGCATGACTAATTTCTGTTAAGAAAGGACGAACGAGATTGTTGGAACACTCTGAACGTGCCACACACACATGCACAAAGTACATTTCCCTCTTTTCACACAGCTATACCCCCCTCTCTCTCTCTCCTGCCGTAACCAACCAAGAAACTGACTGTGTTCAATTCAATTTGGCTAATGTGTGGCCAGTCACTGCTGATGTGGCCTCTATTTGGCTAAGATGCAGAGGGAGACACGATGATTTGTTTTGAACAACGAGCTCAGTGAACTGAGCTCCAGAGCGCTCCTGGTGGGGCAGAAGAGAAGACTGACTCCAAACGTGGGGGATGAAGGGGCACCCAGAGAGATCACCCGAGTAATGACAAGAATAACGCCGGCCTACACACACAAACACACACGCACAAACCGCTTGTCATACGCTTTCTAGTGTCACGCCCGGAGCTGTGATAAACACTGTGAGTCAGAGCGGCTGAGCCTGTGTGACAGCCTGATGAAAGAGCTGAGCTGCGTTTCGGTGCCGCCGGTGTGCCGATCTGTTGCGTACAGCGAGGGGTGGGAGGAGGGTCGAGGGGGGAGTATGAAGATAGACAGACCATCCAGCAGGAAGGGTGGGGGCGAGGGTGTGTGTGGGCGACTGAGGCCGTGCTGTCACAGTCAGTGAGAGAGCCCCGGGGAGGCTGGAGCTACAGGAGGGTGACATTCAGCTCCACGTCTGTATTAAAAACACACTTCACTCAACAGAGACAAGCAGCAGCACTCACTCACTCACTCACCCAGACGCTCACAGGAGGCCTTTCGCTTTTTTTTTTTTTTAAGGAAAACATGTCTTTGTAGATTTAGAATGATCTTTTAGTTTGCTGATACTGGCCTTTATCAAGAAGCTCTTCACTACTCAAGTAAATATAGTATGAATGTAGTAAATGTTCTTCTCCTCTGTTGAAATCCTGTGCATTATTTATTATTAGGTATACACTGATATATCAGCCAGTATCAGTATTGTCTGATATTGGCCTTACTGACTGTGATCAGCACATGAGATGACCTTATGTTATTTTTTTTTTTGTGTCACATCAATTTTGTGCAGACAAAAAAAAAGCAGTTCCTGAGACCTACAGCATCCCGTCTTTACGAGGACATAAAAAATGTGTTTGGGACGAACTGACATCTTTCCCGGAATGTCTCCGGGACGAAAAGATGCAGTAAATTATCTATGAATGTGTCAGGGTCATAATTTTTTCTTGTACAACGTTACATTCACTCATCATTTGACAAAGGGGTTGCAGGGGGGCTGGAGCCTATCCCAGCTGACACTGGGCGAGAGGCAGGGTTCATCCTGGACAGGTGACCAGACTATCACAGGGCTGACACATAGAGACTAGTCTCGCTCACCAGACCTTTCTCAAGAAAAGAAAGGTCTGGCTGGGCCGACTCTCACTTTAAGATTGGAGGAAAAAAACGCCCCGGCTGCTTGTATTTTTTTCAACCAATCACAATCATTCTGGGTGGTGCCACAGCAACGGTGCGCTTGCAAAAATACTGCCGGGGGGAAACAGGTGTAACATGCCCACAAAAATATCACCTACAGGACGCGAACCATGGCAGAAAAATGGCTACATCCCCGCAAGATCAAACACCGTAAAAGTTAGTAAAGGTTAGTAAACGGTTGAAAACTGCTACACAACCAGAGGTGGTAGGGCGGGACTTCAGCGGGTGGCTCATTCCGCCCAATGAGAGGCTGATCTATGCAGCGAACTTCCGCCCACTCAGACTACATCGAGACAGACAACCATTCTCACTCACATTCACACCTATGGACAATTTAGAGTCACCAATTAACCTGCATGTCTTTGGACTGTGGGAGGAAGCTGGAGCACCTGGAGGAAACCCATGCTGACACGGGGAGGACATGCACACTCTGCAGAGAAGGGCTCCCCCACCCTGGGTTTGAACCAGGAACCCTCTTGCTGTGAGGTGACAATGTTAACCACTGAAATCTGCGTTGAAATTGGCAGGAGGAGAGCTAGTTAATGTTAGCCGTTAGCAGCCTGTGGCTGAGACGAACAGCTAACGGAGGTGGCATCACGTCCCCCAAAAACTGCACCTGGCTTTAAAGCTAATTTTCATAGTGGCCAAACAGTGGAATTACAGCTTCAGGGTGTCTCGTGATGCTACTGGGCCCAAGAACACTTTTTCTGATAGGCTCATATTGAAACAGAGACATCTGTATGTATGAAAGGCGCTATATAAATAAAGTTAGATTGATTGATTGATTGATTGATTGATTGATCTGTGAATCAGTGAATAGGTTTTTTTGGGTGTTACAACCCCCACGAAATGACTTGTATTACTATCAGAATTTGATCTATTTGGCCCAGTAGCTTGGAAAGTCTAGAAGAGCCGCCCAGTTATATAATTTTATCCTCATTCAAGTTCGCAGAGCGCTTAACTGGAAGAAGCTGGTTTGGCCGATGGAAGTCTCTAGTATGCCTGCTCTATGGGCCCGATAAGGTTTTGGCTTCAGGTGCTGCTGAATAAAAACAGTCGTGTGAAAGAAATATTTGTTGATGTCTTCACAGCAATATAAAATACATATTAGAGAGGTGATTATGATACATTATATATATATATATATAGTAAAAAGGCTTTTAAGGCACTTTTTTAAAAATATGTTTCTCACGTGAAAGGTTATATTAAAGGCTGTTTCATAAGTTTGTATTATTATTTTTTTTTGTAATGAAAATTTCTATGTTTTCCTGGCACAAAAAGGGGGAATAAATAACAACAAAACAAAATAAACAACAATAACATAAAACATTAGTATCGGTTTTAGTCCAGAATTTCACAATTGGTGCATCCTTATTTATTTTTCTACTTTTTTTTTATGAGATTATCAACCTAAATGCGTCCATTAAATTGAGTACTACAGCTGTCAGAGCAGGTCTTGTTTATGTTCTTGCAGTGTGTGTTATGTTCTTGTAGCTACTTTAATAAAGAAGATGAAATGACGCTTGCCTTTTTTGTTGTAGTTTCAACATGAATTCAGCTCCTTGTTGCTGCTGTGAAGTGCATATTTAAGTGGCATACCTCTGGTGATGGTGCATTCAGACACCCCTGCACACACACACACACACACACATATGCATCCATGCACATGCAGTATAACACAATCCTTCCACAGCCACTTGCACTGAGCCTATAGTGACACCTTAGCAAATAGTTATATTTAGTTTGTTCAAAGTCTTGTTGCTAGGAGATGTGCAAATTATAGGTAGCCTACATTGGCTCTAAAACTAGAAATAAATTCTTTCACATTGAAACGAACAAAAGAGAATGGTTAGTCTGTAATGAGCTGATGAACTCCCACACACACAAGCCTCAGTTACACACACACCCACAGCCTGCACATTTGCCACAGAGTTTCTCTACTCTCTTATCCTGGATTGTGTATCAGCACCGAGGCAATCAACTGATTTAGATAACAAACGTGTACAAACAGTGGGAAGAAACAGCGGCCAACTCTACTGAGGAAAACTGCCACTGTGTTAAAAATACATGTAATGATACTTATCATGAAAAAACAAAAGAATTTCTATTACAATCGTGGTAATTTGGCACTGATGGGATGAGATGGCAGTAGCTGATATTCAAGTTTTGGACAACTAATCCGTTACATAACCGTCACAAGAGATAAAGCAACCAAGAATGGGGACATCAAGGTTTCTGATCGGTTGTGGTTCTCTTGGGACTCTCAGCACAAACATCTTTACATCTCCACAGAGAGGACGCTAAAGGTCATGACAAAACACTTCTTTATAAATGCATCTGCTGTGTGTTTCCTGTTGGGCACAGCCAAGTGCTGTAGGGCCAGTGCACCGATGCTCTCTAGATTATACGTCACCCCTACAGTACTTCAGGTGAAGGTATGTCCAGGAATGTAGTGTCCCCAGAGGCTGAAGAGGTATCGATTACAACATATATCACTACCTGAAAAAGCAAAATCTGAAAAGACGTGCGCTTGCATCATACAGCGAAACCTTTGTTTACAATCACTGACTGGAGGAAAGTAGGCAGCAGCTCAGAACACGGACCTTTGATTGGTGGCTGTAGCGGCCTGAATTCAGCCAGAGCAATTGACCTTTTGCTAAGCCCCGCCCCTTTCTGATGGTCCTACAAGCTGTCACAGTAAGCATGGAGTCCACACTGTAACTAACTGCACTCACTGAAGACATATTATCATATTTTTACAGTCTGTGTTTGAAGGATATATCCAGGATGTCAAACTGACTCAGCAGCAACAACAGGTTAAAAAGACAAAGATAGTTAGAAGCTAAAGCCGAACTATAGGCTACAGATCACAGTGTAAAAGTGAACCACCACATCACTGCTGATCGCCACACAAGACAATGAATATAAAGGGAAACTTTGCTGATATTGAAGCCGAACAAGCCAAACACTGTTCATCTGCGCACACTGTGATGACACACAGCTGGTTGACTATCAGCGAAGTTTCCCAGCTTCCCTTCACTGGTTCCTGTACAGCAGGGTCGGTCTTTGTTTCACTGTTATAATCATTACAAAGCAAAAGCAGCATGTGTATACATTCAGTAGGCTATATCTTCAGTAGCTAGCTAGCTAACCCTACACTTTTCAGGGTTTGATTCTGGTTTTGGAACAGGGAAGAAACGTATATGTTTTTCCAACCTCTGCAGGTAACGAGTATCATTAATACACGACGTGCCCCAGGCACAACATTTAGCTCCAAATCCACAAAACCAGCCTGAAAATGAAGGAAATCTGAAACGACTGCATTAGAGTCAATGGAGCACAGCTGTGTTGGTGTCGGACCCTGGTCTGAGCCAGCCTGATGCTACGTTATGATAAGTAAGTCTGCGTCTGGGGGCAGGACTTAGCGAAGGATCAATTCCCCTTGGCACCGGGTGTCACTGTGGGGTGGTGGCCAGCGGCAGCACCAGGTTTAACCCATGTAACAGCAGCCACCTAAAGTTTTCTGGCAGGGAGTCAGGGCTGTAGGGTCCCCTGGAGCTGGGGTTTATGCTGGCTGGATACAGGTTACTAGGGGTCAGTCTATAAAGCTGCTGCCCTACTCTTCTGGTGAGGTGGTCGGTAGCGGCGGGGAGTGAGTTTACGTAGCTAACATTAGCAAAGGCCTCGAATCACAATGTGATACAGTTGGTGGGTGTAGTTCAGTTGAAAGAAAATAGTTCCTACATGAAACTGCTCACAACAAGGTCTGTGGATTATCTTGAGTAACCAAGTCATGATTTCCAAAAAGAGACACTGCTGTTTTCTCGTTTTTTGGCACTTTGAGCACCACAAGCCGAGTGCCATCTAGTTCCATTACATTCGAGAGATTCAGACATCTCTACGGCTGATATCTTCGACACTTGGCAGCTCACACCAAAACAACCTAGATGGATATATGGCACTACAGGTAAGAGAACAAATATGTATTTCTGATTTTTAAGATGAACTGTTCCTTTAAGTGTTGACACCTGCACAGTATGCAAGTGTTGATCTGCGACTACGCTCCAGCATCTCCCCTTTTTCCTCCTCCCTCCTAATATCATCATCAGACTGGGAAGAAACTCTTTCCATTTCATTGTTCGAGCTGGAAACAGTGATCCTTTAAATAACACGCAGCTGGGATGTTTCTGGGGCTGAACTTTTTATTTATGAACTGAGCTGTTTCAGTTTTGATTTTGGAGGGCTGTGTCTTTTTGATGTTCATGGAAGACAAAGTGGGGAGCCTCTCACTAGTTAGATGGTGCTCCACATTATTTAAAGAAACACTGTTTACAACCACAAAAAAATGAAAGGAGGAGTTTATTTTCAGCCTGATGATGAGGAGGAAGAGGGGGGAAGGTGGAGGGAGGAAGAGAAAATAAAGAGGTAAGTGAGCAGTTTGGCACATTAAAAGAACTGTTCTAATAAAACAGGCCACAAAACACAGAGAAGCTAAATGTCAGCAGGAAGGAGGAGAAATATCGCAGTGACAGAACACTGCTCCAACAAGTGCTGCTGCAGAAACAGGTGCTTCACAGAGGGAGCGCGCGAGACTCGGGACTTCAGTCAGCTCATTTTAACGCATTGATTCCTTGTGATGTGACAGCTTCATTAATAATTTGTGCGTAATGAGAGGAATTGATCTGTTTGTTAATTTCCTGCCCACATTGAGGTGCAGCGCTTACAACATGTTACGTAACACGTGAAGCTGGGTTCGGCTTTCACGTCCGCACGCACAGCTCTGCCCAGATGCTGCTGCTGCTGCTGGAGTCTGCAGAGGCGAAGCGCTGCGGCAGGCGTCGCCACAGCAACCAGGAGAAAAACAGAGCGCGCGAGAGAGACGACACCTCCCTCCTGTATGAGTATGAGCCACAGATCAAACTACGGCTCTGGGATTAAACAAGCCTCTCCGCCCCTCTCCCTATCGCTGCTGTCACCCGTGAAGATAAAGATGACGGCCGTCACTCGCAGATTTGTCAGTGTTTACAAGATTATGCCGTGCTTCACACCGGGTGTCGATTCAGCTCATTAAGATTCACTCACAAATATTGTGCAGCGCGAGGAGAAAGAGGACGAATCACAAATAAAAATGTCACGTTCATCACACCTCATGGAGAATGACATCTCACAAGTGTGTGCAGGAAATGCTCATTACACAAAGAGGGGGGTTAGTCTGTGTCTGCAAAACTCATTACATCACCAATATTGTATTATTTAGTGCAGTCCTCAAGTGGATAGTGTGTGTGTGTGTGTGTGTGGTAAGGAAAAAGCAAAAGTTTAAAGAAGCAAGTGTGCCAAAAATACCTGTTGCATATTTTACTCTTACAAGGTGGATGAAATTCTTATGTAATGAAATTAAAAAATAAAATAAAATTTAAATAAAAAATTAGAAAAAAATATATGTGCCCACAGAGACAGTTATCCTCCAAAAAAATCCAAAATTAGACATATTAAAATAATAAAATTGTTAATATGATTAAGTGAATAAAAATTAAAAAAAAAAATCCTCCATAAGGAAAAAAACAGAGGGATAATATCTGAGGATAAACAATAAGAAAACAGCTTAAGCAAGAAAATAAAATTCAGAAAAAGGAAGACACAAATACACACCGACATATTAAAAAGAAAATTCTGACCCTGCAAAAAGAAAAGAAGAAGAAGACAGGAGAGACCTGTTAATTAATACAAATGAATTACAATGAAAAAGAACATTCTACTTGTAGTTTTAATTTAATAATATTTCACCTGCAGTAATGATTTAATATCAGAACAATGAGCTTGGTGTCTTCTCGTAGCTCCGAAGACAAAATATTCAGGAGGGCTGATGATCAATCTGCAGTATAGATCTGTTATTTTCTTTTAACAAGGTGAGTCCCACTGAGGGTGGAATCCTCTTTTGAGAGACGCAGCATTAAATATTGAAGACAAAACAATATAAAACCAGACAAGAGATAAATGATAAAAACAAACCAAAAAAAAGCCTAAAGTTGACAAAGTACTCACACTGCCCCATAAAATCCAAAATTCTTCCATTTAAATTTGTTTTGAAGACCAAGTAGCTGACGCCGAAAACATGGAGGCTTTCTCCCAGCTCTGTCTGTACTGACAGACAGCTGATATACGTCACGTAATCTGAGATCGTATTTCATGATGGTAGTTTCCTCAGAATGGCTTTATATATAAAAAAATATACTAATACTCAATCAACGTGTGGACGGAGGTGGTTGGCCAACTCTGGAATACTAAGTACAATAGTGTGTGAGTGAATTTGGTTTCCAGTCTCACTGTGCAAAGACAAATACAGTCCAGGGGTCTCATTTAACGATGCGTAGGATCCATACTAAAAATGTACGTACGGACGTGTGCCACAAATATTTGACAGTTTCTACAGCCAGGCTTCCACCTCACCATCCGGATTAAGTGTGGATACCTGACCCGAGCACTTTGGATCGGGCTGGATTCAGATAACAAATCAGAAATTTTGCTCGGGTTCGGCCCACTTAACATGTCGCTGTGTTGTGCTATGGCCTATTCAAGTGCTGGACTTTGTTATCTATGTTATTTTGCGCCTGAACGCAACACAGGCCAATACTTACATTTAGGGCAGGAGACGAGTTCATGAAGATCAAGACTTCAAAACAATGGTAAGACTCTAATTCAGTTATAGTTGTGTAATATGTGATAACCATGATAACAATAACTATGTCAGGTAACAAGCTGCGTCGGGCTCAGGTCGGGTTCGGACTAACAAATCAGAAAGTCTGTCGGGGTTGGGCTGGGCTCGGTTATAACTGTCATGAACAGGAAATGCGTCACCAATTTCCCATCTCCAAAATGTGTGTAAGCATGGGTCACAGTTTCTCCCATCAAGTCTGGTTTTATAGATCACAACTCTTTGCGTGGGAAGTTGTGTACGCCTCTTTCAGGCTTCGTTTTGTGCGTACGCAATGTCTGTAAATGAGACCCCAGGACTGCATGATACACAAAAAAAAAATCATACTGCAATTATTTAGACAGATATTTCCATTAAGATATGAGTAGCCGTTTTGGTTGGAATCGTAATTTTTGCATTTCATTCTCACTGAAAAAAATATAAACATGATCATGATGTGATTTTTGCTGAGGTTTGAACCAAACAAGCTTGTTTCTCTTTACGTCTGGAATTTGATTTGTAGGCCGGAGCATCTCTGTAGCAGTGGTTCGTTTATAATGATAAGTTTTGACACATTTTACCTTCAAGGACTGTGGCTCGTGCAATCTGGATACTGCACTTGGCCATATTGCTATTTCAATAATGTTTCCATTGAGCTATCAGAGTCTAACATGTTGAGACAGTGTGATGATTAATTCACGTGCAAAAAATCAGCATCATTACCAAACATGCCCTCTGCTTCTTTTCCTTCTTGCATTAAAAAAGGAAACAGGACTTGTTTCTAAAACCAAAATACATCTTTAAAGTGAAACAATTTGCTTTGGTAGATTAAAAGCATGATTAAAGTAGACATCCAGGTGAACCATCGTCCAGCGGCAGTGTCTCTTCCTCCAGGATGAACATTAACAAAGAGCTGTGCTCCGGCCCAGATGACCAGGTCATCAGGGTTTAACAGCTCATCCCGACCAGCGGCCGCTATCCAGGCAGGGTCATTGATGAATGCTCCGATGGAGCTGGAGGATGTGCTTTAAAAGGTTGAGGTGTGCTGCAGTAAGTCTAAAAATAACCTGCTGGCCTCTCATATCCCCCGAAGCCATCTGCCCCTTTTTTAATTATCCCCATAACAACCACTCACTTGATCAGTTGTCTTTCCCTTCAACAAACGTTTAAAGATTCCATCTGCTTCGACAGAAAGGAAAGGAAACATTTCCACATTTACCAGTTTGGACCAGGAGAGCTGCACATCTTGAACTGTGGAGTTATTCTATTTTTGGACTGCTCTGTAGCAACACATGCAGTCTCATAAATTGATGAAGGCAATATAAACCAACCATAAATTTTCTGATGAAACTTCTCTCATTGCAGCATCTTTCTAAAAGGTCTGAGTAATCGCTGTCCATCTGTGCCTCCCTTTGTGATCCAACACTGACTGCGTTTAACTATTTCACTGTCAGCAGGACATATTTAAGAAGCTTCACCCTAAACAAGCAGACCTGCTCAGGTGCTATAATTTCAATCAGCGCTGAGCAGCAGCCTGTGGCAGAAAGATTGGGGGTTATGTCGCAGCAACAGTTTATAAGCTCGGTAGACTAATATTGGCTCATCTCCACGCAGGATGGCTAACTGAGCTGAGCTGCTTCCAGCCCGAGTGTACACACTCATCGCTGCTCTGTGAGCATCATGACCACGGGAGCAGCAGCATTACTCATCCAAACATTCAACATCGCTTTCATTCCCCACTGGTGGCTACGTGACTTCTGTTTACTCAAATAACACTCCTCTCTCCTTTTTTTTCACCTTTCATTCCCTCTCTTTATTTTCCTCTTCAATAACAGGAGTGTACTCTGCTGGCTCCCTGTTTGGATGGTGGTGCCCAAGGTTATCATTGTTTAGCATCCTTATCCTTCAATTCCAGCCGCACTCAACCAGGCTTTTAAAAGCAGGCAGAACACTGTGAGGATACAGGGATTAAGATGCTTACACACACTTACTGAGGCATTTAACAATACAACTTATTGTTACGTGTCAGACTGCGACAAGTGGGAATAAAAGTGCACTCTGTGGTGCTCTAACAGGGAATCACAATAGATCTGAAGAGGCTCTTGTATACGTGAGAATAGGAATGCAATGAATGAATACAAATATAGGCTCAGCACAGTGACCAAATCTCAAAAAGACTGTCTGAACGTCTAAAACCTTATTTTCAAATTTGTTTATAGCACAATACGAGAGAGCATTCCTAAAGCAAACAGTGCAGTGGAAGAACCAATATGAAAACAGACAAATAAAACCTATGACACAGCAAAAAACAAACAAGGGAACGAAACTCAAACAGACCAAAACAAAAGCGAAAAAGAAAAACTTTGGCTTCAGATTTTCCATTTGTAGTATGATCAGGTGTATGTGTGTGTATGTGTGTGTTTGCGTGGGTGGCTGGATGGGTTTTCTGTACAAAAGACACAAAGGACAGAGAGAGTAAAAAAGGGAGAACGTTCCAACCAAAGGAAGACTGAAGGAAAATGATTAAAAAAAACTACATTTACATGTGTATAAGATTGTATAATTTTATACAGATGCTATTACACAACGTTAATCGTTATTATAATTTGCCTTTTATAATTATTATTAGTATTATAATAAGAATTAGTTTAATTTTTCACCAGACAACAACACAGAGATCTTTATTCTCAGACTTTAAACTGCCCTGAACCTGCTGACACAACAACCCATTCACTGAACTAAGAATGTGGTTCCCTCTGGTCCTTTTTCTCTTCATTTATTTTTTATATTTAAATCACAATGAACAAAATTACAAATGCAACACTTTTGTTTTTGCTCCCATTCCTCAGGAGTTGCAATAAAAGATCTAAGACTTTTTTCCTACGCACTCAAATGGCTTAATATTCTATAATTTCAATCGCAAATTTGTTTAAATGTGAGTTAATGTCCACCTGACAGGTGTGACATATCATGAGCTGATTTAACAGCGTTATTGCTACACAGGTGTGCCTTGGGATGGTCACAATAAAAAAAACAATCTCAAATGTGCAGTCTGACACAACACAAAGCCACAGATGAGGAAGCGTGCCATCGCTGTGCTGACGGCAGGAATATCCGGCTGTTGCCTGTGAGCTGAATGTTTATTTCTTTACCGTAACTCATTGCCATTGCGGTTTTCTTGGAATTTGGCAGTACATCCAACCAGCCTTACAACTCCATTGTCTGAGACCAGCCACTGGAACAGCTGATGCAATAATTGGTTTTCACTACCAAAGAATTTCTGCACAAACCATCAGACACCATCTCCCAGTTTACTAAGGTTTATTTTCTTAAACTAACAAGTTAAACCAGTAAGTAAAACTAAAATACAGGCATGCTAGCACCTCTGTGAGGCTGTACGTAACTAGGCGAGACAGCGCTTTGAAATAAATGCTAACACGCTGATATTTAACACCCTGTTCACAATCTAAGTTTAACATGTCAGCATGCTAAAATTTGTGAATTTGCACTTAACGCAAATACAGCCGAGGCAAATGGGTCTGTCATTAGCTTTGCAGATACTTAGTCAAACTATTCGAAAAATTGAAATTTTGACATTATTACAACACTAGACGGAAAGTTGTTACAATTCATGCTGGGGGGACATGAATGCCTGTACCAATTTTTATGGCAATTGATCAAATAAATGCTGGCACATTTCATCTAAAACCAAAACTGTCAACCTCATGGTGGCGCTACAAGAATACCCCGTAGCACCAAAGTCATTAGGATCTACCTGGGAGCCATGAATGTCTGCAAAAAGAATTAGGCTATCAACCAATAGTTGAGATAATTCAGTCTGGACCATTGTGGTGGACCGACCAAACAACAAACCGACAGACTTACATTCATAGGCCGATGCCGGTCATGTGGTTTGAGAGACAACAGACACTTCTAAAATTTCCACGAGATGTGTTAAGACTTATTTAAAAGTAAGCATGCTACCACTGTGGAACTGGGCCCAACAAGTATAACCAGAACCAAACCCTACTTTCTGGCAGCTCTGATTAACTAAGTCTCCTCCACTGCCCCTTCAGGTTTCTTGCTTTTCACACTACATTCTGTAAACTCAGCGTATTCTAGAGAAGCTGCTGCAGCTGCAAACGCCGATAAGCATGTCATGTTGGGCAACATTCAAAGATCAAGCATGATGCACATTCTGTAACACTTCTGTGGCTGAAGGTAGGCAGAGTGGGTCGTCCTCTAATCGGTAGATCTGCCGTTTGATCTCAGGCGCCTCCAGTCTGCATGGCAAAGTATCTAAGGACTGTGCCGTGTGTGTGTTAGAGTGTGTGAATGCTTAACTGATGAGCAGGTGGTAGCCTCGGCCACCAGTGTATAAATGTGTGTGTGAATGGGTTAAAGTGCTTTGAGTGGTCTAGAAAGACTCGAAAGGCATTACAAATGCATGTCCATTCACCAGTCTAATGTTTGTTCAAACAGTAAATTAATCTCTTAATCATGTCTAAATGCTGTATACATGCAGCCATACATATATACATACTGTGTGTATCATGCCGTTTAATGAGCAGCTGTGTGTAATAACGCGGCCAATACGTCTGTATTTCCATCTGCCTCTAAATGTTGTGAGGATTAGATTTTATCTGCATATAGAGACATTAAATGTTTCCCTATTAGAAGAGGGGAGGACCGCGGAGAAAAGAAGAGGGTGATAAAGTACAGCATGTTGCAGGCACATAGTTCACACTTTGGCAAATCTAGCCACCTGGACGTTACCTCGAGCATTTTGTTTTCACTGTGAGTGTGGCTGATCAGGGAAAAAGAACAATGTAGACCCTGTGTCTTTGCTATACAGCAACTTCCCAAAATAGAACAAATCAAGAGTGTGGGGGAGCACTAGTGTGGTGGCTGGGTGCCATTACACTTTAATGGCCCCATACTGGGATGGCAGTCTTGGCTTGGGCCTTCCAGCTGTGCTGTCATATATAATTCTTCAATTCGGCTCTTTACCAAACTACACCTGCAGGTTGAATATTCTGTTCAGAGCTGAGAAACCCCTGATACTGTATATCTGTATTATAACCTGTGTGGTCAATGAGTCACTGTACTGGACTGGACTCAACAGTAGCTACAGAAGATTAAATAACTTGGATCTGAACTTGAATGCTGATGACTCCACTGCACTTGTGTATTTGAATAAATGTTGGCGTGAATAATAGCGTTTGTCTCACAGTAAATTCTGTACTTAGTCACTCATGTCGTCCTTTTCACAAGATCACTTCCCATCAGCGTAGACATTGAGTTATCCTTTGTTCTATAAATTTCTGCTGTGACTGCTCGTCGCCTCTCACTTTTTGTAAAAAGTTCTTGCAGAGAGCAGAATGTAGAAACAACCCACAGCTCTTTTGTGTGACCTCCACAGAGCACATCCCAGCACAAAGTAAATTTTAAACTCTAAGTGAACAGCTTTGGGAATCATCTCAGAGGACTCCTCAGTAGTCTTACATGGAGGCAATGAAAGAGAGTTACAGGTAACAGATACACCTGTGTCGCACAAATCCAGCAATGCTAAATCAATGCCTACTTGTCTGTGTGTCTAACTTCAGTCATGCTTCATCACAAAAACATTTTTTTGTATACTGCCACTTAACCTTTTAAAAGCACTTAATAAAGTTCATTTACGTAACCGCTTATTCTGTTGGGGTCGCGGGGGAGCTGTGGCCTATCCCAGCTGACATTGGAGTGAGAAGGGGTACACCCAGACTATCACAGGGCTGACACATAGAGACAGACAACCATTCACACTCACATTCACACCTACGGACAATTTAGAGTCACCAATTAACCTGCATGTCTTTGGACTGTGGTGGGAGAACATGCAAGCTCCACACCGTCTTGCTGGGAGGTGACAAAGCTAACCCCTGCACCACCGTGCTGCCCTTAAACTGCTTACTTTGTACTTAATAAAGTGCAAAATAAAATCCTAAATAAAGTTTCTTGCCATTATGGCTATCAAAAAAGGTCACAATTTTCTTAGCTGACCATCTAACGCTTTCTCAGTCCTTAACAACAGAATTATTGATATCCACTGCCTCACAAAACAACTTAACTGACCAGCCATGACATAAATTACTGTTCTAAAGGTTGACATTTAATATTTAAAACAATATGGCTGACATTAAATAAGTACTTCTGTCACTAATGTGACATGATGTATGTTAGGTGACATTCACACACACAACACATCACATAAGCTGCAAGTGTAGCATGCTAAACATGCTGGCATACAGCTATGTTGTTATCAAAAGGAGTCGACATTGACTTTGGGATGTAAACATTGGACTCCTAGGTGAAAGTCCTGTGCTTGTTTGACCCATTCAACTGGACGGACTCAGGTGTGGTATGTTATTAGCTATAGTAGCTTTGAGCTGCTTGCATCAAGCAGAAATGGTCTGGTGAACTAACTTTTTTCTGACTCCAGAGCCTAAGATTGTTTTTCATTTTTAAACTTGAAGTCTTCAGACCCAACTGACACAGTTTTTTTTTTTTTAAACAGATGCAGTAGTTCTCCCCAGCATCTGTAATGCCTTAAGTTATATCTGAAAATAATCTAACCTTTGTCTGCAGAAATCCAGCTTTGGTCGGTAAAGTGAGAAATGTTTTAATTTGTGAATTAATTTTCTTTATGTGCATTTTTGTACCTGATGTATCAACCCTTGAGCAGCAATCTATAATCTTCTCTATAATGCCTGGTTATGTTGAGGTAACCTTATAATTCTGCAAGGAGGATTCTTTTTTTCTGTGCAGATGCTTGTATAATATTTCCGCTTCAGTTCTGTGTTTGACTTAAATTGGTCACGGAAGTGTTTGTGGAACCAAAATAGTTTTTGGCTGTTTTCCTGAAAATGATCTTCAACCTGTTGTACCTGAGCCTGTGTTTTTCTGCGTAGTTTCCTGCTTCCGCCAATGAATACCTTCAGTTTAAGTCCCAAATGAGACTACAGCAAACCAGTTCAGCTCAGTCTACTTTTAACAAATTGTGCATTGCCTAAAAATCAAGATCCCATCAGAACAATCTGTGATATCACACACAAGATCATGTTAAAGCCTTATTCTACTGGACACATTCACATTATTCCTACTGATGAACTGAATGTTCACTCACACATCTATAACAAGCACAAAAGGTGGTGAACAGATATCGGATTGTGATGTAACACTATAAGAGTACTGGTTGAATGTAAAGGAAACCACAGTCCTATAATAGTGCAGCTTCCTGCGTTCCAACAAGATAAAATCAATATTTATTCTATCAAAAAGGAAATAAATTAGATCTAAAACACAATACTCATTTAGATGACATCCCAAAGAGGTCGATAACAAAATTATGTTTGGGGATTATCATTGTGTTTACTCAGCAGCATTGCTGTCTATGGTTGTTGGTTTCTGTTGGAAGTTTATGGTTCAATTGCATTCTAGACAATTTCCTCTGATGGCAGATCTACCTACTTGTGTGTAAGTACTTTGGAATACTAGAAATACATGTAGTCTGTTGTCAGTACAACACAAATATGGATTCGAAATTCACGCTAAATGTATCTACCTTTGCAGGACTTTGAATGATGGAAACGTGTACTTGTTTGTGGAATATTTCACCCACAAAATGACCTATCAGTCATGCTGTGTAACCTTGAATTTGTGAGGAAAACTTTGTTTATCTTGCATGCCTCCATAAAAAATGGCAAACATATTAATTTATTGCTTGATTGGGGAACATGTTTAAGAAATGCAAAACTATACCAAAACATCCATTTTCTAACTCTCGCACAACTTGAGCAGTATAACCCAAGTCTTCTTTATCCAGTCATATACTCAGTGCTTTCCAAATACATGCATTTTTGCCCAAACTTTATTATGTAAAACTGAACAGAAAGTAAAACGTATCTATGCTCTTCATAAGGTCAGACTCCAGAACTTGGGGGTTTTTTTTGGTGAAATTGCAGATGTTTGGGAAATGCTACGCATCTTGGATCCAAGTGATTTGACTACCGAAATCTAAAAAAGGTGACCCTTGAGGTCAAGTGGACGTTTGTGCCAAATTTGAAGAAATTCCATCAAGCCGTTATTGAGATATTCCGTTCATGAGAATGAGACGGATTTGAAGGCTCAGTGGTGTTAGACTAGTTCATCCTTGAGGCCAAGGCAACGTTTGTGCCAAATCCTAGATATCGTGTTCACAAGAACAGGATAGATGGATGTACGAACGGATGTATGACTCGACACAAAACAAAAAAACATAATGCCTCAGGCCATGGCAGTCACCAGTGCAAAGGCATAAAAAAAATGGCAAAACCATAGGATTTCATATAGTAGGACGAAGGCCTTCATCCATGCAGCTACGTTTAGAAACTGAATCCAGTAGACTGTGCATATTTTTGCATAAAAATCTAGCCTTGTGCAGCTTTAATTTTGTGGATATATTGTTCCAGGAGTGCCATTGCGTTTTGAATTCTTATTCCCTCTCTGCATATCTCTCCAGTAAACATACTTACACATCAGCAAAATGTGAGCTGTGGGTTTTGGCAGTCCTTCTTATCTGCTCCCCTTCCAACACATTCACCTGTAACCAAACAGCATTAAACTGTAATAATCTCATTTTTCTATTTTCCAAATGTAATTTACGGGCACCTGGCCTCAATTAGGCGAAAACACAAAACAAAAAAACTGCTGATTGCTGCCTTCAATTTCTGATTAATGTCAGAAACAGTAAATATCAAGAACGCAGCTAATACGTACACTCGCCTGCTTGAGGGACAGTAATTACATGACTGCAATACATAAGGAAAGACACTGAACAACAGTAGCTCTCCTTACCACAGAGGTAGCTTACATGATAAATAGATACAACAGTGACTCCCCGCTTCTTTGACCTTTCTAACAATGCATTCCCAAATTTCTGCTGAATCTTAAAAAGGATATAACATTTTGCAAGGTTGCTGGCGAAAACTTAGAACAAAAGCACTGTTAGTTAGAGACTTTATGTTATCTAATTTTCATGGAGGCTTGAAACACAGACAGCCATGAGCTCATGGAGTGATATTGAAGCTACTGGTGCGTATCTGAGCCGAGTTGGACAGGAGATGAGTGTTCAACAGGCCCGCATACTGAGCATTTAAAGGCAAATCTCTGTTAATCACATATGGATGGAAAATAATTAGGGCTATCTACCCCCGGCAGAAGTCGATAGCCTGGGTGTTGAAGCAGGAAAAAACAGCTGCTGCAATAAATCTGATGTGATAATCCAATAGACTAATTTGAACAAAAACCAGAACAGCTTTTCTCACAGTCAGTGACTACATAGCAAGACAGACTCTATCTGTATACTGTGATATATAGTTACATAAATTCTCATCCTCTCTGATTACCTAATTTGACCTATGTAAAGAAAAAGCAACATCTACCCAAGGTAATTTCCAAAAAAGAAGGTCTCATTATCCGATTTAAAACTATTTACTCTGACTAATGCGAAATCAAGGTGACTGTGACACGGGCCACAAACAAAATGTAATTACAAAGTTGTGCGGGCCACTGTCACAGTTCATAAAGTCACTCACCTGTGTTTTGTCAATAGAGGCACTGCATTTTTCACAGACATCCTTAACACCTCACTGGAAACATGCCATGTGCCAGTCTGCTTCAAACCTCCACCATCATCCCCGTCCCCAAAAAACAAGGACAGCAGGACTTAACAACTACAGATGCCTCGCCTTGACCTCTGAGGTTATGAATTCATCTGAGCGCCTTGTTCTGTCCCACCTCAGAACCATCACTGATACATTCCTGGACCCCCTGCAGGACGCCTACAGAGCCAACAGGCATGTAGACGCAATCAATATGGCCCTCCATTTCATCCTCAAGCACCTGAACTACTATGGAAGCTACGCCAGGATCCTGTTTGTGGACTTCAGCTCTGCATACAGTACCGTCATTCTGGCTTGGCTGAAGGACAATCTCACCAAGGTGCACATGCTCGACTCCACTGTGGATCACAGACTTCCTGTCTCACAGGAAGCTGGTGAAACATGTTTCTAACTCTCAGACCATCAGCACCTGTTCCCCTCAAGGCTGTGTTCTTTCCCCTCTGCTCTTTTCCCAGTATACCAACTGTTGCACCACTAGCCTCCACTCCATAAAGCTCCTGAAGTTTGCAGATGACACCGCCCTATTTGGGCTCATCTCTGGTGGGGAAGACTCCGCCTACAGGTGGGAGATTGACCATCTGGTGACCTGGTACAGAGAGAACAACTGCCTCCATCACAATATGTGCCTACTCGAGACGACGATGAGAAGTCCTTCAGCTTCCTTGGCTCCTTCATCATATCCCTCATCAAAAAAAGCACATTACAAAATGTACTTCCTGTGGCAGCTCAAGCAGTTCAACCTGCCAAAGACAATCATGGTACACTCCCATCACTGAGTCCATCCTCATCTGGTACGCTGCTGCCACTGCCAAGGACAAGGGCCGACTGCAGCATATCATTCACTTTCTTAAGAGGGTGACTGGCTAAATTTTGGGGTCCCTCCAGGACCTGCATGCTTCCAGGTCCCTGAGCTAGGCAGGAAAGATTGTGGCTGACCCCTCACACCCAGGCACAAACTCTTTAAACCACTCCCCTCTGGTGGAAGGCTGAGGTTCATCAGGTCCAAGACCCCACACCACAAAAAACGCTTTCACCTATCTGCAACTGGCCTCACCCTCAAGGCCCGGGACGCCACCTGACATGGACTCTTACACCCACAGCCACCCATACTCTCTTTATATGTCTGTTAGATACAAGGCTACAGCTAGAAGCTTTTTAGCTTAGCATAAACTCACTAATTAACACATTATACTTTGATAGTTTGACAAAAACTTTAACAAGTTGTGGTTTTACAGGCAGAGTTGTGTCGAGCTTCTCATCTTACTGTTCATACAAGAACATGAATTAGCATATTTTCCAAAATGTCTAATCATTACTTTAACATATACCCACTTTATAAAAGATTTATGTGCATTTTTATCTAAGGCTAATGACGACCCACCATGGGATAACCTATCCTTCATTATGTGAATATGGTATCTTCTCTAAATCTACTGGGAGTACCCTTTTTCCACAGAAGCCTTCAAGCACTTTGAATATTTTCTTTTCCCTCACTTTTGAAGATCGAGCTCTCTGACATACAGTAATGGGGTTTCCAGTGAAATCTGTGATTACAACTCTGTGCACATCACATCTGATTAAAGTTTGATTACCTTTATTTCTTGAATGGCAATTTCTGGGATGCATCATTATAATTACTTGCTGTTTTGCTCAATGGCAAAGAAATAGACTGCAGATATTCCTGGTGTGTATGGAGGCTCATTTGGTTTGATAAATATTACAATTGGCCTGACAGGCAGTCCACAGGGAGCCCTACAACACATAATTGTCTTGAAGCTAATTAAAATAAAGAAAACACTTTACAGTACCTAACTAAGTAAAACTTGTTTGATTGTTTCCGTTAATGTGCAAAATAATTGGATAAACCGGGCTCAACTCAAACAAACATTACATGTGGAATCAGACAGTAATGGGCAGAGTGCTGCGGCCGTGTAAGGACAATATCTACAATGCTGTGAGGACTGCACTCTGGAAACAAACAAAGGGAAGCACAACAACAAACTAAAATTCTTCACATCAGAATTGTTTTACCTGAGAATGGTTTCAATGGAGAACAAAGCCTGTATCACCATCAAATATTTGCACACTGGGATGGTCCGGCACTCGATAGCGCAGGGGCCGCGCTGCACTGTCAACTATTTACGTTTACCTCCTCTGACATAATCTCAAAGAGTGGAAAACCAAACAAGGCCACTGTACAATAGCCTGCGGTGTCAATTCCACGCTACACGCTGGATCGACAGCATCAACAGGTAGTGGAAGTGCTTGTTTGAGGAGGACAGATTCAGAGAGTGGGGGAGTGGGAGGAGGCGGTGGCGACTGTTTTGACTCATCTCCAGAAAAATCATTAGTCACAAGTCATTAGTAAGCCTCCCCTGAGAGATTTACTGTAGTGTGGTCTAAACATGGCTGCTGTCATATGCTGTGCTGCACACTTACTCCCATTTCCCTGCCTCATTACTCTGCTCTGCCTCCCTGCCTCTTCTCTTAATATGTTCCAACCCTAATTATGCAAATCAATCCACTTTACCTTCAACATTAAAACTCTAATACGTGTATACCTTCAGGCACAGTGGTGGAATTCTTGTCCGGGTCCTTACCTTGAAGCCAACTGAAGACAAGCGAGAAAAGATAGTGCTGCTGTTGTTTTGCATCCACATTGATCTTTGTTAAATGAGGCAATAACTTCCACTGACATGATGAGTTTTCATTGGATCGATCATTGAAAAGAGACATATCTTGTTACCATGTAAGATTCTCAATCCATACACTGTCATGGTACAACACGAGAAGATGGCAGAGGTTAAAACAAGTCAGAGAGAAATCAAAAATAGGTAAAAATAAAGTGTCTTCAATGACTCTTTTTGCATCTCGAGGTAAGTTTTATCTTAAGTGCACCACAATGAGTTTCTCGCAGCTAAAGATCAAAGTATTAACAGCAACAAATTGCTGTTGGAACTATGATTTGTCTGACAACAAGCTGTCTTAAGGATAGCAGGGGAAGCACCTCTGTTTCCCATTCCGCCTCGTCTTTGTGTTTCGAGCTTGCCATCATGTGGGAGGTTGAAAGCTGTAAAAATTGCTCCTGATGACGCACACGCAGCAGTGACTAGAAGAGGATTTCCCAGGCATGAACCAAAGGGGTGCTGCTGAAGGGAATGTCATTTTATGTAAAAAAAAAAAAAAAAAAAAAGAGGAGCACAACAAAAGCCCCTGCCTGCAACACCCACACACAATCTGCTGCTGCATGGTATTCCTGTTGCTGCTTTTTTGTTTCTTGAGGAGATAATACGAGACGCAGACACACTGTGGGGTACAGTAATTTTATGTGGCAATTATGTCCGAGACAAATTAACCCTGGGGCACTTAGAGAGTCTGTAACTATTTGGCAAATTGTCTTGGAAGGAAATGTACAGCACAGAGAGTTTATGTAACAAAGTAATTGTGTTTGAAGTGCTAAAGAGAAGAGTTGAGTTTTACTACGCTCATTTCTAACTGGCTGGTTGTTATGCTATATATAAGACACAAAATATGAAAAGAACAATTGGGCCACTTTAACCTGCTCATTAGCATTAGCAACATTTTGTGCTACAGCTTCTGAATATCAACAGAAACAACCTTTCTTCCTACCTGTGGTAAGCTGTCATACTGTATGTGTGATAATACACTCCGAGATCCTCATATCTAATTTCCAAATAATTGATTCCTTGGGAAGAATCACACTCATAACTCGTACAAATGAAACCAAATTTTCTGGGGGAGTGTAGTGGCATGACATGCACGACACACTGGTAATGAGCTGTCAGTACTGCACTGTGGGGGGACGTATATCTTATTCCATTGCACGAAAGACTTCTTCGGAAATTACAACACATATGACTGAAAAAGCCATATAAATAGGGTAAGACAAAATTCTCCTTTCATCAGAGATTTGGGCTTCACTGAACCACTGACAAATATTTTATGAATATTTTGCTTTAAGTCAAATTTGAAATGTTTGCCAGTCTAGAAAAACAGACCAACACTCACTTAAGTGATAATAAAATCATCACTGTGACATAAAATGACTCATTGTTCTAATCATTACATTCACAAGTGGCATTATATTTAGTGATGACTGCTCTGTAGTGTTATACTCAACCTGATCTCCCACATGATAAAATGGCTGTAGGTTTGTCAGGTTAGGGCACATAAACGACTTGGTTTGGTTTAGAGGGAGAAAAATTGCTATGGTTTAGGAAAAGATTGTGGATTAGATTTACATACTTACGTAAGTACACTGAACCTGATGTGAGTACAACAAGTAACATCACTTACGCCAGGGCCACACCGGACACGGAAGCGCTGCGAATAGCCTCGAAGCGAAGCCAGTTTCCTTTCGGCTGCAGCGATCATTTCGGTGTCTGGTCTATTTTTTGCGTGAGCCATGAGCGAATGTGTCAAGCAGGGCAGGAAGTCAAACAAAGGAGCAACAACAGCATCCGGTCAATTTCAGAATAAAAATAATTTCAAAATAAAACACCCCGTTTGACGAATGCGATGTATATATGTGTGTGTTTATATACATATTAGTCAGGGGTATCTAAACAGAGCACGAGAGAGATATACACACACCCACACACACCCAAAAACACACACACACACACACACACAACAAAGAGAGAGATGGCTATAGGGGGTGGGGGTTGGGGCACACACACGCAAACTGAGAGAGATACCCATGATGGAAAAACAGCCCTAAATGTGACGGAGACAACAGCTGGGAGCAGCTTGTCGACCGGCGTGGAGAAATGTGCGTCTGTTGTGAACGGGCTCGTGCGAGAATTTCGGTGCGCTGCGCTTCGCAGCACTTTGTTGGCAGTGTGGCCCTGGCGTTAGTAAGTCACAATGACTAAACACTGACTTTTGGTTCCACACGTGACACCAACAGCGGTGACTCTCTCCTGGGTGAAAGTCCTGTATTTGTCTGACCCATCCACCACCCAAACTGCTCACTATGTGGACTTTGTTGGTCTTTATACTACCTATGGGTTTGAGAAAGGATCGTCACTGACTCTACATTAGTATTGTCTCTGTGATGCTAGCATGTAATTTTAACACATTATGTGCCTCCACTATGTATGCTTTCTTAAAGCCGAGTTCAGACCAAAGACTCTCGATGAGAGAAGGAAAAGTTTCAGCGGTGTGAACTGGCTGGTCTGAGCTCGACTCAAGCTGGCTGATGGTGTCACCTGCAACTCAGCTGGTCAAATCACCAGCAGCTAGTTTTAGAACGTAAGGCACGTCGCACGTCGTAGTTAAGTCCGCCGGTCAAGTCAAAATGACCACAGATGTCGTATTGGCTTGCTGTGGCAGGTCCTTTTGTCTCGGCCGAGCCCTCTGCTTCTGTCCTCACAGTGTGCCAGTGTTGGACGTCGGATTGCTGCTGCTGCTCTCTGCCAGTATCTCACTATCACTATCCTCATTCATATTTTTAAGAGGCTACAAATTATATTCAGCCACAAAATGAGCCTGAAAAGCTGCAAATCAGAACGGAAGTACAGAGAGTTGTTGCATAGAGATGATACACCCATCAAGTTGCATTGGTGTGATCCGGCTGGTTTTTAAAACATTGCAGAACGGCGCATTGCAAGTAGCTGCCTGTTTCGACTTGTTTCATCATGAATCTTTGGTCCTAACTGGGCTAAAGAAGTCGTGATCATAATGACAAACTGCTGCTGGACACCATCTAAGGCTACGTTCACATTACAGAGCTGAATGCTCCATTGAAAAAATGAATAACACAGAGGTGAAAGTGTTCATCTCATTGATGATTTGCTGTGAAGGCTGGATGCCAATTTGTCATATTTTGAGCACGGTGGTGAATGCAAAAGCCAGAGCCATGGCTCTATTAGCTACTGCTGGTAGATCTGAGGAGGGAGGTGTGGGTGCAGGAGACGAGTCAGGAATGGTGGGGCTGCGATGTGGAGGATGTTCACAGAGAACCAGTTCCTCTAAAACTTTAGGATGTCAAGGGCTACATTCCAACAGGCTGTCACGACAAGACTCAAAATGTAGGCACTGTATGATGAGTGGTTTGCACCTGCCCAGTGAAGTATGAGGGGGAAAACTCAAAAGAATTCTACTGCTACTGTCACGAATTTGGGCCATTTGCTTGTGATATGAACATAGCGTTTATTTTCCTCTTTGCTCGCTGAAATAAAGTTAGCCAGTGTTAGCTAATATTATAGTGTAACTGTCTGACAGGACACTTGTCTGCTCAGCCCTGAATGTCCAGATTGAAGTTAGTAAAATATTATACACATGTCATGTACTATCGCTCTGACTACTGTTTACCATCTGTCTGTATTGGATAGCCTTCAAGAAAATCAATTGTGGAATCTTACGGTAGGCAAACACAGGCCACCCCGTCATAAGGAGGTGGTTGTTGGACCCATCCATCACCCCTTCGACCCGCCCTACTTGGACTTCCGCCCTCTTAACATTCGTTGTTGTCCTGCCACATTTCCCCCTGACGCTGCAAAATCAATTCCTGCTAACTTTATATGTACCAAAATGATACATTTCACACTCTGAAAACCGTCTTTGCCAGACTGGCTAACAATGCACCTTTGTTTGCTAACAGTTTCATTTTGTAGTTTGGTTTGCTTGCAAAACAAAGGTTGACACCAGCACATTCTCACTCCAACCTCGTCACATATCGACGCATAGTCATCGACTTTCCACATCCACATATGACGTCCAACGTATACTTGGTGCATTTGTTGTTGATGTTCTGGGATGCTGTGTCAACTTCACAATAAACGTACTACATTGGTACAACACTTCAAATTGATGTTTTTGTAAGCACATGGTTACTTGTGGCCAACACACGCATGTGGTTGGGTTGAGGGAAAAAGAACAAGGTCTGGCTAAACACATTGACTGTACACTTGTATGAAATGTGCTATATAAATAAAATTGACTTGACTTGACCACCCCTCCTGCCCGCCCTACATAATAACGGCAGCTGGCTGCTAATCATGCCGACATGACAGCACAGCTTTTATCGTTGGTGTCTGATGCAAAAGTAGCTGCACAAGCGCCGGTATTTAATGACTTCTGCATGAGACCAGGTTGTTGTTACAGCTTGCTAACAGTGTTGACCCTGCCACTGAGTTTATGGGGCAAAGTCAGGGGTTAAAGTGACAGTGACATTTTATGTTGTAACAGGAAGATTGTTGCAATGGTGTGCTCTGGCTCAAACCTTGTATATGTACAACCGGATGCACCAAACAAAGTGGAAAAGTAGCACTGAAATCTATATTTTTGGGATTTGTTTAAGCTAATGCAACAACTTGCTGTGATCGTCATCAACGTACTCTTTATCACAGCATGGAACAACAGCTCTCAGATCAATAGAGTCAGCTCAATTGAGCTGATGTGAATCAAAGTGATTAATGGAGAAATAATGTGACATCTCTCTAACAACTTGAAGAGGGTCAAAGAGAATTAGCCTATGCTAAGCAGTCCAAGTTCCTAGCTTCTGAATTAAACCAGTCTGAACTGCATCACCTCTGTAACTTGCCTGCTATCAATCACCCAAATAATGCAGCTCCCCACTCACTCCATCAGTCTGGGCTCCATCTATCCCTCCTCTCTTCCTCCACTCCTGGATCACTCAGTCAGCAGGTGGAACTCTTTGCATCCTCCATACCTGTCCACTGGCCACACTCCATCTCCATTTCTCACTCTGTCACTTCTAAACTCTATCACAAGTTACCTCCCTCTTTCCACTCCTCACTCATATCTATCCCTGAACCTGCAACCCCATCTCTCCTATCAGTGTTCCTTCATTAGCACTGCCAGCGTAATAACTACAATCTTTCATTTTACTGTACTTTCCATTACTCATATATTCTCTAAATGTGGCCCAGTTTCTACCATTGGCGGTATTTCTTACAAGCTGTTATGAGTGCTATTTTTATTGATCAAAAAAAGTACAAAAGCATTGATTTGGAAAACAGACAACTTGGCCACTCAGCTGAGCAAATCTGATTTGATTTGTAAGAAGCGGTAAGCTGCAAAATCGTTTTTTTTTCCCCAACAACTTTGGTGCCAAGTGCTCACTGTAGTGGTGTGTTTGTACTGCCATTTCATGAAATGATGCCCATTTGTGTTTATCTCAAACAACTCGCTGTGGCTGCTGAAAAATTAAAACACATTACTTCCTTTTCACAAGATTTTGCCAAGACAGAGACTGAAGAACTAAAGAGGCTCACTTACTTTTGTGTTATGTTAATTGGTAAAAGGCAATCAAACAGACAATCGTATAATAATATTGTAAGGTATTTATATTAACTGGCTGATATAGTTTGAGAATGTAATATGGAAAAAAACTAATGAAAGCTGGGGGCTATCAATTATCTCTATGATAGATAAGTGAAGTTAAATAGCTCTACAGGCCATCAAGCAGGTCATCAAGAGACAGCCAAGGGTGTAATAAATGTCTCTGGGTTAATAAGAGTTTCAGACTAAGCCACACAGCAGTGATCAGGCTTATACATTACAGGACACTTCCAGATCAGAGATAGAACAGATTTCTGTAACTTGCAGTAAGTTTTCGTCGTGATGAAACAAACTGGTCACTTCAAAAACGCCCAAAGCTTTTGGATATAAAACAGAGAAGTGTAAGATCCCACTACACCTTTAACTGAGCCCTGCAGACGTAATGTTAAGCTTGTATCAAACAGGAAACCTTTCATCCAGGTTTCAGTAAGATTTCAGCACACTTACATCTATGCGGTGTTTCACTTTGTTGTTGAGCTTTCAGTCTATCAGACCTTCATCAGGATATATATAAGGCAACAATGGACAGGCAGGTAAAAGCAACCAATCTCAGTCACTTGCAGAAATCTTTTTCTACCAGTTTGGACTGATTGATGTTTCCAGCACCTTGCAAAGACCAAGCAGCTCGGTGCGGTGGTTGTTCGGTATCATCAGTATTTGGTCATGGAGAACTCAACAGATCTTTTACTCTGGGGAGACAAAGTTATAATCTTTCAAATTTTCATAATTCTTTTATACTATTCATGGACTGTATTTATTCATTGATAAAGCATAACAACTGCATTCTGTCATTTTTCCATATATGTTTTCATTGTGGCGGGGTCCACCACTCCTGTGCTGCATTCATGCTGCCTACCTATTTAGACAGGCTGAGGGACAGGGTAGGAATCTCAGGGACCGCTCTTCATTGGTTTAAATCCTATCTGTCTGATCGATCCTTTTCTGTGGCTGTTGGCCCTCATAAATCAGAGTTTGCCCCCCTTTCTTGCGGGGTGCCCCAAGGTTCAGTGCTTGGGCCTATCCTCTTTACACTATACATGCTCCCTCTCAGAGATGTCATCAGCAATTTTGAAGGTATCTCATACCATATGTATGCAGATGACCTCCAGTTATATTTTTCTTTTAACCCTGATAGGACCGATGGAATTGACTCACTGTACGATTGTATGAATGTAATTAAGGACTGGATGTCTTCTAACTCCCTTCAGTTGAACGCAGCTAAAACTGAGATTTTAATTATTGCACCTGACGCCTCAGCATCTAAAGTGGCCAGCTGCTTAGGGTCCCTCAGTGCAAATGTGCGCCCCAAGTTGAGAAATGATGACCATATCAAAACTGTCACTCGCTCCTGCTTTTTCCACCTCAAAAACATTTCCAAACTCAGATCCATGTTAACTTATTCCGAGCTAGAAATGATCATCCATGCTTTTATTTCCTCACGTCTGGATTGCTGTAATTCTCTTTTCACCTGTCTCAATAAAATTTCATTAGACCGCCTCCAACTAGTCCAGAACGCTGCCGCCAGGCTTCTGTCCAGATCTCCTAAGTTCACTCACATCACTCCAGTCCTGGCATCCCTGCACTGGCTCCCTGTTAATTTCAGGATCCAGCACAAGATTCTAACCATCACTTACAGAGCCCTCCATGGTCAAGCACCTGCATACTTGACGGATCTGGTGTCCTTTCACTGTCCTGTCAGGTCACTGTGGTCCGCTGAATGCACCTACTTACTGTCCCTCACACAAGAAAGGTGATAGAGCCTTTAAGGCTGTTGCACCGAAATGGTGGAATGCACTACCTCATGAGCTGAGAGCGGCCTCTTCCGTGGACATTTTTAAAAAGCAGTTAAAAACACATCCGTTTAGGCTTGCGTTCCATTAATTGTCCATTGTATCATCTCTGTATTTCACTGCACTTCACTTTATATTTGTTTTTGTGTATTTTGCATTGTTTCTGTTATTGTATTTTTTGTATTTTATCTTGTGAAGCACTTTGTGAGTCCTCTCTGCGAGAAGTGCTATATAAATAAATTTACTTACTTACTTACTATGTTAAGTATTCACACGTAACAATGTGGCATGTAATCCAGGGTTACTAATTCGGTGTTATCAGGACCATATTGAAGAGGCTCTATGCCATATTCAGAGTGTATAAGTTGTCTGGACATGGTTTTAAACATGGAGATTGCTAGTAGCTAGCGAAAATTGTTGCTAACAGTGCATCTCCATAAACACAGCTAAAAACGGCAACAGAGCAAACAGAGCAAACAGTTTTGACAAGAGAGGGACCAAAGGGTGGGTGGTGCGCTTCCATATCAGCACAGTGCAAAGGGACAGCGATTAGATAGCCAGTGAGATACACACATGCACTAACACACACATGGCTGGCGCAGCTTACCACAATAAACTACTGAGAAGCTCGAATAACAACGCACACAGAGGCAGCATGGCTTCATTCCATACTCAGGACACCATTACTTCACAATATCTTTACATAAGAAATGTTTGCCAACTAGGGCTGGGCGATCATACGATCTCAATTCGGGATTGCGATAAAATTTTGATCAATCTCAATTATCAGCATGGGACGTTTTGAATCGATATCATATGGCAAAAGTAAGTGTAACAACAGCATATCAGAGTCTGCCGGCTACCGTATGCCATGCAGGCAGGATACGCCCACTTCTCATTGTAAGCGTGACTACAGTTGTGATGGGAGGTAAACGGAGAGAGAAGTTGGTAAAAGGAGAAAAAATGAGTGAAACTGAAGTCGAGGACGGCAAAAATAATGCAGAACGTGAAAGCGACATCACAATATCATCCGGAACCAAAGATATTGTTGAAAAAAAGAGATAACGCGATGTCAGTTGTGTTGAAGTGTTTTGGATAACGTTGCCTCAAAAGTGAGGAGGAGCAGATGAAGCCGGTCTGCAAAATATGCCGGCAGTTGGTACCAACCAGGTCGGGAAACACCACAAACCTTTTCAATCACCTGAGACGGCACCATCCCAGTGACCACACAGAGAGTCTAACTATGCGGCTTCAAGTTGCCCTGACTCCACACACACAGCCTAGCGAGCAAGACCCCTTCATCTGCTGTTAGCGTCGCTAGCGGCAGCTTAGCAAAACAACAGTCTATCCAGTCGTGTTTTGCAGCCATTACCCCATATGAGAAGCATTCAAAGCGGTAAGTTTATATACAATGTTTCAATAAGTTAAAGCTTTTATTTGACATTGCTTCTCGTTCTTTGAGTTTACATATGGCTAAAGGGGAAAAAAAAACAACCGTAAACGGACAGCACGATTAGTGTAGCGTTCAAGGTCCCCCCCAAAAAACTGGAGAAAAACAATATTCGATTTTTTTTTTCCACAATCGAATCCCGAACGAAGCTTCGAAGCTTCGAATTTTTTGGTCAGCCCTAAATCTCACATGCATGGGATTAGCCATAAGGTTGTTGTTTTCAGCAAGTTGGCCTTGAATAGCTGATGTTGAGCTGTAGAGCTGTGTTACTTGTTATGACCTAAGGTGTATTTTAATAAACCTGCCTTTGGTTTAATTTATTCTTTCAAGCTTTATTCCTTTTCATCTTATCTGAGTTCTGTTGTATATTTGTGCTCCATAGATTTAATTGCAAACTACAGCTGTTTAGTAAGTTAAAGATGTGTTGCTGCTAACGACAGCTTGAAGTGGCGATGAGGTCTTAAGGTTTTTTTGGAAGGTCTTAAAAAAGTCTTAAAAGGTATTGAAATTAACCTCAGGATTCCTGCATATACCCTGTAAAAACATTTTGTTCTCAATATTGGAAAAGCATATTATTTAGTGTTTTATGTTATTAAACTTTTTTTATTGTTAAGTTTCAATGAATCTCTTGTTTCTTCAAGCTCCAATCAGGATGCTCCCCGAACTGGCAGAATCAGCAAAAACTACATATCGTGATAAAAATCAAGATCGATCAATATGAAAAAATATATCGTGATAACATTTTTTGCCATATTGCCCAGCCCTACTGCCGACACATTCTCGCTCTGACCTCGTCACATATCGACATTTGGTCATGGACTTTCAACATCGAGAAATGACATGCAAGGTACCCTGGTTTTGTTGGTTGCTGACGTTCTGGGACGCCGTGTCAACTTCAGCCTGTTACATGCATTGTCTGTTTTCAAAATACTCTTTCACTTCTACAGGAAATGTACAGTTTGCATACAGTCTCTTTCAAAATAAATGCACTACGTCTGTACAACACCGCAAATTGATGTTTTTTTTCCAACAAAAACACATGCACGTGGTTGGGTTGAGGAAAAAAGAACACTTTTGGCTTTCCGCCATAGGGGAAGCGAACACTGGCCATCCGGGTGAAAGTTAGCGGTTGTTGGACCCATACATCACCTTTCCTACCCACCCTACTCGGACTTCCACCGCCTTAACTTTCTTTGTTGTCCCATCACGTTTCCCCCTGACGTTGCCAGGCACCATGAAACAATAACACCTACCAGCTGCATGTCATGCCGATGGGAAAACACAACTTTTTTCACCGGTGTCTGATGCCAGAAGTCAGTCACTGACCAAGCGCCAGTTTTCGATGACTCTGGAGGGACACTGGGTTGGGTCTGTTGCTATAATAACTTCTTGAATGTCGCATACAGAACCTGTAAGTCATTCCCTGGTATTAAACAACACGTGATGTTAGCAACAGTTACCACAGATGTTATGGGATCAACCACAACTTAAATTTCAACAATTATATTTTTAAAGAACACAAAATTTACTCCAAAATGCAAGTAATTATTCAATCAACCTCTTCACCGGGTGCTTAGACTAATCATTTATATCTTGGGTGAAAAGTGGCAATATAAATGTAAATGTAATGCAGATTTACTGATGCTACAGTCATTTCAGACTAAGTAGGGTCAATTTTGAGCCACATGAGGTTACGGTCATCAGTTAATTGAATAGTGAACAGCTGCCAAACTGGAGATGAAACTGGTCTGAATGCGACTTAGTCCACACAGCTGAGTGATGAAAGAATGATGATAAATGAATAAATCCCAAGGTTAATCTCGACATTTATTATACAGCAGTGCTGGCGACCCTCATGTCCTTGATGTTTTAACTTCAACAAACCCCTCTCTAGATCACAGCCATGGATAAAACTAATGCAAAACAATACTTATACACAAGGTCTCTCGACTCTGCTTACACCAAAACAAGCTGAATAAATCTTACTCTATCAAGTGCCGCTCAACATCTGGCTATTTGTTTGCCATCTGTGCACAGACCAAAGTGGTGTTGGAGCAAATGGGAGCTTGTTATGGCTATTGCTGAACACCTGTACAATGTAATGCAATCCAATGCAATAGCTCTGCAATAAATGTGACACTTAAAAAGCTCATGATGCTCAATTTCTGTTGAGAGTGAGAGAAAGGTTTCGGCCTTATGATCACTTTGGAAGATGTAGTTTCTAGAGATGGTGTTAAATCACGCTTGCAATAGATTTTCATCAGGAATGATTACATTATGGATTCACAGTACAGCTTTGTTGACAAAGCATTGGTGAGATTTGCACTGATGGGTACAGTACAGCCGAGGGATGTAGGGAAATATATGAATGGACAGAAGATGAAAGTAGTGACCTTGAGGTAATAATAACTGAAGGAGCAGAGGACAAGATTGAAGTAGTCTTCCTATATGAATGTGCTGAGCTCCACATAAAGGGACTAATGTTTGTGAAGTTTCATAACTTCTGGAAGACACCTTTCCAAATTCCATGATGCTCCAGAAATACTGTGACCTGTAATAAACATCTAATCTGAAATGATTAAGTAAACTATTTTGATACGTTTGGGGGAAAAGCTATTTCTTGTACCCGTCAGATCTCATCAATTAACACAGTTTGGTGACACCACATCACCCAGAGTAATTTAAAACACCTGCGCTGGTGTACAGAGTCTTTACTTGCAAAGCAACTTGTATCTACAACTGTCAAATAAATGTAGTGAAATAAAAATTCTCAGCCCAGTCTCATAGAAATACATGAAATGGACAAGAACACTTAACACATTAGGTGGTGGTGGGCAAGAAATGGGTTAAAATCGCATGCTGACAACACTAAAATAATGCCAATATTTGCGATCCAGCCCAAAAACGTGGATCGGATCGGATCGCACTGCAGGGGAAAAGTGCGATACTAGCACTCTGAAAATAGCACTCCATTCCACAAATCCGCTCCAGCTTTTCCATCCAGCACTTCATTGTAACACACGAAGAAGAGAGGAGAGTGGGAGGGGGAGGTCACATGATAACAACAACTGGGTGAAAAACAGTGTGGATAGTTGAAAAAATGTCAGCGGTGTGGCAGTACTTCCTTCTGAAAAGCGAAAAAGACGGAATGGCCGAATGCAAAACGTGTATTAAACGTATAAATGTGTAAAAATTTAAATATCTAATAAATGGCTCAAGTTTTGTCATAATAACCTTCTGCTGTGGACTATTCATCTCGGGAAGTATGTTATTCTCATTTTGAGTAATAGCACTTGATCAAGCCTTTTCTATTATTCCACATTACAAAATAAGTACTAAAAAAGTGAACCTATTGGTCAGAACAGAGAGATAGAAATATGCGCTGGTATCGGATCGGTATCGGTATCGGATTGGTACTAGGGCTGTGGTATCGGTATCGGATCAAAAGTGAAAAAATTGGGTCGCAGCATCCCTAGCCAATACAAAGTCAATGAGGATCTTCTGTTTTGCCGGACACGTGAATTAGGTATAAAGAGCGAAACACTCCACATAGGGCGGGTCGGGAGTGGTTTTGGACATGGGTCAAACAAATATGGACTTTCAACCTGGAGACCAGTGGTTAGTGTCCTGTGTGAAACCAACAGTCAATGTAGATACATGACTATATGGATTTTATGTAACTATGCATAGTATGTTACATAGGCACTTTAGGTAACTACGTAAAGTACATAATTTTACAACACTTAGGTCCCGTACATAATTATTTCAATGGAAACCACAATATTTTTTGGTTTGTAAACCTGACCAAGTGTTTTTCTTTGCCTAAAATTGACGTAAAGTCCATACGTTAACGTCACTTACGTCAGATACATAGTTATTTTAATGGAAACCACAATCTTTTTCCTAAATTCAATCAAGTTATTTTTTATTCTGTAAACCTAACCAAGTGTTTTTCTTTTCTACCCCTGACCAAACTGCATCAATTTCACAACGCTGTGTTTGAAACTGCAGCCATTCGTAATACATACACTGCTGTTGTTTTCATGTTGCCGGCCTGTAACTTTAACACATTTTGTTCCCACCACCACATAATACGTTTTGATGAGGTTGTGTCCATTTCTCATATTTTGTGAGACTGCCTTTTAAAAAAAATCCATCTGAAATGTAGTAAAGTAAAGTTGCATAATATAGAAACATTTAAATACAAGTACATTGAAATTGTACTGATGGACAGTGCCTGAGTAAATGTACTTAGTTGCACTGCACCACTGGCAGAGATTGTGATTTAGAAAAAGGTTAAAGTTCATTCTTGACATTGGAAATCGGCAGCTAAGAAAACAATCTGACCACAAGGTCCATTTGGTAACTAATCTGGGCTTTTTAATCATATCACATTATCTACATCAGCAGTATCAGTATGGGCATTTTGTGACACTAAAAAAAATGTAATTTTGGTAGTGTAAATTTGTTGGAAATTAAGTTGTGCCTGTGAATAAAATCAAACCATTATGAAACTCTTCTCATTTCTTCCTCTGTCAATCTGATCTAAAGAAGTGACAGACACACTCAGGAATGATAAAACCAGAATCTATGATATGATGTCATGGGAATCATCAAAGGCCGACTTTTTCTGATGATTCTTGACATTGATAGCATGGCTGCTGAATAAATGCAGAAGGGTCATTGATATCACAGCCAAGACAGGTTGAGTAGATTCAACAGACCGGCTGAGCTCTACTGCCCCGGTCCTCAGATCAGAACTTGGAGATGGGAGGAGACTGTATTGTTTAAATGTCAATAGAAGGTTAGCAAAATCTTGTTAAGGAGTGAATATCAGATGCAATTATACAGGAGGCTTGAGGAAGACCTCTGTGCCTCTCAGTCAAGGTCTAATTACATAGAGCAGGTTTGGCTGTGTTTGATATAATTAATAGGTGGAGGAGAGGCTGTGTCACTGATGAGGACAGAGATCAGAGCATCAGGCACAACCTGTTGATGAAGTACCATCATCCAAAACACTTCAGTATTTTATTTTGGTAATGGGATGCAGGCAGCAGTAATGTCTCTAAATATAATAGTGTGTATGCAGATGATGGCTTGTCTAATGAAGAATGGAGCTTTACCTTGACTGCATTACAGTGTTGTCTCTAATATGTTACTGTCACTGGCATAGAGATCTTAAACTTAGGTGAAAGGTGGAGATGAAGTGAGACCCATCAATATCATGGAAAAGAAGCAGTGAATAAAAAGCAGTTATTCCTTCAATCCATTTTCCTTTTCGCTCATCCCTCCGTCCTTGAATTATTTAATTTTAATACAAGCTGCGTAAGTGCTGGCTCTGAAATAGCTCAGACTTCTAAAAACAGCCAATGAGGGCACCAAGTTACCAAAACCCACTGAATGATTTATGGATTTCTGTAATAATAAACGGAGGCTGATGTATTTTCAGAGACTGGATGGAGACACAGAAACATGGCTCTCAAAGTGGTCCAGACGGATGTTTTCTGGGAGACAGTCAAAAGACGACACGTAACTTAACAGTTGTTGCAGCCCTAAACAGCCTTTGAACTCTACCGGGACAAACACACACTGTAGGATGTGAACATTGATACACAGGAGGCTACAAAACAACACAGACGCTCTTGCATCACATACTGTATCTTCCTTGCTACTTTTCCCATTACTCATATTGTTGTATCGTCATGCTTGCTTACAATTTAGGCACAAACCAATGACGAAGTGGGCTACCTCTTGAGCACTGGCTCCGTCTGAGCATACAAGTACGAAAACCAGAGCTCATGTGCTGCTGGGCGAGACGGCAAGAAGGTTCCCATTGTGCTTTCCTCTTCTCTGGCAGATATAAATAACTTTGTCTGCACTGGGAGGCTGAGGCTGATGGTCTATCACTGCAAATGAGACAAAAGTCTAAGGCTAATTTAATGCTATGCCATTGGTTCAAAATTAAATACTCTTCTAATGTCCGAAGAGAAAGAGTTTAGTGTCAGGAGTCAGGCTTTATGGGGCTAACAAAGACGTAATGCTGTTGATACAAGGCGGTACTGTTATACAGAAGCCCTCTGGCTGTACATGTGGTCATTTCCACGACCTAGCAGGAGTGTATAGGTTTGGTGGGATTTTAAAATGACAGGATGGGCTGATGAAAACTTATCTGAATATATACTGTATGGGCACTTTTCTGATTTTAGCCTCACTAGCAGCAGGGCCCTATAGGGATGCTGGTGGGTTAGTCAGTTGGTCCACCAAATTCATCCAGACTGAAATATGTCTTGGACCGTCTCAACAGCTACTTTTACTGGACGATAGCTTGTTCCAAAAATAATTGTGATAAAGGACATCATTGTCATCTTGAGACCATATTATGCCACTGATATAATAATAATATAATAGCACAATAATGCAAGTACGCCCCTTTCGAAGAGTACTGAACATCTAGCTCTTGAGAATAGTCAGACATTACTGGAATAAGAAATAAATGTTTACTTTAGTTTTAAAAGTGTAATTAACATATTCATTTATGTCTTGCCATTGCCATTTATTGCCATCCGTTTTGTGTATGTGTGAGTATATACATACATATTTTGTGTATATATACATAGTTTGACAAAGCAAAACACATCTGTCGTGATTGGATAAGGATATAAAGATGATATTATTTTTTTAAGTATTTTTGAAATGATTCATATCTTGTTGTAAGACAAATATTATTGGTAATTAATTTAATATATTAGAATAGGTCTAGGAAAATCAATCAGTCAATTATTACACAGCTTCATGGATGGAGAGCTACTTAATTGACTATTACTAATTTATGGAGAAGTGGTGGGAATAAAAACATTTGTACTTCCTCCTACTCCTGTAAATCAAATCATTACATGTTGATTTCAGTCTTCATGCTTCCTTTAGTAACCTGCTTTTTCTATATCTGTCTCCTACTGTATGATTATTTTGTTTATTTGTTACTTACGTGCTAGTCTCACGCGGACAGCCTCCCTTACTTCGGAATGGGAGTCTGGGGACATTCGTCTTTCGTTTTGTAATAGAAATGGGCGGGGATATCCAGACCACGTGATGGCGTCGCCATAGGTGCGGCACGTGTGTTACATGTAACAGACACGTTATAGCTCTGCAATATAGCTGAATCAAATGAAATCATATTAGTTTTAATCTCTTCTTGCAATGCACTGAACACTTCCTTTTCTGTTGTACTACGGACGACAATTCGGGGAACAGCATTTCCAGTGTAGGCGGGTGTAAGGCAAAGCTAATCAGCCGTTGGTCGAGGAAGTACGGAAATACATGGATTTGCTGCTGGGAGCCAGCACTAGTTCTATTACAATTACTTTCCTATGGGAATGTCCACAGACGATCGAGTCAGCCAGCATGCTGACGTCATTAGCGTCTGTGTAAGAGACTACTTATGTGCTTGAAATAAACTGCTACTAACTAACTAACAAACTAACTAGCTAACTAATTTACATAAACAAGAAAGTACATCTAAAGCTATCGTACCTTTATAAAAGTAGCCCAAATTACTCAGTTTGAGACTTAATACAAAATTTGGCGAACAAAAATGAATCCAAGTGATGCTTCTTACGACTAATAGACAAACTTAGCAAAGCTTAGGATAGATGCCTCTGTAATCCAGCTCATCAATGGACAACGTGGATTTATGGGGTGGAGGACAAAGCTGTTGGAGGGTAAAAGTACAAATGACTGACCTTTTGGTTTGTTGCCAGGGGTTGGTAAGCTAACAACTATCAGGAATGTGCATCTTCCACTCAAAAAGTGCAGCTGCAGGCTACTGGTAACTTGCATTTTTCTTCGACTCATCCAAGTAGGCGGGTTGGAGAGAAAATAAGGGGAGAATTGCTGCAACTAAGTCTTGTGATGGTTGGGTAAACCCTGCTGTGCATTCTGGCCAAAATGTTGGTGAAATTCTCATGAAAACAAACATGTATGGAAACACAATGGGCAATATGAAGGTAAGCAAAATAATTAAGGTCATGTCCATTTATTGTGCGATAAGTCGATAACATAATTATCATGACAGACCGAAATATCTTTACAAACAAACGTTCATGGTTCCCAGAGATGGATCCTTAAGATTCAATGATCCCCTGATTTTGCATCTAGTTCCACCAACCAGTCAGTCCTGTTAAATATTTTAACATCTATCAATGGATTAGCATCAAATCTTGTTCTGACATTCATGGTCCCCAGAGGATGAATCCTACTATATTACTTTTCGTTTCGTTTTTTGGCTTTACCTTTGGTGCCATCAGAAGGTTCACATTTGTGGTTTTGAGTGAAATGTTTCAACAGCATCTATTTGCTGTGGCAGGATGAAAATGTTGTCTGTCTTGGTCATAAAAGATTCAGTAAGATGACTCAATATACTGTATCATAGTAAAAGAAATAAGGAAGTACAGCTTATAAATACAAAATAAAATTACAGGATGTAATGATTTGAACCTAAATCACTCAATTATGAGTCACCAATCTAAGTAACGTTGCCACCGGAGGAGCTGCGGCCTCCAGATGACTCACATGAGGCTTGTGAAACTTAGCTGGTCTACCATTTAATTTTTCACTATGGCAGTTCCTCTTGCACAGACGTCACTGGCAACAGCTAACATACCTAACAATTAGACATACATTTTTAGCAGCTAATAGTTGGTGTTTGTACTGCTGGTTCACAGAAATGTCATGCTAAAAAATGAATGCAAAGAAAAGTTGTTTGACGGCTGAAAGCTTCTGCTCGCTGCTAAATGTGACGGGGTTTGTGAATTCATGAGATGCTTCACATCTGAAAATTGGGGCCAGGGGCAAGGACAAAGGTACATAACCCATTACATGATGTGGGAGGAAAGAACTAGCAGACAGTTGATAGTAAAAAGAAAAAACAATTGGATCAGGCATTGTCCAATCTAATCATGCACCAGCTCAGTTCAGTTCAGCTGGTCTCCCTTTCTGCATGTCCATCAAATAAAGTGGGAGTGGGAGTAAACATGTCTTTTATGTGATTTGGACTTGCCTAATATTTTCCTATCATCCGATCAACTGCCCGGACTTCGGCGTAGTGTGAGAGAAGTCTGACTGGCAATGCATATTAATGTCTGCATGAGCGCTCCTGCCCATGCAGCATAACACCGCGGCATGCAGACACGCACGACAGACAAGCGCAGGAGTGAGACAAAAATCTCCCTGACAGCATGACTGCAATGTCTGCTGAGGGCTGACAGCAGAGCCCACACCACATTTCTCAACGCGGCCTTAATGATTGCTTAAGATGTTCTGTGTCTCTTCATGCCCCTCGGCTTGGCTCAGCAAATTATCTGGAAGTTTAGGTTCAGTCGAAAGAAGCCGAGATGCCAAGACTGAGACATCTGGTCTTTCTAGTACTCCTGACACGAGCATATACAAGCCTCTGATGTGCTGCTGCTGTCCCTAGAAGTCTCACATGCCTGGATTACAAAGTCCATCACTGTCAAGAATATAACTTCAGATACCAATATTTGTGCTTTGTGCTATACAGTGAACACTTACAGTATGTATTTTTTGTCAATTCAAACACAGTTAGGGACGACAGTAATTTACCTTCAAGACCTCTGTCTGCCAGAATCAATGACAAAAATAAGATGTAGATCGTAGTAAACTACAGTAGATATGAAACTACAACAGTACAATAATAACATTGCAGTGTCCCTGCAGTACCTCTCTTATGTGTGAGCCTTTCAGCTTCCACTGCTTGAAACAACTGCAGCTTAAAGCTGTTTGGAAGAAGATTAAGTTTTCATCAGGACAGTGACCCTTAACACTGATGCTGTGTTCTACCTTAAGACCAGGGGGGATCAAAGAGTGTTGAATCTAGTGATTTTCCCAGACCACAACTTCAAAAACTTGGAAGAGGTCAAATATCCTGTAATATCAGGAGACTCTCGAGGATGCTCTTTTTTCAGTCGACTCAGTGGTTCAATCTACAATACAAAGTTTCAGGTACACTCTCCAACTCCTTCACAGAACTCAACAATGCCCCCAAATTCTAAAGCCCAGTTCAGACCAAAGATTCGCAATGAGACGAGTTGAAACAGGCAACTATTTGTAAGGTGCTATTCTGCAACGTTCTAAAACCCTGCTGCGTCACACCAATGCAATGAGATGAGACAGTAATACTCTCTGTACTTCTGTTCTGATTTGCAGCTTTTCAGATTTATTTTGTGGCTGAATATAATTTGTAGCTTCTTAAAATATGAATGAGGATAGTGACAGTGAGATACTGGCTACAGCTGCATTTGTAATAGTGATGAAACGACGAAAAACAGAAAACAAGCATCAGACGGGCTGTATTCATAATAAATACGACACAATAGTATAATATATGTGTGTGTGGGCGGGGCATAAGCACATACAGCGAGCAGCAGCAGCGACGCACCGTCCGACACCGGCCCATTGTGAGGACAGAAACAGAGGGCCGGGTGGGGATGAAGCACCTGCCGCAGCAAGCGGACACGCCATCTGAGGTCATTCTGATTTGACCAGTGAACTTTACCGCAAGCCGACTGGCCACTGATACAGGAAACTTTACGTTCTAAAACCAGCCGTCAGCAATTTGACCAGCTGAGTTGCAGGTGACACCATCGGCCAGACCAGCCATTTCACACTGCTGCAACTTTTTTCTGCACCTTTTTACAACAGTTTCGTCTTGGAGTGCCTCATACTGTTCAAATATTCAAAACCACACTTTGAAATCTAGGGCGTTAAACTAGCACTGAAAAAGACCTACAGTTGTAAGAGTTGGCGGAGGCCAAAACAAAGCTAAAAGGAGGGTGATATTTAACTTACAGAGGTATAAATAAGCAACTCCTCCAGTCGAACATACTTGCATTAGATCCTTTTTGTTCCCACATCTTGAAAAAAACTATTTGTATGGTTTTGCTTGCAGCCGATCACCACAAGCTTTCTTCAATTTAGTGATGGCAATTTAGCATGCGAAAATGTTTGAAAGTCCGGCGATACTACATCTCTGTGGCAGCTGGTGGCATTTTGCGCAACAAAGTGCTTCCATTCACAAGATGGGTATCCGATAAAATAGAACAAGTAGGTATCAGAATCACTTTAAGGGTACTGGTAATTTTGTAAGTGGATCTGAGCCCTATCAATGGGTGGACGCAAAAGAAGACAAAGCAATGCTTGGATCATGTAAATTCTCAGATTCTACAAAGAGTGACAGAATTGATGTCAGACAGAGTGCAAACGGTGATCGCTAACCTTGGAATAAAAAGCAAACTATCTTTTAATAGAAAAAAAATCTTGAAAATGCTTCAACACATATGGTCCTCACTCAGTGTGAGTAAAAATATTTTGGCATCGTAACATGGCTGTTAGTGACTCACTTTCTCTGCCAAGACTTTGCCTTCAGATCCACGGGGTGAAGCTGCTGACCTTGTGGTCAAAAATCCAACTTTACCATTCTGCAGAGATGAGAGACCAAAATAAATACTGGATGCTGTTCCTGTTGTCGAAGGTAACTGAGTCCTAAATAAACACCTTGAGAAAACTTGGCAGTCGATTTTTTTTTTTTTCTTTTGCTTCCTTCTGAAGTGTGTCGGCAAAATAAAGAACCTCACAGCATTTTCCAAATCTACTCCTGCAAGCATGTGAGCCATTCAGTAACGGGGCAGCTCCAGGCTAGATGCAGATGTATGAGTTATTTGTTTCATCACTGGTGACAACTGATATCTGGGACTGCTGTTCAACCAGGGAGAGACACAGAGACACAAAGAGAGGAAATGCAAGTGGCATGATGAATGGGTGAGACAGGAATGAGATTAGGAGTAGTCCACTGAATAAATGAACAAATTAATGAAGTGAGAAAAAAGAACAGGCGGCTCGACGCTGCCAACGCCGACACGTTCCTCTCCTTCTAAATAAAAAGTGCTGCTTCTAAGAATAGCTGCACTCGCCTCTGGTTACGGGCTGCGATCGCCATCATCATTAGCACCCTCGTGGTGTGATTCTCAACATAGCACAAGTTGCAGTGTGACTGTGGGAGATGATGGTATGTTGCTACCTTGTCCTGTTTTGTTCACAGGATTCTGACATTCCTCTGGTGGTATTTTAGATCTGTAATTGCTGCTGCTGCTGCTATATTCAGTGCTTCAGTACAGTTACTCAGTGAATGTTTCCTCTTTTGTACCTGGTATTAAGGTGCATTACAGGGGACTCCATGGTATTCAGGTAGATGCAAAACCTATGGTAAAATTCAACAAAATGTTCGAGAAGCTCAGAGCTATTCAGACCTGCTTCTGTGTAAAGTTTCACATACCCTGGAGCAATAATATGCTGGTGCAGTTACAGTTAGCTTGCAAAAAGACTGGCAGTAACAGCTTGTCACTGTGTTCTGCGGCATTTTGTCCCAATTAGACCTTTTCTCCAATCAAAGTTTGTGGCTCTGAGGATCTCAAAGGAACAGTGCCACATTTTGGGCAATACACTGACTTGTTTTCTTCAGCTTCAGGGATCAAATATTTGAAGCAGACTAAAGCTGGGTTTATGTTCTTTGTTGAATCGACGCCGTAGATGTGCAACCTAGGTGTTAGCCTGACGTGCACCTCCCTAGAAATGTAACTACACTTTGCAGCAACGCAGACATCTTGTTTATTTTTTATTTTTGTAAAACCGATTCCCTCGGTGGAAACAAAGCTTTACTTGGATTTCAAAGATAAGAAACAACAACAGCATCTGAAGCCATGTGTGTGATTTATTCTGGCTTTTTAAGTCTGCTAACCACTACGCTAATTTATGCAAAGGGAAATGCCATAGGCTTATGCTAATAATATTAGCATGTTGTATATGAGGGAAAAGGTTTCTAGCAAAAGACAATTGTTTTGTCTGTGAACCTTGTGAGTTATAACAGAGCCAAATCTTGTACTTTTGGTAAATGTTGTTGCCGGTAAGCCATGTTTTCTGTGTGTTTTAGTCAATCAAAGTCACTGCACTTCACAGAGACTCAACGCAGTGACACAGAAGCCCCACCACCAGCTGTCCGATTTGCTGTACTTGCAGAGTAATGCACACAAACCACCACACAAGTATAAATGCTCAAAATGGCGTAGGATCCTTGCACAGGCTCTGAGAGACTACAAGCAATTATTAATCAACCTTCAGCTGACACAGCTATGCTCCGACAGTGATGTCATGAAGTGCAGAAAAGTGTGTTTTGATAATCAACGCTGTAATCAACTTCTGCCAGCACCCAAACAAAACTTTCATGGACATTTGTTATTTTTGGCCATTAGTCTAGTTATTATATTTGTATTAATTTTTCAAGGGTATTTGGACAGAGGGTGTTGTTTGCTGTACAATTTCTAGAGACTAAATCAATAACCTTGACTTACTATCGGTTACATTAACATTTCAATCACAAAAACCTTACTAATAAAACTGAGGAATGTGGAAATAAAAAGGGTTCTTTGTACATATTCCAGCAATATTCAACTGAGAGACAGAGTGGTTCATTCTGACACTAGAGCCACCTAACGCTGTCTCCTGGCTGTCCGATCAACCATTGATCTTATTCTAATTCGTCAGACACAAAGATGCTTCACACATCCATAACAATGGCGGAAAAATCACCAAGATTTCCTTCATTAATTGCAGGGGGACACATGCTGAAATGTCTGGTTTATGTTTGACAAACTTAAAGAGCTTTAAAAATTCACATGTCTGAACACAAAACTGTAAAACACAGACAAAACAACAGATTATGATATTGCTAGGAATCATGCACAGGCTAACAGTAGCTGAGTCATTACAGTTCTGGGCTACAGACATAAAATCTCAGATAACCATTAACTGACATAATATATTCATACTCTGAACACAGTTGAGCCTTTAGGCCTAAATTAACTGACTGTGTCATGTTTCCTGTATACATTTTGATGGATGTGGTTCTTGTTCTTTTTTAACTGTAAGACATATCTGTGTAGTTTATCTTTGGTGTGATTGCAGTGTACAGGCTGAGGCACTTGGACATTGGCTAAAGCATCTCCCACCCTTGGATATAGACTCACTGGCCACTTTAATAGGTACACCTGTTCAACTGCTCATTAATGCAAATAGCTAATCAGATAATCACATCAAGAAAGGTGATTGAAGTGACTTTGAACGTGGCATGGTTGTTGGTGCCAGACGGGCTGGTCTGAGTATTTTCTGGGATTTTCAGCACAACCATCTCTAGGGTTTACAGAGGATGGTCCAACAAAGAGAAAATATCCAGTGAGCCAAAATGCCTTGTTGATACCAGAGGTCATAGGAGAATGGCCAGACTGGTTCAAGATGATAGAAAGGCAACAGGAAGTCAAATAAGCACTGGTTCCAACCAAGGTGTGCAGAAGAGCATCTCTGAAGCAACAACACCTTGTCCAACCTTGAAGCAGATGGGCTACAGCAGCAGAAGACCACACCAGGTGCCACTCCTGTCAGCTAACAACAGGAAACTGAGGCTACAGTTCACACGGGTTTTCTCACCAAAACTGGACAATAGAAGATTGGAAAAACCACATTCAGATGGAAGCATGGATCCATCCTGCCTTGTATCAACGCTTCAGGCTGCTGCTGCTGCTGCTGGTGGTGTAATGGTGTGGGGGAGATTTTCTTAGCACCAACTGAGCATGGTTTAAACACCACAGCCTACCTGAGTATTGTTGCTGAGCGTGTCCATCCCTTTATGACCACAGTGTACCCATCTTCTGATGGCTACTTCCAGCAGGATAACGCACCATGTCACAAAGCTCACATCATCTCAAACATGACAATGAGTTCACTGTACTCCAATGGCCTCCACAGTCACCAGATCTCAGTCCAGTAGAGCACCTTTGGGATGTGCTGGAACGGGAGATTCTCATCGTGGATGTGCAGCCGACAAATCTGCGAGGAATGTTTCCAGCCCCTTGTTGGATCTATACCATGACAAATTAAGGCAGTTTTGAGGGTAAAAGGAGGTCCAACCCGGTACTAGAAAGGTTTATCTAATAAAGTGGCCAGTGAGTGTATGTACTCAAATAGAATTAAAAACCTTTTCAATGAATCATCTAGTGACAATGTACATCCACTCTGTGCTGGGTTGACAATATGCTGTATGCTTTTGCCTTATGCCTTTGTCAGTACTGACTTTGACGAATGTTGGTCTGTTTGCACTATTAAGTGCTGCAAATCTATCAGTGGGCACCGAATACTTCCTACTGCTACATATCCAAACCTATGTTGACACTGGAGTGAAGAGGGCAACCACAACACAGAAAGGTAAACCCAGCAACATCAAACCTCTTGTGTTTTAATATCACAGAGTGTCTGTTCAGGGCCGCCGGGAGGTCGGATGCTCCCAGAGAGGGGAGAGGGAGAAATATAGTTAAATAAGATGAAAATAGAAAAGAATGTCTCTGTATTTTATTTCTGTTTTCAGTGTTTAATTAAGGTGGGAGAGGCGGAGGGCTGAGGGAGATCGGACGCCTCCAGAGAGGGGAGAGGGAGAAATATAACAAAATAAGATTAAATAGGAAAAACCTGTCTCCCTCTTTTATTTTATTTTCAGTGTTTAATCAAGGGTGGGGGATTGAGGTGGTGGAAGTTACTTTCTTTTGATGAGTAATTGATGGCTATTTGTGACTCAGATTTGTTTATTTATTTATTTCAGGTTGAATTTTTTATTTTATTTGACTCATGCAGCCAAACTACTGTATCTACAGTACATTTGTTATTGCCAATAAAGGTTGTCAAGTTAAATGGCAAGTTGTTGTACGGTCATTTTGTACCTATGATACATTTGGGATGGGGGCCTCCAAATAAAATTTCGCTTAGGGCCCCAGTTTGGTCAGGGGCAGCCCTGTGTCTGTTAGTAGTTAAGTGGCATGAAACTACAGTAATGTATACACGCTGTAAAATCTGATAAGTTGATCTTACTTAAAAAGAAATCTAGGAAAATGTCTGCTTTGAAAATGTAAGTACTATAACTATCAGTCTTAAGTCATGTTTACTTTTTAACAACATTTTTTAGTATACTTAAGCTTTAGTTTTATTTACTTAATTTTGTTAAATTGATAAAACTTAAAAATGAGTTGTTCTTTCTAAATATTAACAACTTCGGTAAACCAAGTTAGTCTGACGTCACTGAACAGTTTTGTTCACTCAGTAGGAAACTGCCATCAAGAATATAAAGTACAACAAAGAATAATTAGTTTGCAGGATTATTTTAACAAAATTACATTCTGAGGATCTTAAGACAAGGCCAGTGTTTGTGGAAACAAATGAAATTATATAATCAAAACAAAAGCCTTTAATTAAAAATAATATTTAAAAAGAGATTAAAAATATTCAGACTAAATCTTTTTGTCTTTACTTAAGGTTTCAACAAGGCTCCATGGCACAGTTTCATCACTAATACCAGTATACCAGCCAACGTAAAAGCTGAATGAAACTTTCCATCAAACTATGCATGTTATGTTTATACTTTAAACTGTCACAAACAAAATACTGTAGGTCTTAACACTGTGTTGTAGATCTGTATTCTGCTGGTTGGAAATTATTACACCACATTTGTATGTCCTTAAACATGTTAACAGAACAGAATTTGCTCATATCCTTATTCCAACACATGTAAAATCCTTTTTGTCATTACACAAAATACATAAAACTGTTCAGTTGAGTCAGACTAACTTGGATTACTTAAATTGCTAACACTTAGAAAGAACAAGTAAATTTTACTTGTCATTTTCAAGTTTCAAAAAGTTGAGTAAAAATAAATAACTTAATTTTAAGTAAAATAAACAATTAGATATAAAGGAAACACAACCTGAGACTTGAAGTTACCTACAATGACCTTTTTCATGCAATCAGTTTCAGAGATTTTATTTTTAGTACAATCAACTTGTCAGATTTTACAGTGCAGAGCCGTAAAACATATCCAACTTTGGCTTTTGTCATGGCTACTTCGGAAAAATGCTTAAAACATTGGTTTCTACCATTTTAATTGGGTCACCCTCATGTTGCCTAATGCCCCCAATGGAAAATGACAATAAAGATCCATGTGAAAAGCTGAGTGTGGGGGGCACTTGAATTTCTGCAAGTGCTTTCTTCCTTTGTCCACGCTCAATGCCTCAAAACAGACATTCGAGTTGGTTGAGCATGGAGGTTCATTCTTGACCTGCAGCAGACATATTTGTCCTTTTTCTTTGGAGTTTTTGACCACATCTGACCTTGTACACCCACATTCGGCAGCTGTGGTGAATCAGCGAGGAACCTGGACTAGAGGCTGAACTAACACCAGAAACAAACATCAGCCATCTGTGAACACCAAACCAAAGTCATGGACCAGGAGTTATTGGGCAGCTAGAGAACAATCAAAGACACCAGGGACTGTCTTTGAACAGAGACAGGGGTTACCACCTCACCCCTAAATACAACTACCTGTCATCACATGATCAAGTTTTCAATATCAAAGTCAGGCGATGGCAACCAAACCAGTTATAGGGCCGAAATCTCCACAAAGCTAGGAAGTAAACCTTAAATTCAGAATCTTCCATCACAGATTTGAGTTACTGCAGTGATGATTGCATATTATACTGTATATATCATGTTAAATTGTGGAAATAATGCCACTGAACAGTCCAGTATCCCAACACACAATGTTTTTCCTCCTGTATCATCAACAGAGGAGATAATGGTGACGCAGTCATTCATCTGCTCCCAGGACACAGCTTGTCATGCTTGCGTTGCTCATACCAGGAGCAGCTGGGCGAGGCCAGAGTATTACTTGGGAAAGTGGGTCAGATTTTTTTCCCTGGAACCCTCAGAAAACAGTACTTTAAATATCAAATACATGTTTGCACCCTCAAACACACGCCACTTTTGGGCTTAAGGTCCTTTGATGGTCACAAAATTTGCAGGGATCATTGCAACACCCTTGATTTTTGCCCTAGGTGTACTCGAAAACTGACAAAACTTGGTGCACACATTGAAACCATTGCAGGACTACACAGTGTTAATGTTAAATGGGCTGTGTAGGGTGCCCTAATGCGAGGAAGGCCTCAGTTGGGATAAAGGTGCTCTTTTATTGAGATAATTTGGTACGCACATTCCTCTCATGCCTTATATGTTTCAAGTTCCTCAGCCCTGATTTTTATTACCCCTTCTGCTGGAGTGAAGGGATGTACTTCTCCTATTCTAAGTAATAATCCATCTTCACTGAGCCTCCTAAATGTCATGGACTTTATCACTACAGTGGCTGGTATATTAACAAAAGCTACTTTAAGTTGTCTTACAAGACTAATATGTTTACTGCTCAGCAAGGTCCCTAAAGGCAGGGCTGCTTATGTCAGAATGTCACTTTGGAGTTGCACACTGTGCCGGTTAACATGTTCACTTCTCATCTTAAACCCCTCAGCCTTCCACCTCTCAAACCGATCTGTGTGCCATGTCCCCTGTTTCCTTACACTTTCACAGAGTCGCTCCTACGAGACTACAACATGAATTTTTCTGCATAAACAAATTCAACAGGGCTCCCTTGCCATAAATACTATGCTGCTTGTATAAAAACATGACCATGTTGGCAGTGACTATTACAAGAGTGCGGTGTTACAGGCAACACTGCCAATAACTGCAACAGTGGAACTACTCCAGGGGGGCGTTAGGTAAAGAGACAGAATATAGCAAGATGATTCATGAGCTAATTAGTGCTGGCCATTAAAAGCACGGTTCATATTGCTAACAAGATGTGGTGAATTTGTCAGGTCTGACAGTCAGTCAAACAGATATTAAAGAATGGCTGATGGCATCCAACTATTGGTCTGGTTGCATATGCCAGTTCTTAATGGTATGTCATGCTGACATGTCACTGCTGCTCTACGGGCACATGGCACATAAAAACAGCATTTCACCCGTGTTCCACTGACAGGTAGTCTGTAGCTGCTAGCTTTATTGTATGCCAATAGGACAACAGTTCCAATAGTTACAGTGCCACATGACATTGAAACAAGAGGGGCATAAGCCAGTAAAACACAATGGTCAACGTTGGAATATATGACTAAAACAAGCGCAGGTTACCAGGAAGAGAAGACCAGTGATGGATGGGGGAGTCAGACTGCTGTTAGTGTTTGGGGAGGTTTTCCTTATCTGAATCGAGGGTCAAAGGACAGAGGGGGTTGTATGCTGTACAGATTGTAAAGCCCCTTGAGGCTAATTTCTAATTTGTGAAATTAAAACTAACTTGACTTACTAATTTGCCTTTAAAGTGATGATGTTGCCTGAATGCATTGGTAGTTTTAGAGTTTTAGACAAATATGAAACAATAAGAAATCAAGTGCTTCAAGTGAAATGCTAACATGCTCACAATACAATGCTAAAAGGTATTTATTTAAAGATTATTTTTTGGGCATTTTCACTTTTAATTGACAGACGACAGCCTAGAAATGTTGAGGTGGAGCGGGGGGTATTACATGCAACAAAGATCCCAAGACCGGACTAGAACCTACGACGTTGTGGTTATTCTTTATGCACTGTAAACACTTAGCCAACGAAGCGTTCAAGCATGTATAATGTTAACCCTTTTCACAATCTTAGTGTAGCATGTTAGCATCCTAAAATTGCTAACTGGCGGTAAACACAAAGGGCAGCAGGGGCTGATGGGAATGTCATTAGTGTTGCAGGGAAACCAAACTAAACCAAAGTTACTGACAGATTTTTGACACATTTTTGACTTGATAGCGGTGTTAGAGGAAAGGTCAGGAGATCAGTTAGTCAATCTCAGGGGACTCTGAATTTCAAGGCAGTCCATCCTGTCGTTGTCAAGATAACTCACTCACTCACTCTCAACTACAAATATCAATTTCATGATGGCACTAGATGAAATATCAGGGGATCTACGAAGACAGTTGGATTCTTTATCTGGGCACCGTAAATAGATGCTTAAAATTTCATGGCAATCCATCCATTAGTTGTTAGGACATTTCATTCTAGTCAAAACTGGTAGACCAACATGCCAACCAACACTGCTATCTCTACAGCCATGCTGCATGCATCAAACTTTAAAAAAAAAAAGATTTGTATGAGATGGTTACGCAGTTTCTACTTTGTACTACTCATTGTTGACCTTGTAACCAGAGAACACCTGTTGACTGCTTCGCCAGTTATAGAGCTATAAGATTATTTGATTCATAGCTGGTTCTTCCTATATTCACAGTCACCCAGTCAGTCGGGCTGTGCAAATGTGCTTAGGACCTCGCACATGTTTAAATTTATTTTCCTAGAAGAAGTGATAAATGAGGGTCCAGTGGGTCACGGTTGAGGTAACACCTTTGGCTCAATACGAGGCAGGAAAAGCCCTGGTGTGAGTTAATGTATAAGCCAAGGCAAGGTGATTCACGGGCTCACATGATTAAAATTAATCCTGCTGCCATGTTCTCACTTCTGTCCCTGAGTTGGCCTCCCTGAAGAGCCTTGAGTGCCCTCACTGTGCCGGTTATGTCATATTTCCCATCTCCCTCCACTACAATCATGGCACAAATACACGAAAGCAAACTCATAAATATTCAGACATACACCAACATATTTGCAGTATACACTACACATTTCCCATGGCTTTGGCCTCATAACAACCTGAATCCTGGTGTGTCTTTTTCTAAGAAATACTGTCAAGCAGAGGATACATTACTGGAAAAGGCTGCACAACAAACCATTCAGGACCAGGAGAGCAAAAGGAAGAATAATAAGCTTGACTCATAGTCGCTGATGCTGACTCTCTAAGACGTGATATTCATGAGTCCCCTGCGACATGAGATGCTTCACCGCATGAAATTTCATGCAGATGCACATTCACATGAACCCACAAGCTTATCTCACAAAGACAAAAAAATGTTTTAGCTTCTCATTGCTTCTACCTGACACTGACCAATCGACAACAGGCAAAATGTTGATTACCTACCAGACTGCCAATTTCGCTTTGTATCCCAGTAAAGCAATAAAGGTTTCTATGAAACATTTTGATTTTTTCTTTTTAACAATTACTCATTTAAACAGGATTTATTTATTTCAACAGGAACTAATCAGGCAGAGCCAAGATTGCAGTTTTACTAAAGTGATAAATGAATGGCTGGCACAGCTAACATTTTCTACAACGCCAGTAAAATTAATGTGTGAGTAGATTAATAAATGAATACGTCGAAAAAACCTCACAAAGTCGAGGAGGATTTGAGGAAAGAGCATGTGTGTAATATTGCTGTCATGAGAAAACCAGCCAAGGTCTGTTAAGTCAATGAAAATCTGAAGCATAGATAGTATGCCACCTAACATTTGTGTGCAGATGCTTGAGATGGCCCACGATCCCAGTGCTATTAGCCCAGAGTGATAGGTGGAATAGGCTTTTTTTAATTACACCTAAACATGAAGAAAAGCAAAGACTCGGGCATCAATAGAGTGCAGTGCTGCATATCTGCATGTAAATGACTCCAGATTGGATCTCCTCTGTAGAGAGAAACATACCACACTGATGCTACTTTATTATGGTAGGTTTCCAACAATTTTAATAATATCTGAACTTGTTTTTACCGACACATAAGCTGTATAATACGGTGTTGATTTGAGATAGTGATTTTGTTTCAGTCTTGCAGGTGCAGCTGTAATAAGCTACCATACTTGGCTGTATGGCTCTAGCCAACATGAGAAAAGTAATACAGCTCTCGTTATACGCCACTTGAGCACATGCGGTTTTTTTTAATAAGTTGGATGCATGAATGCAGATAAATGTATGCAGGATTTCTAATGTTCTGATTTTGATTTTTCTATCCAATGATCATAGATAGATAAATAAATAAATAAATAAATAAAAAGCCAAAATCTAGAAAAAAATCGAATTAGATTTTAAAATCACCTATTTTTGTTCTCTTACATGGAATATTGCCCTGAAGAGCATTACATAATCTCTTAGGGACTAGCTATTACTGGAAGGTGAGACACACGTGTGAGTATCACTCGCAACCCATTAGCGCACTGTCATTTTGCTGTCAAATGGACAATGTTTTGCACCTTCTGCTGCCTGCCAGCTCTGAACATGCCAAAAGCACGTTAAAAGGTTGGACAGCTTCAAGTGCCTCTATGTCCTCATCACTCAGGCCATGACCTGGGTGCTGCCTCTTGACTCAGTGGTGAGCAGAGACTGGATCAATTCGGATGCTTGACGAAATCTCAGGTATCTCTTCAAACACAGCAAGGCCCTGCAAAGAGTGGTTCGTTCAGCTTAACAAACTATACGCGCTGCTTTACCCTGCTGAAAGGATGTTTACACCAGGCACTGCAAGAGTAAGACTAGAAGAATCTTTAGAGATCCCAACCAGCTGGATAAAGGCCTTTTCTCCCTGTTGAGGTCAGAAAGAAGTTACCAGTTAAACCAGGTCAGCACCAAGAGACTCAGAGAGAGCTTCTGCCCTCAGGCAACAAGGATCCGAAATGAAGACACTGCCTAAGACTGCCCAAGCATGAACTCACTGCTACAGTTGCTGGTAATGCACAAACTGAAGGAAGTGACAGGATTACATTTCACTGAAATTGCGTTTTATATTAATTCATGAGACAAATACATTGATTTCACTGAATTGAATTAAAGCACACTGCCGTGGCTAGGGATGTCAGCAGCCCAATACCCATTAACCAGTAACTAACTGATTCATTTTTAAGAAAAAACACAAATGAGTTAAATGACATGAGATGCTGTCTTTTCAGTCAGGTGGTCTTTTATTTTATTATTTGTTGGCTTTGCTGACAGAATGCCTGCAAGCCATGCTATAAAGTGGAAACAAGGTGCCCACTGCCCACCATCCACGCACTACCTGGGACAGGTGAAACCAGCTAGCAGCACCACTCATTTGGCGATTCTTGCTGGTAAAGCCGTTCTGACCAAGTAGCCAGACTTTGTTGCTGGGGAAACATGGTGGCCACCCTACAGGTGGGTAACCCCAGTGAGTAGGCAGCGCCATTTTGAGCCACAAAACCCCTTTGTTTCACATATTTGCACCACTAGCCATGCTAACATTGGGTGCGGTAACATGATGGCTTCTCATTCAGAATTAAATAAATCTGAATGAAATCATTTGGAATTAAAGTCTTTCCAGGTAGTTTACATGGGAAATATTCATTCCGAATGTGGGTTTACACGGGAGATCAGTTTCATCACCTGTATTCAGGTCTGCGCAAGGTTTGGGGCAGGGAAGGTTTCTGATTGGATAGGGGGCGGGGCGGATGTTACGTGTTTATGTTTACCGGCAGAAAACACTGTAGTCCTCGCTCCGGATAACAAGATGCTTGACGACGCCGTTCTTAGTGCCTTTTTCGGGCTTGTTTTGCTTATATTCTTGAAGCAGCAGTACGACAACAACCTTGTTCTGCTAATGCTTCGTCTGTTGAGGAGGAGAAGAGAGGTAGAAGGTCGAAGAAGGGAGATAGAAGACCGTGCTGTGGCAAATGGAAACCGGTGAGTGCAAGGAGTCGTGTGCGCACTTTATGCGTCATCGCGCCAGAAGGGCAAGGAAACGAGCATACGCAGAAAGACCGGAATGAACTTAAAGAGGAATGAGTGTATACAAGTGCAAGAAATTCTTTCATTCGGAATTAGAAATGGAATATTCCAGCCCCTTACATCGGATTGAATTTTCACTTGCATTGGCCATTTTCATTCCGAATTAGGTGTTTACAAGATCACTTTTAATAGGAATGAACTTTCATTCCGAATGAAAAGGGAATTAAACTGTCCATGTAAACACACTCACTGCTAACTGTCTTAACAGAGCTAACAGAGATAAAATAGTTAAACATGCTAAAGGGGTCTGTAGCTCAAGATTGAGCTGCTTCCTCAATGAGGCACACTGGGGGCAGACCAGAGGGTGGCCATGTTGTTTGTGCAGCAATCACTGCTAGCTAGCTTCAACCCAACCAGAGTGGTGCGCGGTGCAGTAAGCTGAAGAGTAGCACAAAAAATCTATAGACCGGCGTACGTAATCAGTCATAAATATTCTTGCTGGTTGACAAATGAATATTTAACCTTTGAAAACCCTAGTCAGTGGGACACTAGAGATTTGTTCAATATTGCTGAAAGTTAATCCAATAATATACATTTTATTGAAAAGAATCCATCACATTGACAACATTTTTGTCCTATAGAAATACCACGAGGAAAAGTATAATGTTTGATTCTGTAAAGCATCTCTCAGCCCAACAACTTGCATGTATGAAGCTTTTGCTTTAGAGTGATTAACTGTCTTTACAGCTGGCAGGCGTTGGTGCTGTCTGCAGTCTTTAATTTGAGTGACGCGCATTGTGGAAGCTGGAACACATACACCAGATTAATGAAGTTACCTTGATTAAATCTTTCACAACCACCACCATGCTGCTGTAAAGTGACCATGCAAACCTGCAGCTATGATGTAGAGCATAATGTGGTAGAGTATGATAAGTAGTAACAGTGCAGTGTAGCAGTACGTCAATATAAAATGCATCTGAGTGCATTCATATCTTATAGTTTACGTTGATACAAGTTTGATCGTTTTAGATGTAGATGATTTCAAATTAAATTAAAATAGAATTTAAGTTTGCTGTTCCAACTTAATCTTGGGGACCAATTAAGTAAATAAAAATTTTACACAGTGACACACGCTTGACATCTTGGACTTGATGATTGCCGCAGCAGATGTCTTTACTGGCCTTTGCAAGAAAGTAGGGGCACTGTCTCAAATACAAATGTAGCACTTCTCCTCTTCAGCCCTGGAGTGGTAAAGTTTGGTGTGTAGTCCCAGCATGGGCCAAATAAAAATTCAAGCCCTCCCAACCGTTTGCTTTGGAATATAATGACTGCTTCCCCTGCTACAGCCAGTTTACTTTCTTGCTGGAGCTATTGCATAAATGCAACAGGGCTTAATTAGCAACAATATGGGCCTCCACCTAGTGTTGGCAAGCTGCCTCTTGATGTGATGTGAGGAGAGGAGGAAAACTGAATTTCTGGCAGGCAGCTGAGAGTCACTTTATCAGCGCTGAACATTCCTGCAGCACTCGTTACTGCTTGTTACATCACTGCGGTGTCTGCAGGTGAAAAGGTCTCCCGCTCCAAACCTATGGAATAGCTGGAGGTGATGGGTTGATGGTGTTCAACAGTCCAGCAGCAGGTACCGGTGGGGTTGTGGTCTGCTAACATGCAGGGCTGCACTGCCTGCTCAGATTTAAGATTAAAGTCAAACTGTAAATATGCACTGTTAGTATTTGCAGTAAATGCCCTGTTAATTACTGTAATTTGCAAAGACTTATTGGCACTTTGTATCACATTACATATTATTTATACCCAGCTGTATGTAGAGATTGTGGTAATATGCTGTGCTAAGGGATAAGTGTCTCATCTAATGAGCAGAGTCTTGTTTTTTATCTTCAGCCTCTTCAGTAAAACTAATATGGAGATGCAGGTCCAATCCAATAACTGTATTTGTTGATTAAATATGTAAATTAGTTTCATTATGTTGGAGGGAAGACAGACGTCTCTATGGCCGATATCTCCATCGCTTGGTAACTCACACCAAAATAATCAAGACTGATAAAGGTAAGAGAGCAAGTATTTTTGTGTCATGTTCATGGATGATTAAAGGTATTAAAGTTGTATTCTTGTAACGTTTAGCCATGTTTATTAATGGTACGTCATTTCATACTAATAATGTTGCCGCCAGCGTTAGATAACAATGTTAATTTGTTAACTTACCATTAGCATTAGAGGAGTTGACTACCCATACAACTGTAGCTAACGTAATGTGGCAAATTCAATCATGTGGTGGCCTAGTGCTGTAATCAGTGGTCAAAACAATCATGCTTACCAGTTTGTGGTTGTACGGTACGGTATGTACATACAGTTTCTATACAATCAGCACAGTTTCAAGATACTTGAGATCCTTCGCTTGAGCCAGTAACTCTCCCAGATCATAGTGGCGTAGAGGGAGTCGAGCTGGAAGGCGAAGCTTTTGATTTACTGGTACGTCTACATCCCAACCCTCATCTGTGGTCACGAGCTCTGGGCAGTGACCGAAAGAATGAGATGGCGGATACAAGCAGCCGAAATGAGTTTCCTCCGTGGGGTGTCTGGGCTCAGCCTTAGAGGGTAAGGAACATCAGGAGAGAGCTCGGAGTAGAGCCGCTGCTCCTTCGCGTCGAAAGGGGTCAGTTGAGGTGGTTCGGGCATCTGATCAGGATCCTCCTGGGCGCCTCCCGCAAGAGATGTTCCAGGCACGTCCCACTGGTAGGAGGCCCCGGGGCAGACCCAGAACACACTGGAGGGATTATATATCTCATCTGGCCTGGGAACACCTTGGGGTCCCTCAGGAGGAGCTGGAAAGTGTTGCTGGAAAGAGGGACAGCTGAGGTGCTTTGCTTGGCCTGCTGCCCCCGCGACCCGGCCCCGGATAAGCGGATGAAAATGGATGGATGGACGAGTGCAAACTAAAGGTGCTAGTTTCCAAATCCAAAGTACGTACTAATCACAGTATATTCAATATATTAATTAGTGTACAAAACATTCAACATAGTTACGTGTTTTAAACCACTGCACGTCAATCAAACTGCAACCCTGTAACGTCACCTCCAATTGATCCGTAACTTTAGATTTTTAATAACTGACCAGCATTAGTTACAACATAAACAGCACCCTTATAAAACAAGGGTTTTTAGTGTGTATACTTGACTGTACTCAATATTTTCCAGTGTGAACACACTTAATTCTGCATCTGCTGTATGGTCCCATGTTTTCAATAAAGGTAATCTCTCAGAAATAAAGGCAGGAGGTCGTAACATAAACCTATAATACTGTCATATGACCTGAAACCCACACAAATATACAATATGGTGAGCAACAATAAGCAGTAAAAGAAAACTTTGAAAAAGGATTTCAAACACTTACACAACCAGCCACTCTAGTTCTGTGACTGTCACTCCTTATTAAGGTTTCCCTCTGCGGGCATGTAAATCTGCCTGATAGTTTTTTGTGCTTCTCCACAGTAGCATTAGTATGGCATGACTATAGTGTTCAGTTTTTGAGAGGACACTCTGGGTAAGTGAGGATAATACCAGGCGGCCCATGCGTCAGCCCCCAGTCCCCTGCTTCTGTGCCACCATAATTACATTTAGCCCCTGCCACGACTTGAATTAGAACTAAGAGACTTAGAGCGCCTACCTGAAACCCCTCTCTCTTGCTCACCTTCACTCTTCCCTTCCTTGACTCTCCTCTCACCCCAAGATGACTCAGTAAACGCAATCTTTCCAAAAAATCTCATTAAGGCCCACCACAGCCACTGAGTGCTGTTGCATTATTCAGGTGTTTTTCCCAAGCACTCCCCCCAAAAAAACGGTGAATAATTCCAACTGATGTTTAAAATGCACAGCAAAAAAATCAGCTAGGTTACATCCAAGCATACCTTTAAACAAACAATACCGCGGCCGGGCTCCAAGGAACACATGGAAACTCATGCATGAGAAGTGACCCGTTACTAACTGAAGACGCATACATTCACATGAACATTTATATGAATAATTGAACAGGCTCTGTAATAAGACAAAATGCAACATAAGACATATTGGGTTACATTTAAATGACTTAAAGACCATCAGTTTCAGACCACATGTGACTCATCTGAAATATTTCAGTGGGACTCATTAGCTAGCAAACATTAGCATTTCATTTATTCATGGCATGCTAATCCACCAACACTCTATGTGTTCTTAGAGCTCCCTGCAGAGCCATTCACAGTATCCATCAGGACAGCTAAGGAGATCTGCATAATTCTTCAGCTGATGTTAGAGGACCTGTCAAACTTCATAGGCGTGGAGAACTTGTCCCTGTCTACACGCATAGAGATTAGAGTGTTTGGGTTGAAGGGTGGGTGGTTGCCCGTCTGGCCAAAAATGCTGTTGAATATTTTCGTTACAACTATGGTGCACTGGGATGGTTAAGCAGTTATTTTGTTAGACGATCACACAACTTTTAATGTGTTGTTTTGGTTGGCTCAAAGCTCTAATCAGCCCACCCACAGAAAACCATTCAGACAAACAGCAAATCACAACCAATAACTTGACACACCTATCAGCTAAATGCAAAACAGCAGAACGCCAAAGTGAAGCAGAGATCACAACACAAAGGGACATGCAGTCTTCCTGCTCTTTAGCCTGGTTCCAGACCTCTGAAATATCTCTGATTATTCAGCTTCATATCGATCTGGTGTTGTGCTCACTGATGGCAATTTGAGCCAGTTGGGGAAATAATCAACCAATCAGAAGCCCCTTTTACACTGCCAGATTTTCGGCGAATGTTGGGTCGTTTTGCAGGCAAGAGGCGAGCGTTTAGACACACAGAGCTGGATTGGTGAGTTTATCCGAGGTGCCCAATTGTCTGCCGCGTAGGGGTAGTCATATTGGCAGAACCTTTTTGGTTTAAAAGGAACAAGGCACCCTTTCGCCACGGGAGGCGCTGTTGATGACTTGTGGGAGGAGCTGATGATGATGCCACACGCGCGACCCACTGGCGGTGGATAAACAGGAAACAGCTGATAGCAGGAATTAGCGAGCAGCTAGTAGCAAGAGGGAAACACAAACCTGACAGACACTGTAAAGATGAGCAACTGGGGAGACAAGGAATTGTGCGCCCTCCTTGCCCTCGCAAACGAAGAGGCCATTAACCGTCAGATGACGGGGACACTGAAGGACTGACCAGCTGCAGCTTCCCTCCCACGTCACTGTTTACGTCACACGCTGAGCTACACGTTTTGTTACTTGCTCACGCCCCCCATTGCCCCGAAAAAGGCGCATTCTGTATAAACAAAAGTAGGTAGGCAGCGTTTTTTTTTGCTGCACTCCCTAATTTTGTTTTTATACTGCCAGGGCTAGGGCAGTATAGTAGGGCTATAGCTTTGCAGGTAGGAGGAGGCAAGAATGGTGATATTACCTTTCTTCATAGTTAGCTGGCAACATCCATGAATAACAACATCTGCGATCTTCCATCACTGATAAAAAGGCTGTCTTAATGCTCTTAGCAGCTCCTACCATAGCCTCTTTGTCAATTGAAAATCCTGTTGGCAGGATGGATACGTCAACTGCCACTGATTGGTTAGAACAAACAAAACAAAATAACCCTCCCTAATGTTGGGCAGGAAATCCAAAGTGTGGGATCATTTTGAGAAGGTGAAGGACGAACCCAAGGTGATATGTAAACTCATCTTCATTGGTCGACTACAAACATGACGTATCATCTGAAACATGGAAGTAGCTACATGCCCATTAGCCCACAGCGTCATTAACAGGCGGCTCGCTCAGTGTGTGACGTGCACTTGGAGATAAAATATAGGCCTATATTAATGAAGGTTCATTAGTACGGTTTGTATTTCTCTGTAATGTAGCACAGTGTTAACAATGTTACTGATACTATTCTTTCTCACACCTTCAACTCAAACCACCAAAATACATCATTTAATCATTACATTCATATCAGAAACATGCGGGAGACTAGTCGACTTGAATGACGACTATTGGTCGACTAGGAAAAGTCTTAGTCTGGGGCAGCCCTAGAATGCCTTTAGTTTTATCAATTTGGTCAAACTTGCCAACATAGCAAGCACGAGGCGGTGGCGGTGCATATGTTCATTGAGAGTGACATTACTGTGAGTCAATTGGCTTAATGATGACTATAAAAACTAAACTGAAATGAGCAAATATAATCTGGAAACTAACTGAAAATAAATAAATATGTCAATAAAATAATAAAAGATACAAAACTCTAGCAACTCTGCTGTGAATCTGGATTCTCTGCTGCCAGTAAGTCTAATAAATAACTCAAAATTTTCGCTGGCAAGAACAGTTGTATCACTTAAGCCTGCCAGTAGCTTGGGTGTTAAGTGTAGAATTAAATCCTACTTTGATCTCAGAGTTTAACATCTTTCAGACAGCAGATGTAGCAGCACCTCTGATACTACACTGACTCAACCAGTGTGTAAATACATCTACACATCTTTCTACACCAACTCGCAGAGATGCGGCTTTTCCTGGCTGTCTTCACTGGGGGCTAAGTGTATGACACAACTAAAGATTGTATAAGTAATAGCAACAATTTTCCCTACATTTTTATGCATGCCAGGAAACCTTGTGTGAGTAACTGAGGATGCAATATCATTTCATGACTCCATTTTTACCTTCACATGAGACATATGCTCCAGGCAAGCCCCGGGGAAGGCGGGAGATTCCACAGCTGTTGCTGCTAAAATATGCAAATTAGTAAAATATGGTTCCAACTAAATATAACCGGTCATTAAAATTTCAGTGTTGCATTAAGCAGGAATACTGAATGACACAATAATGACCCCACTAAGTCACAACCTCAGGATGATTTAACCAACCTGAGTGTGTGATGGAGAGAAAGGACCAAATGCATGAATATTTATCAACCTAACAGTGATGTTACAGTGCAGTGCTGTATGGTTTTGTCTAAGGTTTATGGCTTTTGGCAGCACTGTGGCTTGTTCAAACTCAGCCAAATAAAGTATCAAGCATTACAGGATACTGTATATATGCCAGTGAGTGCATTGTATCTGACTGCTGGAGAGCCGGGGTGGATGAAATGTGTTTGGCTGCTTTTAGTGTTCTAATTTGCATCAAGTGTGAAATCATCCACACGATTTCATTCACTTTCTCAGTCAACCTGCATGCACCTCGGTATGGCATGATCCTGGAGCTTCTCTTAGCAAAGTACCGTAAGGACGAGTGCCTCTCATCTCCATGTGCAGTGAAAGTAGAGACTAACTCAGACTGGCAGATGGGTAGAGGGCATCCTGTAAACAGCCACACAGGTCAGGATGACATTAAAATGTCTTTCACTGACCAGCTCACTAAAGAGGGGAGCCCTCATGCATGCACGGACAGCAGAGTCACATTTACCACAAAGTGTCTAAGATGTGCTTCTTCAGTGATTATATTCATCTTGACTTTTTATTCTCCTGTGTTTGTATATTATCACAATTTCCTCTAAAACAAGCGTCTAGTTCAAACAACCCTTTTCTTATTTTCCTTTCCTGTTGCATAATTACTATTAGATTAAAACAAATCTCTTTTAAACCTCCGGTTCGTCGGCACGTGTATGAGTCATCAGCAGAGTCCCTTACACGCACATGAGCAGCACCGTCAGCGCTCTGGGGGGGCTCAGTTGGCAGCGCTGAAGATGCCCAGCATGCTGTCAGCAGCACGTTTGCACTGACCTCAGGCCAGTGAGACACAGCAGACCAGGACATCCTGCAGTCTGCTGAGCACGAATCAGCCAACTGGCTGTGATGCTGAGACACGGTTTGTGAGAGAGGGACCCTCTCACCACGCAACACCAAACATATACAGGATACACAGACCGGGAGAGGAGAGCTCTGCTGATAAATTTTTAAAAGCAGGGATACTGCCGATAATACTGGAAACAATACTGCAAGGGACAATTCACTCTAAAATCGAATGTAGATATTTTTCCTCTTGGCTTTATTTCCATTTATCAGCCTACATTATTTTAGTAAGTTGCTGAGTGTTGGAGATCCTGCCCTCTTTCCAATATAATGGAGTTGGATGGCACTCTGCTTGTACTGCTCAAAACACCAAAAATAAATAAATAAATAAATAAATAGATAAATAAAACTGAGAAAAAAATCATGACCCAGTTACTCAAGGTAATCCACAGTAGTTGATGTAAGCAACTTCATATAGGAACTATTTTCCTGCTACTGAACTACATCCCCAAACTGTATTATCGCACAGAAGGAAGTCTGCATCTACTGCTAGCTCACCTAGCGCCACTGAGCTAGCTAACGTTACAGCTGAGCTGAGGAGGACACATTTAATGTTCCGCACCATAACTAGCACAAGCCTCTCATCCACAAGGTGGAAATAAGGGTGTGAAAGTTAGGGTAGTGCATATGTAGGTAGCATGTTGGATTTTCATTCCAGAGACCGGAGTGTGTGTCTCTTCTGCAATTAACTTTCCTAGCTGTAAGCAAGTGTTGCCAGACTGCATAAAATATTGTACGTAACCTCAACTTTTGGGTTGTGGACTCTCCTTTTTAAGCTCTGAGTTTGGCATCTTGGCCATCTCTTGGATTCTTGGAGCCAGAATTAAACATATTTAGATAAGACAGTGGAGATGATGCTAATGCTAGCCTCTATCTTGGTTAGCATGATCTTTTAGTACAACCAAACGCTAAACAAGACCTTTATAGGTGACCACACACTAGGGCTGTCAAAATTGCTCAAAAATGACGTTCGAATATTCCTTCTAAAAATAACTCATAGGTTCGAACCATTTGAATATTTTTTTTTTCCGCATTATGTCCACAAGAGGGCAAACTAATACAAGGAAACATACTTGTATATGTATTAATACAAGGAAACATAACTACTTGTGGGTATTTTTATTTCAACATAAACGTCTTTGAAAACATTTACAGACCTACACATTAAAACACATAAAACAATTATCTATAACATTACGTTATAAACGACCGCAGACCTCTCGCTTAAATTCGAATTTAGAATATTCGTTGACAGCCCTACCACACGCTGACATAGCAACAGCCACGGCTACGCCTACACTCTGTGAATCTGATGTCACACCATGGTTGCGTTACCAACCAAAGTAGTGTAGTTTCCGTCGTAGTGATTGTCAATGGATGGCACCAACCTGCCAGTCAAAGTGGTCACATTCAAGCCTTAAAAAAAGAAAAGTAAACTCACCCCCTCGTACAGTTGTCAGAAATGTGGAAATTAGCTCTATAGACAAAAACATTTTGGTACCAGGCTGCAAACATGTTTCTGCTGTACAGTTGGGTATCTTAACATTGGGGTCTATGGCGATTGACTCACTCTTGGAGCCAGCCTCAAGTGGCCATTAGCGGAACTGCAGTTTTTGGTACTTGCAGGTTGGCTTCACTTCTCAGCCTCGGAGAGTGCCGCATGGCAGTGAACACAATCTCCACTTAACTAGGGATGCACCGAATATTCGGTAACCGAATATATTCGGCCAAATATTGCAAAAAAACACACATTTGGAATTCGGTGGAATAAGTTAAAAGCAAGGCTGAATAATAGCGGCGTGTTTTGATAACGCAATCAAACAGCATGCTGTGACATGCGGAGTAAAATGTCGGCAGTGTGGTGATCTATCCGTCACCGCACTCGCATTTGCGACTAAAAATAGTTTTGAGCGAGCAAAATAGGCTTAAATCATTCAGCACGCTGTGCGAGCAGCCTACAGATTTCAACCAGCAGCAGAAACAAAAGGCGAATCCCATCGGTTGTGGGTTGAACAGGGGTCACAGACACAGACAGTAACGTTAATGTATTCCTGTCAAATACGGCAGCCATCGGCTTACCAGCGACGGAGAAGTCGGCTCCAATAATATCCTCTTCTTGGCGTCATGACTGCCCAGAAGTACCTGAACAGCCGAGCCAGCCGAACACAGGTATGTGACGTGTCAGACGTGACAGACGTGTCCTCCCCTTCACTTATGAAGGGGAGGATTCTTATTTTATTTATTTATTTTATTTTGATCCCCCCCTATGTTAATCACTTATTGATGCTGTTTTTGAAGTATGAATATGTCAGTAAGTAATTTATTCCATTGAAATATCATTGATGTATTATAGAAAAGTGATTTATCTTTTTATAAATGACAAAAGACACATCTGCCTCATTTTCGCTGTGGTATCCTGATACTACTCAGAACCATGATATTTTCATTAGTATCGTACAGTGGGTCCCAATTTTGGTACCGTGACAACACTAATCTGGAGGTTCATCTGCAAAAACTAGTGAAAAACTAAACAACGATATTCGGTATTTGGCCAAGCGTTTAACATTATTCGGCTTCGGCTTCGGCCACAAATTTTCATTTCGGTGCATCCCTACCCTTAACATCAACCTTTTGTATTTGCCATGTGCATATATTTTAGAAAGGGAGAATTTAAAATAATCTGGCATTGGACTTAAAAACCATCAGTGAACATAATCAGGGATTGTGCAGTATTCAGTAACATTCTTGTCATGTAATAGGGTTGGAAAAAAATAATAACTGAAAGAATTAAACTGATATAATCTCTTTTTATCAAAACCTGGCGTCCACATTACCCACAATGACACTCAACTCTATTCACGTGGCCGAAAAATGAAACAAAATGAATCTCATCACCATCTGATGAATGAATTAATTCAGGTTAAGTCCTATGTAAGCTGTGCAGTTGGGTCCAATCATTTGAGGCCGGTACTGGTTTTGAAAACCCAATATGAGAGTCGTACTGTAAAGGAGCCACTGATTCAAACATGCTGGAGTCTCTGGGACTCACAGATTGAGTACATGTGTATGTATGTGTGTCCCCACCTGTTATGCGACCATGTCGTCCTCATGCCAGACTGTCTGAATCACGCTCGGGCAAGAAGGCAGAACTAAGGCCTTTCTGCTTTCATTTATAATTCAGAGCAGCCCCACATACCATTTGTTTCCTACAGAATTACAATTTCATTTCTCCTGTTTCTGGGGAATTGCCTTTTCATGAAAAAAGGTACTTATTCAAGGTTTCAGGTGTTCTTTTGTGAGAGCTCTTTAGGGAATAAAGCAGTATCATGTTAGGAAACTTATCAGCAAAAAAAATCCAGTATGAAAGCACTGAGAGGTATGTCTTCACAAAGGGCTTCTGAGGGTTACATGCATCCATCAATGTAAAAAATCAATAAATCTGCTTCGCTTTTGCTGCATCTCATTTTCTTTCTCCCTGTTCAACCTGAAACAATGCCTCTATAACGAATGCTAAATCTCTTTATATACCAGTACATACTCTTGTGAATGTACTGGGCTTAATACAGTGGGACTATAAAGGGCTTTACAGTACTGTGCATTGTCTGGGAGACAGATTATCTACAACAAGCTTTCAAAATGTACACAGCTACAGTGTTTGAAAGGGCTGTGTATGCTGTAAACCTTCACCAGTACCGAATACTGAGAGGAAAACTTTCAATTTATAACATTATGGACTGATGAATGTTTTAGGACTAAAATATTATAATTCTTGGGTGTAAAAGTTTATCCCTGACCTTGAAAATATTTAATAAAGTTGTAATTATTACAATAAATGTCTAAAAAATTCAAGTACAGACGATGTAGTCTAGTTGCAAGTTCTGAGGGCTTCAAAGTTCTCTCTTATGCCTCCTGAAATCTGAAAGAAACTTTTTGGAGATTGTAAAATTGGCTTGGCTAATCCATAATTAGCACTAAGTTCCAATAACAAAGCACTGCGCGGGTTGAGGCTGAGGAGATTTTTCTCCCCAAGCAGTCCCCTTACAAGTTTCTCCATTGTGACTGTTTAAGTTGAGTTTGAGACTCAGCTCTGGGACTCACACACCACTACAATAGACCCAGATTCATTCCAGAAAAGGCCCTCAAAGCTCCCTGCAGTACTTTACTCTATGTGTCCCCGTCCTGCAACAGAAAGTCACAGCAATTTACAGAATATTTAGGGCAGAAACTTTCTCTGACAAAACAAATGCAGAGGCCAAATCAGTTTAACGTTCAAGTCCAGGGAACCTCAAGGTGCTCTTGAAAAAGAAAAAACAACATAAAAACAGTTCACATAACAAAGATGCTCTTCAGGCACAGGGCAAAGAGGTAGACGGGGGTATATTGGTTTATATGTCCTTCCAAATAAATATTCAACACAGTTAAAGTCATGAAAATCATCCTGAGGTATTATTTATGAAGATTTTTAGACTGAATATAATCGCAACTTGAAATATTTTAAGGGAAATAACCAAAACTGTTCTAACTGTGAAAGAAAAGGTTTTGTGTACATTGGACTTGATCGTTAATATTCAGAAGCTAACTGAGAAAACAGGTTTTCAGCGTAGGGGTGTGTCATATCATCTCGTTCACAATAATACCGGTATAATTTTTAATACCATGTGAAAAATTCATTGTGATACTCGTGATATTCTGACTTGTTGACATTTGACGTCAAGCTGCTACGCACGGCAACAACAGGCATGGCTGAAAGCGACATTTTTACAGACTCCTTGGTGGTTCCAAAAAGAGGAGCAGCTTCAGTAGTGTGGAATAAACTGTGGCGTCCTGAATGTTTATGAACAGCCCCGGACTTCTCAGACTCTTTTAGTGACTTACCGCTCAGAGGGAACTCAGTCAGCGGCTCCTCTGGCAGCAGCACAGCGTTTCTAACTCTCCTCTCTCGCCGTGCACACAGGAGTTGGTGTCATCAAGTGATTTTGCCATAAACCTTTGGTAATGTAAACCTACGTGACGCTCACAGCTCAACAGAAAACCCCATATATGTGAATGTGTGATAGTTGTGGTATCATAACAGCCTGTCACAGGTTACAGCGTGATGATTAAAGGAGAAATGGCGGAGCATAAAGGTCCAGGTGGAAAAAAAACCCCAACTCAATCATTTAGGATTTTACTAAAAGAAGGAAATCATTTATATATATATATATATATATATATATATATAAATCCCAGGGGACATTTTTTGTATCTGGGAGCTGTTTAAATGTGTAATTAATGGTAGATTTTTTTTAGTTGAGCTATTAATATTGTAACAGAATCTGAATCTCACTCTGAGTTACTGTTGTTGTTCACAAACTAAAGAAATGAGACATCAGTTTAGTTTTTACTGAAGATTTGAAGCAAACTGTAAAACTAGATTACTTATTTTGCTGCAATACTTGGCTCTTAAATTATTAATAAATTATATATTTTCTAATATATTTGTCATATCTTCAAGAATAACATTATCACAAAAATACCCTAAAAAAAACTGTGATATTATTTCAGGGCCTTTAAAAGAAATAGTTTCTCAGCTACTATCAAGAAAGAGGATTTTGTCTGCAATAATTAATTTTAATTCTACATGTAACGGATATAATGCAAATCAATTTCAATTCATAGCACATGAGGCTGTCGGATGTTCACCCGCTAAACCTGCACCAATTAGAAAAAAAATGGTGCAATTCTCAAAGTGCCTGCAAAGGGTGAAATGCACCCCTAACTGTGCTGCAAAGCAAATAGTGTTTCCCTGCTCCTGTGCTATTAGCACATATTTAAATTAGGTAATGTGCATGCATTTGGCGCTGATAGCCACATGCAGTTACAGTGAAATCTATAAGGGGTGTCACACCTGGCGAAATACAGTTTCACTGTCACGTTCAAAATCCTTGCCTAAAAGTTTGCAGGAAATGCCTCTAAAAATGTTAGATTTCTTTTTCTCTCTGTCATTGTTCTGTCTGATGTGGCAGAATTATACTTAGCCGTAATGACAGCTGCAATCAGGTGCAAAAAAAGGGGGAAATTGCACTTAGCTACAAAACATTATGGGCGTGTTTGTGCTGTGACATCGTTAGCACATTATCTTTACGAGTTAGGCCTCGAGATGGGGCAGATAGTGGTAGTAAGTCATGCACAATTCATGATGCTATCAGTGGCTGCAACCCATTCTTTGTGAATTAGCACGCCAATCTTCAGTGAATATACCTAGGAGGAGCTCTATTGATCTGATTCTAGGGTGCAGTAACACAACAACAGAGACATTTGAAACAAAATGAACACACAGTCAGCAAAATAACAGAGGAGTAAACCCATCATTAATACCTCAAAGTCAATGTCTGCATGCCGGAGAGGGAGAAGAGGAAAGATTTATAGTTTACAGAAACAGTGCGCAAAAATCCAATAATGTCCAGTGAGCTGTGAGAATGATAGTGTGTGTGTGTGTGTGTGTGTGTGTGTGTGTGTGTGTGTGTGCGCAAAGTTGTCTCATCTGCTGCACAGAGCTTCATGGCAGCCTGGCTGAGACTCATTGGTCAACCTGTCATCACTGGTTCTGACTCACCGCTTAACCTTTGTGAGCATACACCGTTATTTAGTACAACACTGGCCCCGTGGGGAGAGAGGAGCGGATAAATGGATGGGGCTGCAGCAGGCTAGACCCCCCCCCCCCACACACACACACGTTCTGCACAAACAAACAACACACTTATCTACTGCAGTCAACTGCTCAGTTCAGACAGAGTAGAAACTGATTCATTCAAAGTCAGAAAACAGTTCAGAGTGAGTTCAGAGTAAACCTACTGAACTACGGCTGCTAATCCAGTTAAATGTTCAGTGAGTGTTACATAAAACATTACGCCTGATTCATCAAATAGATCCAAACTAACAAGTTAGCAAAATTATTAGGAAAAAAGTGCTTTTAGTGACGTTGCAACACAAGCTCTTGAGATAGTCATGTCAATGGCAATGTGAAGACATTCATGGTCCCCAGAGGATAGGTAGTGCTTTAATTTATAAGTCAGGCCTTTGCACTTGATTGTTGAGAGACCACTACATACTTACTTATCTATCACAGTGACTTCTGCCATATGCATGGTTGCAGCTGCAATGGAAAATATCAATGTTTCATATTCCAATATTTAAAAATTGACTATTTCCTTTGCATGCACTGACCACATACTGCAGAACGATAGAGATCAAATCTTCTACGAAAAAGATCTGTTCTTGCATCGCTGCTGACGTCTTAAGTGAACAATGTGTGCTCAATTCATAATGTGGGCCTTTTAATTTGCTTTCTATTCTAAAAATAGAGTAAATCAACATCACTATTGCCAAGTGCAGCTGAAGGAGACAAACGTGTGGTTTAATGTCGTAAAAAATAGCAACCAATTGAGGAGTGTTAGTCAGGCTCAAGGGTAAGTCAAAATCTGGCCATCGTTCCCTTTTCTCCATGCCAGAGGTGGTAGCTCAGAATATCACAATGCAGCTGATGCAGGTATTTCAGCTGGCAGGCTCTGAGGTGCAAGTGTTGGAGCTCAGAACGCTTTGAGGTGTGAGTTACTGTGTTAGATATTTTTTGAATTGGGAGAGCAACCAAAGGGATTTGGCAGCGCTGCTGGCAGCTTTGTTGGAAAACTTTGCCTAAAACAGTCAAATTGGTGCTGTGTGATTCAGCAGAGCAAACAGAAGCCCTCCCCTGCTGTGTGATCTTCATAACATTAAAATACCAGCCACCTGTTACAAGTAGTTGTTGCGTCCTCTTGTGATCGCTGAGGAAAAAGACTATGGTATTATGTTTGCAGACAAAGCCAGCAGTGAAAATAGACCAGCAAGTAGGATCCCTCGAGCTAATTACTAGCCGCGCCATGATTGTCTTTAAATACCAGGTGGGTAGAACAATGCCACGTCCAGACAAAAGAGGAGAACAAAAGGCCATCGCTGTTTGATAAAAGGAGGACATAAAGTGAATACGCCACTAAGAACATGTTATGAGTGTGTGATGTGTGGTCACACTATCCTAAAAGGTCACAGAGAGAGTAATGACATATGTGTTGTGCTCTAACGTCACACTACAACAACAATAATCAGTGTATGCTGCTTGCTTCAGTTGCTTGGAGTTTGATGCTCCAAATTTATACTATTTATACTCACTAATGATTGCGTGATATTGTGATCCATACAATACACCAAACTATGTATGATCACCTTCCATTTCTTTAAAGAGTATCTTAACATTTAATCCATTTTTTTGAATTGGTAAATTTCGCATGCAGTTTATTACACTCTCCATTGATCCTGTTCCCAGTCCATTGTGTTCATTTCTATGGAACTTGTTTTCATGTGAGCTCATTTTTGATTTGCTCTGGCATATATGTTTGGTCCCTCGCCGCCTTGGACACATTTCCAGTGGGCCAAGTCATGCCAGGAGTATCACAACCATTTAACTAATACAGGGCGTTTTTGAGATGAAGACTGTAAAGAGGAGCGCCGCTGAGGCATTGTCAAGAATAACCAAGATGGCTGCAGCTGATGTTGAAGCCACTTTTGCGTCAGTATTGAATGAACTGGTTGGTATATTTTTGTTAAAAGAACAATTAACTGCACTTACAGCTTTTCTACAGAACAAAGATGTTCTTGATGTGCTGCAGACAGTATTTGGCAAAAGTGGTAGATGGTACCAGTGGAACCGTTCTGTACCGTCCCCATGTTTGGTCCCCCCTCTGTTGGGGTACCTAGCACACAGATCTGGTACTAAAAGGTGGAGCTGTGAACACTGCAGTCTGATTGGTCAGTAGAGGACGGTCACTCTGCTCAGGGCTGAGTTGTGTCTGGTTTTGAGGCTCATGTAACCACTGTTCATACTGTGGAGAGTTTTATTAGTAAACTGTAACTATAAAATGAAAGGATGTTTTGCTGCCTCTCACAGCAGCTGGAGTCTGAGAAAAAATAACTTCATTCACTGGGCCGACTGCTGGTGACTTTTAAGGTGGAACGTTAACTTGTAATGTTACTCAATGCATGAGTTGATGATGTGAATCCATCAGCACACCTTAAATTTCACTGTGACAACTTTGACCATCACTTTAGTTTTTATAAGACACACACTTTTAGTAATGACTTGAAAAATATATGTGTGAAGGTCATATATTCTAATCCTCACTTCAGCAACACTAAACCCCTGAGCTTGCCTGAGAAGGACTAAATGCACAAAGCTGCTATTTTTAAATATCCCATGGAGAGAGACTCTCACTGCAGCCTCTTCTATTTTGTTCTGAAAATGTGGGTGTGCAGCCTCGTTCTGTGGACGATAAACCAGGTGCAGACTGATAAAGGAGGAAATACAGCGAGTGCTGGACGGAGCAGTGAGTGACAACAACCCCGCCCACATTTAAGGGTACTGTTTGTGGTGGAATCACTAGGGTCTAGGTACCATGTTTGAAGGGTTACTGTTGGTTCCAAAGGTACCATACTGAAAGTGTTTGGTGGAAGCAGGGCTTCAGCACTACATTGCATGTTGACAACCTGATAATAATTCTCCTTAGAAATGGTAAATGACCTGAAATGTTCTTGACTAACATGCATTTGCAATCAGGTCTGGCAGGCTGGTTGCTCTCTCCTCTAGACCCCCAAAAATCTGTGGAAAATGTATAATGTACCCTGGCTCACTTCAGCCTCAATTACCTGCTACTTAGCCCTTAGCAGTGTGGACTGTCTGGCATACAAAAAAATTGAGAGCCCGCAACCGGGAGTGGCAGCAGTACACATACTACAGAAGCAGAATAATGCAGCACGACCACTAGTACTCTTACAGCTTACAATGTTGATCAGTGTAATAATCTCTGAGGCAGTTTCACACCCTGCACACCACACGTTCATATCCCCTGTTCTGTCACTCTTCACCCCAGCTGCATCTGCTGAAGCCTCGCTAAGCTGACATTAAGGTAGCAGCTCAAAAAGCTCTGAACTACTGTCTCGGCTGTCGAGGCTGCTGTAGGTGGAGACTCGGTGGGACTGAAGCACTGTCAGTGCTTTCAGTTCTGGCCAGAAAGGAAGACGATAGATGGAGGAATTCAGGCGTGTGAGTAAGAGAGAGCAGTCAATGGTCAGTGTAGACATTTAAAATGAGAGTTACATATGTAACTGAGGTTCTGTTAATTCATGGTTACTGTCAGGTGTTTAAAATATCTGGAAATGGCTGAAATACGTCTCTTATGACAGGAAAAGATGGAGGATGTGTGGAATCATGATGAGGGGGATGGCGGTGGTGTGTGTCAGAGTTCCAATGCATTTTTTTAAATTTATGACAGTGAGCGTGTTCAAGCTAAACGAGTGTGTTTAGTAGCCGAAACCACTTGTCTTTGACTCGTAGGCCTTTATAACAATAACAATAGAGTACCTGTTTTTGTGGCCTCATTTCAACATTATTTTCCCATTATGGTCTTTGTGAGGAAGCACTGGTGGCGGCTCTACAGGAAAATCTGCACAAAGCAGTCAATACACAGCGGCATGCTGTACAACGGCAACTCCATAATGGGGTGGAGGGGGATAGATGCTCCCATGTGTGACTGCAACAAGCGCTAGATATGAGTCCTGCCGATCGATTCATCCGGGCTTACAAACCAATTATTTCTCAGAGCTCTGCGACTGTCCGGAGACTTCATTTTAATTACCCCTTCCAGTCAGTGATCCCTCATATTCAGGGTAAGGCCAGTGGCCACTGTTTTGGGTCAGGTGCCATATACCATTCAGAAGAGGAGAGATGTTTTGTGTTGGGTGGAGGACAAATTATGGGTTGGCTTTGTTTGGTTGACAAAAACCCAAATTGCTACCATTTCATTGTAGATTCAGGTAAAAAAAACCACTGTTTCTATCGGTCTGCACATGAAAACTCCACATTGATCACCTATCCCATGGTGAAAGTGTAATGGGCTTTGATGTGAAATAATGACGGGTGTAAAGATTAACTGTGACGTATCAGAAAACAAAGACTCAAAGAGAATTGTTTGAATTTGATTTCAAAAATGAATATGGCTGCTAAAACCAGTCTTTTCTTTTTTCTACATTTTCAATCACACACCTTATTTCCTGAAAAAGAAATCCCACACTGCAAAAATCTCAGACTGTACAGTGTAAAACACTGCATGAAAACTACAATATTGTATTAGCAGTCTGCAAAACTTGCAAAGGTCTCATGACATTGGCTCAAAAAACAATAAACAAAAACATGCTACTTATGTTCAAGATCTTAGCTGTGTGCTTTTGGTGACGTAATACCAGCTTGTGTTTTTCCCATCATGGATAAATTAAAGACCAACAAAAATGCTCATAATAATAGGCTCCAAATACGAGACGTGTGACAAAGTGCTTTGAAAGAAAAGTGCAGAAGTGTTGAAACAGTACACTAGCTCCGATATATTTAAGATTTTAGATTTATATTCAGATTCAGTGTTTCCGTTGCAGAGGTTAGACGCAGCACTGCAGGACTGTCCCTGGAGCTGCTCTCCTCTTGGCGAACAGTCAGCTCAACATCTGGTGGTAAGCACAAGCTAACACAGCAGCATCGGTTAACATCCAACACCGAGCTGTTAAATGATCAGGACCAACTCACAAAAACACCGAAACGGCTCAACTGTCGTTAAACCTGTCAATATCATCTAGTTAATGTTAGTCATGTGATGCTAACACTTAGCCCTGTGGGTAGAGCTCACATGAGTCAGAAAGCAGGGCTACGCACAGTGGCATAAGCACTGTTGCCAACTCCTCAGTAAGAAAAGTAGCTATTGGCTGTCCTAAAAGTCGCTAGAAGTCACTAAATGATGTCATCGCCTAATTTGCATAATTATCCATATGCATGTAATTGTGATGGACGCTGTAGGAGAGAGGAATAACGTTGTGGGAGAGACAAAAACTGAGTTAAAAAAAACACCCTGAATATGTTTAGAACTACAAATGAACCTTCTTTCAGTGATTTATATTAGACAAAGAAAATTTTACACTTACATCTCGCCCTGACTGTAAAGGCCCAAACATACTCGGGCGCGGAACGGACTCCGCGGAGGTCCGCGCAGACTGAAAGCGGATGTCCGCAAGCCCTGTGTGTGCAAAGCTCAGATTTTACGACCACGTAGACTTCGCTCCGCGCAACAAGTGACTGCTTGGCATGTATTTTTCACATCGCAGGGATTTTTCACGGACATTTTAACAGGAAACTACAACGCGGAAGTGCGCTCAACTATGAAAGCCTGAATGACTGCGGACATTCCTCACGGAGTCTGCTCCGCTTATAGTACGCCCGAGTATGTTCGGGCCTTAAGCCAGGTTGGGATCAGCCAGTGGCGGTTCCGCACATGCGCGATTCACTTGCAGTCTTTGCTTTGGGGCGGGGGAGCAGCCCACGGCAGCATCCGCTGCACATTAAGAAGAATAGAAACGATACATGCTCTCACGACAGAGTCTCCAGAAGTCTTCAATAACAGAAAAAGTCGCTAGTCACTTTTTTGAAAAAGAGTCGCTAGAGTGTCGCTAAATATAGCGTCAAAGTCGCTAATTTGGCAACACTGGGCATAAGCCTTTAAAAGGAAAACAAAATCAATATGTAGCAGTATATGCTGATATTGTTGTGGGGCTCTGAGACACTGGGATTTATATATATATATATATTTTTAATAATTTTGTTATTGTCTGTTCTCAAACTGTATGTCCAATGAACCAATATCCAAATATACAAATATTCGGGTCCAGCCCTAGTCGTTTTGGCAACTTTCATATATTTCTTTTAGTTTTGCAGCTTGCAGGGTCACTGTTTTGGTTCCCTATGGCTGCAGCTGGCTGCCATTTTTATTCACTAATAAAATAAAACCACCCTACACCACCTGCCAAGCACCAAAAGTCAGACAGATTTAGCAACCAGCTGGTCAAGTGAAGTCAGTTTTATTTATATAGCACCAAAATGTTAGAAAAATGATCTCTGAACGTTTTCCATACAAAGCATGTCTATACCATACTTTCAAATTTCAAAGACCCAACAATTACCACCATGGTGGGCATCTTGAATAATTCAGCAGCTAAAGAGACAGGTATTTTCTAAGGCATAAAAAAAATTGTATTTTGGACTTCAGTGGCAGGAAACATGACACCAAATGGATGACCTGCTATGTCTGCTGGATGTGTAGCCAACTGTTAGCAAACACGTTGACCACAGGAACTTTATGGTAACGATATGCCAGTTTTGCATTTACAGCAGCCACCAAAATATCAAATAATGCACGCTTTAAAACAGTCTTAAACTTGCTTTGAATCTTATTGTATGTTATCGGCACCAGCTTATCTACATTGTCTATATTGCTTTTGTAATGGATAGTAGACCTTGAATAAAGATACATATCAGAGGGACAGATTCGCACCCCTAGAAGTTTACATTTACTGAAACATCTAAAACATGAACCATCTGTTTTTAACAGTGATTTGAATTCCATTTTTGTTTCTCTAAAAGTGGAATATTTGGCCTGAATGTCACCTACTGTACTGCAGAGTTATTCTACAAAGTATGTTAATGAACGCTCATTAAAACCCAATCTGTTACAAAACCAAGGCTTTTCACAAACTAATGTTCTCCTAGAAGAATATATTATTTAAGGCTTATGATTCAATCGGATTGGAACGTGGCAATCAGGATATTCTGCCTCGGTTAGATGCTGTTAATGGGGTCAGTTCAATTTGATCAAATGTTGTGTTGTTTAGCTGTTTGACTGGAAAAATTTAGCTGCTTTCTAGACTTTATGAATACTGTATTGTGAATGCGATGATTTGCCCTCGCTGACAGGTATGAAAGCTGCTAATGAGTGACAATCAGGCTAATAGTTAACGACAGCAGTCAGTATTATGAAAAAGGCAACATTCATGATAATCGTTCAAATTGATTAATTATGTTGTCTGCCTGCACCATTTCCACTGATCCCCATGTGCTGCAAAGCTTTTATATTATCACAATGCCGGTCCTAGCGAGCAAACTCTATCTGACCCCAGTCATAACAAGCACCACCATGAGAGGCAATGATGCCAGTTTTTAAACTCAGTGTCAAATTACTTTGTCTGTGTGGGTGGGTGTGAGTGAGAGAGAGCAAGAGAGTGAAAATAAAGAGACAGGGAAAAGAGAGGAAAAGATAATGTGACAATGTGACAGTGTATTTTTGTCAAGTGTTTCCTAAAATATACCCCCTGTACTTTCCAGGCACACTAGGATGCTGCAATGATGCTCCATAGCCCTCGAAGTCTCCCCATTATATGCTGTCAGCCAGTCACATATTCTTACAGCAGACCCTGTGCACACACTACTCTTGGTCGTACTGTAGAGCAGAGGGGAATGACAGGGTAACAGCGTCCGCTTGGTGGTTCTCAGTAGGTGTCCCACTACAGTAATGGCCGGTATGTGTCAGGGCCAGAATCCTGTCAGTAGTGTGAGCAGGATCAGTCCATTGACTAAAAAGTGTCAGTTACCCACAGGGTTGACACAGACCTGTCAGCGGGCCTCTGCTCCTGTGAATTCCTAGCTGGCCAACATGTGATTCACCACAGTCAGGCATGATGGATGGCCTGCTACATCTTCTTAGCAGCTGTACGGAACAAGATGGATGGCAATGGCTCAGCAATGACAGTCAAAGCACGTCTAGGTAATAATGCAATAATCCCCCATGAAAATATTCATAAAAACACAAAAAAACAGCACAGCTGTTGAGTTTCCTCTTGACCAATCATTATTAACTTCACTTGTTCTGACCTGTAACTGCAAAAGATTGTTGTGACTGCCGTGAGCACTCACATTCGGCATGTTTATTTGTAACCCAATCAGCTACGTCTCATGTATTCCTCGTGATGGATGGCCGAATGAGGTAACGAAAAGAGAACTTTCTACCCTTCCCTTCCTCGATTTCATTGTGGGAGACATAAACAGATTTGACTGCATCTACAAACTGTAAGAAACCCTTTGCAAACAACACAAGAGCTGCTCCACTCGTGGGAAAAGATCTGATTATGAGTCTGTGGCTCCAGAGCATCATTGAGGAGGATCAATAGCGACAGAAGAGTGCAGTGGAGTGACTTCTCCCTCTGAGGGGCTGTGTCATATCCCACCAGTGTCAAAAAGACTGGCAGGCTCTGCAGATGTCCAGGAACGCAAATGTTTGTGAACTGGAGTGGCAAATCATGGGGTCAATATGAAAACCATGTCACTGAGGACCAGGCCAAAGATCAAGTGTGTTTCTGTCCTCATTACTGCCAAAAGGTGTGTGAGTGTATAACATGAACTGATTTGAGAAGAGTACATCACTGCACTGCCTTTTCTAAGAATATCACTAAAAAGCTGTCCTGGTCCATTGTTCCATTCAAATGTGTGTCGGGACACTAGTTTAGAAGTTTTGATTTCAAGTAATTGGATGACAAGGTATCTAAAAGGATTTCACCAAATTAATTTGTAAAATAAATTCACTTCTGTGTGTTAATGTTAGTTGACATAAACTATAGACCATTTTAGGGCTGACGTCACAATGACGTCGGTTTGTTAGCTGGAGGCAAAACATGATGCACCACCACAGGGCTGGAGGCTACATATGAGTCTTAAAATGTTGTCTTGTTGTGTTATTGGGAGCCAGAACAGAAGGAGTCATGACTTTGGCCCAATCCCAAACCCCCCCTTGTCCACTACCCCTTAGCCCTTGGCCCTATCCCTAGCCCTTGCCCACTCCCCCTTGGCCCTCGAAATGAAGCAAAAAGGGGTAGGGGTTGAAATCTTTCCCTAGGAACTGGGACACCACTCACTACGTCACTGTGTCGGTACGTAACTATTGTAAACAGGAAGCTGTGAGCCATCTACATTTCCAACCGACATCTACAATGGAGTCTCCAGTTGAGTTCATCCTACCTATCGTGTTTGCTGTATTCATCATGCTTCATTTGATGAATGACAGGGGACTTCCGCTAGCTAGCTAGCTAACCAGCTAACATTACGAGGCAGCATAGTTATACTAGCTGGTGCGTTATCGTAATATGAAAAATCCGACAATTTTGCAGAACAGGACAGATGACAGACGCCAGATAGTGTGAGCTAGCTAGACGTGACGTCGGTAACGTTAGCGATGTATGAACTTTTCCCCCGTCTCTTGCTCAGTGGTAGCCATGGCGACGTTTACCCCTCGCTGGCAAGTCAGCATCCGAAATCCCTCGCTCCGAAGGGCTAGTTTCATACCCACTACCCCTCGTTATGCCCCCTACCCCTACACGCAAAAAGGAATTGGGACACCCCTACCCCTCGGGGGAACGTGCAAATGTAGGGGTAGGGCCAAGGGGTAGGGCTAAGGGGGGTATTGGGACTGGCCCTTAATGGTTAAATGTGATAAGACGAAAGGATCAGGTTAGGGAAAAAGTATTTCCTGTTGTAGGGACGAATAACATTATTTGTATTAAGGGTTATCATGTCCACCTCATCAAAACCTGAAAAGGTATTATGAGTAATATTGGATTTCTCTGTAATGCTAACTTATTAGCGTATTAGCTAACGTTAGCTTCGATAGCGAAACAAACCGGAGGAAACTGTTCAAGTGTCGTCCTCCTTTTTAAGATTGGCTTTCTGTGAAATCATCCATCCACTGAGTGAGAGCATACGGGTCGGCCAGTCTGGTCCCGTTGGTCAGTGTTTTCTTATTCAAGTAACACTCGCGGTCCTGGAGAGTGAGTGACCTGACATGGTGCGTTTGTAAATTCAGTCTGACGCTCTGCGCTAAAATGAGAGCCCTGTTGGTGGAAGAAACAGAGCGTTATACTTCTATATATATATTAACGAACAATTAAGTCAAGACGACATCCACTGCTGCTCTGTTTGTGTTTCTCACTGCTGAGGATTGATGATGCAGAGCCACATGTAATAACACAGCTATGCTCATTTCTCTGTACTCCGGCAGGTGAAACAGCTGTGTCACAATATTCCCTCTTTTAGCTGCACTTGAAACAGCGTGGCGAGGCGCTCTAGACGTTCTCACAATGAAACCAGAGGCTGGACTTGGTTGCATTTAGAAATGTCAGGTAATCTGTCTTTCAGGGATGAAAAGGCAGCCGCTGGGGATACTCTTGTTTCCTCTAAAGAAATCAATGAAGGAGGTGGTTTTATTTGATAGAAAGCAGGGAGGGAGAAACACGTTTAAGCTGAAATACATTTAGAAAATGCTGGTGGGGTTGGGGGGAACACCACCTCTTAGAATGAACAAGGTAACTGAAATGGATGCTTAAAGGGAAAGTCACCCCAAAATCACAAATACATTCATCTTGCCTGTAGTGCTGCGTATCAATCTAGATCACTTTGCTGTGAGTTGCAGAGTGTTGGAGATAATGGCTGTAGAGATGTCTGTCGTCTCTCCAATATAATGGAAATAGATGGCATTCAGCTTATGGTGATCAATGTGCCTAAAAACTACATTAAGAAAACTCAACAGCAATGTCTCTTTCCAGTAATGACCCAGTTAGACCTTGTTGTGAGCAGTTTTATGTAGGAACTATTTTCTTCCTACACTCATTAACCATATCACTGCGCAGAAGGAAGCGTGCATCTTCTCATGGACGAGAGGCTTGTGCTTGTGACAGTGCAAAATATTAACATTAATGGCGTCCTTATGGGCTAACCTGCAACGTTAGCTTACTTATTGGTGCTGGGTAGGCTAGCAGTAAATGCTCTGCACGGTAGGGCTGGGTGATAAAGACAAAAATTCATAACTCGATACTTACAGGCTGACTGGCGATACACGATATATATCATTTCCTACAAAATAGGCAACATGTTCAGTCGCAAGTCAAAGCCACATTTGAAATGTCACAAGCACTTTTATAAAAACAGGCTGTGATAAAAAATTAAGTGCAAAGACAGGGATTTTATTCCTGGTTGAAAATATGCAGCTGCACAACAGTTAGCCTCCACAACACTAGTGGGCAGAGGGTTTCTGTGAAGTGCTGTAAAGTTTAGTTGATTCAAAACACACATTAAACACATATTAAACATGGATTAATAGAAACAATTTGAAAAACAAGTACACAAATCAGCTTCACTATAACTCGCAGCATTCACAGACAAACACTTGTCTTTATCTGGACACATTTTCCCCACAAATACAACATGCTAACGTTATTAGCACAAGCCTACGGCATTTTACATTGTATAAGTTAGCCTCGAGGCTAGCAGAGTTTTCTTCTACTCATATGAAACCAGGGACAACAGCAACATTTAACTAACGTAACGTTACAAAATTCGGCTCCAATACAACTCACAAGGTTCACTGACAAAACAACTGTCTTATACTAAACACGTTTTCCAAATAAATATAACATGCTAACGTTAGTAGCACAAGCCTAAGGCATTTACAGTATAAGTTAGCCTCGAGGCTAGCAGAGTTTTCTTCTACTCATATGAAGCCAGGAACAATAGCAACATTTAACAAAGATAACGTTACAAAATTCGGCTCCAATACAGCTCACAAGGTTCACCGACAAAACAACTGTCTTACACTAAACACGTTTCCAAAAAAAAAATTACATGCTAATGTTATTAGCACAAGCCTATGGCATTTTACATTGTATAAATTAGCCTAGCGACTAGCAGAGATTTCCTCTGCTCATATGAAGCCAGTATAAATCACACACGAGACATAAAATGCTATTTCGTGGAGACTTTATTGTCTTCAACAAAAGACAGGTCTGCGTAGCAGTGACGTGTAGTTACATTTCTTGGGAGGTGCACGTCAGGCTACGTCTCTAAAAAGTGTTGCTTGAGATCCTGAGAGTGAATAAGTGGGGCGGAGCTGCGTGGAGAGTGTGAGAGAGGAGAGATGCATGTCTAAATGTATATCTTGCTTGAAAATACATTGATATATTGCACATAATCATTATATGGCCCAGCCCTACTGCGCAGTGATATGGTTGGCAAAGTAGAAAGAAAATATCTCCTCCATGAAACTGCTCACAACAAGGTTTGTGTATTATCTCAAGTAACAGGGTCATGATTTCTGGAAAGAGACACTGCTGTTGTTTTTTCTTTTTTGGGCGCTTGAGCACCACAAGCCGAGTGTCATCTAGTTCCAGTATATTGGAGAGAAAGGAGACATTTCTATGGCAGATACTTCTAACACTCTGAAACTCACACTGAAACTATCTAGAAGGATCAACAGCACCACAGCTAAGAGATAAAATACATATTTTGGATTTTTGGCTCAAATATCTCTTTGAGCCACACTTAAAAACACTGCAAATAAAATCAAAGTAGACTAATTAAAAAGATGAGAAGTTATATGATGTATATTGTACCAACAGTCATTTATGGCACACACAACTAGGCTACATGCTTCCTTTGTGCCTTTATCACTGGTACAAAAATGTCTAAAGATCTCTCCACAATCTAATCTCCACAACAATATCCCTTCATTTTCTGTAACCGCATCTACCTACTCTTTACTCGAGTTCCCTTTCTTTTCTTCTCTTTCTCATCCCACCAGTCTAAATGAATGGGCGAGTGTGTGGTGGGCTAACTGTGGCAGGCCGGAGGAGTTTTGATTTATATCCACAGCTCGCCCAAACTGACGCACTGACAGTGCAAATTGTTCTGTAGTCATGATAAATGCCCCATAAACAGACACTCCAAGCCTGTTAAATGTGCTCACTTTAGATCCACACAGGGCCAGAGAGGAATAAAAAGGCTAGACGCAATCATAGAGTGGGCTGCTCTACTCTTTGCTCTCATTTCCACATTAAAGCTACCAGGGTGATAGGATAAGACTGGTGATTCCAGCCAAAGTAGAACAAATGATCCTTTCATGCTTGCTCTCCTAATGTAGCAAAAAAAATTTAACAACCCTTTGTTAAATAGTCTTGTGTTATGATAATTCTGCACGGCACAGTCTGCACTATCATTAGTCACAATCATAATGGGTTAATTAGCTGGTTTAAAGACAATAGACGATTCACCGCAGATCATCTCCTCAGACTACCTGAGCAGAAGAATCATTTCAAGACTCTGAAGGATGCTGCCTCATCATTACACACTTATCAACCGCTTCAGTATCTTTGTCTCCGTCCACACACCGAACTCAGCCAATCTGAGTCAGCACTGCCTCTGTAAATCACACATACTGGCCGAGGAGACGGAGTGAGGTGAGTGTCGTCCTGCCACCTCGCTCTGGCTTTCTCCTGCCTTTGATAGGAGACCTTTAGGATGGCTGACTGACAGAGCCTGGGCGACAGGTCTGAAAAACAAGCAGATAAATCAGCTTCTGCCTACCCAGCGCTCCTCCTAGCGCCCATCAGTCAGCTAAATGGGCAGCACCCGCCACAAATTTAAGCAAATCTGCACTCCAGTGGGTGGGTGGCGAAGTAGGCTGCGGGTGGTAATGTGTGTGTTTGTGTACTGATGGAAATGGAAACAAACAAGCCTGTAGGTGTGATTCTTTTTATCAATAGCTTCCCTGCACATGTCAGTGGCAGCAAACACAAGTCTCCTACATGAAAGTTAAAAATTGGCACTCAGCGTTGGCTGTGGACGTAAATCATGAATCAGTGAAGCGTTCAATATGGGCTTTAATGCTGGGACACTGGGCTGCGTTTCCACTAATTTGATTCACACACGTACAGTAAATTTGGCCTGTTACACCGTCGGGACTGAAACTGGAAGAGAACACAATTTAGGCCCCAAACTATCCTGCTTTCTGCTGTTACATAAACATTACAAGGATGACAACCTGACAGAATTACTGACTGCTTAATTTGATGAAGTTGTAATACATCACTTTTTAATTTACAGAAACAGTAAATGAATCAAGCTTGTTTTTTTCTTTTCAGAAAATTAATTAGTGACAACTGTGACAACAGTTAACTCGAATTTATTTATGAAGCAAAAATACTGTGAGTGTTTTGACTGCAGCTCCAATGTGACAGTTTGCTGGTTTTCTCTGCTTCATGTTACTTGTTCAAAGAGTTTTATGCTTCTGATCACTTTCTCTCATGTTGGGTTGGTGTGTTGTTGCTGGCTAACGTAGCCTTGAGCCTCTAGAAGAGATGAGGACTTTTGTTTTCAGCATTTGAGGTAATTAATCAAATTTCACAAAGCTCCCTCTGGAGCTCAAAATGGCTTTATACAACAGGTTTTTCCACATTTATTCAGCCCAGTCGCCAGGAGAGAATGATGGTATTTTACGTTTCTGCAAACTATGAATACATTTCATTTGCACATTTCATATGTTTCGGATCAAGGTTTCAGAAGTGACGTAGTACATGAGCTCACTTTGGAGGTAAAGTGGGTCGTCTACTAATCGGAAGATCTATGTCAAAGTGTCCTTGAGCAAGATACTGAACTCCAAATTGCTCCCAATGGCTGTGCCATCAGTTTGTGAGAGCGTGTGAATGTTTAGCTGATAAGCAGGTGGCACCTTGTATGGTAGCCTTGGCCAATTGTATATAAATGTGTGTGTGAATGGGTAAATGTGGCACGTAGTGTAGAGCGCTTTGAGTGATTGTAAGACTAGAAAGGCGCTTTACAAGTGCGAGTCCATTAACCATTTGTCATCGGGAGGTGGACGGCGTGACACCTAGGAGAGACTGCCAAGCTGCAGACAAATGTTCAAAACCAACAAACAACAAAAAAGATTGTTTTATAGCAAGTCATCGCTGTGTTTTCATCAACCTTTAGCTACCAAAGGTGGGTGTTTTTTAGCAACTTTGGATACAGTGCGGTTGTTATTTCCAGAGATACTGCTTAGTTTCCATGAGGGATACTACCATGAAAAACTGTTGTTTTGTTCTGAGACATCTCAGCATTTCTTGTAAGGACTGTGCCCTCACACTGGCTATTTAAGCCCAAATATGATCTTTTCTCAACCATAGCCAAGTGGTTTTTGTGCCTAAACCAAACTTGCTGAAACAACTTGCCGAAGCTAAAATATCCAGGATACTGCTGCCATTTTGCTCTGGTGATGTCATTTGGAATCAGAGTCTGCACAGTAGCAGTGTGTGTGGTATCAACTTTGCAGCCCATATACTCGTCCAACCAACTGGGAACACTTCCACTAAATGTGAGCCCACTGATTGGCTCACACAGTTGTCAATCATATTGTAAAAATCCCTGTTTTATAGCATTAAATAACTAATCAAATCCAAATGTATGAGAAAAACGAACACTTGAGGACAGCAGGATGATAAGAACTACCTAAAATGACGGAAACCACCTTACGGAAATATGTATTTGATGTGTTCTTTGAGTTTTTAGTTTGGCCCATGTCCCATCCACAAAACTGCAACACACACCGCTGCGTGTCAAAATGCCCACCTCCATTATATTCTATAAACAAACCCACACCGGCGCCGGCCAACATGCCGCGCCACTCTGCTTCAGCCCACTTCTCTATTTCCAGCACGGCCGACGCTGCGAGAAAAGCCTTTTATGTACGTCTCAGCCGCCGTAGTTTCAGTGTGTGTTGCACTTAACATGAAGAGGGCAGCCGCCAGTGGTCGAATTGAGAGGGGATGAGGGGGGATACCATCCCCTTTGTTACAAAATTGACCAAAAAGCATCCCCCTTGTTAATCTAGAATCTGTGTGTGCAGGCACAGACGTAATTTGAGAGAGGGACACAGGGGACATGTCCCCCGCACTTCCTGTATCTGTGCCCTCTGTCCCCCGCACTTTTTGCAGCCATTACAACCGTTCAATTCGTTTTTAACATGTGGTTTTTCCGAGCCGTCTTTAAATGCACCATGAGTAGACTGCTGTTTCTTCCAAACAAACCATGTAAGTTGAGTAATGCCGTTGCATGTAGATAATGTTCGCTAAATGATGACTAATTAATAGATGCCAAGAACACTAGTATTAATGTTACCTATATTAAATCACTTGCTAGCTAGTTTCATGTTAGGAATAAACCCACTCCTCCTTAATAAGAATGTGTGCTCACTATTGCTTTGCACATATTTTTTTAATCTTTATTGCTACAATAGAAAGAGCAGGGTCAGGGAGGAGACAGTGGACCAGAGGCCAGCAAGGATGATCATACAGGGTCCTCACAGGTGAGGAGAGATTATAACTGGCTGAGAGAAAATATCTAGAGTACAAAAGTGACTGTGCGATTAATTTCCACAGCTATGTCACCACTACTATTCCTAATTCTATTTATGAATTTTGCTTTGCACATTTATTATCTATATTATTGCAATAGATAGAAGAGGGAAAGGCAGAAACCAGGCAGGACAGGGACCTGACAGCATCACCAATTATCAGCACAAGGAGTAAGGAGAAATTATAACTGGCTAAGAAAATGTCTATAGGATAAGAGTGACTCTAAGATTAATTTTCACAGCTATTTTAGAACTACTCTTATTTATACTCTAAACGTTTTTTTTTTTTGTCTGTATTGCAATAGCAATACTACTGCATTATTTGTGTTTTTAAAGGCAGCAGGTATAGGTCAGGATTTTTCTTTATCTTGATTAATTTTGCACATCTGTGCTGTCATATTTGATTATGTGTGCGTGCAAAAAAATCAAAGCTACATTGCATCCCCCTTGTTAAAAATTAACAATTCGACCACTAGCGGCCGCTATCATCTATACTGCAGCCAGCCACAAGACGACGATCAAGATGTTTTGGCTTCACTTTTGGAGAGCTGTATTGTCGTTCATCTAAACTTTAAAATGTATTAAATATACATGTATTAATTATACATTAATTAAATGTTTTGGATTCATGTCAATTACTTATGCTTCGTGTCCTCTTTTTGTCTCCATTTTCAAACATCCACTGTTAATAAGCCACCGGTATACATATATCATCCATCCATTGATTATCTAAACTCCCTTCTCCGCAGAGTCTTGGGTGGCTGGGGCTTATCAAAGCTAACACTGAACAAAAAAATAGAATAAATCATAGGTGGTCACAACAGACGATGGATGAGTCTGCCTTCCCTGGAGCTTGGTGGCAGACTGGACTGATGTCCTGCTATAGTAAGTTGGGCTTTAGGAAGGCTTAATATCTTCTCCCCCAGGCCCTGTCACTGCTGTGCAGATAACTGCAGCAGAGCCTGGAGCTGATGTATTCTCATACTGTAGATGTGACATATTACCAGTCACAGGTGCACTGAGAACACTTTCCTTCAATTTCAGCCATGCATGTCTTCGTTCCCATCCTGTCTCTCAGGTCAGTGGTTCTAATCATCATCACCACAACGGGACTTTGGTGTTAGGTGGGTCTGGGCTGTTTGGCAGCACCATTCATCAGACCTGCAGCACTCATGGCAATTGGGCACCTGACAAAAGCTTAAAGACATATTATCCTGTGAGGTGTCCCCAGTGTGTGTTGAAAAGCCACCGCCTGTGACTGCTCCAAATGTCCATCTGTGTGTGCGCAAGGTAGACGGGGGGGGGGATGGTGTGAGCCGATTCAGAAGCAGTGTCTTATTAAATTATCTCTCCGCCTTTTACAGCGAGGCCCCCACTCTTCTCTTTCCATCTCTCTCCTAGGCTAAACATTTGTCTTTCCATTCATGGGTGAATTTGTATTCCATTGAGATGGGTTCCTGGTGGCAGACTGATGGTGGGAGACGGGGGGAGGGTGGGGAATGGGTGCAAAGTCCGCATTCAGGCTTGCTGTTTTCCATCTCACTGCTTGGTTACAGCACTCAACAGGCAGGCAATACTGAAAACCAAAGCCTGTCCACAGCTGCTTAAATATGGCTTCTAATTAATGCAGGTCATTGCGAGTGTTTGATATCACTTTGTACTGATCACCTATATTATTTTAAAATATTCATTATTAGTGAGACATTTGTCTTTGAAGCTAAAAATATATTTAAATACTGCATTTCGGACTCTTGGTGCTTCCTTTATACAGTGGATATTCATAAGTCTTAATGTTGTACTGCTGCCATTATACCTCATTTACTCTAATACATTTTAGTGGGGCTTTAAGCATGGAACAATTACATTTTACTTCCTCACAGTAAGATTTATTGCAGTAAACCTCTCCTGTTTGCTGTTACAACAACTTAATTTCTTCCAAGGGGATCATTAAAAATTTCACCCTCTTTAATCTTATCTCAAAAATGTCAGGGCACTTCCTGTCTGATACAAACCTCCGGCTCTCTATTATGGGTACCATAACCTGCTATGATGGTGTCAACCCCTCAGAGAGCTCCATCTGATTGGCCAGGTGACTGTTTATTTAGCGACACTCCATTAAGTTGACACAGCGACACCTATCACGAGGTGCACCACTTTGCCTTTAATCAAATTGACAGCTGAGGAGCTATAATCAATGGGACTATTTACATAATGCCAGGCTGCAAAAAAACAAATGACACCACCTGTTCTGGCATTAGAGCCGCTGTGGAGGGAGGTGGGAACCTTACAGCGACAGGGCAACACTGACGTGGACGAATTAAAGTGCAAATACAAATACTTCTCAGGGTGGAACGGAACATTTTTTCACTGTCCCCAGAGTCACTGCAGACTGGATTTACGAGACAATCTCCATGTGGAAAACTTTATACAGTGCCTTCATGCCACATTCAAAACATGTTTCAAAGTAGAATGTAACTGTTTTGAAAAGTTAAGCTTTCTTTCAGGCCTCAGGTGAAATCTTACTGTGTAATATGTAAATGTACATTTGTTTTTGTTTTTTGCATAACTTTGTGTTAGTTACTTGACTCTCTCATGAAAAACAATGTATCTCAGGAGTTTTCCTGGTTACTACTGGGATAAATAATACATTTGTGAAAAGGAACCCTACGAAACTTCATCTGACCCCTAATGGGACTTTAACAATCACTATGACTACACTGGCTGTCTTATGTACTAATAAAAAGTGCTGGTATAATGCAGATTGACTCTTGTAGAATCAATGAAATAATTATTAGCAAAGGTTACTTGTGTAAAAAACATCATACTCATTGTATTTGGTACTCTTTTCTTTGTGTGCTATGGAGCCACTTTGACTGTCACATTATGATTTTATCCCTACAGGGCTGTACCTTAACTTTTTTAGCTCATAGCACTGGTGCTACAGAGGGTGATAATTTTGTAGCACAGGCCAGAAAGTTTGTAGCACCTGTCACGATCACAAATTTTGCCGGATGATTAATTGCGTCAGAAATTATTGCGATAAGCGATAATATTGCACAATATTGTGCTTTTAAGATCATTTTATTATTGTTGTAATTTTGCTGTTTTTAGACCATTTTTTAAACTTATATAATGATAATAAAGGCATAATGACGCAAGCACACCCTTTTAAAGAGAAATAAACATTTATTTAACAAGAATATTTACGAATGCAAAAAAAGAAAATTTAAATATCAGAAACAACACGTAAAAATACCAATGTAAATAAATAAAGACCTTATAAATACAAAAAAATAGTCTCTCACTCTCAGGTGTGCAGTTAAGTTGGTCGTATTCACTCTTTTTGTTGAGATGGTTTTAGAACAAACCAGGCAAACCAGTCCAAATTACTGGGCTCCCCTCTGTCATTTGGTTTAAACCCAAAACACTCCCCATGTGGCATTTGGTTTAGGAACAAGTTCCCTGTCTTTCTCTTGAGCTCAACTCTCTGTTTTCTTCTTCGCCTCGTCTCCCCCTCACGAAGATCATGCTGTGTGTGTGTGTGTGGCCCATAGCCCCGCCTCCCCCACAGAGACAAAGACACTCAATGACAAGAGCTTTCCCTCCGTTCATTACGCTAATGAACCAACTCACCTGGCTGCCAGATGATGCACGGCAGTGAACGCTCTTGTTGTCTAGTAAAAAAAAAAACGAGAAAAAAACAGACCACACACACAGAAGCGGCTCGCAAGCAGTCTGTCGTGTGACATTTTTTTCCATCGCACATGCGACATATATGTACAGCACTGTACAGCCCTGCCCTATATCTGGGAAGCAGAGGTAAATGGTAAACACACCGTAAGGTAAGACAACAACTCTGAAGACCACCTAAATGTGGAATGTTAGTATATAGGCTTTCCACATCGAGAGGCGATGGCCGCCCTTATTTATTTGAGCCAGAATACACTGACGAAGAGCTTTGTGAAATTGAAGAACGGAGGAGGAGAGAGAGAGAGGCACAACAGGTAGAGGACGAGAGAGGAGGAATGGCTGCTGCAAGGCTGCGTAGCTCTGGAGATTGGTGGTGTACCTGTGAATGCTGTGCCCCAGTGCCCACAGAAGAGGAATGCCTCTGTTGCAAGGAATGGCAGCAAACAAACATGGCAGCACACCGGTAAGGTAAGACAACATGTTTACATGTCGTTTTCTATATGTTCTCTGACATTTATCCTAACTATATGAGGCGGTCTTTGTGGAGAAAAAGCTTGTTTAGTGGACTAACTTTGCACTTGAAAGGACGCCCGTTCACTTACGTTTTAACAGGTCTGACGCCACGGCTGTATCTAGGCTAACGGCTAACATGCTACCTATTATTTCTATGTCACTAGTCACTTGAAACAAATTTAGGACGATAGGAGACGGGTTGAAATAAACCGAAATTTCCCTTTAAGCATGTTGCCTAGGGTCAGCAGGGTGGTCAAGTGGTAAATGGATGGACTTGCATTCATATAGTGAGTCTCTAGTTCCCCAACAACTCAAAGTACCTCACACTACACGCCTCATACACCCATTCACACACACACTGATGGAGAAGGCCACCACACAAGGTGCTGATCTGCCCATCAGGATATAAGCTATCAATCATACACATCAAACACAGCAGACTGGAGGAGCCAGGGACTGAACTGCCGATCCTCAGATTATCAGACGCCCCACTCTACATCTTGAGCCACAGACGCACCCCGAGCGCGCAATGGCATCTTTTGGGTTATCAAGTGGGCACCCTCTTTTCTCAGTGTTTTGCAGATAGGCCCACAACACCTCCAGTGGGTGCAGCAGTTACTCCTGGCACAAGCCCCGTCTGCTTTACTGGGAGCCAAGGTGAAGTCCTCTCTCCGCACCCAGAGCCACTGAATGCCGTGTTCAGCAGCTCTAGGGGGATCTTTGACTACTTGCCAGTAGGCCTTCCCTCAAACTCCCATTGCCTCAAACCCTCTGCAGCCTACCTCAACTGGACAGACTTTTGCTTTTCAGCCACGTTCTTGAGCACCTGCTGCAAGCTCAGCATACCTCAATTTCTTACTCTCGTAGGCTTACTCCGCTACCACATCTCAAGGCATCGTAAGTTACTGTAAACCAGGTGAAGCCGACCATAACATTAAGGTCTGAGGTTGGTTGATGCAATCTCAGCTGACAAGCAGAGCCTCTTGCCTAAGTCTGCCACCATTTGTCAGTCGCATGCTCCACCCAACTGTCCAGTGTCTGGCTTTGATCTGACATGTCTGCCTTCGCCTTCACCTTCCCGGACAAATGTGGTTGTCAGCAAGTGTGACGAGGGGCTCATCTGCTGACCTTGCTACAAGACACTTTGGCACCTGTATGTGCTGCCAGGGGAACACACACAAAAGTGTTCAAGATCGGACTGGAAAAAAATCTGATCTTGGTCACATGAAAGCAAAATAATCGGATTTGGGTGGGGTGGTTTTTGATGAATAATTAAACAAAATAATTCTGGATCTGACAATTTCAGTTTGTTAGAATCATAAAATGAGCATTTAATCTGTCGGCACTTGTTTAGACCTTTTTTGTTTACTTTGGTCACAGTGAATCAGCCACCCTGCTATCTTGGTATTAATGGTAAATATTTTCCTGTGAAAAACAAGAGCTGATATCTACATCCTAATTTGGTGCGTTCCATCCCACAGCCAAACACAGTCAAACTTCCGCCCTCTGAGTCGTCCAATTTTAAGCATGACAAGTGCCCCTTATAGTTTTTGGAAGCGCAATACAATTTTGTCACAGATAATTAAACCAATCAGCCAGTAACCTTCTGAAAAACAAAAGTGGAGAATTTCCAAGGCTGCTCTGCTGACATTTAGACTGTTTGTAATACTGTCTACCCTTTTCAACAGCGCTATCAAATCCATGGCCAGCGTATACAGTTTGGTGGACTTCTCTCTCAGGATCTGTGACAAAATGACAGACTTTTACTGTTGGAGCAGAAAATTAAATGACAATGAAAAGTGCATAAACTCAGAAAAGTTTGGGGATTAGTACTCGCACTCAAGCACAGAGGCACATATCAGTCCAGACTTATATTATTGCCAAGTACACAAGTTTAGGCGTAATCATTCTTTTTTTTCCTGGTCTATGAAACCTGCCCATAAATTGATTATGCTGCAATTGTGCCTGGTATACTGCAGTCACAGTTGATATTTAATGTTAATTTCTTTCCAAAAAAGCAGAACAGCAGGCTTTCTGAAGGATTGCCCTGTGAAATCAAACAAACGCCGGCTGAAAATAATGTTCAAGCTGTCCATATATCAATGGGAAAAAAGTGCTGGAGGAGATAATATGCTCTCTAGATGGCGGGGGGTCGGGGGGGGGGGTGGGCATTCTTTACATCTTTGTTGTTTTTTCTCCCAAACAAGCTTACCACAAACATAAAAGTAATCCGCTTTACATTCTAGCCTGCTCAGTGAATTACAGCCCTTCTCAGAACCTCGAAATTGAAATTCTGCAGACACAAAAGAATATGCCACTAATTAAAAATACCTGCATTATTCATTTGTAATTATGTGGTGAATTTCGTCATATATGATCTTACATAATTGCAGCTCTGCTGATATGACTCGGAGGTGGTCCTGCCCTGCCCTGAGGTACAATCATTTACTAATGGCCTGTTTGTTCCACATTCAATAATAATAATAATAATGAGCTTGTAAACAAACAGATAACCGATTCTGGCACTTCCCGATGTCCTCCATTTACTGGAACCTGTGTGATCAAATATTCATAAGTTCCTATAGACGTAAACCATGAAGAGGCATCGAGGTTGCCACAGAGTTACTGAGCTCAGGCAAAGATGTCCAAATCTCTTTCTTATACAGTGACTTTGCCTGGGTTACAGTGTCTATAAATAAATACTCACACTGATTTTTTTGTGTTATTTAGTTGCTGTATTTCAAAATGTGCTCACTCAACATTTTTAACATTCAGTACAGCAAAAATAAATGTATTTTATGAATGATTAAAAAAATCACCAAGTACAAAAAATTGTGTTTCAAAATCAAAATAAGCAGTATTCACTGCATAAAAATGCTCAGCCTTTTTCTCTGATAACGTAACCTGTGCTCACCTTTTTTCTGATCCAGACATTCAGGAGATTTTTACCAGGAGCTGAATGACTCACAGAGGTCTCCTCCTTTCCAAAACAAACACACCAGGTGATTAAAACCAGTGGAAACACTGAATAAAGCAGCTTCACTTTACAAATCAGTGTTTCTGGGACACTGTTTGGCATGTTGGAGACGGGTGGCTCACCCAACACATGCTCATGTGTGCTCAGACTTTATCTCTGATAACTTCAGATCCAGGTTTTCAGGAGGTTTTACCAGGAGCCAAATTATCCACAGAGGTCTCTTCCCCTCCAAAACAAATTAAGCTGGTGATTTAAACCAGCAAAATAGAGCAAATAGTTTCGCTAGTTGTGCACTTTGTCTCTCTGTGTCTGAAGCACTTTGTGACCCATGTCTGCAAAAAGCACTATGTTAATAAATTTTACTTACTTTCACTTAAAAAACACCAATCAAAGCAGTTTCACTTTACACATCAGTGTTTTTCCGTCACTGCTTGTCGCAGATGGACTTTTAATTACATTGGCTGGCACGAAAACACAAAAATATGAGTGGCCCTATCTGGAGCCAGTGCCTTCGTCCATTCTGGGCTACTGTAGAAACATGGAGGGAAATATGACAATCTCCATAAATGAGGACCTGCTCCCATGTAGATATAAAGGGCTCATTCTAAGGTAACCAAAAAAAAAAAAGAGATTCTTATTTTCAGGTGATTACACACTAAAACACATACTTATTATATTAGATTTGATTTTTGCCAATATGCCCCCCTACATCCTACACACTGGATCTTTAATGGAAATGTATATGTAAGACTTTTAACCCTTTTAAAAATGCTTTAAATTTATATTTGTGTTTTTCTCTGATCTTATAATGACACTTTTCTTTAGTTTTTCTAAAAAAAATGTTTTGTTTAAACCCTGTCAAATCCTGTCTGAGGCCATAAAATACAATGGACAATAAAAAAAGAAAAATACAGCATTATATGTATCAGTATAGGTGATTTTTTTCAAATCAAATTCATCTGGTTTAAAAAATAAACCAAAAAAAGATAGATTAGATTTTTTTTTCTTAAACATTTACATGAAGCCATCTGGATACAGGGGGTGATCATATGTGACAACTGTCCCTGTCCTGACTTGACCTTCAATCGGGTCGTCTCAACTGCACGTCATGCTTCTTCGACCACAAATCAAGGAGGACGCCTCGTGCTCAAGTGCTCTGATTGAGAGCAAAACTGGAATGAATTACGATTTTCTTCCACAGAACGATGGTCCTCCAGATATTTGCCCAACGCTGGGCAGCTGGATGTCGACTGTGAAGTGGTACTGAAGCAATCTTGGATTAGCTAAAGAACCATCAACACAGACAACACCATAAGTGGACATGGTCAGTATACTAAACCACTCTAACCAGCCGAATGTACCACACTCATACAAATGCATTAGGACAATATATACTCATGTGCTGCTCGGGGATAAGACTTGTGATTTTAAAGTGAACACACACCATGAGGCAATGAGGAGCCCCGTCAATGATTCGTCTCCATGGAGGTCTGCATGCATGTTCATGCCTTGCCGCCTAGTTTATAGTTGGATAGCAGATGTTAACACACAGACACTGCTCAACTGCTCATAATACTGTCGACATTATTCCCCTTATCGTTGGAAAAATGGCATGATGCTGTCATGGGTGAGGGGTTATCGCTCTCCTGGCTAACGTCTGCTCCAGAAGCTTTGTATTTTTAATGCACTCCTCAAGATAATTAAAAAGTACAAAACAATTAGTTTCCAAATAGCACAAATCTCACACTGCCATTACACATTAGCTGCCTGATAATGTATAATGGATTCCACATTTGTTTTTCATTTCTTATAGACAAGTAAATTACATCTGAAATGAAAACAGATCACTCTCTGCAGTCCCATGTTCAAGAAAGACTAATTTTTTCCTAGGATACAACAGCACCCATGTTATTAAAATGACAAACATTAATATTTTGCAATAATTCAGTATTGATGAGAGTGTAACAGCGTGCAGTAGATGTGGCAGTGCCTGTTCAGTAACAGGCTTTGGGTAAATGACAAGAATTTATTTTTACCTGAGAGATGAGTTTTTATTTGAAGAATTTTTGACATATTATCTATCACCTCCTGGAGGAGTTTAAATAAACTAACGGAAGAGAAATGTTCAAGTGTGTCAAGATAAGGATTGTCAAGGATATAATCGTCATGAGATCTGCAAAAGATTGAAACAGCTTCGACTTCCTAATGAAAAGGTGAAATCATCTAAGTGTCAGAGCAGGGTTGACTGAATGATCAACAGTCAGAAAGCAGTATTTTCTGGCATAACTCTGTTATCAGAGGAAATAAATAAGAGTATCATTCTACAGTCTCTATCATTTGTAGGGGAATGTGAGAAAAACAACACAAAGCTTTGGATATCCCAGCAATTAAACACAACTACAATCATTCTTCTTACAAGCAAGTCATATTCATCTACAGTATCTCACAGAGGCACAACGGCATTAAAAGCATCCACTGGACTAACGATTTTAGACACAGGGGAAATGCTTGAACTATACCCGTAATTGAGCCTGTGATAGTCTTGGCAACCCTGATAAAGGCATCCTAATGGGCTGAGGCAAATTATCTGGCTCATAATCAGCGAGGCTGCAAAGGCCTGGACTGGAACTGCAAAACTACCTTTACAGAAGGGAATGCATGAGGAAACTAAATAAGTGCACTCAGTAGCGTGCAGATCTCATCCAGGCGCACACGTTCTGGCCGCAACGCATCTGCAGAAACTGATAGTAGTCACTCAGTGAATATGGCACAATAGTGACAGGTGAAATTATCCTTTCTGGCTCCCTCAAAATCAATATGGTGACAAAGCGTGTTCTGGTTCTGCCCCGGGGCCTCCTACCAGTGGGCGTGCCTGTTACACCTTCAACAGAAGGCACCCACCCCTCATCAGATGCCTGAACTACCTCAACTGACCCTTTTTGACGTGAAGGAGCAGCAGCTCTACTCCAAGCTCTCTCCGGATGTCTGAGCTCCTGACCCTACCTCTAAGGCTGAGTCCAGACACCCCAATCTCATTCTTTTGGTCATTAACCAAAGCTCGTGACCATAGGCAGGATTGCCTTGGAGTACCCCAGGAGGAGCTGGAAAGGGTTGCTGGGGAGAGGGTTGACTGGGGTGATTTGCTTGGCCTGCTGCCCCCACGACCCAGCCCCGGATAAGTGGATAAAAATGGATGGATGGAGGATAACAAAAACAAGGACTAATTCATTTTGTGCCTAACTATTGTGTATCATATCAGGTATTTCTTTAAAGGAGCTATATGTAAGAAATCTAAAGCAAATAGTTGTAAAATCCTCCTAATATGTCACAGAGACTAAGGAATAATGTTCATATAACATACTGATCTCACCGACAACAACAGTACAGCCAGAATATTCACATTTAAAAAACATTTGTACAGTCTGCAAATCATATTTATGTTTTGAATTTGTGTTTTGGCCTGTTGCGCCACCCACCGCCGTCTACTAGTCACACAGTCAGTAGAGTCTCAGCATCAGTTACAGTTACGACTGAGCTACAGCAGCACGGCAAGCAGCATCAGCAGTATCCCAGCACATAGCATTAGCAGCTGGCTCCTCCTCAGCTGCATCCCGGCAGCAGCGTTAGCAGAAGAGAAGCCGGACTTGCTCGAATGGTTCGCTGGAAAACCGAAGATCAAGGACGTGACCACGCAGCCCTGCCACGGCAGCCGCCTGTGGGCAAACAAATCAGTCTCCAGCATGCCGCTGTCCAGCAACCTCGAATCTGTAGGGGAGGGGGGACGGACACGACTCGCGGCAGTCTTTTGAATTTGAGTGCAGTAACCGTTTTGGCCACATTCTAACATACAGCACCTTTAATCTGCAGATGCGCCACTTAAAAATGAGACCGAAGTTTTCTGTGCATGTTAGTTTTTGAGCCAAGGCAAAGGTCAAAATGTGGCCCGCCACAGATGGTAAGGCTTTTCTTGGCCACTACAACTGCCGGAAATGCCTTTTGCGCTATGCTTTTACAAAGGGATTTTGTTGACGACTTGCCTGGTTACGAGGAATGAGGAGTCAGCAGTCAATGACGGTATCAAACAGTCAATAAAACAATGAATTCCCCCCAACCATGAAAGGTCTTTGAGAATGCAGTCTTAAATGTTTAGACAAAATATTAGGCTGATTGGACCAGTAGTCAGGTTTACTCAAATGTTTTTCCATTTTTAAAAGATCATACTTTTCCAGACTAATATTTCCAGACTCTAGATATTTCAGACCATTTTTGGCATCACAGTACAAACAGCTCGATGTTTAATATGGAAGCCTTGTTGATTCACTGTATCCGTGGAACAACGATGAATGCAGCCATAAAGGTATGGATCATAGAAATATTTCATGATATGGTTTCATAAGAAAAGATCATCCTTTCTGATCAATACACCACTGGATATCTCATAAAAGTTTAAAGTTTAATATTTGGGTTTTTCTTGTATTGCATCATTTTCTTTCAAACTAATCTGGACACAGATATCCAGGGTTGGTTTGGTTGTTACATGATTGCTGGGGAAGAGCTGTTTCGCAGGCGGTGATGTACAGGTGTAGAGGCAGCTCTGTGTAGGAGTATGAGTTCATACTTCTTGCCTCACTTTCGAGGACATCAAGCTCGCTCTGGCCTGCAGTCTCTGCCACAGTGGTAACCATTTTGGCTGTGCTGGCTGCCTGCTCCAAAAACCATAAAAACACTCTGCTTCTATGTTGAATTTATTATTAGAAATTCTGAATCGTTTATTTTAGAAAACAAATTAGGAACAATAGTCTGGAAACACAAATATTTTTCCATATTCTGTTTTCTTTTTTCCATTCTTATCCAGACCTGAAAATTACTTAAATCAATTTCCACACTTTTCCATAACGTGTGGGAGCCATAGACTGTATATAAAGATGGACGACATGACAGCTTCCCAAAAGTGAAGTGTTTGTTTTTTTCTTGTAAGTTTGGTTCTAATAAGTTATTTGATGCCGTAGAAAAGAGGGTGTGGCGTCATGATTGTCAGCTGTGTGTGTGAATCAGTGTGCTTAGGATCAATGGTGTTCGTCAGATGGTGGGAACTCCATACCGCAGACTCTGGCTCAAAATGTCACCAGCACAAGATGGCAGCCACCACACCCGGAATATGCTGGGTTCATCTTTGTAGCGTGGGAGGTAATGGGGCCATACTGTCCATCTTTATATACAGTTAGAGAATAGTATGTGAGATCAGCTGTGGACAGACAGATACACATATGCACACAAAAGACCAATGTATGATCCCTCTCACACCCAGTGGAGATAATGACAACATCTGCAACTGTCTGCACTGAGATAACACACATAATGTAGAAAATCAGTCCAAAGACAGATGTTATCTGAAACATCTTCACAACAGCTTTCCTCACAGAAGAGGTGCATCTCAAATGCCAAAAATCTGAAGAGCAGTGAATCCAGCAAAGTATCTGCCTTGATCCCGCCCCCCTCCTCTTTCTGTCTCAATAGATTCTTACATTTCCATGCTTGATCTGCTGCATCGCTTCATTTTGCAGATTGCATTCTCTTTGTGAAAGCAGGACAGCCCCAGCTGACTAATCAAAATTCTGGCAGTGCCCAAAGAGGGAGCAGGAATCTCAGAAAACAAACACCCGCAGTAAATCAAAAGTGATTTCAGAGGATGATCACAGATGGTGCGACCGAAGAGTGCTCCTACAAATTCTGTGCATCCCGGGTGATTCACACATTTCCCAAGCTGCTGTCTACACTTCTCCAAAATAGCCTGTAGCCCATTATGAATGCAAATAAAAAACATGGCTTGAGACCAGATCTGGAGGTTCATGCACTGACAGGTAAAGAGACGGCAACAGAACCACGAAGATAACTGTGATTGGCAGTCAAGCATATGGAAAACATAATGGGAGATCTAATTAAAAGAAAGGAAGATCAAAGAACATCTATAACACACAACAGTCACAGCTACACCATTAAAACATTTCCTCTAGTTCCACCTCACATTCTGATTAAATACGGATTCCGTGTGAACACGTTTGCAAAACTGCGGGTGGAGTTCACAACCTTTCAATCATGACTGTGCGTAAGTGCGTGATCACAGCTCATAATCTCACACACATGCACACACACGCAGGGTCACACTTGAGAGACTCACCCCACTGCAAAGGAGCAAGCTGTAGGTGCTCCAGGACCAGCTGGTTGAGGACTCCCTCCACGCTGGCCTCTCCACGGCGCCGCAGGGAAGGGTGAGCACGGTTAAGGGCAACATGATGGAGAGGCTTGGTGCATTTCAAGTGTTATCAACATGAGAAAGTCCTCTGTATACACACATACACAATAAAAAGTTGCAATATATATATTGTGATCATTTATTCCCCCATTTGTGCGTGAAAAACATAGATATCCAACAACTGATTAAAATACTGAGAAAATCAAAACCAAAAAACCCTGGAAAAAATAGCTGAACTATTTAAAAGTCATTCAGCCCTTCATTACACTGTCTTTCAATGAGCACAAATTGAATCATACACATTTATTAAACAAACTTAAATATAACTTTTTATATGAAAAACATCTTTAAAAACCTGCCTAAATGCCTTTTCATTATATAAATCATAATTCATTCTCTAATAGCTATTTATATTTCTGTAAAAACATCAACAATCAAAAAAATAGACATATCACCCAGCCCTACTTTGACCACAAAAATCTTATCAGTTCATCTGTGAGTACAACGGGACAGTTTTGCCAAATTGAAAGTCATGAGACATTGCGTTCACGAGAACGAGAGTTGCAAAGTCACACCGACCATAGGCTTTCGACCTTTGACCAGCAAAAACTAGTCAGTACATCGTTAAGTCAAAGGGGATGTTTGTGCCAAAGTCGAAGAAATTCCCTCAAGGTGTTCTTGAGATAACGTGTTCACAAGAATGAGACAGACAAGGTCACAATGGCCTTGACTTTTGACCTATGACCACCAAAATCTAATCAGTTCATAGTTAAGTTCAAGTTAACGTTTGTGCCAAATTGAAGAAAATTTCTTCAAGGCGTTCTGAGATATGGGGCCTGTCCCAATACCGACACTTCTCCTAAAAATACCCACTTCCACTTGGTTGTGTGCGTTCACGTTAAGGCTAATGGTGTCCCAAAACAGAATTGAGGTAGTGGAAGTGGTTTCCAACACTTAAAACCCACCCTAGATTCCAAGGGAGCCCCGACCCACACTTTCAACAAAGTGGAAAATGAAACACCTTGCAAAGTCAGCAACGTCGGCAAGTTTTGGAAAACAATTTGTTACAGTACGATCGTAATGTAGGCTATACAAACAACAGATGGTTGGAGTAGCGTAAACCCATCAGCAACTCGGTTGAACACAGCGTCAAAATATTTAAACAAATCGACTTACCCGAACAAAATTGATCAGAACTAGAAGACGTCATAGGCGCCTCCTGTTTTCAGCATTTCTTCTCCGTTGATTCATCAGACGGAGAAGAATGAACTTAGCACACACCACAACACAAGCTCTGGAGCCGGCTTTTTCAAACCTGAATGACTACCGGTATCTTGCGTCGCTACTACGCGTAATGTATGCCTGCACGTCAGCCCCGCCGATTTGTATGAAGTGGTGTCTCATTTCTTAGGGAAAGATCTCTACCCTGATATTTCTCACTTTCCTCATCAAGGGTTATCTCGCAAACCAGGGCACCCAATACCAAGTGGAAGATTTAAGGGGTAGAGATGGGATTGGGCCATGGTGTTCACGAGAATGGGATGGAAGAATGGAGAACCCGAAAACATGATGCTTAAAATTGTGTTTAAATTGTGTGAACTGTACGGGCGATCATGGGGGAATGAGCATCTGACACTTTAACACTATTCCACGACCTCTGATGTTTTCAGCATTGACAAGTCCCTTTTCAACAGACCCTTACAGGATAACTGGCTTTGCAGCAGACAGCATTAATGAGCCTATACTGTGGTCATCTTGTTTGCTTTTTCTCCCTGACAGTTTGTAAGGTTTATGGAGAAAATTCTGATGCACCAAATCCAAAATTATTTAAGAAATAAGTTGGTTTTCATGTGAATTACCACATTTAATAAAACTTAAATCAGGTTGAATATCAGCCGTGGAAACATTCCTGCTTTCCCACAGCGTAGTCAATTAAGTCTGCTACTTGCATCACTTCCTAGTTTTACTCACAGACCTCAGAAATCAATCATTAGGACATAGATCAAGTTCTGACTGGCACAAAATAAAGCATTCATATGGCTTACAGGTACAAAACAAATCAGCAAAGGAGGGGAAAAGAGCTCACTATAAGATAACTGCACTGTGTTTTTCGCGTAATGCATTCATTTAGATGTCAGAGATCCATGTAGAGCATGTCCTGACTATAATGACAGCATTAAACTGATGGCAGGGTGGGCTATCAACGTACGTATGCTGCATCAAAACAAATATGGCTGTCAGAGAGCAATTACCCAGATAATGTGTGATGATAAGGACACAGCTGATCATTTACACAGCTGACATTTGGAATAATGGGTGAGACGAGCAGTGCCTGGAGCACCGAACCTGTGTCTATTAACCTTTGAGGGAGAGTACAGTATGCATGCAGAGGCAGGGAGAGAGAGGAGGCATCTACAGACAAACATGCTGTGCTGTGAGCTGCCCACTGTGCCGGCTGGATCGTTTCCAAACTCAAAGTCTGACTCATGATGAATCACATGTCACAACATGCACCTGCATCTTATTAGAATGAACAATGGCCAGTGATGGCAGTGTTGTGGCTGTGATCACTTGGAGCATGAACATGGAGAATTTGTACCCTAAAGGCTTCAGTAAAACTGTCGGTGGCAGGCGCACCTAGCAGCTACAATATGTCTTCATCAGTGCAGCATGAATAGTAGAGTCGCATTAATATCAGTAGCCTGAACATCTGATGTTCTAATCCTCAGCAGACCCTCACAGGTCTGAGGAACACTGTGTGATTCCACTAGAAGACAACACACACAGTACACTACAAACGCTGTTGTGACTCTTTCCAAACACCATTTGACAAGTTTTTTTTTTTGCCTAAAAATATAGACTTTTCATCTCTGCAAGGGGGGCTGGACTTTTTTTTTTTTTTTTTTTTACACTGTAGAGTAACTTTCAATGCTTTCGATTTATTGGTCGAAAGAGGTCAGTTGAGGTGGTTAGGTCATCTGATTAGGATGCCCCCTGGGCGCCTGAGGTGTTTCGGGCACGTCCCACTGTTAGGAGGCCCTGCGGTAGACCCAGAACACCCTGGAGGTATTACATATCCAATCTGGCCCGGTAACGCCTTGGGGTCCCCCAGGAGGAGCTGGAAAGTGTTGCTGGGAGGAGAGACGTCTGAGGTGCTTTGCTTGGCCTGTTGCTCCTACAACCTGACTCCAGATAAGTGGATAAAAATGGATGGATGGATGGATGGATGGATGGACAGTAACTTAATGTTATTGGAACAAAATACTGTGTTACACATGAAGGAAACAACCCCTATAAACTTTAGGTTTGTACCAAAGCCAAGCCAAAGTTGGCGAAGTTTATCTCCTATATAAGAGACATGATCTTCTGTGTACAAGATGTAGGAGATAATATCTCCTAGTAAGAAAACACATTTTCAGGCTTTATTAGGCTGTTTTGAGAGTGTGAGAGCTGAATAAGGTAAGGTAAGGTAAGGTAAGGTAAACTTTATTGTCCTCTAAGGGAAATTCATCTTGGGCACAGTGCTACATTTCATTGCTTCACGGGACAAGATAAAAACATCATCACAATGACAGTTCTACCAATAGAATGAAGCACTTAGGGCCTGTCCCAATACCCCCTCTTAGCCCTACCCCTACATTTGCACGTTCCCGCGAGGGGTAGTGGTGTCCCAATTCCTTTTTGCGTGTAGGGGTAGGGGGCATAATGAGGGGAAGTGGGTATGAAACTAGCCCTTCGGAGCGAGGGATTTCAGATGCTGATTTGCCAGCAAGGGGTAGACGTCGCCATGGCTACCACTGAGCAAGAGACGGGGAAAAAAGTTCATACATAGCTAACGTTACTGTCGTCAGGTTGCTTGTTAGCTAGCTAGCTAGCTCGCACTATCTGGCGCCTGTCATCTGTCCTGTTCTGCAAAATTGTCGGGTTTTTCACATTACGATAACACACCAGCTAGTATAACTATGCTGCCTCGTAATGTTAGCTGGTTAGCTAGCTAGCTAGCTAGCAGAAGTCCCCTGTCGTCTGTTGTTCATCAAACAAAGCATTATGAATAACGCAAACGCGATAGGTAGGATGAACTCAATCGGAGACTCCATTGTAGATGCCAGTTGGAAATGTAGATGGCTAGCAGCTTCCTGTTTAAAATAGTTACGTGTGTGTGAACGTAACCGACGCAGTGACGTAGTGAGTGGTGTCCCAATTCCTAGGGAAAGATTTCAACCCCTAGCCCTCGTTGCTTCATTTTGAGGGCCAGGGGTAGTGGGCAAGGGGGGGTATTGGGATTGGGCCTTAGTGCATGATACAAAGGGCTTTGAAAGTTCAGCCAAATGCAGCATAAACGAAAGGTTTTACCTTCTCAGTTAACGAACTACAGATGTCCCCTGTAAAACATAGTGGACCTATTTAATGGCCCCGTCAGGATTCTATTTCAAACACACAAGAATCGCCTGCCTGCAATGTCTAGGTTACCCCATACACACATACACAGCCTTCCCATGGAGCGAGTGAGCAAGCAACAGAAACAGAGATTGATTCATGTTTTCTGCACTAATGTCACTGATACAAAACCACCATTAAACTCTGATTAGCCAACCGCATGCATCTCATATACCAGCATCTAGGCTTGCTCAGCTTTTGTTTCAGCACCATGGATAGCACCACTTTCCATAGACACCTGCCAAGCTGCACTGTTCAAGCCGCTTTTTAGCCACCAAATGTGGGCGTTTTGTTTTAGCGATAAAGGTAATATTCAGCATGTAGGGGGCAACATCTCGTATGTAGGAGATAAACTCTGTTTTTTCACCCTGCCTGTCAGGGCTTCTGTAGGTTTGACGAACGCTGCAGATAAATTGGTCTCACTATACCAATTTAGGTACTTGGAGCATTTATCTGCCTTATCAGTACAGTATAAGTACAGCTCTATTGAAAACAAAGGTTCACAAATGCTGCAAAAATCTTCTTCCAATCAATTATTCATCCATTTCTGGCATTTATCCATGTATGAGTCACAGTGGCAGCAGGCTACGTAAGGTGACCCTGATGTCTTTTTCCACCGTGGCGTCTTTCAGCCTTTACCAGGTTAGTGGGGATAATTAAACTGCATATACTGGTCTGGATACCGATAGGACCGACTGCAAAATAAATCAGGTAAACATCACTGGTCAAAGTCTGAGACAAAGCTCTCCACAAAGGGCTGAAATCCACTTTCAGGTGCAGTATATCATATATTTGTAGCCAACAAACATCCCGTCCGTTCCTCCAAATGGCTGCAGAGCTGAGCAGTAATAGAAACAATGTGTTGATGATCAGCATGCTTGTCCACCCACTGAACTTACTGTCAACAATCATTCAGAGTTTGGCACTTTTCTGTTTGCTGCCCAGAATACTTTTATGTCTCGCGCCATAGTTTTTCCTGGCAAAGGAAAATTGACAATTATTGCTTACGCTAATTCAAAATGTCTCTACAGCTTTTTGAAAGGCCTCCAAAGTGTTGCTTGGAGACTTGGTGCATCCCTGCAATGGGCTGACAGAATGGCTTTAAGGCTGTTGCTATTTTCTGTGATAAATACTACCTAAAGCTAGTCTCTGAGCTTTATTAGGAACTTTTAAGTCACAATGCTTGTAGTAAAACACTAAAAGAGTTCGCAGGTGGTTCCATAACCTGGGAGTCTTGACAGTTAAGATGACTCTAAGACCTAAGTTTAGAGAAAAGATAAAAAGAAATAGTGCTGCTGAAGGAGTACAGCTTAGAACGATGCCTTGAATGTGATCTGTGACATTTTAAAACAAGTCCTACACTGCACTGGTGTCCGCTGAAGTCAATCTGTGAAGTAGCATGCTGTCACTTCGCGCTGGCTGCAATAGTTTAGACAAACTGTTATCTGGATATACTGTGAGGAGGTTACAATAATAATCAACTGTGAAGTGGATATTAGTGCTAGTTACGAGAGCTACTGAGACACAAATTAACTTCCACACGATACGCAGGGATGATTCATGAACTTGGCAATGACCTCTTCAAGGAGCAGACGCACATTACACATTTCCTGCTTTATTTCTTCAATGTCTTTCAGTGGCTGCACTGTACATGGCAGAGCCTTTCCCTGTGAGTGAATCACCATAACTGTAAACCATAAACAAAACAGAAATAATAATATAGGGAAGTCATAAATTACAAATTAAAGTGACTGTTACTTTGCTCAGGGCCAAGCGAGTGCTTCGGAGTGTGACACGCACTGCAATCAAATCTTTTATTTCTCTCGTCCTTTCATGTTGTAAAAAGGGGAAAAATCCACCCCGGAGCGGATTTTACATTGTGCTATTCCAAGGATGTGAGACAGCTGAGTCACTATCTTCACACACAGAAATGTCTCTCTGTGCAAGAAATGATAGCATCAAGAATCAGCTCGATAACATCATGTAACAATTTTGGTGTTGGTCCGTTCACACTGAATGAATAAGTGACTTAAGATAAGCTGCGTCGGAGATGTTCCATCCAAATTACTTGTATTTGAACCAAGAGCCAACCTGTGTGCCTGAGAAGAGAAGCCAAAAACTGATGTTCCTCTACTGGCTACTTGAGGCTGGCACCAAAAGCCAGTTGACCCTCCACGTCCAGCCTGGTTCAAAAAACAGTTTTAGTCTCTTTAGCTAATTTCCCCATTCTTGACGCCTGAAGAGGAGGGGAATTTTTATATAACTCACTAGTTTGAATGTCAACAAGGCTTAAAGATATGCATAATTAAGGGTGTGGATGCTTTGACTGACAGGTAGGTGCCGTCTGTTGACAAGTCACTACCATGGCGTGAAACCCAGATGCTGTCGCTTTGTAAGTGTATTTTCAGTTTGGTTCATTATTGTGTTTTCGTCGCTTAACAAGGTATTTTTTAGGGTTTGGTCGGGCTAAAAAAAACCCTCTAAGGAGTCAGATGTTCAGACTTTCCAGTACATTTTGTTATGATGATTTTAAGCCACGTTTTTGCTAGTGAAAATTAGCATTAGCATTATCATGGTTAACTGTCCTAACCGAACTAGATGCTAACATTAGGATTATATCCACCCACTCATACAAATATGCTCACTTCTAGTTCCAAAAATCAAGGATGGCACAAATGCCAAACTCTAGGCCAGTGTGCATCTCTCCTCTCTCACAGCTCCCATTTCCCTCAGTGGAAATGAAGCTTTTATTTACTTTAATTTTACAGATAAGAAACAATAAATTGTGAAGACAATAAAGCCTCCACAAAATAGCATTTTATGTCTTGTGTGTCCTGGCTTCATATGAGCAGAGGAAATCTCTGCTAGCCGCTAGACTAATTTATACAATGTAAAATGCCATAGGCTGGTGCTAATAACATTAGCATGTTGTATTTTTTTGGAAAATGTGTTTTGTCTAAGACAGTTGTTTTGTCAGTGAACCTTGTGAGCTGTAATGGAGCCAAATTTTATACTGTTACCTTTGTTTAATGTTGCTGTTGTCCCTGGTTTTATATGGGAAGAGGAAAAGATCGCTAGCTGCTAGGCTAATTTATACAATGTAAAATGCCATAGGCTTGTGCTAATAACGTTAGCATGTTGTATTTGTGGGGAAATGTGTCCAGATAAAGACAAGTGTTTGTCTGTGAATGCTGCGAGTTATAGTGAAGCTGATTTGTGTACTTGTGTTTGAAACTGTCGCTATTAAGCCATGTTTAATGTGTGTTTAATGTGTGTTTGAATCAACTAAACTTTGATATAATTTTCATTTACATATTGTGCAGCTGTATATTGCATTTGCTGTATATTGTCTTTGCATTTTATTTTGATCACAGTCTGTTTTTATAAAAGTGCTTGTGACATCTCAAGTGTGGCTTTGACTTGCAACTGAACATGTCATAAAAATTACTGAGCTATATATCATGTATCACCAGTGAGCCTGGAAATACCAAGATATTATGTATTTCTTATATATTTCTCAATCAATTATTTATTTATTTTTTTAAGTTATATATTTAGGGACGCGCGTCTCCTACATGTGTCTTTATTTTTGTCCTCATAGCCCAGAAAAAACACAGTGACTGTTTCACTGCCTTCTGAGCAGCTACAGGATTTGTCTGTTGATGACGTACTTGCTTGAGCCTGTCCATATTCTGTTCAGCTTCAAAAGAAGCATGTTTACATTCATAAATTGCACTCATAATGCATGTACTGAATTGGATAAAATGATCAAACAGGCTGTTTCAGGATGTTTCTTTTTTTCCTTAAGTAACAGGAGTGCTATCAGACTTGCTGCTAGGAATGTATTTGTATGTCATTTTCTTTCTTCATCCCTGCCTACACACTGCCAAATTACTTGTAGATAAAACAATGCACATAATGATGGAGGTGTTTACGCCCTCATAAAAAGGAAAAATATAATGGCAACTTCAGTAGCTCAGAGATTGAATTCATCATTAATTGTACACCATGCTCACCAACAATCTGACAGGCAGTTCTTAAATCTCTAAATATGTGCACTGGAAACTGCAGACTGATGAGTTATAGGCTGATACAAGGCACTGTGTGCAGGATGGCTTGTGGCTCTTTTCAACAGGAGGAAACTTTCCCATGAACTCAGGAGCCTTTTATGGCACTCATGATCTTTCTCCACAGTTCAGCTGGTTGAAGTTCTGGTTTGTTGGCTTTGGCTCTGCAACCTAAATGGTCTCTACTCTGAGGTCGTACTTCAAGAGGATCAGAGTGGAGTCTTCAGTGTCAGTCTCGAACTGGTCAAACAAACAGTTTAGTCCAGTATACATGTTGCACAGCCTTAAAATCAGATCGCGTGCAAGTACTGGATGTCAACGAATAGCACACTGTTGTCCACATAAGTAGAAATTTGCCTCTGGCCTTACAGTTAGTCAAAGTAAAGTTCCTGTCTTAAGAAAACTTCATCTGCAGATGAGCACTGTGAGATGTCATTTAAAAAAAGTATGTGGACCTTGAGTTCAATTTTTGATCAAAAATGACCAATGTTTAAAGTAGACTTGCACCGATTAATCGGCAGTGCTCGTTATCGGGCCGGTTTTCATGTGATCGGCCGTGACCTGCAACCGGCTGGTCAGTCTAAAATATGCCAATTTAAAACGCCGGTCAAATTTCCGCCGCACCGCATGATTGACATCATGTAACATCAGCAGCGCACACACGCACATGTGCAACTCACAGCTTGGGTGACGTGAGGAAGTGAAACATGGGCGGCTTCTCACCTTAATCATTCACACACACACACACACACACACACACATCAAAGAAGAGAAGGAGAAAGTTGTTAATTGTCAGTGTTAAACTGAGCTGCGGAGCTCTCACTGCTGCACTGTGCTGCTTGAAAGTGACGAGGCGCATGTCCGTGTGCCGAAGATGCGCGTGTCCGTGAGCATACTGACGGGTGCGTCGTGTAGACCTGTGTGAATTCTCCACAGGAGATATTTTTACTTTATTGTCTATTCAGGAAATTACCCACAAATGCTTTACACCAAGAATTATAATTTTATTTATCTATGTTTTTATTTATGTTTGACTTTTTTACTTAATTATTAAAATACTGTACCTGAAGTTATATTTGAGCAAAAAGGAAAATGTTTCTTAACCTGTGTCACTGTTTGTGTTTGTTTGTTTGAGATGATTATTGAAAAGCTGGTTGTATCTTGGTTAAAATGTTCTAATAAAGGAAAGACAGAAAATATGGCAATGTCTTGTGTGCTGTAAAGTGGTTTGACAAAAATAAAATCGGAATCGGCTAAAATCGGAATTGGTTGTCTAAACACTCCGCAAATCAGAAATTGGTATCGGCCCAAAAAATTGTAATTGGTTCAAGTCTAGTTTAAAGTAATACCTGATTTCACAAAAAAATCTAAAAATAATGTTACTATTTTAATCACTTTTTCCACCTCTGTTTGTCTCCTTTCTGACATTAATTTACTGTACAAGAGCGTCTCCTTTTGTCAAATAAAAATTAGGTCTCAGTGGAAGAACAGCAAGAACAACTTTGTTTCCGAGACTACTTGGCCAAAAACTCTGTCAGAGACTTTTCAGTTAGAACTGAAATGGTCATACCTTCCAAGGTTTTACCCCACAGTACTGCAGACATATTCTCAGCATTGGAAACAAAAGAAAACATACATGGATGTCTCAGTGGATCTGTTGGTGAAGATACCTACCATGTAGCTCAAAGATTCTAACTGGTTATAAAGCTACACAACAACACTTTCCTGTTAGGTTTTGTGCTCCTATTGTATCATCGCCAGAAAGTGAGAGAGAAAATAAATACATAACAGTTTTAAGAGAAAATATAGGGTCTCAGCTGACAACCCCACTGGATACAAATACTAACCCAGCTTGCATCTGTGCTACAGTCTATGCCTATACATTCTTTATTCCTGCAGGCAAGGTATGGTGACCATGAACATGTACATGTACATGTATATGACAAGCCAGAGGACAAGAGTGTATAAAGGAATAGATACAAATTGTCTCCCTGAGGAAAAAGCAGACCCCAGAGAACAATGCGCTGTCAAAGATTACCTTTGACGAACCACAAGGCTTGCCCACAGACCAGGACCTATGGGAACATGTATCATACTGATGTGTGGCACAATTACACGCCCACGCATACACACACTAAGACATCACTTCGCAGTGTCGGAGCGGCAAGAGCTTTGCCATACGCTCTCCCCATCTGTCAGTGCAGGCGTATAAGTTCCCTGCTAGCCAGAGGGCCTCCAGATGTAGGATCCAGATGCCCTGTATCACTGATCTGACTGTCAACAAACAACAACATTCAACAAACACACCGCAGAATACAACTGCTGGAAACTTATCTGGGATTATGAACTGTTAATTGGTTAAGTAGAGACTAAGGACACTCAATCCTGAATGCAAACCTTTACCATATCTATCTCCTGTCTGCCTGGCGATGCTCAGCTCAGGCTGGTCTCTGTTATATAACTCTGTCATACATGTAGCCACAGGAAGGATATGATGCTCCAACAGATGCCCAGCTTGCTGTTGATCTGGCAGCCCTGGGCATGCTGTCGCTCCTCCTCCAGCTGTTTGGGGTTAGTGAAGCGAGCTGTCTCCTGGTCCGGCTGTGGCAGACTCTCAAAGTCAAACTTGTCAACCTGGATGGCCATCCTGCAACAGGAGATGGTAGAGCCGCTTGTAAATACAAGTTTCCACAAGAACATTTTGAGGACACTGAGAATGACATAATAGTTACGTAACTGTGATGTAAAACTTTAAAACCAAGTTAATAAAGGTTCAAATGACGTGAATCAGATTTATGGAATTCAAGTTACTGATACCTGATATTCATAGCCAGTATTTAGCTTTGGTAAGTGTTCAAAGAAAGTTAAAGCGTTTAGTATAGGTCTTCAACTAATGATTAATTCCATTGTTGATAAGCTCGTGATGGATGCCCGTCACAAATTCCCAGAGCAAAGGGCAGCAACTTCCAACCATTTTGACTCAAACATATTCAATTCAAAATAATATTGTCAAAAAAACAAAAAACAAAAAAAAAACATATCGAAAGGGGTCAGTTGAGCTGGTTCGTGCATCTGATTAGGATGCCCCCTAGACACCTCCCGTTAGAGGTGTTCTGGGCACGTCCCACTGGTAGGAGGCCCAGGGTAGATCCAGAACAGGCTGGAGGGATTACATATCTCGTCTGGCCTGGGAAAATGTTGAGATCCTCCAGGAGGAGCTGGAAAGCGTTGCTGGGGAGCGGGGCATCTAGGGGGCTTTGTTTGGCCTGCTGCCCCTGTGACCCAGCCCCAGATAAGCAGGTAAATTGGATGGACGGATGGACAATAATATTGAATAGACAAAAAATGATTTCAGGTTCAGTTCTGCTTCTAGACAACCAATGTTAATAGCTGTAATCGATTACACAAAGTACTGATGCTACTGAACGTGGATGAAATTAGCCAGCTCAGCAACACCTTAAGCCAAGTCACACCAGAATGTGGAACTACTGTAAGTGGCAAGTTAACAGCTAGTGCTATAGTATGCTGGGAACATGCCTACATTAGTCACCATTTTACATGTCATGCAGAGATTTATTTTGACCCTGAATGCAGGGATCCCATGGTAATGACTTCTTTCCCCACTGAATTCTGACATTATAATTGCCTTAACTGCAACACATGCTGGGAATATAGCTTGCCAATTTCTACTACAATCCTTCTTAAGTTAAAAGCAGAAAAACAATTTAAAAAGTCCATGCGATCTCTAAGTGTAGTGCTCACCTCAAACCTTTCACAGGAAAGATACCAAAAATATGTTTGGGTGAACTACACTTGACAACTGGCTTCATGCATTTACATATTTCTACCTTAATAGAGCACAGTGCTTATCTTCATCTACTGTTCAGCATATTTCCCCAATGCAGGCTGCTTTGTGAGGTTTGACAAGTGTTAAATTATTTATCTATCCTGAGCAAACACCCTCAGATCCAAGCACCCCCTTCCAAATATTGTGGGTATGTTATTTATTTATTTACAAGAGCCAGGGTCTTCATTGCCTGAGGTAATTCAAGTGTCACCTCCAGGATCGAAGTCTTGTTGAACCAAACTAAGATCGCACGTGTGGACAAAAAATGACCTCTAAGCCAGCCTAAAAAAATACACTGTACCCGTACTGCATTCATGGCCCTCCATTCAAAAATATATTAATAATTCATTATATCACCCACCCTCAACCCATCTGCAAGTCCCTGTGTGTGGAACAAGCAGAGTTTAGGCTCGCTGTGAACCCAGCTATGTGGGTGCATCTTACTATCTGAATAATGCAGTCTTTAAATAGCAGGAAATACTGCACCATTCTGACTTTAGACCAGGTTTTTGTTGGTCAATGGAGCAATTGCTTTCTGCTGCCTCAAAATAGAAATACCCCAGCAATGTACCTGAACACACCTTGGTGTAAGACCTACACACTCATGTGCCCACAGATGAGTGCAAGTAGATTTGCTACTTACACAAGGTGAGTGGTGGGGGTGAAAATGAAAACTGCGTCCGTCTGAAACTCGCAATGACAGTGAGACTATGCAACGCTTCGCACTAAGTGTAAATAAGGTCCCTGAGAGCCCTGACAAACCAAGTCGACGATCAGCTGTTAGTCCATGTCAGGCCTTTGGTGAGCATCTGTCACCCTAGTTTCTGTGAGTGTCCCACTCCACTGGCAGTGGTTAGCCCTTGTTGGCAGTTCAGCAGGTTGAATCAGAGATGGCATGAGAGAAATCACTTTGATTGGCAGTTCAGCTCAGTGCATGGTAAGAGAAACAAAGTGAGGAAAGTAAACAAAGAACTTGACTCGTAAAATCAGAGCAAAGTTCTGACATTAGATAAGATTATTTTTAGCCATTGAGCTCTGTAGCAGAAATGTTTTGTACTTCAGACATCAGATTATGTTAATGTGCTAACTGGCTAACTAGCCTCTGAATCCATCCTGTTGGTCTTCAAGTTTCCCTTTTCAAATTATGAATACAGACTAGCGCCACCTGCTGCAACAGAGAGTGATTGCCTCTCAAGCAGGTGCAGAACAAACATGCTACTTTAGCTTTAGTCTTTGCAGTGTGTTCAGGTGCAACTTTTTGGACAGGACACAGGTGTCATGAGGCTACACAACAGTCGGCCTTTGCTGCCACTAGTTATTTGGTGTGTCTGGGCCTTAAAACAGAGGCAAAGGGACGGTCGATATTGGGCTTGCATCTATCAGGTGGCCAAAAACATGTCTCTAAATGTTGAGAGAGGGTTTTAAGAGCACTGGCGAGAGGGGGATTTTCTTATTAAGTATTAAGTAATCTCATCTGAAAACTCAAAAAACAACAGACATGGAGATACCTATTGGGCTCCTGTATGGTGAAGCATGGGCACAATGCAGCAGCACTTCACAGGAAATAAGAAAAATCTCAGGCCTCTCACTGGTGTCATGATGAGTGATAGGCTTTATTTGAAGTGTTTAACTGAGAGACAGACACCATCAGAGCTTTCTTCACACAGAGAGAAAAGAACAAAAACCTGCAGTCCATCTTTTTCGTGCCCTCAGCGCTCCTATCATTCCCTACTTGGACAAATGACACAATGTGACTTTGAGGTGGGTGGCTAACTGCAAATTACCTGGACATCCATCTTCACAGGAGGCCAACTTGCAATAAGAGGTTCCTATAAAGGTAGAGTCGGAGTGTCGCCTCCTGGTTTTGCTGCTCTGACAGGCACCACACGAACCGATGCAAATGATTTCTTAGTGAACATGTTCAAGAGCTGCAGCCATGTGTGCTGTGCAATTTTCCCTCTGTTTGATAGGCAAAACAGAGCGGATCCATGTATTGATCGGTAGGTTCATCTCTGATTTTCAGTTCAGAGGCCATGACGGCTCCCGGAGGAGTCGTTCTCTGATGCAGAGAGGAAGATGGGCAGAGCACTGAACTGGCAAGTGCTTTGTTGCGTTTACTCTCCATAGCTGTCATTGCTGAGCAGTCAAACAACGCATTAAAACATGAACAGAGATAAACAAAGAAGTGTATTGATCTGGCGAATAATAAATGATTTGAGGGAGAAAATCTGCCTGTATCTTACATGTCTGTTTGGTCATTATGTTACTTTGAATTTCACTGTAATAAGCACATGAGTATCATTACAGGTGATCTGCTGCCTCACTTGTCCTGCGAGCGAATTATTAATGAAATTACACTGCAAGAAAAAAGATCTCGTGATGAGTCCAGAGACGCACATACATCAAAGTGAGGTGGAGGAGAAAAGGCAATGCAATTATCATCACACAGCCTTTACAGCAAAGCAGAACACAAATTAAATAACAATTAAGACTTCAAACCAAAGACAACAGGAAAGCTCCTGTTCTTGCTGCGACACACTTAAATACACCCGCCTTTGAAGATTAGTGGGACTGGGCTTATGTCACCGACTGAAGTCCCATCCTCAAATGGGAGCTGCTTTTCATTCAGTCTTCTTCAAAAGCGCACATTACACATTAAGTCTAAAAATACCGTGTTGCAACAATGCATATGGATCCTAAATGGGAAGACAGCGCCTGGCGAGGCCTGTGACTGGTTTCCTTTGGACAGGTAATTACTGAGAGCCAGACGGCCACATTCAAATTAACACTTCAAATGAGGAGCAATATGGAAAGGAATGTTTTCCTAAGAATTAAACCAAGCAATTAGCATCACAGCAGTGAAGGGAGTATTTCATATTTCCTGTAAATTCACTGTAACCCTGACTTCATGAGATTCATTTATAAAACCCTTCATTTGGTGGGATTTGAGTTGACATTTGAGTGTCTGTTTGCACTGGCTGCTAACTTATAAAACTTTTAGAGACTCCTGTGCTACAAATAAAATTCAATGAAACACAGAAATCCCTAATTTGCTAATAAAGGGGCTGACAAAGGCCAGGATACAGCAGTATGTGTACATTGCTTATAAGAGGCTAAATGTGTTGTTTTTCATTTAAAAATAATAATCTACATGGATTTTAATGTGCTCACAACATGTTGTCGGATAATTATACTAACAACCGAGCCTATAAGTGTGAAAAAAATGCACTTTTAGTGGACGTATTCTGATGTTGTTTGACGCTGTCTGAGTGCCCTATTATTTAATATAGCGCGCGCTCACAGGCTGCAGGCAGGTCAGCCCTAGCTTCGTACTGGAGAAATGTCAAATACTGAACATCCTATCACTCATTTAGACAAAAGTAGATTGGAAAATAGGGCCCAGGTTGAAAAAAATATTAGTTCCCCTTTAAATTAGTCGTTCACTCTGTAAAATACAAAGCAAAGGTGATGAATGTCTGACACCATTTCTCAGTCAAAGGTGGACAAGATGTTGTTTTGTCCAACCAACAGCTTATTTTGGATAATCCACCTCCATCTAAAAGGCATGAGAGCCACCAGAAAAAATTCACATTAGCATTTTTAAATGCAGTCGTGACAAAGCCCGAACTGCAAGTGTAAAATTTGTACTGGGTCTCAAGGTGAAGGCAGCATGATCTGAGAGAAAGTCGAACACTTTCTCCCGCATTAAAACGTGATGGAAACCTAATTCAAAAACAGCTAAGTAATTCCAAAATGTTTATAAAAACCATTAGTGCACAACTGAAGCAGTGTAAATAGAGAAAATTCAATATAAAGCATAAGCAAGTCAATAGAACAGCAGTTGTAAGAGCAACAAAGACCACATCCAACCCCCAAAGCACCCCTAAAAGTGCTTTCTACCAAGGCAAGCCAGGCTCTCCCACCTCAACTCCCACCATCTTGATCTGCCATTGATTTGATTGTGGAGTCTTTTAAGGATTAGGCCATATCTAGAGGCTAATCTAGCCTATTACAAGGCTTTTAATAACAGGCTGTGTGCTGAGCTGGGGGCACCGAGGAACATCTCCAGGCCTTATTCCCAGTCCATTTCACCTGCCTGCCTCCCCCCAGCCCCTTGCTAATAACAGCCTGCTTGGCCTTTATTTCCCTGGCCGAGAACGGCAGCAAGGGTAGATGGGAGATTGGATGGATGGAACGATTTCACCAAAATTTCTATCTATTTAAAAGGATGAGCCAGGAATCGGTTAGTGTTCAAATAAATCCACCAAAGACATGCACAGATGAAAGCCAAATCTGCAGAAATGAGCGGTGATATTCGTGTCCATGCATACAGATAAAGATCTATTTTGTTGACAGTGTTTGTCTGTGGGGTTTTGTACTGGCCAAGTGGCTTTTTTTCAGGTGAAAACAATGTTTTTTGTTTTGTTTTTTAGCCTGAATCCATTTTTATGTATTTTGGTATTTTGATGAGTCACAATGGGCTTGACTTTATAAGAGTAGCAGCAGCAGCAGAGCAGAGGTGTGGAACAGAGATTTGTGCTTTCTCAGAGCAGGTTGAATGCACCTAAGTCACAGTCATGTGCTGTGATTTATTCATGGATCCCACCTAAATGTTATGCATATATATGACTAGTACACACTGCAACAAATAACAGTCTCAATAGAAATACAAAATACATGTTTATAGAAGTAATTTGCTTTGTAGAATACATGTTAGAGCTGCCTGGATTGAATTCAGTGACAGCGTTTTTCATCCCTCGTTGCAGCAGGGACGAATGCTCACGCTTACAAATCACAGGACTTGGAAAGTGGAACCTGGGATTTGCATTCTGCATCTAGTGTTGTAAGGCTACTAAAACTATTGGTTAAGGGTTAGTGAAAGACTGTGGCTTTGGTTGAATTTAAATTCTGATTCATGTCTCAAATCAGACCATAACCTTTCCCCAACCTTAAAGGGAAATTTCGGTTTATTTCAACCTGTCTCCTATCGTCCTAAATTTGTTTCAAATGACTAGTGACATAAAAATAATAGTTAGCATGTTAGCCGTTAGCCTAGATACAGCTGGGGCGCATAGTAGCGTCAGACCTGTTAAAACGTAAGTGAACGGGCAACCTTCAAGTGCAAAGTTAGTCCACTGAACAAGCTTTTTCCCCACAAAGACCGCCTCATATTGTTAGGATAAATGTCAGAGAACATATAGAAAACAACATGTAAACGTGTTGTCTTACCTTACCGGTGTGCTGCCATGTTTGTTTACCATTTAGCTCTGCTTTCCAAAGCACAGCCGAAATATCGCGAGAACAAGCAGCGATCTCATAGCGTGCCTGAAATCTCGCGAGCTCTAGATAAAGCCCAGCTGGATACTACTCCAGGTGGAGGTGTCTCGTCCTCGGTCACATCCAGACCTTGAAAATAAGGCTGCAACCGGTCCCATTCCTTGCAACAGAGGCATTCCTCTTCTGTGGGCACTGGGGCACAGCATTCACAGGTACACCACCAATCTCCAGAGCTACGCAGCCTTGCAGCAGCCATTCCTCCTCTCTCGTCCTCTACCTGTCGCGCCTCTCTCTCCTCCTCCTCCATTCTTCAATTTCACAAAGCTCTTCGTCAGTGTATTCTGGCTCAAATAAATAAGGGCGGCCATCAGACTCTGCAAAATCAAATTCCTCCTCCACAAAGTTGAAGTCTGGCAAAAAGTCAGCCATTATTCTATAAATCTTTCATAAAATAAATGAATGAACTTTTCAGGCTACTGTCCGGTTCTGCCTTCCAGCTGTTGCTGCTTGTTCTCACGAGATTTCAGGCATGGTATGAGATCACTGCTTGTTCTCGCGATATTTCGGCCGCGCTTTGGAAAGCAGAGCTAAATGGTAAACAAACATGGCAGCACACCGGTAAGGTAAGACAACATGTTTACATGTCGTTTTCTATATGTTCTCTGACATTTATCCTAACGATATGAGGCGGTCTTTGTGGAAAAAAAGCTTGTTCAGTGGACTAACTTTGCACTTGAAGGTTGCCCGTTCACTTACGTTTTAACAGGTCTGACGCTACTATGCGCCCCGGCTGTATCTAGGCTAACGGCTAACATGCTAACTATTATTTTTATGTCACTAGTCACTTGAAACAAATTTAGGACGACAGGAGACAGGTTGAAATAAACCGAAATTTCCCTTAAAGGTGCACTATGCAGAAATTGCCCCAGAATCACTATATTTGTGTTTTTGCGGCACCCACGTGATACAAGTGGAAGCTTTGCAAACTCGTACAGTATAAATATGTTGTTTTCAGATGCATACGATATTAATATTTGCTGATTATGTAATCTGAGCAGTGTTAAAATTCCCAGTATTTGCTATAAATTAGTGGCATGTGAATGTCCTTTTAGGAAAAATGGTTGGTCAGAGTTCACAATGATGCCAAGAAAGTTTTGGTAACTTCTTTATATGTAGTTGTCAGTGAATAGCTTGTGGATGTCCCAGCATTTAACCACCAACACCTGTTTAACTGTGCCACTTTTCAAAGTGTCAAAGTCAAAGTCAAAGTGAACAGCTTTTCCCAAGACAGGAGAAAATGATAAGTCACAAATATAACTACTGTAATATACAGCAATATCATGCTATTTAAACTTGGGGTGTCCAGATAACCTTTCAATCTAAGCCACAGACCCTGGTCTGAGCTGCTCACAGTGTGCAATCCCCGGAAAAGGTGTCCTCTCTTTCCACTTCACTTCCTACTGTGGAGCCCAAAATGAACATACATTTGCAGAACTTTCACGGGCAACTGAGCATGGAAATTTGTTTGACAAACTATGTGTCATTTACTGATAAACATGTATACTGCTTGATTCATCACTGAAACAAATTCCAGCTCACACTGATAAATAAAGCCCCGTTTCCACTGAGCAATACAGTACGTTACAGTTCAGTTATTTTTCCATTTCCACTGTGAAAAGTTGTGGATGGTACCAATAGAACCATTCGGTCCGTGTACTTTGCGGCCATTCGTTTTTCATTTCGAAATAACAAATTGAAACAGAAAACCAACCATTATCCGTTTTTTGTTTTGAAATGACCAAACGAAAAAAGAAAAAAACAATCCATCTCCCGTTTTTTATTTGATAATAAAGAAAAGAAAAAACGGAAAACAAATCATTATCCATTATCCGTTATCCGATTTAATTTGGGAATTTAAAAAAACCCTGTGGGGAACTCCTTTCTCTATTTTTTGTTCATTTCATCTCTGTGACCAGTAAGTTGCATTCATATGGTGTCAGAATAATTGGAAAATTACTTTCTGACTGGGAAAATACACATGAACAGGAGCTGCCGACTTGACTGAAATTGACGTCACTTTCACAGAAAACTGGCGGACGAAAAGGAACGTTTGGTCCATGGTAATAAAACTTTTTATTAATTCATGTATTGCTTATCATTTTTTGCGAACATGTAATGTGTAATGTGGTATGCCGTTAGTTGCCGTCCATGTAGAGTGACCTAGATTAGTTAGAAAAGTTATTTATTAGCATAACATGTCAGATAAAGCAATATTCTAGTAGTTATAGGAAATGTACATGCTCTGTATGTACTGTTCATAGCTCTTATGTGCTCCACAAACGACCCGTCAAGAGATGTCATCAGAGAGCATCAGGCGGCACTGGGCCCTGGCGGCAATATGTCTTTGGATGAATATGCAGGGGTTTTTTTGCAGAAAATAGAAGAAATGGAATGTTCTGTGTTGATATCGCTGCTGCGTTATGTACCCAGTATGTACGCCCTCCGATGATGTGCCTTCTTGTCCTCTGAAAAAAAAAAGTTGTGGCTCGCTCGTGGTGAAAAATAGAGAAAGGAGTTCCCCACAGGGTTTTTTTTTTTTAAATTCCTAAATTAAATCGGATAACGATTTGTTCTCCGTTTTTCTTTTCTTTATTATCAAATAAAAAAAACGGGAGACGGATCGTTTTTCTCCTTTTTCGTTTGGTCATTTCAAAACAAAAAACGGATAATGGTTGGTTTTCTGTGTTTCAATTTGTTATTTCGAAATGAAAAACGAATGGCCGTGAAGTACACGGACCCTGTTCAGTACCATCCTCATTTTTGGTCCCCCCTCTGTTGGGGTACCTCTCACTGCAGCCTGTTCTATTTTGTTCTGAAAATGTGGGCGTGCAGCCTCGTTCTGTGGACGATAAACCAGGTGCAGACTTCCATCTGTGTCACCGCTGATGAGGGAATACAGTGAGTGCTGGACGGAGCAGTGAGTGACAACAACCCCGCCCACATTTAACCGTATAGTTTACAGTGGAAACGCTAGGGTCTGAAGGGTTACTGTTGGCTCCAAAGGTACCATACCGAAAGTGTTTGGTGGAAACGGGGCTTAAGAGCACAGGGATAAGAGAGTACATCGTTGTCTGTATCTGTTCAGCCAACTAAATGATCTGTATCTGTATTTGTAATGGGCAGGGTTTAAATCAGAAGTTGGTGTGGTTCTGACCTGAAGTTGTTTAATTCTGAAAATGATATGGGTTGATCAAAAGTTACTTTTCAGAAAACTATTAACAGAACAGCCTCTCAATTGAGCTTCAGGTTATTTTGATCATAAATGTAAGAGAACTATATTTTACAGAACCTGTTATTCTTTTATTAAAGTTGCCATATTTATTGTTTATTAGAAAATGACACAGCAGCCTCAGAGTTGAGCTTCAGATCAATGTTTTTTAATCATAAGAGTAAGAGAACTTTTTTAACAGAACTTTTTTTTTAAATAAAGCTGCCATATTTATTGTTTATTGGAAAACTACAGAACTGGCTCAGAATTGAGCTCCAGATCAATACTTTTTATCACACATGCATTGCTGTTTCTCCACTACACATGCTCCCATGATGTCATTTTGCAAGATGACATCATCAGAGCCAATCAGAGGCAGAGGAGTACTTCTGCATATTAATTAGCCATGTGCTTCTGTAATGACCTTTCAAAGCAATGTACAGTATCTCACATAAGTGAGTACACCCCTCCCATTTTTGCAAATATTTCATTCTATCTTTTCATGGGACAACACTATAGAAATGACACTTTGATATAACTTAAAGTAGTCAGTGTACAGCTTGTATAGTAGCATAGATTTACCTTCCTCTGAAAATTACTCAAAACACAGCCATCAACATCTAAACAGCTGGCAACATAAGTGAGTACACCCCACAGTGAACATGTCCAAATTGTGCCTAAAGTGTCAGTATTTTGTGCGCCAACCATTATTATCTAGCACTGCCTTAACCCTTTGGGCATGGAATTCACCAGAGCTCACAGGTTGCTTCAGGAATCCTCTCCCACTCCTCCATGATGACATCATGGAGCAGATGGATGTGAAGACATCTTGCGCTCCTCCACCTTCAGCTTGAGGATCATCAGAAAAATCATCAGATTTTGATACGTTCTACTCGGATGATACTCGTACTCATATAAAGATCATTGTCCTTACTAGATATTAAGTATTCAGTTCAAGCCTACCTGCGAAGATGCTGCAAAAAACTGAGTAACTCAACACAACAACAACAAAACCAGCAGACAGGTAGAATGTTTGTGCAGAGAGGTCCACTTATGTAAATGCATTTGGGTGTGTAGAGGAGGTGACGGAGGTCTACAGCTCTTTCATGTTATTTTCCTACCAAAGAACATCTAATAGCAAACCAGACCCATATCACTGAATACCACCCTGTCCCTCAGGTGTGACTTCTGACACTATATTGCTAATTACCACCATCCTGCTATAAGCAGCGGCAGTGAAGCCTTTTTTAATGGCAGTAAGAAGAGCAGCTCAGGATGAGCCGGTCACACTGAAATGACCCCTTCCTAATTAAATGCTGTGTTGCCTCAGACCAAAATTACATGATAATCACATTAAAGCACATGGGGCCAATTTTATCCGACCACTGCAACGTATGAATCACGTCAACCTGGAGGTCTGTGAACTTAAACGTGGACACAAAATAACAGATGTTGTGATGTGCGATTGCTTGCTTCCAGTCAACTGCTGCTGCTGTGATATTGTAGCCGCTGCTGATATTCAGCGTATTCGTGTGAGAGATTTTTCAGCCGCCTTGCTGTTTTACTACAACGTGTAAAAGGTGTTCACTAGTCTGTGACTGTGAACATGCTGTGAGCAATGTGCACAGTCTAAGCGATGCCCAACACAGAACGGCAAATCATGTGTAACCAACATTTTATCTGAACCTTTTTGCATCTTTTTTAACAGCCAGAGATTGTGTTATGTCACAAGGGAGAGGCTGAGAGCGAGGAACGTACTGAGAGAGTGTGTGTGTGTGTGTGTGTATGCTTTCACAAAGAGGGTTATTTTTACCTCACGTGCAAGAGCTTAAGGGCGGAGATCCATAGAGGCCTGTGCAGAGGCAGGCGAGAGCAACAGTCTATTTTTAGACTGCGGCTGACTCCCGTGTAACCCTTTGTATGCAGCGGCTGCAGAGGCAGCGGCGCTCCATCCATCCATGTCTCGCTCAATATGATGAGCTGCGGTAAAAGCCAATCCTTGCTGCCAATTACTGCATGCGGATAGGTATCGAAGAATGCTCCTGCTGCAGACAATCTTCTAATGTGCTGGCTGTCATTAGAATTGAAGCTTTGTAGACTATTACTAGGGTTGACAGAGTGAGCTATTTTTGTCTCTGCTGCTGAAACCCTGAAGCTCTTTTTGGGGCATTTTGCCATTATTAGACAGCACAGTAGTTAAGAGGCAGGGCATGAGGAGATAGAAGGGAATGACATGCAACAAAAGTCCCCAGCTGGATTTCAACCAGGGACGACGCAGCTTCGAAATAATAATGTGTTGCTATATATGTGTTACCGTGAGTGAATTGGATAATCCGATGACAGCACAGGGCTTAACCATAACAATAAAGTCGATAAAGTTACAGGTGAGTGGAGATGGAAATAACTGTGAGGCAGATAAATCTGCATCCGTCAAATGTATGTATGGATTCGGCGAAGATGAAGCACATTTCCAGGATTATGATAATATAAAAACATGACTGATGACGTGATTCCAGCGATACAGTACTGTACAGAAAGAGCTTGATGTTCTAGCACCTTAACTAACCCATCTCCAGACAGCCAACAGGGCTAAAACGCCCCCTAGGGAACACATCATTTCGAGAAAAATGTGAGATGGGGGAAAAGAAAGAGAGAAAACTCCCGCAGATGCTGAGAAAAAATGACAGTGGAGTGAAGCTGAATCCCAGGGAGAGGTCGAGCAGCAGCAGATGTACATCTCAGCAGTCAGCTCTCATCTCTGTCAGGAAACATTGCTCCTGTGCCACATCCTCAGCGGATCCCAGTGTGTTTTTAAAAGACACGACATTGTTCATGTAATGAGCGTGTAAGCTATTCCAAGAGAGTGGGGAAAAAAAATTTTGATTTGCAGGCTGTGAAACAAACAATCAAATGATAACGTTCAGACTGGGACTGTTTGAGATGGGGTATATGACTGCAGATGCATTATGTGCTCTGCTGCCATAAAAAGTAGCACAAGAGGGGGAAAGGTGGTCACCATGGAAACAAGCTTTGTTTGAAAAGCTCATGCAATGAGGCGTGTCTGCCCTTATGCGCACCGATCCGGCAGAGCCAAAAGGCATGGCGAATGGAGAGGAGACGTGGCTGGAAATGAGAAACTGCTGCAGTGAGCGTTATTACTGAGCCGGCTCTGCAATGATAATGGTGGACAGTGACGGTGGGAAGTGGTTAGAGGCCAACGGGTTGATTTTGCGATGAGATGTAAACCCCTGATGACCCATTTAGATCCCCTGGGAGACAGAGCTGTAGTGTTGATGCAGAGTGGGGATTGGCATCA